>NC_135721.1:96716559-97415493 GCF_964656455.1 Halichoerus grypus
AAATGACCCGTGGATGCTGGCAGCATGGGTAGGGCCACCTGCAAGGAGTCCCATAGCTGCAGTGTCACAAGAGGGTGGGGAATGTCTGCTTGGCCAGGCCTGGACCCCAGTGTCAAGAGCAGACCATGGCCAGCTTCTGTGCTGAGCCCCAGGGCACAAATGCCCCAGGGCACAAATGCACTTGTGCAAATGCACTTGCACAAATGTACTACCGGGGCTGGCTTATTCCTCCCCAGTGCCCAAATTCAAATCCAAGTCAGGGAAGGCTTTGGGTTTGGAAAAGAGACAAGGGAGGGAGACAGATGATGAGGGGGGAGGTCTCACTCTTGGAGGGACTGAATAATGCCAACCTTGACCACAGGGCAACACTTAGCCAGGAAGGAGCATGTGTGTGTGTGTGTGTGTGTGTGTGAGTGACATGTAAAAAATCCACAGAATTACCACTATGCATCTTCCTGAAGTTAGGAAAATAAAATTTTATATTTTCAAGTATGCGAGGAAACAGGAAGCCCATATACAATTGGGTATAGAATGTAAAATTGTGAATTTTAAAAATGACAATAGGAGACTTTAGCAAGACATTTGAGAAGCACTTATTTAGTTCAGTGGTGTGCTGGTAAGTGTTTAACAACCAGCTCTAAAACAACAACAGCAAACAGTCCCGTTTGCAGCATTTGTCAGCTTCTATGGTGTGGATACTCCCTCAATGGCCAATTTCAGCCTACCAGTGTGACACCACTGAATGTGGAGCCAGGAAGAGACGCACACAGTCTACTCCCACCAGCTGGTGTGAGCCGGCTCCATCCTACTGCCGATTCCAGTCCAACCTTCTCATTTCATAACAAGCAAAACAGAGGCCCAGAGAGAGGAAATGACCTTGAGGGGGAATTAGTGACAAAGCTGGACTCTTAACCAATGCCCTTCCCTTTACTTCATACTATCATTTACTATTTGTTTTAGTTGCTTGTCTCTAGAATAATGGAGGCTTCCACTAATCTGAGTCTCCCTTTTCTATTTTAGAATTGTTTGTGAGTGTATATGTCTTTTTAAGCTATTTTATTTGGCCATTCCCAGGAATATACCTTCTCATTTGCCCAAAGATGGCATCTTTTTTATCCTTCAGGTTTCAAATGTCACCTGCTTAGAGAGGGCTTCCTTGATCTCCATACCACATCCAGTCCCCTCTATCACATGGCCCTGCTCATTTTCTTCATGTCAGTTGGTATCTAAAATCATCTTCTTATTATTGCTATCTCCTCCCTAAAGATCAGTCTCCATATGATCAGGAACTGCATCTTTTTCACTGTTATGTCAGCTCCTAGAATGGGCCTGGAATTTATTATTTGCCAGATATTTATTGAGCACCTACTATGGGTCAGGCACCACTTTGGCACCTGTCTTTCAGAGAAGGGCTGGGTCCTGCTGCTCTAGAAAGTGGTGTGTTCAGAGTTTCTTTCTGTGGCTGTGTCTGGAGGCTTGGACCCACAATGCCTTATTTAGGAACAAAGCAGAACAGAGAGGCAGCAGATCTGGGATGCAGGGAGTGAGTGCTGGCTGTGGTGATGCCTTGGGCTGGTTACCCAGTGTTCCAATTATCTACTGCTGCATAGCAAATCACCTCCCAAACAAAGTAGCTAAAAACACAGCATTTTACTATTTTATTTATTTATTTTTTTTTACATTATCTCTTGCTGTTCTGGAAAATGTAATCTGCCACAATTAGCCTATTGAGTTTCACCTTCTCCAGAGAATTATTGTGAGGATAATATATATATACAACTTTGAATTTTAAGAAGTGAACTGAAACTACTAGGGGATTACCTAACATGCAGAAGGCCCTTAGTGGGAGGTCATCCCCTTTCTTATCCTTCAGACTCAGAGGCAATTACCTTTAGCTTCATTTGTTTACTTGTTCATGAGGACATTAGAATGAAAGATTTCTCAGGCAGGGATCTCCAAGTTTTGTTTTTCTTTTAAAGTGGGGTTTATTCAGGTATTGTTTACATATAGTAAAATTCACCCTTTTTAGCACACAGGTCTATGACTTCTGACAGATGCATATAGCATGCAGTCATCACCACTATCAAGACGCGGACCATTCCCATGAACCCAAAACCCTTGTGACCCTCTACAGTCAGCCTTGCCTTCCCCAGCTCCTAGCAATCACTGATCTGTTTTCTGTCCCCACCATTTCTAGAATGTCATATAAGTGGAATCATACTGTATGCAACCTTTTGAAAGAGGGCTCCTCTCAGCCAGCATAATGCACTTGAGAGACAACCATGTTGGTCATTGTATCAGTAGTTCATGCCTTTGTGATGTCCAAGCAGTACTGACTGACTGCACCACACTTTGTTTTTCTACTTCAAGCCTGTGTTTGAGATAAGAAATTCTTTAAATGAAGTCCAGTGTGGGAACTCAAAGTATAGAGGAGATGAGAACTGCAATCTTGTGGTGCCATCCTGGCGGTAGGGGTGGGGTGAGGCGGGCAGCCACGGCCCCGTGTCATAGCACCAGAAGTCCCTACAAGGCATCCAGGGGCTCCTGGGAACACAGTTTGAAGACCCCCGGTTGAGATGCTTATTAATGAAAATGTCTGTTCTCTGGCCTCTCTCAAGTTTAGAAGTCTCCATGGGTTTTCCTGGAAGTTGTTTTCCATTGTTCCAAGGAGGTGGACGTCAGCAAAAGAGGGAATAAGTGGGAGGTGGCATGGGCTTAGAAGTCAGCTCTGTCTTGAATTCAGCACAATCTTGGGCAGAATCTGGCCCCCTCTGGTGGGTCTCTATTTCCCCATCAGCAAAATGGGAATTGAATTAAAATGGAGGCATGAGGGGCACCCTGGTAGGGAATGGAGAGAGGGTGAGGATGCTGGCTCTTGACCCCAGGGCTGCGACCTTGCTCCATTCTCTTTCCTCTGTTCCAGCCAAGAGGAGGGCTCCCCTCTAGAGCCACCATCCTGTCAAACAATACTGGTCTAAATGGAGGACAGATGTGAGCAGCAAACAGCTTGGAGGGGTTGGGCCACGGAGTGGGAGGAGAGTCTGTCTGCCTTCTCTGCCAAGAAATGGAACTGCCTCTTGGCCCTACCCCTTCTGGCCAGGATGACTGGAGCCCTAGGAATCAAGATTATTTCATGTGGTCAACACGACACCCCTCTGATGATGCCTGTGGGGACGCCTGGCTTTCTGGCTTTCTGTTATTGGCCTTGGCCAGGGAAGTGTGGTTAATGCACTGTATGGGCATCTCATAAGAGTGATGGTGTTCTTACAGGAATAAATAATGGTAACACTGTACAATTTAACATCCAGGAGAATCATTCTCTCCAAGGCTCAGGGACTGTCAGAGTCACACCCTGTTCTCAGAGAAGGGATATTTAACTTGATCTCAGACTCTTCTTCTTGGGACGTGTTCCCAAAATACTCCCCATGCCATGCTTGACACACCTGGGGCTAGACTGCCTTAAACAAATAATCGTCACCTATTTTCACCCCATGGCTGACAGGGACACAGTTGTCATTATACCTGCGGATAAGTAAAATGTAAGTGGTACATTCTGGGCAAGTGAAACAGTCTCTCTCTCTCTGCTTCTGTCCTTGGCCCAGGCCCTCCTGCAGACTCAAGGACAGCAGCCTGTTTGACCCCATTCAGTGGGAGGGGGGGTGTCTTCTACTTATCCACCCTGGACTCCCAGAATCTGTGGGACCAGCTGCTCTGGACTGTGCTCGGTGGGTGGACATCTGACCTCCTTCTGTACCAGGCTTTCCACAGTGGCTGAGTTGTCCACCCATGTAGAGCAACCCCAGATGAGCCTTCTAAGGGCTCTTTTGGAGGGGCCTTGGGTCAAGGCTCATGAAGAGGTGAGAAGAAAAAAACCACTCACTTTTTTTTTTTTTCCAGAGAGACAGAGAGCATGTGTGAGGTGGGTGGCAGTGGGAGGGAGAGAATCTTAAGCAGGCTCCACACCCAGCACGGTGTCTGACATGGGGCTCAATCTCACGACTCTGAGATCATGACCTGAGCCGAAATCAAGAACCGGAGGTGTAACCGACTGAGCCACCCAGTAGCCCTGAGAAGAGAACATTCAAAATGAGCAGCAAAAGTGCCAAGAACCCACCTGGAAGGTGCCTCATCTCCTCTTGATTCCGTCTCAGGTCTTCATGGGATGGTTTTGTACCAGCTGTTCCCTATGCTGGGGCATGCTTCCTGCAGATATCAGCATGGTTTCTTCCCTCAGCTCCTTCATGTCGTTGCTGAAATCTTGCCTTCTTGTGAGGCCGACCCTGACCCTCTAATACCTCTAATACACGGGCCCCCCACTCCCACTTGCACCCCCACCCCCTTACCCTGTCCTACTTACTCCCTCATAACATTTAACTCTGACACAATAAATAATTTCCGTATTCATTATGTTTATTATTTAATGCCTGTCTCTCCCTGCTACAATGTAAGCACAAGGAGGCAGGGATCTTTGTTTTGTTCCTTAATCTGTCTCTAGTGAGTGTTTAGAACAGTGTCTGGCAAATCGTAGGTGTTCAATAAACAGTGTAGGATGAACAGATGTGTATCTCTGATCAGTCCTGGAGAGACCATGAGGTCTGCAGATAGGTGTCTGAAGTCCGTGTCTGTTACTTAGTAGCTCTGGCAACTTTACTCACACTGTTGGGTTCCTCCCAGCCTCAGTTGTCTCATCTGGAAAATGGAAACGATAATATGCCTACTTCACAAGATTCTGGTCAACACATGAAAATAAATAGAAGAGATGCATTCGTTTCCATCCCATTTTCCTATGGGTGCTGTAACAATGTATCAGAAACTGGGTGGCTTAAACAACAGAAATGTATTGTCCCACAGTTCTGGAAGCCAGAAGTCCAAGATCAAGGTGTGGGCAGGGCTGTGCTCCCTCTGACACCTGTAGGGAGGGGGAATCCTTGCCTCTTCTACCTGCTGGTGTTTGCCAGTGATCCTTGGTGTTCCTTGGCCTGTAGACACATCACCGCATCTCTTCTCTTCTTATAAGGACACCAGTCATATTGGATTAAGGGCCCACCCTACTCCAATATGACCTCATCTTATTTGATTACATCTGCAACCCTATTTCCAAATAAGAGAACATTTTGTGGTTAGGACTCCGACATATTTTGGGGGGACACAAACCTGTAACAAAATGAGATTCATTTTAATAACATATTTTATTTAACCCAATATATAAAAACATTATCATTTGAACATGTAATCAATATAAAACATGACTAATGAGACATTTTATATTTTTTCTTGAAATCAGTCTTTTTCTTGAGATCAATGCATGCTCGATCCTGACAGCACCTGCCAGTTAGACTAGCTGCGTTTCTAGAGCTCGATGGGCAGGCTTGGGTAGAGGCTACCATATTGGACAGTGCAGGTGTAGATGGGGTCAATACGGCCATTCAAATAAGGATAAGCCTAAGTGTGGTTAACAGCAGCCCAAGGAGTTAACTCAAAATACAGGTTTCATATCTTAGGCTCTAGGTGCCCTGGTCCTGCTCTCGACACAGGTTCTCTGCCCACTGCTACCCTACACCCAGACATTTCTTTTTGTGTCCTAGGCAGTGTAAATATCCTTTCAGTTAGATGTGACCTGTAGTTTGTGTTTTAGAAACAAATCTGGAAGCCCAACTGAAGGTTGGGCTGACTTAGGACTTAATGTGGAATACTGGACGGGGGTGCATGGACCCCACCCAGGCCTCCTCAGAACTAGTTGAAGTTGAGTCCAATCATCCCCTGGGTGTGGGGAGGGCACCCTGTGCTCACTGCAAGGTCAATGCATCCCAGACTCCCAGCTTCCCTTCCCAGGACCCACTGCTCCATGCATGGTGGCCATATCTTGTCCTTGTCAGCCAGATGTGCCAGTCCCATTCTCCTCTGAAGCCAGAAAGCCACCTTTAACTCGGGATCCCAGATGTGAAATCTCAAGACCATCAAGGGACCTTCCTTAGTTGCACCCTCAAAAGGGAGCTGTGGGCCCCACGTGGTCAAAGGCATGGATCCCCCAACAGGGGGCCTGGGAATGTGCATTCAGATTCCACTTTATCCCTTAGGCATCTCTGCCAAGTCAAACAGAGCTCCTGGCACCATCCAGGCTTGAGTGCATGCTTTATGCTTGTCATCGTGGAGCTCCTGGGCCTTCCAGGGCTGGAACAGGATGTGGCAAACAGGCTTCTGCTGCGTTTCATAAGTTTGAGCCACGAGCTTCCCTCCCCTTACCACTGCAGCCCTCTTCACAAGCCAGAACAGAGGGGGTGGGGCAGGCCCCCTCCAGGCATCTGGCACGGTTCCCGTAGAGGGCTTTTCATTTCCAACCTTAATTTCTGCTTTTGTCACTCGTTACTGTGTCCCCGTGGCCTCATATTTTCCTTTACCCCTGGAATCCTGGCTGCTTCTTTCGGTTTGGCAGTCACGGCCCTTCTGTTTGTGAATCCTCGCCGACTCTGTCCTTTCCGACACCCACCCGCTGTGTGCTCTGTGGACGTCCAGGCATGGGTCCAGGGCCTGGCTTCGGAGGCCCAAATTCAGCTCTATGCAGTGTTGGATGCCGTAGGTCTGAGAGAAGTCGTGCTATTGGAGCCTGAGACAAGGATTTAAAGGTAAGGCATTTATTTGGGAGGGGCCCCCCGAGACACTGGGGAGGCCTGGGATGGGGTGGACAGGGAAGGGAAGGAGTCATGCAGGTATGTCACAAAGCAGGCTACCACTGTAGGCAACCAGAGCTCAATGGTGTGGGGAAACCGGCGGGGGGGGGGCAGGGTAGTGCCCACTCTTCAGGATGACCCCCCTGGAGGGAAGGAAGGTTAGTATTTGTACACCAGTTCCCATCAGCCATTGCCTGAGGGCTGCTGGGGGTGGGCTTAAATCCCCTGACCGTTCTAGCCTGCCCTGCTCACGGGCAGGGCAACCTTCTGAGGCTTTAGTGAAAGCTTTTGTGTAAAGAGAGGCAGGCACTGGCAGAAGGAATTGGTGAAGCCCTATGAACACGGGCTGGGCAACCAAGTTTGCTACAACTCCCTTCCAGATAGGTCCAGCCCTCCATCCACAGGTCCAGCCCTCCATCCATCCATCCCTCACATATTGTTGGGCATCTACTTGTGTCAGACCAGTGCTAGTGGCTGGGAATAAATGGTGAGCTAGTGAATGGAGGAAGGAATGGGTCGCGGGGATCAGGGATGGTAAGAGGGGTGTTGGGGAGCAGGCGGATGGTGCTGGTCTTCTAGCTGCATGTTTGCCGGCTGGGCTGCTGGGCTGAGACGTGAGTGTGAAGACAGACTGGATGCCCATCTGGGGCAGCTGCAGCAGCAACTGCACCGACGGCCCAGCTCCATTTCGGGCCCATGTGTTGTCTTGACCAACACATAGGACTTGGCCCCTTTGGGGAACTCATGTGTCTTGGGGACTTAAGCCTCTTTGGGAGGTTCACCCAACTTGAAACTCTCAACCACCTTGGGAGTCTTTTCCACCCCCTTCAACACAGTTTTCTTGGAGTCGGGGTATTCCAAGATAGTTGACTTGGCTTTGTATTTTCAGAAAAAGATCTAAGAACCCAGACAGGGGGAGGAGAGAAAGAAGAGAGGGGCAGAGCAGAAACAAGGGTCACCAGAAAGGAAGTCACCAAGGGAATGGAGAAGTGACTGCCCTGGTCTCTTTCCCAGCTGCCCTCTCCCTCACCTCCTCCCTCCCTGTCTTATTTGGTTATAGGAGGTCAGGAGAGGAGGGGGGCTAGAGGTCACAGACCAGCACCCCCCATTCCAGCATGTCGTGAGGAAGGGGCAGTCTCTGAAACTCATCCAGTAAGTTATCTTTTGCCAAATCCATCAGAAGAACCTCAGGGGCCCAGCCATTTGCCCCAATGTGATGAGCCCCAAGTAGGGGGCAGAGCCAGCTTTTGGTATGGCAGTGGGGGTGGGGGACAAGCTGAAGGCCAGGGGTCACCACCCAAAAGGGTTTATGGTATCTTCAAGCACAACAAAGAAAGAAAGAAAGAATCCTCCCAATGGTCCCCCCAATGACTCATTCTAGGCCTTTTCTCCCCTCCCTGGGACAAGGAGTCACAGTGGATGAGAACCCAAAAGGAGGGAGACTTCTAGCCCACCATGAAAGTCTGCTTGGCCCTGGCTCCAGCCCTGAAGGCCCTTCCAGGACCCCAGAGCCAATCCCTATACCCTTAGCCCTTCATCACCCCAACCCCTCCACCCCCCTCATTCAGGGAAGGAAAACTAACATTTATCGCATGCCTGGTACTCGCTAGGCATTGCCCATGCATGACCCAGTTGGGGACCTGCCGTGGGTTATGTTGGGGAGAGGGAGGGGGATAAGAGGAGGGGGCTACGGTGGGACCTGGATGGGCTTGTAAGCCACATTAAGGAGTTAGAATTTTATCCTGAGGACAAAGGCAAGTCATTGAGGAGAGTCAACTACAGGAGTGGCCTACCCAGATTCATGTTTTGGAAAGACACCCCACCATCCCTACACCTCGTTTCCCTCTCCTCTCCCCTACAGAGCCCATTTCAGGTCCCTAAGTAGGTCAGGTGTGATCTCTGATGGCGGCCGTGTCAGCAGTGGGTGGAGCGGGTGCCAGAGGGACAGTGAAGGGACCCACCAGGGGCTGGAGGTGGTTGAGGCCGAGCTCATGCAGGAGGTGGAGAGAAAAGGACCCCCACCTCCTCAAGGCTTTTAGGGAGTCCCTAACAGGACAAGAAAAGCAGGCAGCTCTGGGTTACCTCTTCTCCCTTTCCAGCCTTTATTTTTATGTTTTTACTCTTTATTTTGTTGTTGGCTTTTTATGGGCACATAACCTATAGACAGTAAGTGCAGGGATTGGAGTGGGCCACTTGCTGGATGCTGCATGTGTATATAGCTGTATGGCCCAGATCAAAGTATGGGGCACCCCAGCTCTCAGGGCTTTCTTCACGCTCCTTTAAGTCAGTCACCCCCCTAAATCAGCTGCCACTCTGACCTCTGCCACCATTGGTGTGTGTTGCCTGCCCTTGACCTTCACGTAAATGGAATCATTTGCTCGGCATTATGTGTCTGAGGCTTAACCACACTGCTGTACGTTGCAGTGGTTTATTTTTTTTTCTTACTGAGTTGTGTTCTGTTGTGTGAACATACGCACGTTATTCATATAGCCTCCTGCTGGTGGGAGTTTGGTTCCAGTTTGGGGCTATTGTGAACAGTGCTGCTATGAATATTCCTGCACACGCCTTCAGGTGCTCATAGGCGATGGAAGCGCTCATTTCTGCGGGACATTTCCCCAGCTATAGAGTTTTCAGGTAGCATTTTTAGGAAGTCCTCTTGCACCTGCCCCCCATCCTTCAGCAAAGGGAAAGATTTTAAGGGCCGTGGGAGGAGGCATTTCTTTGCACTGAATGTACTCCCACAGATGGACGGTTACCCGACATCAGGGCTCTTTTCTGTCCAGTGAGCTTGGATGCTTCCCCCCAATGAACAAAGTGAGGCAGGTTTTCTTATTTCCATGCATCTCTAAGAGCTCCTACCTTACATCCCTTTTCTCCCAGTGGATTATTTTGCAGGATGAGTGACCTGAAGACCCCACACTGGGAAAGTCTGTGTAAAGGGATATTCAGGATGAAGTATTCTTGGAATATTTATTCTTGTTTTGGTCCCCAGAGCTTGTTTTCTCCAAATCTGGGCCTGAGGCAGAGGTCAGTCCCAGGGGGGCATCTGTCTCTCTTGGGACGGCCCCAGGGGAGCACCAATCACACAGCCCTCCATCCTCTCTGGCTGTTGGTTCCACCCAACTCTGAGTATAGGGATTGACTTGTCCATTTCCATTCCAGTAATATGTATATAAACCAGGAAAGGATAGAACCAGGCTTCTGGGGAGTTCCCAGGTGCTCCAGGGCACACAGACCTTCACACAAATGAGGGAGGGCTTTGTCCCCTCTCAAGTCAGGTAGGGTCTTTGCACCTGCTGCCCCCTCTGGCTTTCCCCCCAGATACTGTAGAGCCCATTCCCTCCCCTTCTCAGGGCTTGACCTCAGTGAGGACTTCTCTGAAACCCTAAAATTGCAACCACCCACTTCCTATCCACTTTGTTGCTATTCCCCCTCCTTAGCCACACTGCTTCTGTTACTTATTCAACTGTGGATCATCTATCCCCCTCCTCCTTGGTTAGAATGCAAGCCCTGTGAGGGCAGGGATTTTTATCTGCTTGCTCTGCTGTAACCCCAGAGCCTAGGACACTGTTTGGCACACCAGAGGTGCTCAGCGAATGGGTCCTGAATGAATGAAGGCGTGTCTTCTGTGTTCCTGTTAGAATTCTTCTGATTTTTATTGCTTCTGCCTGGAGGAGGCAGTTAGCAGTCTTATTTAGAGAGGCGGGGGCCACACATAGGACCACACTGGCTTTATTCAAGAGAGACCAATTGGTTATTTCCTTTGAGCCAGACACTGGGCTGGAAGCCGACATAAGATTCTGAAACCCATCATGAGACTGCACACCATGGTTAGTGGATTCAGACTAGGGAACAGGGCTCTTTTCTCTTGGTTTTTATTGATTTTGCATTAAGTGTGTGTGTGTGTGAGTGTGTACACAGACATGCACATATATACATGTATCATGCAAAGTGAAGTTTCTTTTTCACTTCTGTCCCCTGTGTTCCACTTCTCCCCAGAGGCAACCCCTGCTGACTGGTTCTTGTTTATCCTTCCAGAGACGTTGCATGCATTTATAAGCACTTTTTTCTTTTTTTCAGAAGTGGTAGTACACGATGCACATTCTTCTTTCACTTAACAATATGTCTTGGAGGTACTTCCAGCTCAGAGCATTAAGCTCCCTCTGAAAAGGCCACAGAGTATTCTATTAGGTGGAGAGAACATAATGGAATTAACCCCCCTGCACCCATAGACACAAAGGTCGGTGCCAGTCTTTGCCTATCACAAGCAATGGCATCCATGCATGCCTTGTGCGGAGAGATAGAGGGAAGGAAGGCAGGAAAGAAGAAAGGGACAGAGGGAGGGAGGGAGGAGAGAGGGAGGGAGGGAGGAGAGAGGGAGGGAGGGAAGAAAAGAAGAAAGGAAAAGTCATCCACCTAAATGGCTACAGAATGTATTTGACAAATATTTATTGGTGCGTATTTTAAGCTTCAGACATATTGTTAAACCCTATGACTCTCTTGCCCTTGGAGCCAGTCTGACAGTGAATCTCAACGCCCTGCCATTTTTACTTTCCCATAGAAATCCCCCTGGCTTCTCAGAGGGTGGGTAGGGAGAAGGGAGAACAGGGAAGATGGCTCTGCCGCACTTTGAACTTCACATTGCGGCTGGGTTTTCCTTGGAGGCACTGGGCACTCACAAATACGCATCTGGGCCGCGGGAGGGTTGTGAGTTTGTCGTGATATATTTAGAATGAGCCCTTTAGTGGTGCCCTGGGCCAGAGAGTAAATAGCTGCTTGCATGGGCATTTAAAGCAAGCAGAGAAAGAGGCTGGAATTGCAGAGCTCGGGGAATGCTGTACTTGAGAGCTTTTCTGAAATGACATGCTATTTGACCCAATATTTTCCCGAATGCAGAGGCCACTTTGATCTCTGAGGCAAGCCGTCCTTGCACAATGACTGGTTCGTGGGGGTGCTCAGTGCTCTGAGGAACTGGCCCGGCAGGGCTAGAGGCTGATAAAATGGGAGGACTGGGCTGGGAGTTGGTAGAACGTGTCTTGGATTGAATTCTCCCACACCAGACAAGGATTGAGTGCAAGCAGATGATTTGCAAGATGATTCCTGGAAGTGGGAGGAGGGGAGTGGGAAAGGAAGAGAGAGGCATGCGAAGGAAGCCCAGTCAGGGTGTACTTGGGCAGGTACAACTGGGGATCCAGCCACCTGAGGACCCAGAAACAGGCACAGAATGTGCTGCTGAGTTGCCCACCTGAGGGCGAGAAAGCTGAGGTATTTATTCCACCAACAAAATCCATCACTGTTCCCAGTGTCCCCAGTGCCCACCATCATCTGTCCGCAGCCTGCTGTGCATGAGGCTATGTTGAAAAGCTGTTGGGTTGGCCTCCAAGAGATTTTTATGGAAAACCTCCCGATTGATAAGTATTGGCAAAGGATCCCCACATCTTTTAAATAAATGCTACAAGAGCCAAACAAAACAAGTTGAACTCCTAGATGCGGCTTGTGGACCTCCAGATTGTCACCGCTGTTGGGAGGAGGGCAGGACTCCACTGCCCTCCCTCCAAGGTACCGCCTCCTTGGTATCCAGGCTGGGAGAGAGACCTCCAGACACACTGGAGTCAGAAGAACCAGAGAGTTCTGAGTGGCCGGTGGTTTTCCCATGGCTTCTAACTTGTAGTTATTCATCTGTCCCTCTCCACCCCTGTTTGAAAAAATTCTAGTGAATCAATCTGAACTGGAACAAGATCTATATATTTGAGACTTACGTCCCTGGGACAAAGTTGGAGCATTCTTTGGATTGAACTCAAATATCCTTTTGTGCGAGCCTCTGATTGAGCGAAGTGGCAAGAATGACCTTGTAAGCAGCTGAGACAGTAGTTGTTTATAGGTTGTAATTGAGGTACCGTCAACAGCTCCCCGCCCCCAAAAACTTCACCCCCACCTCCCCACTGGGGAAATAATGCACGAGACGCCACCATCACGGCACCGTTTTTCAGTCTATGGCCTAGTGAAAAATTCCACCAAGTCAGAGCAAGCCGACCATTTAGACCGTCCTCAGTTACCTACACCTCAGTTTAAATGAGTTTTCCTGATTGAAATGGTATTTCTTTTTATTAACATCTTTACAGATGAATTTTATGATGTGTGGGATTTGTTTCCAAGTCATACAGGAGGTAGAGAATGGGTCAGGTGTAAATGCAACAAGATTGGTCATGAGCTGATCATAATTGAAGTCGGGTCACAATGGTCATATACTACTTTGGCATATGTTTAACATTTCTAATAATGAAATTTGGGGGGAACCTTTAAAAGTTATTGTATTGGGGCGCCTGGGTGGCTCAGTCGTTAAGCGTCTGCCTTCGGCTCAGGTCATGATCCCAGGGTCCTGGGATCGAGCCCCGCATCGGGCTCCCTGCTCCGCGGGAAGCCTGCTTCTCCCTCTCCCACTCCCCCTGCTTGTGTTCCCTCTCTCGCTATCTCTCTCTCTGTCAAATAAATAAATAAAAAAAAATCTTAAAAAAAAATAAAAGTTATTGTATTGTCAGGGAGCAGATTAAATGTGAACACTGTAGAGTAAGAGCAGAACCAGATGATGTGCTGAAAGTATACAACCCCTCAGAGTAGATCTTATGAATGAAGTCAGCTAACACCCCTCCCTGCACATTTCATTCTGGAGCCTAAAGTAACATTAACTTTGATTTCAGAAGTAGCTCTAACTTCTAAAAGAGAATTTAGGTTTCTGTATTGGATTCTAATCAAATATTCTTGAGTGACTGTTGGTGAAACCTCACCTCAAAGAAAATTCGGATGTGGTTCTAGAATCCCTCGGGAAACACAACGTCCTCTAAGGCTGTGGGGTGTTGCAGCCAGCTCACGTCAGCACTCGAGAGCTGATTGTGTGCATCCCTTCCCAGTTCTATTTTCGGAGGCTTCAGTTTGGAAGGTTGAAATTGGCTATATAGGGAGAATTTATACCATGGTGGTTGGCAAATGCTACAAATTGGGACCTTTCTATTTGGAGAGCTGGGCTGCTACATGTGTATCAATACACCAGTCTGCTGCATCTCCTTCCCTGTCAACTTTCCCTTTGCCTAAGCTCTGAGAAGTGTTGACATCAATCTATCTCCAGAAAGTGTCCACAGACATCTAAGATGGTAGCAGACTGTCTTCATTTAACAAGCTGTTGTGTTCAAATGAGCCCAGCCCATGGTAGATACCTACTTTATGTCAACACAGTTCTGTTGAGCAGGACCAGAGAACTGGGGCAGACTCTGAAGGGAGCTGATGTATTTGAAAAGGATGGTAATTAGTTTCATCTGGAGTGCTGTGTTGTGAAGGATTCTGAGGTCAGCCTGAGCCCAATGGGAATAACAGTCATCTATTGACATTTGCCACCCTTGACCTACTACTATGTGCCAGGTCCTCAGCTAGATTTTTGCTCTCAAGTAGCTTAAAATCTTGTGACCAGTAAATATTTGCTCCTGTGTGCATTTGTTTGTTCATCTGTCCATCCATCCATCCATCCATCCATTCCTCCACCCATTCTTCTCAAGCTACCTAGAATGAGTTTATCAGCAGCTTTCCTGAGTATAGGCATTTGAAGCAACCAGATATAATTTTAAAATCTGCTTTTTGGGGTTGTTCACCATCTACTTCTCCTTTTTCTGTAAATAACACCCACTTTTCTTTGGGGGACCCTCTCCTTCCTCCCCCCTCTGACTCCAGGGTGGCCAATCAGCACATCAGTGCTCTTAGCCACAATGATTGGTTCAAGTTGAACACCTGACCCAGGTTTGTCTCAGGAAAGCCAACCCTGAAAACTACATTGGTAAAGAGGCCCTCTTTTTTGGCTGAGATTAATAAACAGGATATATGATTGTTCTATTGGTGGCCATGTTTTTCTATCACATGGAGAGAGCTAGCTTGAAAGTGTAGCCAACAGAGAGAAAAGCAAAGATGAAAAATGAAGAGAGTAGGAGCCTTATAATATTTTTGAGCACCTGGAGCCTGCTATTCCTGTAGCCAATATCTCTAGACTTCTCAGGTGCATAGATCAATGAATTTGTTGTGTTGCTATTAAAACTAGTTGGAATTGGATTTCTGTATCTATTTCAAAGAGTCCTAGTGATACCCTTCATTGACACCTCCAGAGGACCCAAAGCCATGTAGAGAGTCATCATCCTGCCTAGTGAGTAATAAAGGTGATTCATTTCCAATTAGCTTGCTGTCCAGATAGTAGAACAATTCTCACCAGTCCCTATAGGAAGCCCATGCATTGTGGCATTTCCTGGCTCTCATTTTTATAGGTGGAGGAGGCCTGCCATGCCCCATACTCAATGCTGGCCAATTATGGGTGCAACACTAACAGTAAGCACTAGCTGCCCAAAGGTGCCAAGTAAGTGAGCTTCCCAGTCTGCAGCATGTGTCCCTGGGGTAGAGTGTGAACAAGGCTTGAGAAAGCTCTGGGTGTTTGCTACTGGGGTTCCAACCCCAAAGAGAGCCCAGGGAGGAGCCAAGGAGATGGGGTGTTTGGGAAGCTGAACAGGGGCCATAAATAAATGTGCAAAAACAACATGATTTCAAGTGACTTCAGGCTGGGAGGAAGGCCAGTTGTCCCCAGCAGGTCTATCTGTTTTCTCTCTGACAGTTCCCCTACCAGCTTCATTAGCCCTGGGGCTGCAGGATGCACCGTTCAAAGAGTTCTGGAGAGGGGACAGGACCCTGAGCTGAGAGAGACTCTGCTGGGCTAAGTTGGAATCTCTGGGTTCAAGGACTGATTCTGTGCTCTGCTGTATGGCTTTGGGCAGCGAGCTCACGGTGTCTTTCTCATTGAAGTGGGATGGTGTCTTCCTCATTCCCATTGCTACCAGTCACACCTGCAGCTTGTCCTTGCTTACCTGGATCATTCCATCACTCACTAACTGGTCTCACCTCCACTCTAACCCCTTACAGCTCTTCGCTCCACAGCAGCTGACCTGCTCTTTTATACACATACTGCAGGTTGTGCAGGCTCCCATTTGAAGCCCTTCATCCAACTCTCAAACAACTTTGAAGAACTCTTTGATAGGACCTACTAAGGGCATAATAGACCTACCCCGTGACCCAGCAGTTCCACTCCTGAGCATACACTCAACAGAGATGGGCACCCAGGACCAACGCAAAACTTAAGAGTACTCATAGCTGCTTCCTTCATAAGAGCCCCCAGTTGGAACAACCCAACTGTCCATCCGTAAGAGAATGGATAAACATATTACGGTACATTTACACATAGAATACTACATAGCAATGAACAAGTATGACCTGCCACTACATGTGGCCAAATGGGGGCATCTCACAGATAGAATATTGAGTGAAGGAAGTCAGACATAAATGAGTACATGGCCATATGGTGCTATTTACTTGAAGATGAGAATCAGGCAAAACAGTCTTTGGTGATGTAAGTCAGAACAGTGGTTATCTTTGAAGGGGGGCTATTGAGTGAGAAGGGGCACAATGGAGCTCTCTAGGACACTGGAAATATTCTACGTCTTGCACTGGTGGTGTTTTCATGAATGTATGCATTTGTAAGATTTATCGACCTGTACACTTAAGATGGTGCATTTTATTGTGTGTCAATTATACTTCATTATGGAAGAAATAAAAATCCTTCCGGTGGGTCCCATGACCCTGAGAATAAAGCCTTCATTTCTCTGCATGGTCTGCCTTGCTCATTTCCCTCTGCTCCAGGCGCATTGGCCTTCTTTCTGTAAACTCCTTCCTGCCTCCTCCCACAATGCTCTTCCCTAGGTCTTTGTATAACTGGGACCCACAGGGCACCTCCTCTCCCCCAAGTAGCTCCTACCCCAGTTAATACAATCAGTTTTACCATTCGAACCAGGTGAATAGGAGCTCTGCCTTCAGCCTGGCTCTTACCCTCCCCTATCCATGCCCCTCCCCACAGGGCAAGGAGTGGACAGGGCCAAGGGAAGGTACTCATCCAGAGTCCAGGGATGTATACAACTCTACACAGACAGCTCCCCTCCCTGCTGACACAGCTACACAGGGCTCTCTTCTCTGGGTGTCTTCTCCTGCACCTGTCGAGAGGAGGGGGTGGAAGGTGGGTGTGCACCTGGGTTATTCACATGTGTGAAGGCCACTTCAGAAGCAGGATAGAGGGACGCCTGGGTGGCTCAGTCAGTTAAGAGTCTGACTTTTGAGTTCGGCTCAGGTCATGATCTAAGTTAGGTCATGGGATCGGGCCCCACATAGGGCCCTGTGTCAAGTTCTGTGTTCAGTGGGGAGTCTGCTTGAGATTCTCTCTCTCCCTCTGCCCCACCCCCCCGCTCATGCTTTCTCTCTCTCTCAAATAAATAAATAATTTTTTTTTTTTTAAAAAGAAGCAGGATGGAGCAGGAAGAGAAAGAAGTGGACTTTAGGCCAATGGCCTCCACTTGAACTCTTATCTGGAGCCCATGAATATTAAGGGTTGGTCTGCTCTCTCTTGTCATAAATCATCTTGTTTATTTTATATTTGTTTTTCATCTGTCAGGGCTGTGGGGACAGGAGTGGTTGCCAGCATCTAGTATAGTGCCTGACACATAGTAGGTGCTCAATAAACACTTGCTGACTATGTCAATGAAAACTGCCCCACCAACTTACTGGCTTCTCTCAAGGCTGTAAGGAAAACAGTGGGTCACAGGGGGCTGAGATGAACTAGTCTGAAGGGTGCCATGGGCCTTGGAGCATGGTGGCCCTGGCAGGCAGGTGAGAGCCGGCCCTGCCTCAGCTCTGCTTTAAGGGGGCTCACGTCCTCTTCCAGGAGAGACAGGGCTCACCCACCACTGACTGGGCTGCACCGAGCTTTGACTGAGCGTGTGCTTTGGCTAGCCTGGAAGCTGGGGGATTGCATTCTGGGGGCAAGAGTGTATCCCAGCCCATGTGACCAGCTCCACTTAGTTATCCAGGGGTAAGACAGGTGTGGGAGGTAGGCCAGCTTTGAGGGCTGTCCCCTCACAGGGGGGCATTCTGCAGGCTTGCAGGACATCTGCCCTCCTCTCTCTCATACCTCCTCACTGCTCCTAAAGTCCAAGGGGCCAGGAGGGCTTGCTTTTGGCTTTTGAGTTATTTCAAAATAACAGATACATAGAACCATGCATGTGGCATAAATGTGCAGCTTGCCGCATTTTCACAAACCGAACACCTCCAGATCAAGAGCTTCTACAATACCAGTCCCAGAGCCCCTGCGTACCCTTCTAGCCCGTACCTTGCTAGGCAGCCACCATCATTGGACAGCAGAGATTCACTTTGCCTTTTTGTGCTTACATACTTGGAATCATCCCACATGTGCTTTGTGTTTAGTTTCTTTTGCTCAACATGGTATCTATGTATCTAGTTGTAGATTGTTTATTCTAGCTGCTGTGGAATATTCCATTGGATGGCATTTATTTGTTTATCCGCCTGTTTATTTATGATTAGTACTGATTATTATTTATTCAATTTACTTGTCCATTTTACTGTTGATGGACATTTGGGTAGTTTCTAATTTGGGGTGATTACACCTCATGTCGCTGTGAACCTTCTTGAACACGGCTCTTGCTTTTCTTTTCAGAGCTGGGAGGGAACTGCAGGGCCATGGGATGAATATGTATAGTAGGTCAGCTTCCATTAATTCAGAGAAACTGGGTTGTTTTCTTGGGGGAGGGGTAACATGGTTTTCTAAGGCTTTGGTCTTTCTCTTGTGGGATGCAAGATATCTGATTTGGTTGGGAAACAGTCTCATTTTCATTTTTTAAAAAGATTTTATTTATTTGACAGAGAGAGAGAGAGCGCACACACAAGCAGGGGGAGCAGCAGAGGGAGAGGGAGAAGCAGGCTCCCCGACGAGCAGGGAGTCCCACGTGGGGCTCGATCCCAGGACCCTGGGATCATGACCTGAGCTGGAGACAGACACTTAACTGACTGAGCCACCCAGTTGCTCTAGTCTCATTTTCATTTTAAAGGAAGCTGTCACCTACCCCCCACACCATGACCTCCAAAGAAACTCCCAGAGCCTAGATCCCACAGGGAGACATTCCTTCTTCCTCCCAACGCAGCCTCAGACAGCACCTGCTCCAAGGCTGGAGGGGATGGAAGTACAGCGATAGGGAAAGAGATAGCCAAAGAAGAAGAGAGAAGGAAAGGGGAGGGAGGGAGGGTTGGAGAGAGAGAGAGAGTAAAGAATCAGCTGCAAAACACAAAGGCACAAAACCTAGGGGCTATGAAGTGAAACCAAATAGCTCTGGAATTCTATAGCTTCAAACTGGTGACAATTATGTCTTTCTACCAAGTTGTTATGAGATGTGGCTTCAGTTTGAAAGCTTACAAAATGGTGCCAGAGAAATGAGATAAGCAGGGTCCCATGGCCGTCTCCAGAGGCAGCAGGAGCTTTGGTGGAGGAGGGAGGCCTTCTGTGGACTAATCAGGACCTTCCCACCACCTGCAGTGACCCTATGGTAGCGGAAGCCTCCCAGTGCTGCAGGGCCGGTGGGGGAAGAGTGTGGAGTACTTCTCCAGGATGCAACAGCAGGGCCCTCCCCCTCCTCTCTCTGTGCCAGTCTCACCCTGGTCTGGGCACATTCCAAGATGCGAGGCTCTTCAGAGCAGGAAGGACCATGAAAGGTAGGTGAGTGAGGCACTTGCCTTGGGTGCAACATTTAAGGGAGTACCAAGAAACTCAGTAATTAGGATAAAAAATATTTTAACATGTTATTTTTAAAAATCAAAAGTAACTCCAAAAATCCATGATGAACAAAATGTCAAAATTTCAAAGGAAGACAGGACCTAATCCTGCGCTTGCCTGACCCTGTCTCACTCACCTGTCCCTAGTCCCTGCCTTGGTTCCAATAAAACCTCATTTACAAAACCAGGCACCTGGCCTGCAGACCACAGCTTGCCAATTTTCTTTTAAAAAACTATTGGGTGAGGCTGACCATCTTCTTTCATGAATCCATTAGCCTGCTGCATCTCTGGGAGTGACAAGACACAAGGACTCCAAGCGTTGTGGACATTGAGATTAGCGGACAGGAAACAGAGGACAATAAGGCAGTCATCTGTGGGTGACTGCCTGCACAGGCAGGGGAGGGGTGGCAAGATAACCAACAGCCCGCCAAAACATACACATCTCTCATTTTACTGTGCTTCGCAGGTACTGTTTTTTACAAATTGAAGGTCTGTGGCAACCCTGCATGAAACAAGTCTTGCGATGTCATTTTTCCAACAGCATTTGCTCACTTCATGTCTCTATGTCACATTTTGGTAATTCTCACAATATTTCAAACTTTTTCATCATTATATTTGTTACGGTGATTTGTCACCAGTGATTACAACTCACTGAAAGCTCAGATGATGGTTAGCATTTTTAGTAATAAAGTATTTTTAAATTAAGATATATACCTTTTTTTTTTAGATATAATGCTATTGCACACTTAGTAGACTACATATGGTATAAATAGAACTTTTATATATACTGGGAAACCCCAAAATTCATTTGACTCACTTCATTGTCACATTCATTTTATTGCGGTGATCTGGAACCAAACCAGCACTATCTCTGAGGTGTGCCTGTACGTTCTTCCTTACATAGTATAAAGTTGTGGCTGAGAAACAGTTATCCAGCCAGGAACTACATTTCCCATCATCCCTTATATTCTGGAAGGGTCATGTGACCAGTTCCCACCAATGAGAATGTGAATAGACATGAGATGGTTAAAAAGTGGGTGTGTCTTCCCCATTCTATCATTTCCCATCTTCCTGGCTGAATGCAGAGGACTCTGAGGCAGGGAAAGGTGGAGCCACAAGATGGAAGGAGGATTTAGATTCCTGAATTAACATGTGGAAGGCAACCTCAACTTCAAATACATATATTGCACTTTTAAGTGAGCCAGAAAAAACTTGTATTGTATAACCCACCATGACGCAGGTGTTTGTTACAGCAGCCAGCATTACCCTAAGTCATAGAGTAAGTCATCAAAAGTTAGAGTAACCCCAGGAAGGAGGTCACACAGGAGGCCAACCTGACTAGGCTCCCAAGCTTGGGTGGCATTTGGGTTGGTGTCCAGCAGACATTCCAGGTTGGGAGGTGAGAAAAGCAAAGGAAAGCATGAGATTCGTGCGCCTTCCAATGGTCTATTTTGAACTCCCAAAACTGGCAGTAAACATGGAGAGGGCATCTAATGGTTAGGTCTACAAGGCCTTCCCACTTTGAGGAAATATCTCTCTACTACTGCCAGCAATGGTGGCCCACGCTTTGGCCCCCACTGAGTCCATCAAGACCTTCCCCCAGGACTTTTAAAACTACAGGTAAAAGTTAGACCCTCTGTTTCTGGATGCCATGGGTATGAGGCTCCAGGGCTGGTGGCAACCATGTTCCCTGCATTGTGGAAGTTGAAGTCTGTGCTCAGAGGGAATAAAGCTGCGAGGCAGAGAGAGAGACAGAGACAGAGAGACAGAGATGAGAGCCAGAGGGAGAGTAGTGATGGGAAGGCTTGCTCCTGCCTTTACCGCACTAACTGGCTATACTTCACAAATGATTCCTTCCAACAGACTCCTGCCCTGGGTCAGACAAACTCTAACTGGATTTCTGTCATGTGCACACCAGGATTCCAATGAGACCAAATCCACCAAGCCCAAATATTTATGGAGCATCTACTAGGTACAACACAGTGTGGTCAGCTTTTTGTGGTTTTGAGAGAGACTGTGGGAGGGGATGTCTCAGGAAGATATAGAAGGGATGGTACTCTGAGAAATGGATCAGGAGCCTCTGCTCTTGTTCGAAAAGGGAAAGAGGTGGAGAGAGAAGAAATCCTATCCACAGCTCTCTGTTTACGGACACCACAAACTTGGCTTTCTCCCTCCTCTCTCCCCAACCTCCACTCTGATCTGATGGGTGACTACACCCATGATCATCCCCTGACTGGTGGAAGATGGGGCAGGTGCAAATGTGAAGACTTGCAGGGAACACAGATATTAGAATTACATGTGTTGCTCTGCTTTCCAAAAGACAAAGCTCAGAAATGAACAGACACTTAACCAAAGAGGATATACAGATGGCAAATAAACACATGAAAAGATGCTCAATATCTTTAGCCATTAGGGAAATGCAAATTAAAATCACAATGAGATATCATTATATACCTATCAGAATGACTAAAATAAAAAAAATGGTAACAATGCCAAATGCTGATAAGGATGCAGAAAAACTGGATCCCTCATTCACGGCTAGTGAGATGGTACAGCCATGTCAGACAAGAGTTTAGCAGTTTCTTTTAAAAGCTAAACATGCAACTACCATACATCCCAGCAATGCATTCCTAGGCATTTATCTCACGGAAATGAATACTTTTGTCCACAGAAAAGCCTATGGATAAATGTTCATAGCAGCTTTATTTGTCATAGCCAAAAGCTGGAATCAGTCCAGGTGTGCTTCAACAAAGTGAATGGTCAAAAACAAAACAAAACAAAACAAAACAAAACAAAACAAAACAAACAAACAAAAAACTAGGGTACATCCATGCCATGGAATAAAGGAATGAACTATTGATACATGCAATTTGGATGAATCTCCAGGAAATTATGTTAGGCAAAAACAAAACAAAAGAAAAACAAACACAAAGATCCCCAAAAGGTTACATACTGTATGATTCCATTTATATAATATTTTTGAAATGATGAAATTTTAGAAATGAACAACAGATCAGTGGTGATCAGGAGCTAAGGAAGGGGTGTAGGTGGGAGGGCAATGGGTATGGCTATACAAGGGCAATGATGAGGGACCCTTGTAGTGATAGAAATGTTATGTATCTTGACTATCTCAATGTCTATATTTTGGCTGTGCTGTTGTACCATAGTTTTGCAAGATGCTGCCACTGGGGGAAACTGAGTAAAGCATCCAAAGGATAGCTCTGTTATTTCTTAAATTGGATATGCATTTATAATTATCTCAAAATATGAAGTTTAATTTTTAAAAAAACCTGCCTGAATGCACTGGAGATTGAACAAAAGCTGGCAGAAATGGGGTGGGGGGCTCTATACTTGGAAGTAAAGGAATGGCATGGGCAGAGTTTCCTATTTTATATTTCTATGACTTTTAGCTTGAGGACAGTTCCCAGCCTGAACTATGTGGGGTAACTAAAACTCCAATAGAAAATCTACAGTTTTTCTGGCTGAAAGAACCAGAAGACAGAGTGTGGGCAACTACAGCTGTTAAGAGGGGGAGGAGGAGAACCCCAGAGAGGTGAGGATCAGCCCCCTATTCTGTGTATTAATGCTGTCCAAATCTCTGGCTGACCCCTGAACCATGCATGTATGGGAAAGACTTCCAACACCCCAACCAGGCTAAAAGAACTAAACTGAGAGTTGAGCTAGTTCCCAAAAGGCAGAGTCTGCAGTTTGAATCTAGCCAAGTTTATTGCTTTATAAAACAACAACAGAAAAATAAGCATCTATATTCTTCAAAGGAATATAACAGAATCCAGAGTCTCCACAAAATCGCATCCATAATACCTAGAAAACTATCCAAGATAGACATAGGGAAACCTAGGAGTTGTCCTTGATTCTTCCCTGTCTCTTGCTTTCTATAATCAACCCATTTGTGAGACCTGTCTGCTCTACTTCAAAAACACTGCTTCGTTTCATCTGCTTCTCACCATCTCCAGTATGACCTCCTTGCCCAGCCACCATCATCTCTGACCTGGATTACTAACCAAGGCTCCTCACTGGTGTTCCTGCTTCCTCCCTTGTTCCTCTGCAATTCAGTACTTGCACAACAGATAGAGCCATCTTTTTTTTTTTTTAAAGATTTTATTTATTTATTTGGCAGAGAGGGACACAGCGAGAGAGGGAACACAAGCAGGGGGAGGGGGAGAAGGAGAAGCAGGCTCCCCACTGAGCAGGGAGCCTGATGCGGGGCTCGATCCCAGGACCCTGGAATCATGACCTGAGCCGAAGGCAGACGCTCAAAAACTGAGCCACCCAGGCGCCCCTAGAGCCACCTTTTTAATGTACAGATCATGTCACTTGCCATTGCTCTTAGGATATCATCCAGCCTCCTCATCATGGCCCACAAGTGCTGGCTAGATTGACCCAACCTGTCTCTTTGGCCTCATCTCCTCCACTCATGCCCTTCCTTAACCATGCTCCACTCTCACTGGCTTCTGTCCACTCTTAGCAGTATCCTTAGCACCTTTGTACTTGCTGTTCCCCTGATCCTCCTGTTATCATTCAATTTTCAGCTCAACTATTACCTCCTCTGATAGATCTTCCCGGACCTATCACAACCCACTGTAGCCTGACAGTCACAGCTACATTCCCCCTGTTTTATTTTTCTGAATCATTGAGTTACCAACTCAGTGTTTGTTTACATTATCTGTCTTCCCCAGATGGAGTGTTAACCCCACATGGGACTTTGCCTATCTTGCTTATTGCTTGTCTGCAGTGCCTGGAATAACACCCAATACATAATAGGTTCTTATCCCAGATAATTCTTATCTATTATGCACAATAGCCTTCCCAAACCTAGAGACATAAAACAACACCATTTAATTATGCTCACAGATTCAGACAGGACCCAACAGGAATAGTTTGTTTCTGTGTCACAGTGTCTGGGGAAGACTGGAGTGGTTAGGGTATCTCAAAGGGCTGGGTTGGGGCTAGAGAATCCACTTCAAAGAGGTTTTCCTCACTCACATATCTGGTGCCTGGGCTGGAATGGCTGGAAGGTGGGGTTCAGCTGAGAATGTTTGGTGGAGCTTAGCCAGGTGAACTCAGGGTCATCAGATTCTTTATATGGTGGTTTAGCCTTTCAGTGAACTGGGCTAGAGTTTTGTAGCCTCAGAAGTCACAAAGAAGAGCTTCCACCATACTCTGTTGGTCAAAGCAGTTAAATGTGACTCTCTCTTTTTTGATGGGAGGGATGTAAAATAATCTATAGCCATTAAAAAAACTGAATGAATGAATGAATGGATGGATGAATGAATGTGTTTATATTAGGGTATGCCTAGGTGATAGGTCTCATATATCAGCCATTGAAGTCAAAGTCAATACTGAGGAATCTCTCCAAAGGATGGCACTTAGATATAACGCATTTTTCCTCTACGCCAACTCAGTTAGAAGGTCCTTCCTGTTGCCTGCTCTGCTCTTGCTCCTCTGGCCTGCATGAACAAATCAGTGAGTGAGGACATGAGTCACCGCATTGAATTTTCTAACACCTTGACTTCCTTCTCAAGCCACTGATGGCAGATGCTGGAACAGACATGAGCAATGTAGCATGTCGTGGCTCTCCCAGGCTGGATGTGGACATGCCATTCTAGATCATTTCACATGATGTGAAAAGTTGAAAGGTATGGATCCTGTCCACTCCCACCCCCCACAATGAGGGTTTAAAACCATCATAAGAACTTGAGCCTGAAATTGGATCAAGAGATGGTGTGTATGAACATAAGCATTGTAAGCAGTTGTGAGCCCTCTTCAAGAAGATGGTAAGGGAATGAAGAGGCTTCCTCCCAAAAGCTAGTCAAATGATGGAGGTTGATACACAAATACACATGTACTAAAAAAAAAATCAAACATGGTATTGACCTGAAAGCTGAAAGACCTCTGGCATCAAAGCCTCCTGAGGGGCTCTGGGTGAGGCAGGCTTCTGGTCCCTATGCTTCTTAATCATTTCCTTCCCCCTCGCCTCCTCTTCCCTCCCTAGTGCACCCCAATCTGCCTGTGTCCCCCCTGAAGGGACCCCACTAAGGTTACCAGTGGCATCCTTGTTGCCAAACCTCATGGGCACTTTTTGATTATTTTCCTGCTCAGCCTCTGAAGAATTGATGCTGCCTTTTGGAAACTCTCCCCTCTCTCGATGGCCCATGGAACCACTCTCTTGCAGTGTCCCTGCCACACCTCTGACTGCTCCTTCTTGGTGTCTGAGTGTGTCCATCAGCACCCTCTTGCCCTGAACCCTTGCAGTCCCCCCCCCAGTTCTGTCCCACCTCCTCTCCTCCACCTGTATCTTCAACCTGTGTTCTGGTGACCCCCCAAAGCTCATCTCTTGTCCGCCTCCTCTTCTTCCTGACTTCAGAACCACAGGGTCATCTGATTATAAGATGTTGGTCCTCAGATACTGCACAGACATCTCCAGTTCAAGGTATCCAAAAGAGAACTTATCAGCATCTCCTACAAACCTCTTTCTTGCTCCACTCCACCCTTGACACTTCCAATCAGTCCCCAAGTCCTGGGAAGGAGGGCAGTGGCTTATAGTGGCTTATCTCCTAAATCTCTCTCCTTGATTTCATGCCCTAACACTGTCCTAGCTGAGACCTTGCTGTTTCTTACCCAGATTCCGGCAATCACTTCTGATCTTGCCTTCCTTCCCCCTGCCCTCTCCAGGCTGTGGTCATAGTGACATGACCCTCCCTGCTTAAACCTTCCAGTATCTCCCATCATAGTAAGGACGAAATTTAAAGATTCAGGAATAACACATGAGGTGTTGACTGACTTGGTCCCACTCCACCTAGTAGCAATAAGGCTCCAGTTGAGTCCAGGCTTCTCCACTTACTGACTGTGTGACTTTGGGCAAATAATTTAACCTCTCTGTGTCTTATTCTCTCCATATACAAAGCAAACAATGATTCTAACTTCTGTTATGACAATGCAATGAAAAATGCTCATGAGTGCCTAATACTATGGCTGGCATATGGCGGACTGTCATTGACATTCTAGTCTTTATGGAGAAGTCCCCATCCCCACATGTATCCTGCACTCCAGATATACCATCCTCCAAAACTCCAAGGCTCTCTTGTTATTCCCCAAGTATGGGTCAGACTGTTACCTCGTCCTCTGCTTGATATTCCCTTCCTCTTCTTTCCCCACCTTCTTCCCCTAGCTTCTCCTTCTTAAGACCCCACTCAGGGATCACACCTTTCAGAAAGCTTCCTCCTCTTCCTCCACCCTCTGACCACAACTGGGCTGGGGTCCTTGGGCTCCCTGGGCCCATCTTTGTTTAGCTTACCAGAGGTAGCAAATTACTGACTATAAACCAGATTACAGTTACCAACGTGTTTTGCCTTGCACAATATTTTTCAAACTTTTTGAATTTGCTACGATATTAAAAAGGTGGAAAGCCTCACATGAAAATCTGGGTTTTTGGCAGCTCTCAAAAAACTGAAGATCACAACATGGCCACCACCAGCTGGTAGCTGAGGGCCAGCTGTTCCCTTTCAGGAGGCAGAAGTGCTCCAGATTGCCACACTCCCCACTGCTCCCTACTGTTTGACACCGAGCTGCTTCACTTATTGTCTTAGCTCCGTATACACTAGCCAGCAATTCCACTCTGAGGCATATGCCCAAGATAAATGAGTGCATACATCTACCAAAAGATACATATAAGAATGTTCTCAGTAGCATTATTTGCAATAGTCAATAAACAGATGAGTCTATGCATATAATGAAATAGTATACAGTCATTGCTGCCTGCCATATTATACATGAATATCATACACAAATCTCATGGAATGTGGATAGAACCAGACACAGAAGTGTACATGTTGCAGGTACCCATTATGTCAAGTTCAAGAACAGTCTAAACAATCTCTGCTGCTGGATGTCAGTACAACAGACATAGGGGAGGTAAACCTGTGTGAAAGGGGCATGGGGGGCCTCTGAGCTGCTGGTAGTATTCTGTTCTTGATCTGGGTGGTGGTCACCTGGTGGTATTCCATTTCTGAAAATTCTCCAAGTGGCTAGTTTATGATTTGTACACTTCTCGGTGTGCTTGTTACACTTGAACAAAAATTTCTTGAAGATCATGTTCCATAACTTGATTACCCATCATATTCATAAGATTTTGCTCTAAATAACTTTATTATTGTCAAAATTCAAATGGACTTTCAGAAGACAAAGGTTTACCATGTTGAGAATATTTAAGAAAACATTTTGGGTACTAGTGGCCATTCTAATGGAGGAATTGCAGAATGCTCTGGAGGAATTCCAGAATTCCAGTAATGTCCCCCACCCCCACCCCAGGGACCTTGGCAGGGCGAATTAGGAGGGAAAGGTCTTTGGCCCTTGAGGTGGGCCTGCTTGCTGGTGGAGATGACTTAGGAAAGGTTCTGGGATTGCGAATGGTTCTGAATTGGCTTCCTCGATGCAGGCCTAACTCTAAGGCTATTAACTACTGGACATTGTTTGTCCATTGACTTACAGACCCTTTAAAAACACTGCTGTAAATGTCTGCAATAGCCAAACTGTGGAAAGAGCCAAGATGCCCTTCAACAGACGAATGGATAAAGAAGATGTGGTCCATATGTACAATGGAATATTACTCAGCCATCAGAAAGGATGAATACCCAACTTTTACATCAACATGGATGGGACTGGAGGAGATTATGCTAAGTCAAATAAGTCAAGCAGAGAAAGTCAATTATCATATGGTTTCACTTATTTGTGGAACATGAGGAATAGCATGGAGGACATTAGGAGAAGGAAGGGAAAAATGAAGGGGGGGAATCGGAGGGAGAGATGAACCATGAGAGACTATTGACTCTGAGAAACAAACTGAGGGTTTTAGAGGGGAGGGGGTGGGGGGATGGGTTAGCCTGGTGATGGGTATTAAGGAGGGCACGTACTGCATGGAGCACTGGGTATTATACGAAAACAATGAATCGTGGATCACTACATCAAAAACTAATGATATATTGTATGGTGACTAACATAACATAATAAAATAAAAAAATAAAATAAAAAAATAAAAACACTGCTGTATGGGGTCAGGAATTTTGATCTTCTGCCTGCAGTGGAAACCCCAGGAGCCTGGCCGGAAATGTCCCACAATGGGAGGCTCCTGAGGGACTCCCTGCTGCTTTGCCAGAAGGGGCCAGAAAAGGGATTTTCCAGCTTCCCGTGGGTTTCCTCTCCTGACTCCTGCCAGTATGGCAATGTGGCCTATGCAGGAAACCGCCCACTCCTCGGGCCTGTGGGCCACTGTCCCTCTTTGGGCGTGGGGAGCTTGCTCCTTGGGAGGTGCTGGTGAGATCCCAGTGCCTGGGTCTGTCCCGGAAGCAGCTCAGGGGCCGGAGGCTGGCTGGGCCACTGGTGGGCTCTTTGCGGCGTGGGCCCTGGGAAGGCTTGCTCTCCTTTCAAAAACAAATCTTTGTACTCCCCAATCACCAGCGGGCTACTGTGTCAGGGTTTACCTCTTCCCGGTTTTACTACAGGGCGGAACAAACAGTCCTGAAGACAGCCACCTGTCTAGTTTGCTGCAGAGCTGAGTCAAGAAGGAACCACTGAGGACTTGTTTGGAGACCAGAGCTGCCACTGCCGTCCAGGGAGAAGGGTGGAGCGGGCCACCTGTTTTATAAGGAAGACTCTCAGTGCTAGTCATCAGCACAATTCAACACAGATTTATTGAGCGACTACCCAGGCCCAGCACTGGGCCAGGCTATAATGGTGAAGTAGGTGAGTGAGCTATGGGGAGACCGGGGAAGGCTGTTCCACGCACAGGGAACAGCCATTGCGAGGCCACTGAGCTCCCTGCTGGGGAGTGGGTCCTGGTTTTAAGGGACAACAAAGAGGCCAGCAGCTGGAGCAGAGAGAGCCAGTGGGGGCAAAGAAGTGGCAGTTGGAGAGGCCCCAGACTGTGCAGGGCCTCTTGGGCCATAGTAAGGAATTGGTTTTCTTCTGAGCGACATGTGGTCCAACTAACTCAAAGCCATGTTTAGCAGATTGGCTCAGCTTTCTAGAAAAGCATTAGCATTAAGAATCAAAAGCCTTAGGGGCACCTGGGTGGCTCAGTCAGTTAAGCCGCTGATTCTTGATTTTAGCTCAGGTAATGATCTTAGGGTCCTGGGATCAAGCCTTGCATCAGGCTCCACCCTCAGTGGGGAGTCTGCTTGGGATTTCTCTCTCTCCTTCTTCCTCTTCCCCTCCCCCTGCTCTCTCTCTCTATCTCAAATAAATAAGTAAATAAATCTTTAAAAAAAGAAGCAAAAGCCTTAAAAATGTCCCTGTTTATTCACCTGTTTAGACTCATTTCTAGGCATCTTCCTTAAGGGAAGAACGAGAAATGCTACACATATTTCTATTTATGACTCCATTATTCATTCATTCAATAAAAAATGTATAGCTACTCATAACAGCTTTGTTTATAATGCTGAAAAAAGCCAGCAAACACCTAAAAGTCCAAAACTAGGGGTACAATTCAACTCAGTATTGGACATACATTTGATGAATTACTATAGAAATGGTAAAAACTATTTTTCAAAGATTGATGAGGGAAAACAAAGCATATAAATAAAGGGAATAGGATAACTGATATTTGATAGGATCTCAATTTCTTTTTCATTTTTTTTTAAAATTATTTATTTGATGGAGGGAGAGAGAGAGCACAAGCAGGGGGAGTGGAAGAGGGAGAAGCAGGCTCCCCGCTGAGCAGGGAGCCGGATGTGGGGCTTGATCCTAGGACCCTGGGATCATGACCTGAGCCGAAGGCAGACACTTAACCGACTGAGCCACCCAGGTGCCCTCAATTTGTTTTTTAAAATGTCCACATGTACGCGGTAAACACGGACACACAGACACACTACAGCATGGATGAGCCTTGAACACATCACGCTCAGTGAAAGGAGCCAGTCACCAAAGACCACGTACTGTATGATTCCATTTACATGAAGTGTCCACAATAAGCAGATCCATAGAGGTAGAAAGTAGATGAGTGGTTGCCCGGGGCTGAGTCGGGGTGGGGGGGGTTGGGGGGGTAACTGCCCATTACTAACGGGGTTTCTTTTGGGGGTGATAAAAATATTCTGAGATTAAATAGTGGTGATGGTTTGCACAATTCTGTGAATATACTAAAAACCCCTGAATTGTACACTTTAAAAGGGTGAATATTATGCTGTATGAAATATATTTCAATAAAGCTGTTCTTAATGAATGTATACCCATGCCACTGAAGAAAGATCAGAAAGAAATACAATAAAATATTGGATGGTAGGGGTTTTTTTGGCAGGGGGGTTATCAATTTTCTCCTATATTTCAGTGATGGTGGCAAGTTTGCAAAATGACAAAGAAAAGGGACAAGTATGGCATGGAACAGAGCCTTCTCAGGGACCTTCTGTGAATCTCCCCCACCTCCCTCACCCACCATGGCAGTGATTTGTGATGTCTGCCCCAATTTTCCAGCAGACAGCACTGCCTGGTCCCGTTGGGGCTGGGCGGGACTACATGACTAGTTCTGGCCAATGATTGGTTTGTGAAAGTGACCTGTCACTTCCGAGCCAGAGCGTGTAATTGTCCATGTGAGTGAGCCATCCCCAAGGCTCTTTCTGCTGAGGTAAACTTCGAACGTTCAGAATGGGGGCTGCTCCGTCAGCCTGGGTCCTAGAGTCACAGCAACACAGAACGGTCCCAGCAGACCTGAAATGGGCATGTGAGGTGAGTGGGACAGAAAGCTTTGTGGGCTTTTTTTTTTTTTTTTTTTTTGGTCACAGCACAGCCCAGCCCGTACCAACTAATATGTGTAAACCATGAGATCTAAAGAGGAGCCACCACCATTAACCATCTGTAGCTGTTGTCTGGAACAAAACAGGGCAATAACTACCCATCACACTGCTGCCAGGCACCCTACCTTCTTTTATGTTTAAAATGTCTTTATGTTTATCTTTGAGCTCTCTTCAAAGCCAAGCTGGGAGACAGGGGAATCAGATATTCTCCTCATGGCACAGACAAGTCAAGTGATTTGTCCATGGTTCCCAGACCCACTCAGTGGCATCATCCAGTAGTCCCTCAGCCCGGTCCAAAAAGATCCAGCCACTGGGCCAGGTTAAGCAACACAACAGCATAGTCTGCTCAATGATAAACCAGAGACTTGACTACAGAGGGAAAACCAAAGCACAGTGAAGAAGCATCTGGTAGAAATGGGCAAGAATGGGTCTGTAAAGATAACTGCCTACTTCCATTTCTCCAAGTGACCTTGATCTTAGGAAAGAAAGGGGAGAACTAGAAAGTAGGGGGGGGTAGATGAGAAAGGCGGTCCCTAAGTCTGCAAGCCAAAGAATTTCAAGAGGAGCTTTCACTTCTGCCTAGAGCAACAGCTCATGATGTGAGACTAGTGACATGGGAGGCTCTGGGGTGGTGGTGGTGGCGACACAGAATACATCCTGAGGCCCTCGGTCCATGCTTCTCTCATCAGTCATCTTCCCGTGGCCATGGGAAAAGTCTCCCTCATGTCTTCTAATGCCTGTCTGTCCCTAGTAGGTGCTACATTTGTGTCACTGAGCGCACCTCTGAATCACCAGATATGCCCCCTCCCCACAACCAAGGTGTATCTGCAGGCCATGGGCACTGCTTTTACATCAGGCAGACCTGGAGTGAAGCGACTTGCAGGATTGACATCTTTGGTCCTCAGTTTTCTCATCTGTAAGACACTCACCCCAGGAGGATTTGGGGTGCTAGCAAAGTGCCTGGTGCAGTGTGTGTTCAATCATTCCTATTTCTGCATTTCTGTATTTAGAGCAGCAAAACTTTAAAAATTATATATCTACATATATACACCCACATACATACACATGTATACATATATACTCATATATACATATATGTATGGAGATACATATATATATATATATATACATATGCATACACACACATATATACATATATAGATATAGACACACACACACACACACACACACACACACATATACACACAGTATTCTTTCAGAAATTTCCAGGAATAAATCACCTTGCCCCCCACAACTGGTCACACCATTGGTAACTCTTGCCTTGCCCTCTGAGATTGCCACGGTTTCATCCTACCTTCTCCCACTCTGAGCCACACTCTTTACAAAATACTTGGTTCAAAGCTTTGCTGCCATTGTTTCTCACTCCACCCCACCATTGTTGCTTGGCTTTTGCCTATGAGCCATATGATCCCTCCCATTATCATCATTTACCAGGACATCACTCAGGGTGCCCTCTAAAAAATAAGTGGGAGCTTCCCATCTTACACCTGGAGATGCTGCACACTCTGAGGCCTCACATGGGCATTCTAGCTGTTAGCTCTAGCCGCATAACAAACAACCACCAAAACATAGCAGCTTAAAACAATAGGATTTATTTATACGAGTTTGTGGGTTGGTTGGGTGGTTTTCTGGCTCTGGGCCAGGCATGGCTGTTATCAGCTGGACTCACTCATGGATCTGAGGTCAGCTGATGGATTGGCTGGTCTAGGATGCTCACTCTGATGGCTGGCTTTTGACTGGTTATCGGCCGAGGCAACAGAGACAACTGGCCCATATGTCTCTTATCCTCCAGCAAGCTAGCACAAGCTTGTTTGCATGGTCAACAGGGGTACAAGAGAGCAAGCAGAAGCCTAGGCTCACAATTGTCACAGTGTCACATCCGCCATATTCTTTTGGCCAAAATAAGTCACAAGGTTAGTCCAGATTCAATAGGAAGTGAGGTAGACTCTGCCTCTTGGCAGCAGGAGCTAAAAAATTGTGTAAAGCGTGTGGATACAAGGAAGAGTAAAGGGTTGTTGGTTGTAGTAATCAGTTACTACAGGATCTTTCTCAGGTGCAGGGAGCAGGGCTGCCCTATTCTGGGTTAGCAGCACCAAAGGGGTCCCCATCCCCACTCACTGCTGCCGGGCACTAACCTTGCTAGGACAGAGAGCCTGCAGTGACTCTTCAGGGTTCCTACAACTCAACCCTCTCTGGGCCAAATGGGTTTGTGTTTCCCCTCATAGCTCCTTCTCCCACCCCCTTTTTCTTTCCCTCTCTCTTCCCCATCCACAGCTTGTTCAATCCTGACCTCTCCCTTTAACACCAAGATCAAACATCACCTCCTCCTAGAAGCCTTCCTTGACCACTCTCGTTCATCCCCACCTCTCCTTTCTATAAATAACAATACACAGTCAGTGCTGCACATTTTAATACTTAGGTTTTTAGAGCTACTATGCATGAAGCTCTTATCAGGTGCCAGGAATGTTAATCTTCCCAGTGCTTGAGTAGATACAATTATCATCACCATTTTACAGATGGGCAGTGAGGCTGACAGGGTGACTTCCCAAAAGGCTTTATAACTGGTGGTAAGGGATGGACTGTTTTCAAAGCCAGGCCTGTCCTTTTCCAAAATCCAGCATGTAGCAGGAGCCATGGGTGCCCCACACCCCTTGTGCCCTCACCTTTACCACTTCAGCGCATGCGGCCGGCCCGACTTCCAGCTGCCAGTGCCTGACCTTCTCAGTGAGGTTCGCTTTCCCCACATGGCAGGTTCAAGAGCTGAGGGATTAACTTCCTGTGGGAGCAGTCCTCAATAAATGACTATTAAGAGCAGGTGTTTAGCTACCCCAGGGTGAGGTGACTGAATGCATGCTCTACACTGGCTCCCAGAGTTCCCTGGGCAGGACTGAGGTCCAGTTGCCCACCATGCCAGAGATGGAACACCTTTATTGGCTGCTTTTCTCTTCCTGCCACACTGCCCACTCCCCTACTGGCATTTCCTGGGAGCATTCCTGAATGCACTACTTCCCCTTAGACACTTGTCTTGGGGTGTACTTCTGGGACAGTGCAAGCTAAGATATACCTCCTAACACCTTGGCTGCTTTCTCCTCCCTTCTCCCAATCATCTCTTGTTAAGCTGTAAGCTGCTCAAAGCCAGAGAAACTTGTTCTTATTTCCTTTGCCTTTCCTTTAGTACCTAATCATGTGTGGAACCTTAGATGCTCCATAAATACTAACTGAAATCATTTATTGATTCACAGATACCCCCAAACTACAGATATTGGGCTAAGAGTCAATACTCAACCCCTCTTCCTTGCAGATGGTTGGCTCCCGTTTAAGATGCTGCTCAAATCCATGACAACTGGTAAATGTTCTCAGGCACCAATCCTTTCCCAAGTCATTGAAACAACTGTCCTGCCAAGTAGAAGATGAGTCTTTGACCTGGCTGAGGACACATGTGCCCTCTTGAGTGTCCTTGAAAATGCCTTTGGGGATCAGTGGGTTGATGTGACCCTATAAGATCCCAGTCAAAATCTGGTTTGTACTGGTTGTCCTTTATTACCCACTCATCTCCCTAAAGAGTATATAGTGTACAGTGTCCTGTACTCGTCTGCTGGAACAGAATTGGATAAGCTGATAGCTGGGCTCCCTTCCAACTCAGAGCTATGAATTCTCTCCCAAGTATCACGAGATGACCAAGCACTCAGGGGGTCAGGCTCAGAGGAGAGCCTTAAGAACAGAGACAGAGATGCTACTATGAACCACGTATCTAACATATACTATTTCAATTAATCCAGGCTTCCAGCCAGGGTAATTACCTTCCTGGCCCCATTTTATAGATGAAGAAACCAAGGCTCAGTGAAGTTAAGTAGCTTACCCAGGATAAGGCGCTGGTTGGCAGAGCTGGCTGTGCCTGTGCCTGGCTGCCTTCAGAGGCAATATTCTTTCACTCACTCTGGACTGCTGCTCCATTGAAAGGTTTGGTTGGGTTTTATTTAATGCAGCACCGTTTGGCAGGGTAAGGACATGTTAGACTAGAAAGAATGTATCAGTTAGATATTGCTGCATAGCAAACTGTCCCAAACATTAGTGGCTTTGCATAGCAATCCTTTACTCCTGCTCACACATCTGTGAGTTGGCTGATCCAGGGTGGGCTCTGCTGGGCAACTTTGCATCAAGCTGCAGGTCTGGCTGGCCTTGGGTCCTTGCTGCAAATTGGGCCAGATCAGTTTCACTGGGGTTTATTCTAGGACCCTGAAGGGGCAGCAGTTATCCAAGGAGCTAGCTCTTCTCTCAACATTGATAGAGATATGAGAGAGAAAGTGGAAATGCACAATGAAGCTCAGAACTGGCATGCTGTCATTTCAAACTTGTACTATTGGCCAAAGCAAATCATGGTCAAGTCTAAGTCAAGGGACTGGGAGTTACTCTGCCTCTAGTGGGAGGGACTGCAAAATCACCTGACAAAGGTGGAAAATACAGGGAGAAGGTGAAGAATTGGGGCCAATAATTTTATTTATGAGAAAAACTAAAATCAACACAAAAGAATGACTGGCTGATGGGGAACATTCTTAGTGTCTGTAGAGAAAATCGTGGGGAACAGGGTTCATCCTCAGTGTCCCTCCAGTTACACTGCACAAGGAGCATCTACCCTGGTTTTCAATATCTGTGCTAGGGTCCCTCTGTAGATTCTCCTTAATCTTGGAAACCTGTCTCCTCCAAGTTTCTCAGCTCCCTAATCTTCCCACATGATCCTAGACATCAACCTGATTAAAGGGACAAATTTCAGCAGTATGGGTGGTGTGTGGAAATAGAGTGAAGAACAAAGCTACTTCCCATTTTCCTTTCCCTAGAGCCAACCAGCTCTTGTCTTAGAAAATGAATGACTTTGGGGTACCTGGGTGGCTCAGTCGGTTAAGCGTCTAACTCTTGGTTTAGGCTCAGGTGCTCAGTGTGGAGTCTACTTCAGATTCTTTCCCTCTCCCCCGCTGCCCACCCCCCCCCACATTTGCACGTGCATGCACATGCTCTCTTTCTCTCTAAAATAAATAAATAAAATCTTAAGAAAAGAAAATGAGTGACTTCTAAATCTCATGCCTATCTCAGTAGGGAATTAATCCAAGGATGGGCTGTACAGGAGGGAGCAAGGGAAGGGCTCTGGATGGTCAGAACCTGAGACCTCGGGAGATGGAGCTATTTAAATCTTTGGGCCAGCCAGTTGGCTCTCCTTGAGGACAACTAGAGAAGCAGAGCTAGAAAGAGTTAAACAGACCCCAATGGAAATATCCCAATCATATTATGAACTTAGGAAATGTAACACCTGTGAAGCATCCAGGAAAAAAGCATTGAACCAAGTTGATGACTGCGGTCTTGATTAGCGCGGTCACCAAAAATTTCTGCTTCTTCTGAGTTCAGAAGAGTCCTTGACTCTTTGAAGTTAGGTATGACCATGTAATTTGCTTTGTTGTTTTGTTCACAATGAAATGTGAACAAATGTTGCTTTGTTCACAGTGAAATGTGAGCATAAGTGGAATATATCACTCTGTGTAGAGGCTTTGAAATACAGTGTGTAATTCACCATGGCACCTTGCCACTGCTGTGGTATTCATGGAAACTTTTTTTTTTTAAGTTTTATTTAGTTAAGTAATCTCTAAACCCAACATGGGGCTCAAACTCATGACCCCAAGATCAAGAGTCACATGCTCTTCTGACTGAGTCAGCCAGGCACCCCAAGCATGTATTGAAAGAGAATTTCCATCTACCTAACTTTGAGTGATTACAATGGACAGAGCTCTCCTGATGGCATATACTAGATATGAAGCCTAAGACAGAAATCAACATTTGCTGGCTAAATCACTGAGCTTTGGGGGATTGTTTGTTACAACAGCATAATCTGACCTATTCTGACTAATATAATCATCCAACTCAACCAACAGAGAGATGTATCAAAACAAAGAATTTGGGAGTGACAAAGCTGGGTATAAAATAATTATACCAACAAGGATTGATGATAAGCTCTTAAATATACAACTAAGACTAAACAACTGCAGGGATTAAGCTTATGGGAAGCATGTAAACGCTATAAACCTTGACAAGTTAAAAATAATACTAAAGCCAATTTTTAAAAAAATGAGAGGAATAAGAGTGCTAATTTCTTTTTACTCTTGTTTCTTTTTTTTTAAATGGGAATTCATACCATCTAATATTGAAAAACAGAGTTTAAAATATACCTAATGATACTAACCTCTCTCTTATTGTTTTTCCCATATTATTCTTTACACTTGGAAGAAATTGATTTAGAAAGGACTATATCAAGTAATGAAGAAAAAAATTCAATGAAGTTCAATAATTCTCTCAGTTCCACTTTTTTTCTTCTCTTGAAATAAAATTAAATTCTAACACTTTTGTCTTAAGTTGGGTTCTTCTTGAACCTGACTGAAACTAAAATTGAATATTTCCTAGAGGGGTGATCCCAGGAAACCCTGATAGTAGAGTGGGAGGAGAAGAAAGCAAATGTCTGGGGGTGTTAAAAGGGTAAGGGGCCACTGTGGGCAGCTGGGCTCAATCCCGCAGGGAAGATACCACCTCAGAGCTGTCCCACCCAAAGCACAAGGAAGCTGAGGCATTTAGCCATCAATTTCCACCCGCGACTGGGTGTTAACTCCCTGTGCATGGTCGAATCCCCACTCCTGCAACCAGAGAACCCTGCTGGCAGAGGCTATTCAGGAGCTTGCTAAGGGAAGTTACTGGGCTCTATTAGAACAGTGAATGCCAACAGGATACGGCGCCAGTCACCAACAACATGTGCCAACATTTTTTTGAAATTATAAAGCCTGTATAATGGATTCACCTCAACTGAATTATGCTAAGTGAAAGAAGTCACTCTTAAAAGGCTACATTAGTGTGCGATTACATTTATTTGGCTTTCTGGGAATGTCAAAACTATAAGGACAAAAACCAGATCATTGGTTGGCAAGGGCTGGGGAGTGGCACTGGGATGAATACAGGAGGGCATTAGGGAACTCTTTGGGGCATTGAAAGTGTTCTCCGTCTTGATTCTGAAGGTGGTCATAGGACAATGCATTTGTCAGAAGTCATAGAACTACTATACCTAAAAAGGGCAAGTTTTACTGAATATAACTTATACCTCAGAAACCTATGATGCTCTTAAAAATATGTCTGCCATATTAGTTGCCATTTCAAGGAAGTTTAGTTCTTTTCTCTCGAGGACTTAATGACTTGCTTCTAAAAATAGAAGAAGGCAGAAGTGATACAGTGTGAGTCAGAGACTGGTTCGTAAAAGGCACTGTGGCTTCCTGCTTGCTCTCTTACTCCCTCTTGGGTCAGCCACTTTGGGGGAAGCTAGATGCCATGCCATGTGTAGCCCTATGGAGAGGCCCATGTAAAGAGCAGCTGAGGCCTCCAGTCAACAGCTACATGAGTGCAACGCCTTGAAGTGGAGCCTCCAGCCCCAGTCAAACCTTCAGATGACTGCTGCCCAGCTGCCAGTTTGCAACCTCATGGGAGACCCAGAGACAGAACCACCCAGCTAAGCCACTCTCAGTTCCTGACCCTAAGAAACTATGTGAGGTAAAATTGTTTGTTTGAAGCCGCTATGCTTTGGGTTCATGGGTCATGCAGCAATAGATAACCAAAACACTGGCTTAAAACTTAATCCCCACCTTAGAATAAAAGATTCTTTTATATAAATTTATGCTGAGATACTTGGCATGATGTTCATGGGAGGTGAATGACAGTGGTTTTTGGGTGGGTGAATTTGGGGATCATTTGTCTTTTGTCTGTCCTCTTTTATATTCGTGCATGACTTTGTATAATGAACGTGTATCCTTCAAGTTAAACACAAAAATAATGACTCCAAGCCTGGGTGCCAGTACAGAGTGTGCCGTTTACCCAGGGGTCAGAGCCAGGAGGTGTGTGTCTATAGGAAGCAGGAGCACCACTCCTTCAGACAATGAGAACTCTCCTGGGCCTCACACTCAGTGGCACCACAACAGCAGATGAGCCACTTCTGAAACTCCGCTTCGTTCTTGTGCATCAGAAGGAACTGTCCCAACAGGATGTAGGCCTGTGGGGCGGGGGAGAGGTAGGGAGAAAAACGGGAAAGGTTATAATAAACCAACCCAGAGGTGCTCTTCTCCAACACCAGGACCCTTGTAAAAATCGAAGGAAGGGGCCCAGGTCAGGTTTGAGGGACAGTGACAGCACCTGGGCGATGGGGATTCTGGGACCGGCCCTTGGTGAGATGTGAGGCCAAGTGAAACGCATATCTCTTGGGTCGGGTTTGGGGGGATGTTCAGCCTGGGGTAAACCAGAACCTGTCTTTCTCAACTTTAATGAGCACATATATCACCTGGGACCTTGTTAAAAGGGAGGTTCTGACTCACTAAGTCTGGAGGGGGGCCTGAAAGTCTGCATTTCCAACATGTCCCCAGCTGATGCTGGTCCAGGGACATTTTGAGTAGCGAAAGCATACTCCCTTCTGGCCTCTGATCTAGTATTTCTCTCTCTCTCTCTCTCTCTCTTTTCTTAAAAAAGTAATTTCTCCATCCAACGTGGAGCTCAAACTTACAATCCCAAGATCAAGAGTTGCACACTCCACCAACTGAGCCAGCCAGGTGCCCCTAGTATTTCTTTTTAACACAGACACACGCACGCACGCACACATGCACGCACACATAAAGAAGAATCAGAGATGCTCCCCACCCCATCACTTTCTCAATCCATCTTGCAGAGTTTCTAACTCTCTTCGCTGTTGACATTGTGGATAATTTTGTGCTGTTGGGGTGGGTTGGGGACTGTCCTGTGCATTGCAGCAAGTTTAGCACCATCCCCAGTCTCTACCCACTAGATGTAGGAGCAGTCCCCCAGCCCCCCAAATTGTGACAGTCATAACCGCCTCCAGACATTGCCACATGTCCCCTCCAGACATTGCCACGAAAGCTCCTTCGACCAAGAACCACTGCACGTGGGACTGGTAGATGAAGGGCATCTTGGCACCAATCTGTTCTTGCAAACCAGCTGTGTGACCTCGGGCAACTCACTTAACATGAAGTGAGGACCCCAAGAAACAGGGTCTCAGTTTCTGCATCGCCTGAAGGCACACAACATGCCCTGCCCCACCTTGCAAACTGAATTAAGTAGATTCAGTGTGAAAACGTCAGGAAAATGCAAATTCCTTATTTGTCCTGGAATGCTTAGCCTGTGGAAGGAGCACAGAATGTAAAACACGATAAACCTTGCCCATCCTTCCCTTCTGAAAAGTCTGTGTGCATGAAAAACGCACGTAATTAATATTAAGTACACCAGGACTGATAGCTCTTCGGCATTCTCTCATTTTCTAACTACTATTCTACAACTTTTCACTAATCTCTTTATAATTTTATCACGTGATTATTGACAAGGAGCAAGGACTACATGGAGAAAGGGACACCCAAGACCGAGTGGCCACAAATTGACTGAGCCGCTCAATGGTGAAGCCTGGAGATTTAAGGTCACATAAACGCCCGTCATTCGTGGCTGGTTTGGGGGCTCTCCAGCCTGGAATGAATGAGAACCAGTGTCCACGCTTGCCGTCCTGGGCCTTCTCCAGGAAAACCTGCTGCTGTCTATTTACTTTCAGTTACATAAAACAAAGCAAACTTCATCTGAACCAAAGGGAACATTTTTTTTTTTTTAAAGAAATTAAATAAAAGCTGAATTGCAGTTGTAAAATGTACCCAAGCTGTTGGAACTTGGGGTTTCTTATTTTTAGTCATGGTCCTGTTGTTGAAAAGATTAAAAAAACAGCCAGGATGTCATGGTCATTTTCAACTGCTACTTGAATCATCTTTTTAGAAAAGCCATATTATTGCTTAGAACGATCTCATATCCTTGTACCTTCAGTGGTGATTTTAGGGAGATGCCTTTTAATTCAACATTTAAAAAAAATGAACATCTATTGAATGTTAATTGAGCCAGGTGCTGCAGTGGGTGTGGGGGGTGGGGTGCAGAGGTGAATGACAGGATCAAGGAACAAGGAGCTCTGTCCAGGGAGAAAGAACATTAGTGAAGATGATAAATAATAGTAATAATAATGATAATAGTAATGGCGCTTGAGGACCTTTGATGGGCTCCAGACCCCTGGCACGTTTTAACCCCGTCCCATTCTCCAGATGGAATCACTGAGAATAGAAGAGGTTGACTCTTGTTTTCCTGAGCCCCATGTTTGCCCATCCCGACTGTCCACATCTGGCCTCACACCTATGGCGGCCTCTGCCCTTTTGGAGGCCCCGCTGTTGGCATCAGCTGGTCGGGCGATCAGAGCCTCCGTATCCCCACCAGCCTCAGCATCTGGGAAGCCAGGGAACGCATGCCATGTAGGACCACAGGCAAATTTTCCAGGAACGCTGCAGGAAGAAGGGCCTCTTCTCGTGGCCTCTGGAACCAAGTTGCCACTGAATGTCCCTCGTCCACTCGCTCTGCCACCCTCCAGGGGTGGGGAGGAAAAGTTAGCCATCATCATGGTCCCCATCACCGCTCTGCCCAAAGGCTGTTCTGTTTCTCCACTGGCTCCAGAAAGTGACCAAAGCTCACAAAAATCTGGCTGTGGGGAGGGTGACGCAGAGACACGGGAACATTGAGCAGACATGGCCTAGTCCCACCACCTTGGACAGAAGCCCCCCCCTTGGTTTAATGCTTTGCTGTGGCCATCTTGAAGTCCTCAGTATAGGGGAACAAGGGGCCTCATATCTTCATCTCATGCTAGGTGGCTGGTCCTAGTCCATGCCAATGAAAATCTTCCATCTTCACTGTGACACCTGGCCTTTTCTTTTCTTTCATTAACTGTTTTTTTATTTGAGCAAAGTTGACACACGCTTGTTTCAGGTGTACAACATAGTGATTTGACACCCTGCAGGTTATGCAATGCTCCCCACAAGTGTACCTTCTGTCACCTGACCTTTGCAAACACATCCGTGGTCTTGGCCCTCGCTGATTCTCAGGCTTCTCTCTCACCTCTGCCTGCAACGCCAGCTCCTTGGAGCCTAGAGTGAATGCATTTACGTGGCCACAAGACTTCATTGGGGGATCAACAACTCTCTTTTTCTCTAACCGGGTTTTGGCTCTTCAGCCTTCATGGCCACTGGTAGCCAGTGACAATCTTGAAAATCCAGTACCTCTCGGTCATTTCTGGTTTAAAACTCCTTGTCTTAGTGCAAATGTTCGATCCAAAGCAGGGCTTGCCCCTTCTTCTTTCTTCTCCATGCCTCCCTGGGATATACTTACACTAAAAAATTATTTGTTTGACTAAAATTCAGATTTAATGGAGCAGGTCCCTGTATTTTATCTGGCAACCCTACGCAGGGTAACCCCAAACTTCCATAACTGACTCCTTGCAGGGCCCAGACATCAGGCAGTGGGGGGCCTCTGCATGACTACCCCCCACCCCCAGAGACTGTCTGCCCAGATGCAAATTTCACCTCTCACCCCGAGTGACTTTGAGCAGGTCATGCTCTGTGCCTCTGTTTCCCCATTGGTAAAACAAAGGTGAAATAGTATACCTTATAGGATTTTCTGATGCTTCGATGAAATATAAATAATGCACTGAGGACAGAGCCTGACATGTAGCAAACATCATGCACAAGTTCTGCTGTTAGGAGAGCCTTAGGGAGCAGGTGGGCACCCATACATATACCCCTTACTGATCTTCCAAGTATCTTTCCGGAGGAAGATTCAGGCTCAAGGATAGGACTTTATAGTGTCTTCAAAGAACATTGAACCAAACCAGATTCTCTGGGCTGGTAAACTTACTTCCTCACTGTTGGATAACTTCAGGGTGATCCGCCGAGTAATGCACCCGCCCCATAGGGCACTGCTCAAAGTTCCTGAATTTACTGAGTGCCTGGAAATTCACTCATCCCTGAGCCAGGTTTTCATAGGGAGAAGAGGAGTACAAAGACGTAGAACCCTCCTGTGCTTCACAGGAGACGTGGGAGAGCCCCAAAGGCAAGCTGTGCCTCTCTAGCATAATGAGTGTGGGTACTCAGGCCATGTGTGGAAAGAATAGTCAACAGTACAGATGTCACAGCAAGGGGTCCTATTGAATACTCAGTGTTCAGAAGCACGAGCTTATCAGGCTGGGGTAGGCGGGCAGAAGGAAGGCATTCTTCCCAGAGAAGGTCCGTTGTGAATGGGGTCCTGAAGTGGGTGAATGTCCATTTCAAGAGAGGCCTGCGGGCAGGTGGTCCCGTCTGTGTTTGTGATTCATGGACACTGTGGCTTGGGTATGGAGTGGGTGGGGGTGGGGAATATAAGACAGAGCTAGAGCCAGGCCATCGAAAGCCTCTTGAGCGTCTTGTGCACCAACATATTTTCCTTTCCCGGTCATTCCTTTGTCCCTTTCGGCCCTTCTGCTGTTAAATCTAGATCAGCACTGTCCAGTAGAAGTTTAATGTGAGCCAGCCACATACACAATTTTTAATTTTCTAGTAGCCACAGGAAAAATGTGGGGGGGATGAAACAGGTGAAATTAGTTCTGATAATATGCTTCATTTTCTCCCATATTTCACAAATATCATTTCAACATGTAATCAGTAAAAAACTATTGATGAGATACTTTGCATTGGGTGGGGTACTTTAAAATTCTAAATCTTTAAAATAAAATCACAGTGTGTACTTTACATGCATAGCATTAAAGCATTATTCAGATAGGTGCTCCGCAGATACAAATGGCCAGTGGCCACAGTACCAGATAGCAGAGATCTAGATTCTCAGAGATCTAGATCTGCCAAGGCTGACCACCTGGGAGAAGAGTGGGCACAAAATACCTCAGAGAGAATTCAGCTAAATTTTTGACTGTCAAAGTCCTGAAGAGACTTGGGTGAATCCATAGAAGAATCAATAGTTTTAAAAGTCATGGCATAGCTGGGGGAGGGGACAGCTAGACCCCAGCAGAGGCCAGCAAAGGATAGCATGAGACCCAGACAGGTGTCCCTCCCTAAGGTCTCTTGCAGGCAGGGTATAAAAATCCAGGAGCTCAGAGGATTCTAGGGCAGTGAAACAGCTCTGTACGTTACTATAATGGGGGATATGTGTCATTATACATTTGCCCAAACCTATAGAAACTCTGCGAGTGAACCCTAATATAAGCTATGAACCCTAGGTGATTACGATGTGCCAACGTAAGTTCTTTGATGGTTACAGATGTACCACTCTGGTGGGGGTGTGGCTCATGAGAGAGGATGTACATGTGGGGGGGGACAGGGGGTACATGAGAAATCTCTGCATCTTCTGCTTAATTTTGCTGTGAACCTAAAACTGCTCTAAAAATAAAAGCCTAAAAATATGCTAAAAATAATAATAATTAATAAAAAAATATATGCTAAATCTGAAACCCCTTCCCTATAGGATCTGCCTGCCCTGGAGGCTCTTCCTGCTGGCCCCAGCCACTGACTGGTCCTCACCCAGAAGCACCTGTTCACCTTTATAGGTGCCACATCAGGTCTCCTGGATCCTTTTGCAGGCCCAGCCAGGCTCCAGCCCTGAAACAGAGTCTCAACACTGAATCCCAGGGTAAGCTCTCTCCCTGCCGTGGTAACCACCGGGACCCAGATCTTCCTGTGTGGTTTGTGACAACACAATCTACCGCCATTCTTGTCCTCACTCAGGACCTTGATCAAGGCACTAACTCCCAGGAGCCTCTGTCCTCTCCTTTATGAAGTGGAGATAGCGACCCTCATCTCATTCGCAGGTGCGTGAGGGGCTCAGAGCAAAGGAGAAAGGTGAAATCTCCTACGTTAGTGTTTGGAATTAGTGACCCTAGGAATGAGTAGGGCCTGGAAGTGGTGTGTTGGTCACCGTGCTCACCAGGAGGTCGTGAGCATAAGAGGATCCTGGCCACACCCAGGCAAACGATTTCTTCTTCCCTACAGCCCTGATTCTGTGCAGCAAGTTCTGGGATGCCTGAAATTTACCCATTATTCATTCATTCCTTTATCTTAAACATGCCTACTGCCCCACCTATAATCCTCATTTAAAACACAGGCTGGAAAAGACAAAACTATAGGGACAGAAAATAAATCAGTGGTTGTCAGGGGCTGTGGGTGGGGAATATGAAGGGCACAGAGGAGCATTTTGAAGTGTGGGACTGTTCTGTGTCTTGATTGTGGTGGCTTCATGACTGCATGCATTCGTCAAACCTTGCAGAACTGTGTACTAAAAAAGGTGAAATTCACTGTATGTGAATAAAAATATTTTTAAAATGCTGAGTCTGGCTGAACAACAGCAAAAAAACCCACAACCCATTAAATCAAAGGGGGTAGAAGCCAGAATAATGGGTATCTCTGAGAGTGGGGGATGGCATTGATGGGGGAGAGACACAAGGGGATCATCGGGCATTCTGGAGGTATCCAATCACTGAATCTGGGGGGTGCCTCCATGAGTGTGTGTGTGTGTGTATGTATATATATGTAAAAATTCACTGAGCTGAACCCTTCATATCAATGTTGGTGCATTACACCGCAATAGAAAAGAAAAAGGGACAATCATTTCTTTCAAAAAGGAATTTTTAATTTAAAATGTCTTCCCTAACCAGACTTTGCTTACTTCACTACCTGCTTGGGAAGGGTCCCATCTCCTTTATCTGGGAGGAAAGAATCCAATCCACCTCAATGGTGGAGCTCCAGCTTCCTGGCAATACCACCTAGTGGATATTAAATGGGCCAGTAGATTGGGGTGATATTCAGAATATTTCACAACTGGTATAAGCAACGTGTTGACCAGAAAACCAGAGGCCCACTAGTTCAGAGGCCCCCTGGAAACAGGCGTGCACGGTGCAGGTGCACACCAAACTGTTATCAGCCGTGTGTGCAACAGTTCCCAGCCTTGTCGGGCGTTTCTGCAACATCTTCCTGCGCAGTGGTATAGACTGACATGAGAAACTGAAGGGAATGAGCAGCAGTAGCTGTGGGCAAAATCTCTTAACTGAGCGCGCAATGCTCCACGTGAATTCCCATCTGCCTCTGTATGTGCTCACTCTCTTTGGGTTCTCCTCGGGATCATCTCCCATTCTCTCCTAAAATTCCAAGCAGCTTTAAGAGCACCATAAAAACAAATAATTACATAGAAAAGAATGTTCCGATTCCACTGGATACCCTTGAGGCCATTCTTGGGCTGTGAGTGACATCTTAGAACAACTCATATCCTCTTACTCTGGTGTAGACCCCAGTCTGCTGTTACTCCACCTGCCATTGCCAAGCTGGTGCCCTGGTGGGGCAGGCAAGACCCCACAAGTCTCTTCATGGAGGTGGGAAGTACGTGCAAATCATCCATCCTGACGGCGCAGCCCCAGACTCGGGTGGCTGGCTCACTTCTGTTGACCTCTGGGTGTTTGAACACCAAGTGAATCATGCCCGGCCCAGCTGCTCTGAGCCAAGCCATTCAATTTGCCCATCATCTACTGGCCCTTGAGGCTGCCCAAGCATGAGGGGTCAGTGACGCTGAAGCAAGTGGCACTCTGCCAAGTGGCAGCTTTGCTCTGTGATGGCCCCTTGCAGGGACACATAGCAGCAGCAGCCATCTGGCAGGGCTCGGGGAAGAGAGGTCAGGGAGCGAAGTTGGGGCAATAAGAAAAAAATGAGTTACCTTGTTGAAACCTTTGGTGACCAAATTGACTGCAAGCTCACGGCTGATCCCGTCCACCCAGGCAACATCCTTTTCTCCGATGGGTTCAGAGAGGAAGGCTCTCAGCCTGGGAGACATATGATCCATCTTCTGTAACAGCGGTGGGAGAACAGGGTTAGGAGGTGGCTGGCTGCTCACAGGGAGAGAGGACGCTGGGGGACTTCCCTGCCGAGGGACGGGGGCAACAGATGGCAGACTTCCTCCCACCACTCAATATTTATTGAGGACTTTGAGATGTCATGGGCAGTGCCCTGCACTGAAGACCTCAACACATCCATTCCTGCCTGGATGGACTGAGAAATGTACAATGATGGCCCTGGATGAGTCCAGTAAACTCCACCAAAGGGGTGCGTTTGATGCTAAGAACTGTGATGGGTTTCTCTCTGCTACTCTTCCTGCCGTCAGTGCTTAAAGAAACACTGCTTCTTAGGAGCAGAATTGTGGTTGGAGAAATGGGGATATGTTGGTCAAAAGGTACAAAGGTTTAGTTACATGGAATGAATAAATTCTGGACATCTGGTATACAGCACGGTAATAATAGTTAACAATAATGTATTGTGTACTTGAAGACTTCTAAGAGGGTAGATCTTAAATTACATCTTACTACACACGCATACACAAAAGGATACCTATATAGAACTGACGGATCAGTTGTGATCTTTTCAGTGTGTGTATGTCAATCAAATTGTGCACCTTAATATAAACAATTTCTTTAGGTCCAAGATTTCTCAATAAAGTTGTCTTAAAGGCAAAAAAAAGAAATCGTTGCTTCTCTTAGCTAATTAACCCACCTTCTCTCTTTACTACCAACACTTTTTCATATTTTTATTTTAGCTTTTATCACACTCTGTCATAGTTGGTTGTTTAGTGACACGTAACAGAAAACTCTTCAACTGGATCAACTATCAAAGAAGACATTATATAACTCAAAAGCCCAAGGGTAAGGATGGGTATGGTGCAATCAAGGCCACAACTCCATTTTCTCTGATTCTTTCAACTTTTCCTCCTTGTGTTGGCTTCGGTCTCAATTGGTTCCCCTCATGGCAGGGAAATGGCTGCTTTAGGACTCATATTCCCCAACACTGCACCCCAGAAGAAGAAGGAAAGAGAAAGAACGTGTCTCTGAGGCATTCCAAGCAGAGCCTCATCCAGTCCTGAAGGTCTGCATAGGGTTACCAGTGTGAGCTTAGTGTTGGCAGTACACTCCAGTCCTAGATCTGGGAGGGGAGTTAGCTTTCTTTAAACCATATAAGCTGTGAGATCAAGCATAGTTACCTGAACAAAATCAGGATTATTATCTGGAGAAGGGGAGATGAGTGTTAAACAGTAACCATAATACCCCACTATTGTCCACCCCTTTGGTGACCCAATATCTGTACATTTTTCTTCCATTACATAATCATCAGAAATACCCACACTTGGCTAATGTAGACTCACCTCCTCCCCCAATGGGTGAAGCCCTATGACTCATCCAGTTACTGGATTCAGATTCAAGTTCCTATTTTCTGGAAGATGCATCATATTCTCCATCATGTCTGGAAGTAGCAACTCATGGGATGGTAACCTATGAATTGAATTCTGAACTTCACCACCATCAACATAGTCAATAGTGAGGGGAAAAAACCCCAGGCTATCTGCAATAAGAATTTCCAGAAGGGGAATTCTCCATTTGGAGAAGGGGACCATGGGAAACACATTCAGGTGTCATTGGCCAACAGTACATGCAGTCTTGAGGAAATATTGGAGATTCCTTGCCATGCTGGTAAAGCAAGTGCCTTAGTCAGCCGAGATGGTGGCCCCCAGCTCTGCGTTTGGGTGTAGCTGCCCCGTCTGCTGCCTCCCCAACATTTGAGTGGGCGTGTGTCTTTCAAGGAGAGTCATTGCTTTAACAACACACTTCTGGTTGGTACAAGTTCAGGGGTTGCCCCGAGGAATGGGCAATTTCAGGCAATTTCAGGCATTGGTTGGCCCCTTTCTTTGGCAAGTCAGCATCCTTAAGAATCTCCTGGATTTCTTCTATTCAAGTGTGTGGGCTGGTAGTTCAAGCTGGATTTGGTCTCAGGTCAGAATCCTTGAGCTGGCAACAGGGCTCTGTGCCTTGCCCACTGCCCTACTCCCCAGATTAGTGGCACCTTCCTTCACCTCTGACGTGAAGGTACCCCACGTTGGCTCCCTACCCCCCAGCTATATCCTAGCTCCATGTTCGCAGTGAGTGAGCTGTCCCCTTCATCAAGCTTGAGGTACCTAAGACAAGATGCTCCATAGAGACCTGGGACCTGGGGACACTGTTTATCCAGGGCCCTGATCTTTTCTCTTACTAAGCCACCTGATTTGCTGCCTGTGTTCTAACTTTAGCCAGTTACATCAGCTTTTCTGACCCAGCAGGGCTTGCTCATCAAAGTCCAGTCACTTCAGCTGGCAGGCCACAGGCAGAAAGGCCCTCTCTCAGCAAAGCTGTGTTTTTATTCCTCCCCATTTTCAGATGGGCTACCCTCCTCCTAAATTTGAGTCTCCTAGGACCTTTTTTTTTTTAAAGATTTTATTTATTTATTTGAGAGAGAGCACGAGCAGGGCAGGAAGGAGCAGAGGGAGAGGGAGAAGCAGGCTCCCTGCAGAGCAGGGAGCCCAACGCAGGGCTCGATCCCAGGACCCTGGGATCATGACCTGAGCCGGAGGCAGACGCTTAACCGACTGGGCCACCCAGGTACACTGAGTCTCCTAGGACCTTAACAAAGACTGCCAGAGGTAGCCAACATCCTAAGTATTTCCCACCATATCTCTCCAAATGTCCTATCTCCCTACACATAGGGTCTGTATCCTGGGGTTAAACAGGGAGAATCAGCCATTTTGCTAGCCCAGGATCAGTGTCTTCCTAGTTTAGGTGGACATCCTGTTCTTCTTCATGTGAATACCTCTTCTCAGCCAATCCACATTTGAGGTTTGCTTATTGTAGCATCCCCTTCTTGGTACCAAACTCTGGGTCAGTTTGGACAGTTTGTAATTCAAGGAACAGAAAAATCCAGTTCAAACTGGCTTACATAGTAAGAAGGTCTTATTAACATCTGCCACCAAGAAGTCCGGAGGTGGAAGGAAGGCTCTGGCTTGAGTTCCCTGCAACTCTCTTGGCTTGGCCTTCCTTTATATATGGGCTCAATCCTCAGCTTGACTTTTTCGTGGAAATAACTGGGCTGTGGCCAGACCTGGCATCACTTTTGCAAGGCGCGTCCCCCTCCCTCAAAGGAAAACTGTTTTTCCCTAGAAGCTGCCAAGGAATGTCTTCTCCAGTCCAAATCATCATATGTCAAGCCCAGATATGTGTCCTACCTCTGGTTCAGAAGGCAAGTCAGTGACCTACAGAGCACCCAGGCTACATGGGTGAGGATGCGGCACAAAGTCAGGGTACTTGCCATGTTAGTGGGGGTAGTTACTCCATACCATGATATGGGACAAGGTCAGAAGAGCAACCCAATGTCCACCATATATTCCCCAGTAGATTGTGAGGGCCACAGCTGCCTCCTAACACCCTTTGCTTCCCACCCCAGCCCCAGGCAGGCAAAGGGCAAGCACTTGGTGACGGAAGTGACTGATCCATCCATTGCTTTCAGATATCTCCAGCGCTGGTCCCCTCACCTGTTCCCATGCTCCCAATTCTCCACACCTAGAGTCTAGCTCCCCTCATAAGGCTTCCTGCCCCAGGAGACATTCTGTGACACTTAGGGACACAAACTCTCCAAGAAGTGATGAATCTGAAGGCACTGATTGTAGGAGTTAGGAGGTGTCTAAGAGACCTTGATGTGTCAGCTGGTTTGAGGAAGGGGAGCACAAGGCAAGACTGGTTGTCCAGGGGCCCCAATACTGCGGGTCTCAAATACACAGTTGTGTGAGCTGTGAATATTATTATGGGGGAGGGGTCTCCATCTCTCCAGCAGCTAAATATGAAGATCTCTCTTAATCTGTGAAAATACGCTGAAGGGTGAGCTCTGCAGCCCCCATCACCTCCTGGGACAAGGAGTCGGGATTGGGGGTCCAGCTCCAGGCCAGGCTGTAGGAGATCAGGGTTTCTGAGCAGGAGGAAGAGCCCCAGAGCTCTTTCACCAGCTTTGTTGGGGAAAATTCCATTCACTATCCACGTTGGCCATCTGTTAAGTTAAACATCTCTGCCCATTAAATGAATAAATGGAAACTACAACATTGCTATCAATGCAGCAGCAGCATCAAAGACAGGTAATGATTAGCAACACCTTGTGTGTATTTGCTTTTCTCACACACCTGATCTCACTTTGATCCTTGGAACACTCCGGAGCATAGGCAGCAGGAATTTTTATCCTTCTGAGGATCCACTGAATAGAAGCCTTCACATTCATTAGGATGCTTTTGTCTGAGGCAGTGGTTCTCAACTGGGGGCAAATTGTACCCCCCGTTCCACCGAACCCCAAATTGGCAAACTGTCTGGAGACACTTTGGGTTGTCAAAACTGAGGGAGGAGAGCTATTGGCATCTAAGGGTAGAGGTCAGGGTTGCTGCCTAATGTCCTGTAATGCACACAACAGCCCTCCCACAACAAAGAATTACCCGGCCCCACATGTTGATAGGTTCAAGGCTGAGAAACCCTTGGCTAAAAGTAACAGAAAACCTGACTCAAATGGTCTTAAAAAATACTTTTCTAATCTCACATAATCAGAAATCCATCGGTGAGGTGGACCCCAGGATCTTGTCAGTCAGCGTCTGTGTGTGGGTGTGTGTGTGTGCGCGTATGTCCATCCATGTATGTCAAGAACCAGGCCAGCTGCGTCCAAGGTCCCAAGATGCATACAAAATTTGCTTGGGTCCCGTCCAGACATGAAAACTTCCAAAGGAAGGACAGGCCATTTCTTCTCGGGTGTTCCCAGAACCTCTTCAGTAGAACTTGCCTTGGTTGCATTGGCCGGAACCAGGCAGCATGCCCACCCAGAAACCAGTCACTGGCCAGGGGAGTGGTCTGCATGGGGATGCGGATGAGGTCAGCCCGCTGGACATATGGCCTCTCAGAGAATGCCAGGTTCTGGAGGAAGTAGGGAAAGGAGGTGGATGCTGGGTAGTGAAATGACTGAGTCCACCATGTCTTCCAACCTGGTCAAATGTTCAGTCCATCACAACTAGCACTTCTCAAAGTTTAATGTGCACATGGACCACCTGAGGGGGGGTCTTGTTTAAAAATGTGGGTTCTGATGCAGGAAGGTGCTGCATTCCTAACCAGCTCCTAAGAAGATGCCCATGCTGGGAGCTCACAGATCACACTTGGAGTAGCAAGGCATTACATGATGCCACCTTTTCTTTTTATATTTAATGGTGGCAAAATTTACATAGCATAAAATTTACCATCTTAACCATTCTTAAGTGTCCAATTAGGTAGTGTTAAGTATATTCACATTGTTGTGCAACCAACCTCCAGAACTCTTTTCATCTCACAAAACTGAAACTCCAAACTCATTAAATAGCAACTCTCCACCGTCACCTCCCCCCAGCCCCTGCCAACCACCACTCTGTTTTCTGTCTCTATGAATTTGACTACTCCAGATTCCTCATTTAAGGAGAATCGTAAGTATTTGTCTTTTTTGTGACTGGCTTATTTCACTCAGCCTAATGTCTTCAAGGTTCAACCATGTTGTATCATGGGTCAGAATCTCCTTCCTTTTTAAGAATGAATAATATTCCACTGTATGTATATATCATATCTTCTTTATTCACTCACCAACAGTGGACACTTGGCTTGCTTCTACCTTTTGGCTATTGTGAGTAATGTTGCTATAAACACGGGTGTGCAAATATCTCTTCAAGATTCTGCTTTTAATTCTTTTGGATTGAGTGGAATCACTGGACTATATGGTAATCCCATGTTTAATTTTTGGAGGAACCACCATACAGTTTTCCATAGTGACTGTACCAATGCTGTATATTCTTAAACTTTACCACACATTAGACTCACGCTGGGAGACACAAATAACCAAAGCTTGGGTCCCTCCTCTAGCATTTGACTTAATTAGCATGGGGTGTGGCACAGACATCGGAATTTTCAAAAACTCCCGGGTGATTCCAATATGCTGCCAAGTTTGAGAACCACTGTTTCCTTGTCATTTGCTTCTCATAAAATTATGAGCAGGTTTTCTAGGTCCCAGCTAAGTGGGATGTTATAGTGGGTTGTCTATGTCTGTGTATCCAGACGGCTTATGCTCACCAACTAGCAGGCAGTGTCTGTCCCCCCTTCCCCAGGCACATCATATCCTCATTAGCCATCAGCAGGAAGATTTAACTATGACCCCTGATGGCTTTGAAGTCAGAGAATTCAGAGCAGACAGGCCTCTATAATGGCCTACTCCTTTTTTTTTTTAATTAAAAAAAGGGATCTTTACTTCAAAGGAAATTTTACCTGGAATCCCTTTATATAAAATAGATCAAAGCAGAATAACTCTGTTGACTTGCCAATGAGGGGAGGGCACCAGAGCCACCCTGGGATATATATGGAGCTGTCCCTATGGTTCCCTTTATGACCCCCCTCAAACCCCTGTCTGATCCAGCCTACACCCCTCATTTCACCTGTAAGAAAACCAAGGCCTCAGAATTTAAGTGACCTGCTCAAGATCCTACGCTTAGCAAAACAGGGTTGACTCTGTTTCCCAGGGGAGCACTCTTTCTAAGTGATGGGGGCATTTCCAGGGTGGGTTTCAGCGTGGGCTATGTTACGGTCAGATCAAGCACTCAGCCATCACATGACAAAACTACCACAAATGCCTTGACATACTCCTGTCCCATAAAAGAGTCTTGGGTTACAGGGCGTTCTATTAATTACATCGTTTCGAACCACAAAGTACTGTTTGGGGAGGATACATTGGCAGGAAATGACTTCAACCAAGTCTGGTTTTAGAGGCTAAGAGAAGTCACTCACCTGTTTAAATAAGGAGTAAAGGGTCAATGGAATTTAATCACGACTCCCAAAGGAATGACCTTCTAGTTGCAAATGTTTGACATCCTTTAAAGATCATTTAAAAATCTATACAGTAAGTCTTTGTGAAGACACAATCCCAAACGCGCCCCATCAAATAAATGGAGTGGGGTGGGGACGCTGCTCTAATGCCATACAAATGGGTATTTGGGGCTTGGGATAAGATTTCCAGTGGGGACATTGTACACAAGTTTAAAAAGTAACATCTCTCAACAACCATTAGCTGAAAGTGAAGTCATTAGTCTCTGGAGCCCAAGTAAGATGACTCTAGAGCTGACCCAATGATGGAGACACTGGTATGGACCATACAAGAACATAGCTAGAATACTATAGTTTCCCTGAAATCTAAATGGAAAAGTGTAATATTTCTAAATGTATTACTTTGCCTAATACGTGATTTTAAATGTGTATAATTAAATTATGAAATGAAAAGGTACAAGCAAACTATTTTATCTATATCCCTAAGAGTTTATACATTCAAATGGCCCAAAAAAGCATTTTTGGAGGGGTCTTCTAATTGAGCAAATGAGAGGTTCTTTTATTTTCCTGTTTGCTTTATATTTGGGCATATGTAGTACTGCCTACTCCAGGAACTGTGATGTTGATATTACTTAAGCTTCATGTTTTGCTCTCCCCTTTTATTGAAGGGGTACAGGACAGAAATCTGCATAGGTGGTCACATTGTTGAGGGGGCTGCTGCCCACATTTTGTTCTAGAAAATGCCCCCCATGGTGAATCTTTTTTATGTGAAGAAAAAAGTATACCTTTCAAAATTGGTGTATTTCTGTCTTTATGAGGAAAGGAATTTGTAAACATATTTCTCTTTTTACTCAGCCTACTGGGAAGCTTTGAGCTAAACCTACTGGCCACATTTAGAAATTAGCATGGATAAAATCTCTCTCCCTTCCTAGTTATCATATTTACTTCTTCCGCTCAATGCCCTCATTTTCTTTCTACTTTTACTTTAAAACTTAAATTTATGTGCTCAGAGTACTCACACACTTTTTAAATTATGCTGCTTTATTATGTGCTCAAAGCCTCAAAGATATGGAGAATAAAAATAGTTCCTAAACTAAGCAGATTTATGGAAAAATTCAGGGTCCCTCCCTATGGTCTCAAAAACTCTGCAGCCTTGTAGCACCAAGGGAAAGCAAGAGAATGAGGATGAGAATAATCTCAGGATTGTCCCTACAGAGGCCCTTGCCTCCAGTGTGCGGATGGCGGGACAATGGAGTTGGACCAGGAGGGAATGAGGACAGTACGCATTTCTCACCCCTTAGGATCCAAAGGAATGCTGTCTGTCAGATACCATTCCTGGCCCTATACACCTCTGCCCCGCTCCTCAAAACTATCTCTTCTCCCTTCAAATGACCTGGTCTGCCTCTCCCTCCCAGTCATTCCTAGATAAAGAATAAAAAGAAAGGTGGTAATGTTCCTATGACACTGAGGTCTGACTCTGAGGAGCTCTCTCCCCCTTAAGCTGTTAAAGGTCTGAGGAGACACTGTAAGGTTGCCTCCCTTTTTGGATGGAAGCTCATGGCCCCAAGGCATAGGGCTCCACTTTGTACAGTCAACTCAGGAATTACTTTCCAGGGCCTACCATGCTCACCACAGTGTCCCGTGGCCACATTTCACCTTCTCAGGCCACATCCTGGCGCACCTGTGAATGGCTTTCTCTGTGAGGATTGCTCAGCTGGTGGGCTCTATGCCTGCTGGCGGCCATCTTTGCCAGGATGTATGGAGAGCCTGCCTGAGAAGGAAGCAACATGGAGAGAAGCAGATCTGAGGGCAGTGCAGATGGGCAGAAGAAATGCCCAAGCTAGGGAGTCAGAGATAAATGGATGCAAATATCTGTCCTTCACTTACTAGCTGGGAGACCTTGAGAGGATTTCTGAACCAAAGACTCCGTTTCCTCATCTGTACGGTGGGCGTAATGAATGTCACCCACCCACAGGGTGGTTGTGCAGATCAGATGAGTTAACTGAATGTCAAACGTGCAGTACACTGTCTGGAAGAGAGTAAGCATCACTGCAGGTGAGCCAATTCATTGGGATTGTATCGCACCATGATTTCGCAAATCTCTATGGTTATACTGTCAAGTTGATTTCTGTTGCTTCTAAGCACTATCTTCTTCTTCTTCTTCTTTTTTTTTTTTTTTTGGTTTCAAGTTTTTATTTAAATTCCAGTTAGTTAATATACAGTGTAATATTAGTTTCAGGTGTAGTACTTAGTGATTTATCATTTACATACAACACCCAGTGCTCATCACAACAAATGCCCTCCTTAATGCCAATCACCTTTCTAGCCTATCCCCTGCCCACCTCCCCTCCAGCAATCTTCAAGTCTATTTTACAGTTTGCCTCTCTCTTTCTCCCCTTTTTTCATCTGTTTTGTTTCTTAAATTCCACATATGAGTGAAACCATATGGTGTTTGCCTTTCTCTGACCAATTTATTTCACTTAGCATTATACTCTCTAGATCTATGTTGTTGCAAATGGCGGGATTTCATTCTTTTTTATGACTGAGTAATATTCCATTACATATGTATATATACACACACACACACACCACCACCACCACCACCACCACCACCACCACCACACTTTCTTTATCCATTCATCAGTCAATGGACATTTGGGCTCTTTCCATAGTTTGGCCTCCAGTGTGTGGAGGCCAGTAAGACATAGGGGTGCGTGTATCCCAATGAATCTCTATTTTTGTATCCTTTGGGTAAATACCTAGTAGTGAAATTGCTGGGTCGTAGGATAATTCTATTTTTAACTTTTTGAGGAACCTCCAAACTGTTCTCCAGAGTGGTTGCACCAGTTTGCATTCCCACCAACAGCATAAGAGGATTCCCCTTTCTCTGCATCCTCGCCAATATCTGTTGTTTTCTGTCTTATTAATTTTAGCCATTCTGACAGGTGTGAGGTGGTACCTCATGTAGTTTTGATTTGTATTTCCCTGATGATGAGTGAGTACTGTCTTCTAAAACATGAGCCTGTCTGTCCTTTGCATACCATGGAAAGACCCTTTGGCATCCATCCCTGTGAGGGTTGCCTGTTGTCTACCAGTGCTCAGCACTGGCTCTCTCTACTTCTGGGGCCAGCACCTCTACTTCCCTTTGGGGACTCACTCTTCCCCAAACTTCAATCTCTATCTTCCCAACCCCCTGGCTCCAGGGGGCAACCATGTTAAGGCCTGGCCAATGGAACTAGTATATCATTTTGGCCACAGCAATGGTTCAGAAATGGGTTGTGGTGTGTTCCCTAGCCCAGGCCAAGCTCAGCTGGCAGGATGTGAGTGCAGAACTACTGGTGACCATCTCTGTCATCACCTGTCCCTGAGAACATACCTGAGAAGGAAGCAACATGTAGGAAAGCAGATCTGTGAGAAGGAAAGAGACATTCCCAGGACTCATTTGCAGTCCTGGATCTAGCCATGCCTGAAGGCACCTACCCTTGAATTTTTCAATTGTATCAGGCAATATTTCCCACTTTTGTTTAATTCAGTTTAAATTGGGATTGTACAATCTGTAACAAAGAGCCCTAACTAATCCACCACCCCATATTCATTCACTCATTCACTCATTCATTCATCAAGTGTTTGTCGTATGCCTTCTATGCACCAAGCACAATGCAAGGCACAAAAGCATCTTCATTCCACCTAGAGGCCTGTGGCAGGATTAGTCCCATGGGCAGGCAACAGGGATGGAAAAAATCATTTTTCAATGACCATTAATGCTCATCATTCACAAATAAAAGGAATATTTCCCTTCCTTGCCCTGAATTCCAATTCTACAATGGCAAACAAGATTCCTCTATTCCTTGGTGGCTGTCTTACACATGAACTTTTAATTGTAAAGCTTTCTCCTGATGCCTGTGATGAGTAGCCAAATAAATACAACGATTTCTCAGAACTTTACTGAGCATTGTCTCTTACAAGACCTTGAGTGAAGTCTATGAACCTATAGGACAAAGGCTTCTGCAGGTTCCCGTCAGAGAAAACCTCAGTGATGACCAGGATGTTCCCACAGGCAGCAAGTCACATCTTTAGGGAACCATAAAGGAGAGGGAGGAATGTCTTCATGAATTCCAGACTCCAAAGGTCAGTGTGGGTCTACTAGAGCACTCTGGGGTGTGCCGGATTGGGGGTAGGAGACCTGAGTCTGCTCTGCCTATGACCAGCAGTATGACGTTGGGCAAATCACTTCCATTTCGTGTGTATAAAATCAGAATGTTGAATTAGCTGGACCTCATTGTTTTGGTCCCTCCCAACATTGTGTGTCTTTGTTAACTTACAGTCTTTAGATGATACAAAATTCACACAGGGTCATAGTCCCTATTCTACCATTGTCAGGTCCAAAAAGCTCTGAAAACCAAAAGATTTTTTAAAAACTTATTTGGCAGCAAAACCTGGCCTAGACCAACACAAAACTATTTATAGTCTTCATTATCCCACTTAGTGTGAATATTTATACATTTCTTTTTTTTTTTTTTTTTTTTTTTTTTTTTTTAAAGATTTTATTTATTTATTTGAGAGAGAGAGAATGAGAGAGAGAGAGAACACATGAGAGGGGATAGGGTCAGAGGACGAAGCAGACTCCCTGCTGAGCAGGGAGCCCGATGCGGGACTCGATCCAGGGACTCCAGGATCATGACCTGAGCCGAAGGCAGTCGCTTAACCAACTGAGCCACCCAGGCGCCCCTATTTATACATTTCACCACAGGAATATTAATGGGCTTGTTTACAGTGTACTGAGCCAGACTCCACCAGGAATGTTCTATAAGACACAGAATAGGCACCATATTGCCTTTCTAAAATTCAAAAAAAATCTGAGTTTTCCAAAACTTCTAGCTCCAGCACTTTTGAATCAGGTTTTATAGACTGACATTAAGATCACTGTGCCTGCAACAGTCTCCTGTAGAAGATGCTTGTCTCCCCAGCTTACCCACACTCTACCTTTCTTGTCCATGTCACTAAGGCTCCATCCCTGTCACTAATCCTCTCTCCCCAAATAAAATTGTCCCCTTTCTCCTATCTGTGCTGGATATCCTCTGTCTGCATAGTGGTTCTAACTGGGACTATTGGGGCTTGCATCTTTTCTTCATGAAAACATTTCCTCTCCTCTGGGGCTCCATTCTCTGTAAAAGACCAGGTGCTGAGCTAATGAAATAAGTCATCTAAGGAATGTATGAGGGTTTTAGTTCCCCTCCCTGGACAAGGCATCTGCATTTCTAACAAAATTTTTTTTCACTTATTTTTATTTTTCAGTGTGGTAAAATACCCATCACACAAAGTTTACCTTCTCACTAATTTTTAAGTGTATATTTCATAGCATTAAGTATACTCATATAGTTGTGCCAGCAATATTCAGAACTTTTTCATACCCATTAAACACTAACCTCCCATTCCTCACTCCCCCAGCCCCTGGCAACCATCATTCTACTTTCTGTCTCTATGAATTTGACTACTCTAGGTACCTCATATAAGTGGAATCAGACAGCATTTGTCTATTTGTGACTGGCTTATCTCACTTAGCATAATGTCCTCAAGGTTCATCCACTTTGTATCATGTGTCAGAATTTTCCTTTTAAGGCTGAAAAATATTCCATTGTGGGTATACACCAAATTTTATCATCATTCATTCATTGATGGACAATTGGGTTGCTTCTGCCTCTTGGCTATTGTGGGTAATTCTGCTATGAATATGGGTGTTCTATATTGTATATTTTTAAACCCCTTGATTTACATTCCCTCACGGGTAGAGCTGTTTGATTCTGCCTCTCTCTGCTGTTATAGCCCTAGCGAGAGCAAGAAAGCAATATCGTCTTGGGAAAGAGGAGGATTTCCCCCAGAGAAATGAAAAACAAAGGGAGAGTCTATCTCATCTGTCCCACGGATAATGGAAAAAGCTTGCTTCATTATCCAGAGAAGACAATGTCTGTGAAGTGGGTCATAGGGGCAGGGGACTTGACCTTCCCTCTCTGGGACAAAAATCCCCAAATGAGCAGACTTGCTAGATTCCAGAGGGCAATGTCCGGAATGCCGGCTAGACTGGGAGAATGGTGCGTGAGACGCAGTGGCCTGCTTCCTTGGGCTTACCACGAGATGACAGGAAGAGGCACTTCCTAAACCTTTGTGGCAGTGCTGCGGCACTGTGAACAGTGGCTAGATAGAGGAGTCTGAGCACGGGCCAGAAGATGGGCTGATGGGTGAGCTGAAGCCACGAGTCAGAACGAAGAGGCCCCGTGAGTGGGAATCTTCCAACCAAGGCAAAGGCCCAAGCCACAGACTCCTGAAGAGGCTGCCAAGATAACCCTAAAAGTCCAGATGGGGCTAATCATCTGTGTGGACCAGAGCAGCCTCATGCCACAGGATCCGGCTATTGTCCTGCAGATTCCGTGAGTATTCAAAGTCCTGTGCACTCACTGCCATCAGGACCCACCTGCACCTCTCCCCTCCCCACCTCCACAGCCACAAAGCTCCTTAGGGAAGTCAGGAAGGGGCAGAGTGGTCCCTAAGGAGACACACTTTGCAACAGAGACTCTTTAAAATTTACAACTGAGGGACACCTGGGTGGCTCATTCGGTTAAGCATCTGCCTTTGGCTCGGGTCATGATCTCACGGTCCTGGGATTGAGCCCCGCATCGGGCTCCTTGCAGGGAGCCTGACTCTCCCTCTGCCTGCCACTCCCCCTGCTTGTGCTCTCTCTCTCTCTTTCTGACAAATAAATAAATAAAATCTTTAAAAAAGGAATAAAAAAATAAACTAAAATTAAAAAAAATTTGCAACTGAAAAAACAGATGAGGAGGTCCCGACCAGCTGATGCACCCATCCCCCAACGGCTTGTGCAGCTGCTAAATGCTCCTGGGGATGGCTCCCCCCCAGAGCAGTATCTCAGCAATGGAAGCTACCACACGGGGAGACACCTGGGAGGTTAGAAGGCCCAGGCCTTGCCTGAGGGAGGCCAGAGACCTCTAACCACAGTGTTGAAACCCCCTGCTCCATCCTTTTGTCTCAAGGTAGGACCAACTCTCTGGCACCAATCCTGTTCCAGAATGCTCATGGGGTCAGGCAGAAGCTGGTTCCAGCCGGCACCGCAGCCTTACTCAGCCCCTGCTCTCCTGTTTCCCTGCTCCCCCAGACTCGGGTGGCCAGATTTAGAGATAAAAATACAAACTACAAAATGCCCAGTTACGTTTGAATTTCAGATAAACAATCAATAAATTTTAGCATGAGTATGATCGAAATATTTCATAAGACAGACATCCCAAAAAAGTTATTTGCTGATTATCTGAAATTCAAATTTAACTGGGCATCCTGCATTTTTTCCAGCAGCTATCTCCTCCACCCCTGACTCCGCAGAAGCCCCTAAATTTCAGCCCACACTCCCAACCCTGGGCTCCCAGGTGAGCCATGCGAGTCAGAAATTAATCCTGTTGGGATTTCCCTCCCTCTCTGGATCTGATGAAAGCCGCAAACTCACCAAGCTCGTAGCTGAAGGGGACACAGCATAATAATGCCTGGCTAGGGAGAGAATTGCTGTAGGACCACATGTCACTCAGAAGTCGCCTCTGAGGCAAACACTAGTTCGGATGTCAGGGTGCCGCTGCTCATCTGGAAAGAACATCTGGTACCAGCAGGGTTCACGCCTGGGTTGCGGGCAAGTGGGAGAAATGGAACCAAAGGGGGCTCATGTTTGTTGAGCACCTATGATGTTGCCGGCCTCTGTCTGGTCATGGTCCCACATAGTCCTCAAAATTCATGTGGCAGCACTATTTTGAGAGATGGAGAAACTGAGGCCCAGAGGGGCAACAAGGATCACATATCTAGTAAAAGGCCATGTTGGGGTGTAAGCTTAGGTCCGGGTGGCTCCAAAGCCCATGCTCTTCCCTCTCCAGGATGGAAATCAGAAGAGCAACCACAGCAAGGTTAGCAGGTGCTGTCCTCGAGGGGCTCACGGTTCCCTCAGCCAGCACCCATGGCTCTCCCGGCAGCTGATGGGTTACAGTAGGTGGATAAATGCCCAGTGCTGGTGTGGCTCAGGTGGGACAGTTCCCAGATATCCCCAGAGGGATCGAATCCCAAAGGCCCTTGGTGGCAACCTGCATGTGAACGGTTAGTGGCCACCCTCCCTTCCTGTTTTGCCTCCTCGCCCTCCTACTTGTATGATCTGGATCCCTCACAAATTAACCTGCTTGCACGGAAATTCGATTCTCAGGGTTGGTGACTGCGAAAGCCAGCCTAAGAGAGCAATCACTGCCTCCTCAGGCTCCCCAAGGCACCGTGTGAAGCTCTTTCCCAAGTATGACTTCATTTAACCTGCCCCGAATGCGAGGAGGTGGGTTCTGTGATGATCCCCATTTTACAGATAAGATATGTTAACTGACTCAAGGCATTGCCGGACCTCAAGCCCAAGTGAGCCTTAGAGTGATATCTGCGTTCCCAAGCACTGAGTCATCAGGAGAGGCTTCTGCTGCATTTCTGGGCAATCATTTTCTCTCCTTCCAGCTCTGGACTGAATTCCTTTACTTGGGTGCAAATGCAAACTGGGGCAGCTGGCCATCGGCCAGCAAGGGGACATCTCATGGTCTAGGTGGAATTGTGCAAATGTGCAGTGTTGTAAGCACTGTGTTGATTCCATCCTAAGATAAGTCAGGTCACCACGCTATGTGTCTTCTGCTTGTTCTTTGGCAGATGGAGTGCTGAGTCCCAGATTCAACTTTCCCTTATTCCTTTTGCTACATTTTATGTACCTGCCCTTGCCTGCTGGTCCTTGGCAGAGCAGTTCCAGTACCTTCTAAGGACCCCTCCCATTCTGCCTATCTCTGCTTGTGAGGGTATGTGTCTATGCTGTGTGTGTTTTAGTTCTGAAATTGGTCCTCATGACTTACCCAATTTTCCCAAGTGCAAAGACCTACTTAAGACTCCTTCCAAAAAAAATCACTAGGGCCTTCTTGGCTCTGGCTTCAGAGAGGGCGCCTCAGCCAGAGTTGTGTTCTTCTCTTTCTGATTTGTTTCCACTCAAAGCCAGGTTCTCAAGGCCATAAAGAAAGTATTTCCCAAAGATTGCCATTGATTTCATTTATTGCATTATTTATGTGAGCAGATAATGAACTATTTGTATTGCAAACAGGACTTTTGCAGAGATTACACAAAGGAGTTTCAGTCATTTCTAGAGAGCTTTTGGTGTTTTGTAGCCATCAAAAGATAAGCCTGCCCATTTGTAAACACACTCATGGACATGGAGCATAACCACATTCCTTAGGGGGAAGAGACTGAGTTCCCTGGTCTGGGCAGGGCAATTCTTCTCTCTACTAAGGATCAGTCTCAACCCTGGATCGTCAGGGAAGAGTTTAGGCTGCAGTGGACCTTAGTTTCAATGACCCTTTTGAAATCAGACACCCTTTTGAGCATTTATTAGAAGTTCAGACAAGGGGTAGCAAACATAAATCCAAAGGGTCCAGGCAAGTGAAAAAAATAAATTAGTGAGGAAAAACAGTGCGAGGGCAAAGATAAACAAGGCCTCACATTTGGCATTCATCAGGGAGGTCACAAAAGGTGTGGGCTGTGGCTGAGTGCTGTACCACACCCCACGAAAGGAGGTAGTCCCCTCGTAGGAATGTGGGTCCCAGGTGACCAGATATGGTGAGTTATTTCAAAAGAATCTAGATTTTTATGTGCAAGCTCCCATTTTTAAAATGTTAGACAATAATTCAAATATCTGTAACACGATGTGGACCCAACCAAACAAAGCCATTCCACCAGTTTGCCTCTCCTGCTATAGACTTTCCTTCCAGAAAAATGTCCAGCTCACACACATAAATGTAATTTGACATCAAATTTCAGAAGTCTGTGGACCAGGGACCCCAGGTTAGGAAACTTTGTCTTCAAGTTTCAACTCATATAAAACCTTCATCTTGGGTGAGTGTTTCTCATCTTTAAACTTGGACGTGGTTTCCTGGGGACATGTTCTAATTTTCCCCATGAAGGTCATCTACAAACAGACAACCAGCATTCCTGTCTCCGCTTCCCATCTTCCCACTTGGTGGCCAGACACTGACTACTCCCAGCATCTTCCCAAAGGTCCCCACTGGGATTTTCATCTCAAAGGCATCTGCTGATGTTCAGTCATCAGGAAAATGCAAATCAAAACCACAATAAGATATCACCTCACACCTGTTAGAATGGCCAGTATCAAAAAGACTGGAAATAACAGGTATTGACAAGGATGTGGAAAAAAGGGAACCCTTGTGCACTGTTGATAGGAATGCAAACTGATGCAGCCACTGTGGAAAACAGTATGGAGGTTCCTCAAAAAATTAAAAATAGATCTACCACATGACCTAGCAATTTCACTTCTGGCTGTTTATCTAAAGAAAACGAAAACACTAATTCGAAAAGATATCTGTACCTCCATTATTTACAAGAGCCAAAACATAGAAACAACCTAAGTGTCTACTGATGGAAGAATGGATAGGGAAAATGTGGTATATACATAAAATGGAGTATTATTCAGCCATAAGAAAGAAGGAGATCTTGCCATTTGCAATAACACAAATGAAACGAGGGCATTATGCTAAGTTAAATAAGTCAGAGAAAGACAAATACCATATGATTTCACTTATATGTGGAATCTAAAACACAAAAAAACAAATAAAAACAAACTGAACTCATAGATACAGAGAACAGATTGGTCATTGCCAGAGGTGGGGGGTGGGGGTGGGTAAAATGGGAGAAGAGAGTCAAAAGGCACAAACTTACCATTATAAAATAAATAAGTCACAGGGATATAACGTATAGCATAGCGACCATAGTTAATAAAAGTGTATATTTGAAAGTTGCTTAGAGTAGATCTTAGAAGTTCTTAAAAATTTGTAACTATGTATGGTATTGGTTGGTAACTAGACTATATATTTTGCAATATATACAAATATTAAGTCATTATGTTATACACCTGAAACTAATATAATAGTATGTGTCAATTATATCTCAATTAATGGGGAAGAAAAGCATCCACTGGTGGAGACATGGTTTCCAGTCTCCTGGCTGAAAATACTAAGGTGTGGTCCCCAATCTCTTCCCTTCTGGGCCTTGACGGCTGATGGCAGGTGCCCACCCAAGTCATGCTTGGTGCTGGCTCTGTTCTCGACATCGACTTCTCCACCTGGTCTTTGGATAGAGTCACCTGGAAGTGACCAAAGAGACACAGATGCCATCTCCCTCTCATACAGAGGAAGACCTGAAAAAGCCCTTTGTACTCCCTGGGCTCTGAGCTATTGCTGTCTGCTCAGTGCTGCTTCTCTGAGTTGCAGGGGCAGAAAAGAGCCAAGCCAGGGCATTGGCTGGACCTGTGTTTGATCTTGGCTTTGCCCCTGACTAGCCGGGAACGTGGACCTGAGCCCACCTCTCCATTACCACCATCACTTAAGAAGTCCTTACTATGGAAGCGCATTGAAGCCTCGAAACATACAAATATATATCTTTGTTATGAGGCTTCAATCCTCATAACAAAGCTGTGAGGCAGGAGCTCATTTTAGCCCCATTTAACAGGTAAGAAAACTGAAGCTTAACAAGGTTAATAACACATCCACAACTGTGTCCTTGGCAAGGAGAGGAGTTGAGTCCTTCATGTTGAGCTAATACTTGTGAGTTATGCCAACTGACCAATGGCCACTTTCTATTGTTTGTAAATGTGGGCCATTGAGTGGCTTAGAAGCACCACATATGAAGTGCTCGCACCAGAGAAGTCCTCAAAGAGGCTGTTGTGATAACCACCACCTCACGCCGCGGCCCTGACGCACAATCTCTGTCTGGATTTAAGGTGCATGCCTGGCCCCAGGAACCTGATCTCCCCCAGGCCCCTCCTGTCTGGCACTCCCAGTGCCCTGGCTGTTGCTACTCTTCCCCGTCTGGCCAACCTTGGAACCTCTTCAACCTCAGAATGCTGCCATCTTGCTGGGCGGGTGGCTCTGTTTTTCTAAGTCCAGACCCACAGGGCTTCCTGCCTGGTCAGTGGTTCCCGTTAGGCTGGCAGTGGCGAGGGGCAGGTCCCAGGCAGGGGTCAACACTCGGGGAGCCTGGAGCCCCTCACAGGGGCCATGCCACGGAAGCCTAAGTGTCATTGCAGGGGATGTCTGAGGGAGAGGAAAACACTCTTCAGGGGGAAGGAAAACAACCAGCTCTTGGGGCACAGGCCGCCCTGAGCTACAAGGCAACTCTTCCAATGCAGCATCAGATTTGTCAACATCATAGCAGCAGGGGAGAAGCTCCATACTAACGAGTTACACTAACTTGCCCCAATCACGTTCCCTTTCTCAGCCTCAGTTGATTCATCTATAAAATGGGTGAGGTGGAGTTAGGTTGATAATTTTCCAAAGTGTGCTCAAAAGAACAATAGCCTTCATCTTCCCCTTACTCTTGAGGATTCAGTTTACTCCAGCTTACTCAAGGTCCCTGACAAGCCCTGTGCAACAAGGCAACTGCCGTCTTGGCCTAATCCACTCCTAAGCTTCCTGGACCACACAGCTTTTTAAGTAACATCAGTTAACATCCCTTGGGCCAGTGTTCTGTGGAACATGCCTTGGCTAATTTTCAAGTCTTTTCTGGTACTAAAGGTCTCAGCCCCTCTGAGTCAGTGCTAGGGGCAAAGAGGCCTGGTTGGCTGTGGGCTCCCTGACATCGATAAGGCCCCTGCCCTCTGCTTCCCCAGCCATCACAGAACATCTGTTCTCATGGTGAACTGTGGGGAGTTCTTGGCTTCTCAAGAGCTCTCTCTCCTTTCTGATTTTTGCACCTTTCCTGACCCCATTCCGTGTGGCCTGGGTGGAGCTGGCCTCACTCCCTGGCTCCAAGAGCATACCTATGACCAAGGCCTGGCTGTTGAGGTAACACATCCTCCTGGCCGCCATGATTGGTTCATTGAGGACATGGGACTCCAGTGGGACCAAGCAGAGAGAACTCTGGTACTTTTGCTGGAAAGATTAGGAAATAAATGGTGTCTTCTTCCTGGTGTGGTTGCAAAGCAGGGGTCATCTCTTCCTTCATTTTGGGAGAGCCTGCCAGAGAGATCTCTAGGGGGAGGCAGAGCTGATGATGGTGAAAATTTTCTGACATCACTGAGGGGCTGGATCCAGCCATTCCTAAAGCCATGGCATGCCCATCAATCCTTTTCCATTAAACTATTTTAAGTTTGATTCTAGCCTGTAACTGAAAAAGCCCCACCCCACCAATTTTACAAGAGGTGTGGTGGGAATCCAATATTAGAGAAAAGGAGGAAGGAGCTGTGCAGCTTGGTGAAGCAAAGTGTGGGAAGCATCTGGGAGATGGAGTGGGATGGTTCTTGTGGGCACAAACCTGGAGACCAGGGGAGAAGGGACTGATCACATGGACTCTGGTGGTAATGGGCAATGCTTAACCCAGGGGAATGATGCACCAGTGGTTGTGTCCGGGGCCAAACCTAAACATAAGCAAGCCCTGACAGGATGCACTCTAATACAGCCTTGCTGGTGGTTCTGATGGTCATGGACCGAAGGCTTGGCATCTCCTGGGAGCTTGTTCAGAATGCAGAATCTCAGGCCACACTGCAGACTTACTATATCAGGATCTCCATTTTAACAAGGGGTCAAATGGTGCATGTGCACAATCCAGTTTGAGAAGCACCACTATTGGGTTATCGGTAGTGACTGTGGTAGCAAGCAAAGATGGCCGCCACCAGTTCCTTCCTTCCTGTATGCCCCGCCCACTGGGAGGTGGGCATCCCCCCCCACCCCCTTTATCTGGGCTTGCCCAGGACTTGCCTGGACCAACAGAATGTGGTGAAGTGGTGGGGCCAGGACTGTGCTTGGCCCTCAAGAAGCCTGGCAGCTCTGCATCCTCCCTCAGAAGCCAGCTGTCATCAAGTCTGACTAACCGCATGGAGATGCCATCTGGAGGCCATGTGAGTTCCAGAAGGGTGCGGGAGTGACCCTCGCTGATGCCATGTAGAGCTGAGCCCTACCCAAATTTCTGACCCAGGGCATTGGGAGAAATAATTGATCATTGCTGTATTAAACCACTAAGTTTTGGGTTCTGCAGCAAAAGCCTTCTGAGGCAGTGACTGTCTTGCCTCCTGCAGGGTGCTCACTCGCTCTAGACACTGTGCTGAGCACTTTCCACCTGCCAGGTGCTATTCCAGGCACTGTTCCAGGTCCGGGGGGTAGTGATCATGAGAGCTAGCACCCCTGCTCTTGCAGGACTGAAGTTCCTGTCCAGGAAGATGGCAGTAGCCAGGAAAATAGCCAAACACAATGCCATGGTGGAATGTGTGTGCCCCCCACCCCCAGCATTCGTCTGTTGAAATCCTAACCCCTAGAGTGATGTAATAGGAGGCGGGCCTTTGGAGGTGATTAGTTATTAGGTGATTAGGGTGGAACACTCATGAATGGGATTAGTGCCCTTATAAAAGGAACCCCAGAAAACCGTCTGTCCACCACGTGAGGCGACAACAAGAAAAGGTCTGTCCATGACTGGGAAGTAGATGCTCACCAGAACCTGTCCATGCTGGCCCCTAATCTCAGACTTCTCGCCTCCAGAACTGTGAGATACGCTTGTTGTTTATAAGCCACCAGTCGATGGCGCTCTGTTATAGCAGTCTGAACTAAGACACACAATAATTTCGGAGAAATCAGGAGCAGTTGGGAGTGGCGCTGGGGATGATATCAGACAAGGTCAGGAAGGGTGCTCTGAGGAAACACTCTTGATCTGAGGTGGTGATGGTGGACAGGGGCAAACCGTAAAATGACCAGAGGGCAGGGTGATGCTGCCAAAGCCCCAAGGGAAAACTTGGCTTGTTGGAGGCATAGGCTGAAGGTCTGTCTGGTGAACGCAGCAGGAGGGGGCTGCCTTGTGGGGGGGTGGTGTAGAGAGGGGAACGAGGTCAAGAGATGAAGTCACAAAAGTTGGCAGGGCTACAGCCACCCGGACCACTAGCCACACAAGGCTATTTAAGCCAAACTTACGTTAAAATTAAAATTGATCATTCAGTTCCTCAGTCCCACTAGCCACGTTTCCAGAACTCAATAGCCACACATGACTCCTGGCCACCATATGGGACCGCACAGATGCAAATTTTTCCCTCAGTGGGGAAAACACAATCGGCCGGTGCTGGCTATAGAACAAACCACAAGTAAACTAGGGTTCAAGGTCAGACCATGTGCTCTTGAGCTTGGCACTTCATTACGTCTCTTGAGGTTCTGCTTTTCCCCGGGATTAAATGAGGTTCTTGCAGCCCAACAGTGGGTCTGAATTATCCACAGCAAGGTGCCAAGTCCCCGAATGGTTGAACTGGGGTCTTACCAAGAGAGCATGTTCACGGCTTCATCCATGGTAACTGGCAGCAAAAAGGCCTGTTTAACTGACTTCTTTGCAACCTCATTTAAGCTGCCAATTTGGGGCTCCCTGATGTGAAAAAAGAACAGAGCGTGGCTACTATTTCAGGGCAATGCGCAGAAGGGAAATTGCTACAATTAGCCAAAGCTGATTTTGATTAGCATATTTTCTTCCTTGGCGCATAACATCTGTTGGTGTGGAAACAGTCACTCCAACTTGTCCTGTTACGGCGAGAGGCATAGGCGGTGAAGGAGGCAGGCCCACGGGGAGCCCAATGGCAGCCAGGACGAGGCCGAAGAGGAGGTAAAATAGCCCCTGAGCAGCTGAGCAAGTCACAAGCAGTTTGTCCTTGGGAAGGATAAATAAGAAAGTGCTTCCCTGCACAGGCTGGGAGGCGACAGGTGGAGGTCCTGCTCTGCTTGGAGTTGGCGAGACCTGCATTGTCATTATCGTTCGTGGCGACTCCCCAAGTCCCCTATCCCTTGGGACAGTTACCCAGCCATCGTTATCTGAGAAATGCGGATGATGACACCACCTGATGGGTGAGGGCAGGTTACGTGAAATCATCTTGGTGAACACACTTGGCATACAGTCAGTGCTCAGTAAGTGTTGGCTGAATCATAATCTTCACAGGAAAGAGTTTCGGGAGAGGGAGAGAGATGGGCTAAGGGATATTTGATCAGCATTCAGACTGGTTCCAGTCCTGGCACCGTCATCCCTTCATTCATTCTTTCAACACGTATTCATGCTGGGAATTGGCTCTGTGGTCTTGGATCACCCCCCAGAACCAGCCTGGCTGCCTGCTTCCTACCTGCGGGTTAGGGGAGCTGGTCTCTATGGTTCCTTCCAAGTTTTCCATGCTAACAAAGTTTGCAGCCCCCCTGGAAGGTCTGACCCATTTGGGTTCAAACATGGAAGGTGAACAAGGTTTTGAGACCCAGATCCTGCAATCTGGGATTTGGAACAGCTTTTAAAGAGCTTTTGGTTCAGTTCCCGACTGATCACAAGGATCCTGTCCCAGCCCTGCTGACGGATGGCACCCGGTTTGCCCGGATGTTTCCAAAGGCACTCTCACTGCCTCCTAAAGGAGCCCATTCTATTTTCAGAGCACTCTAATCTATGGATATGCTCGTCTGCATACGGAGTGATAGAAATTCTAGGCTAATGTCCCTCTTAAAACGTGGCACCCAACCCAGAACATAGTTCTCGGTTTCCATATCTATAAAATGAGCATGAAAATACCTACTTCACCTTCCTGGTGGCAGGAATTAAGAGCAATCACAGGGATAGCGGGTCTGAAACGTAGTAGATGCTTAGTGTTTGTTCCTTCCCTTTCCGAATGAGGGCTCAAAATCATGGCCCTCAACAAACCACTCCTGTGTGTGAGCTGTTCTGCACCTGTGCACACCTGCTGGTTCCTACAGATGGCGAATGGTCCATGAGGGGAGCCAATGGGCAGACAGGGCAGTGGGGGAGGCAGGCTCTGCCTCCTGGTGCCCCCGGTGCCCATCCCCACTGTTGGCTGCTGAAGACCTTTGGGCCCGAGACCACCCTCAAGCCACTGCTGGTGACTCAGCTGGGAAAAAGCCAGCCTCCTGCCCTCACCACCCCTTCTTCCCTGTTGCCTGCCCTTCCGGTGTTCTCACCCATCTACCCACTTCCCATAATGGTCTCAAATCTCTCTCTCTGTCCCAAGAGGGAAGGAAGAGACTTGATACACTGGGCACCACTGGGAGTTGGATTTAAAAACAGCCCAAGAGAGAAGGCAAAGTGTGCCGAGAGGAAGGCCATCGTGCACATGGTCCGAGGGGAGGCGGTCTTGGCATCCCTCGAGCGGCCGGTGAGGCTCTCCACCTGCTCACGCTGCTGTGAGGGTAGCACTGGGCCAGTGGCTGCCTCTGTCCCCAGTGTGGACTCAAGTGATTCTCTAGTGGCTACGCCATCTCAGAGCCTGGCCTCCTTGCCCCGGAGCCTCTATCAAGCACCCAGATGACCTTTGTCCTGGGAGCTGAGGCAGGTGGCAGACTGGGCCCGGGAGGTGATTAGAATATCAGTTCCTGCAGATGGCAACCCGAACAACAAGGTCAGGAGAGGGGTGTCTGTGTCGGGTGAGCCCGCTTCCCCGGGAAGGGCTCAGGCTTGTCCCGCACACTGCTGGACGCCAGAGTGGGTCTGCGGCTGTGAGTGTGGGACCCTGAGGCACTCGGCCAGCCAGCCATCAGCTGTGTTTCTGTCCATGGTTCTCAGAGTGTCTGAATACTCACCAGGAGTGCCCGGCAGGTCAGCGCCACAGGTCAGCTTGTCTCGGTTGCCGTGGCCTTGTAAGTGCAGGCCAGCCTAGGAGGGTAAGCTTATATCCTAGGTGCGGGGGCAAGTCAGTCCTGAGATCCTGAATGGGGCCACATTGTGATGTCACACCCCTGGGGTCCCCCACAAGGCCCGCCGTCACTGCTGGTATCAGGGCGCAGGGAGCCCCTCCTGAAGAAATGATACAGTTGAGCGCTGTTCTGGCTGGTACTGCTGGAAAAGCAGCTGCCTTTTAGAGGCTATCAGCCTGGGCGGGGGGGCACTGAGACCCCAGTGCCGTGCGTCCCCTACTCCGCCTCGTTTGGGTCAACGCAAGTGAACCAAGTGCCTCTTTCAATTTTTCCTACACAAATTGACTTCAAGGGGGGGGAGTCCCCCAACCCTTAACTCTTCCTTTGCATATTTTCTATGATTGATTTAAAAGTTCAAGGCAGACCCATGACTTTTCCCCCACTGCCCACCTGGTATGTTCAGAGGCAAACAGAAGAATTTAAATATTAGCTCAGAAAACAAACAGGAAAATGTAAATCTCCCCCACCCTCTCTCCTTGGTCAGACCCGACACAGATGTCTCTCAGGGTACCTTCTATCGTTTCCTATGCCTGCGCTGCTTCCCTCTGCAGGTGACTGGTAGTTAGGTACAATTCCTATTTAATAAGCCCCCCTCCCAAAGAAAAGGAAAACCCACAAAAGGGGCCAGTTGCTTCTCCAGTGCTTGAGGTCGGGAGCGGAAAGCGTTCTAACCAAAGAGCAAATGGCCTTGCCTTGGAGACTAGCCTACATTTTAGAGTCTCAACAGTGGTTTTCAAGCTTTAGGGTACATTTTGAATCACCTGGAGGACGTGTTAAAATACAGATTCGCTCCCCAGAATTCCTGACTTCAGTAAGTCTGGGGTAGGACTCAAGAATCTGCATTTCTAACAAGTTTCCAGGTACTCCTGCCGCTGCTGGTCCAGGAAGTGCACTTTAAAAAGTATTGCTCAAAAATGTAATGGTGTTCGTCTTCTGGGTTTGATCCTAAAATAACACGGCCCGCTGATGGCAGTAGTCAGGGGTTGCTGGAGAACAAAAAGAAGATATAGCTTTGAGGCCAAAGCTAGCTGAGCCCTCTGGGTTCAGCCAACCCGCTTTATTGAGGATCTGTTCATTGCCAGCGCTGAGCCACGTCGGGGAGGCACAGCTCATGTCTGTGCCCTGCACAGCTTCTTGGCTTTACCACTTCTGTGCACAAAGGTGGCCTGACTTCCAGATGCCAGCACTTGTGTCTCTTTGTTTGGGGGCTTTCTCTGGCTGCTGGAGGCCCCCGTGCCTGCAGGCAGTGCATCTGGGAGCCCAGGGATTAAAGTCTCCCCAGGAACCTCCTCCACAGTGACTGTTAGTGGTTGGTGGATAAATACCCCAGCTCCCTCCCTCTCAGGTGGAGCAGCTTGGAGGCGTGCTCTGTGCCGTCTTCCAGAGGTCTCCACAGGACTGAGCCTCAGTTGCCCACAGTGGTAACTGGCTTGATAACACATCCTATCTTGCTGCCCTCCCTCTCCTGGCCCACTGCCCAACCCCTCTGCCAGAGTTTCCTGGGATTGCCTCTAAATAAACAACTTATCCTTGAATCCTCCTTTCAAGGTCTGTTTCGGGGTGGGACCCAGACTAAGACATCATGAATAAGGAATGGTTTTTGTCCTTGGTAAGTTTACATTTAGAGGGGGAAAGACACATACTGTGGCTTTAATACAATCAGGAATTTCTGGGAATTGCTGGTAAGTGTCTGCTGGTTGCCCTTTGGAGGGTCATCAAGGGTGCCTTGAGGAAATGTAGGAGCTCAGATGACACTTTCAGGGGGAGGCCAGGGGGAAGAAGGGGCCTGGCAACCTGGCCCAAAGGCCTTTTCTTCCACATAGGCAGGCCTGAATGGGGTACCCACAGGGGACTGATTTGCTATGCAAATTCCTCTTGCTTCTATCTCCCTGGACAATTCCTCCTGAAATAGGAATATGGAGGTAGACCTGGAACCATATAAAATATGGCTCTTGCTAGGTTTGGGGGACTGTCTGATCCTTGGAAAGAGTTGATGAGGGTCTCTGCTGGCCTAATAGGATTAATATGCTTCCCTAGGTGCCCAAGCCCATGCCATGCCTGTGCCTAGCCTCACACCTGTACTATAGCAAGGTTGATCCAACTCCTCCCTTGCCTTTGAAGTGGTGTGGTCCCCCAAATCCTTCCACATACCCCGCCCCATCATCAGCGTCAGTCCTCCCAGAGACCCCCTACATACAAACATACAATCCAAATGAAAACAGTCCGCATGGCATCTAAACACTCTTCAAATCATGTTCCTGGCCCCTTCAGTCGGACACTTTGTGTATGGAAATCGGGGAAATGCCAGTGAATGGCCCCAGTCACTACTTGGCTGGGCATCTTCACAGATCATTCTCAGGGGACCAGGTACCCCACCTCTTCTTTCCCACATTTCAACTTGGCTAGAGGGGGAATGGAGCCTCTTGTACTGGAGCATTGTGTCAATGATAGCATCAACTTTTCCACATTGCCCAGGACTCAAAAAATCATGGCTACCAAACAGCCATTAGCCCTGCCTCCAGACAAAAGGATCACACACAGGAAGGGCCCCAATGCCAAGACCTCAGCACAGAGCTGAGAGATGAGAACGAGGGGCTCAGCTTGTGCCTTCAAAGACAGCAGCCTCAATGTCCGCCTCACATTTTACACTCTCAAAGCCACAAAAATGCCTTTGGCCCGATCATCTTATTTTTGTGATTAAAGGAAATCTTTGAAAATATGGGGGAAACATAGACATTCATGTGTTCATTTCAGTGTTACTTTGAAATGTGGGAAATTGGAAATCATTTAAATGTCTAATAGAGGAATGATTGAATAAATTGTAGAGAATCCCCGTGTCAGAGGATTAGGAGCCATTAATATAACGGTCATGAAGACTACGGGGAAACAGAGAAGAATGGTGATATTAAGTGTAAATTTAAAAAGCATAGGCTACAAAGAATTACAACTATGGAAATGCTTGCCTGTGAAAAAAATGCTCCCCATCATTAGTGATGAGGGAAATGAAAAAGAACAGCTCTAGGAAGTGTTGGTGAGAATGTGGAGTAAGCTGAACTCCCATATGTTGTAAAATGGTACAACCACTTTGGAAAAGTGCTTGGTAGTTTTCTGTAAACATACAAATCTACTAAATGACCCAGAAAATCCACTCCCAGGTATTTACGCAAGAGAAATGAAAACACCTCCACAGATGTACAAGATTGTTCAAAGCTGCTTTATTCATGATGTCCCCAAATGAGAAACAACCCAAATGTTCATTAATGGGCAAATGAATAAACAAATTCTTGTATATGCTTATAATGGAATATTAGTCAGCAAAGAAAAGGAACAAACTCCTAACGTGATGAACCTCAGAGACACGCTGAACAACAGAGGCCAGAGACAAGAGTATACACTTGATTCCATGAAGTTCTGGAGTAGGCAAAACTAGTCTAAGGCTGCAGAAATAAGTTTAGTGATTGCCTGGAGGAGAGCGTGGGGTAGGGTGGGGGAGTGACTAATGGGGTAAGGGAAGTTGCGGTGTAAAGGAATGTTCTAGATCTTTAGCATAGTGGCGATTACTCAGGTGCTTGTATTTGCCAAAACTCGTCAACCTGCACAGTTAAAATATGTGAATTTTAAAACATGTAAATTATACCTCAACAAAGGTAAGAATATGTATGTGTGTGTATTTGTGGTAGGTGTATATATGACACGTATGACATATCCATACATTCACATACATGTCATAAACACACACACACACCCATACATTGCTTGCCTAAGAGGAAAAACCAGAAGGCAATACACTAAAATGTGAAAAGCAGTTGTGTTTCATTAATGAGATTATAGATGATTTCTTTTTCTCTTAGATTTGCCAAAATTTTACCTGTATGGTTCTGTCTTTTATATGATAGGATAATAAACGTTCATTTTTTTTTTTTAGTCACAAATTGCTGGAGGCAAGCGCTTATGGTGGTCTACAACACACTAGGTTTTATTGCGTGTGTGTGTGTGTGTGTGTGTGTGTGTGTGTGTGTGGTGACTCCTATGGATTTCTCTTTCTGTATGTCCACCAATCTAAATCTTCAAGCCAATTTCACATCTTGCATCCCCTACTAAATTATTCATAATATTCTTGCCAGAAACAAAAACTGTCTTATATCATCCACCATCTCTTCATATATTGTTTCTCTTTAACCACATCATGTGCTCACCAAGGGCTAGAATAATATCTTTATTCTTTGTATTCCCAACAGTCCCTAGCACAGAAAAAGCACAGAAATTTGGAGAAAATAGACCTGAGCTAGCATAGGGTCACTATGTACAGTGGCACAGGCTGTGCACTGCACAAACTCCAAGCAATGATACGAATGGCTCCCCCTGCTGCATGGATAGTGCCCTCTGGAGTTGTGCAGACAGAGTTCTTGGTCAGAGTCCCTGTCTGCCACTTCCTAGTTTTGTGACCCTGAGGAAGTTAATAGGAATGTTGGGATGATTGAATTGAGATAATGTGTGTTCAAAGCCTTGTGCAAACTATAACACACTCTACAATGTTACATGTGATGATTCTCATAATAAATCTGGTCCCTGCCTTTATACCATGCTCATTACCATGACTTCCTCATCAGCTTTTCCTCAATTCCCTGAAATTGTCAAACACGTTCCCGTCTCAGGGCCTTTGCACATGCTATTCTCGCTCCCTAGAAGACTTTTGCATCCACATCTTCTGGCAGCTGGTTCCTTTGGGTGATTCAGATTTCGGCTTCAATGTCACTTGAGGCTTTACCTAAGCATTCTAAAATAGCCTCCTCCCCACTGTCATTTTCTATCTCGCCACCCTGTGTTCTTAATATCTGAAATTATTTTATCTGTTTGTTTAATTCTGATGGTCCACCTCCCATCCCAAACCTTCATGTGTAGAGGGTCTATGTCTGTTTTGTTCATGCTGTATTTCCAGCCCCTGGAGTACAGTAGGTGCTCAAAAATCATTTATTGAATGAACGAACAAATACTTATTGGTAAGTAGGCAACATGCTGTATTTATTCAGTTCAATCTGCCAACTGTTTTCCGAAAACAAGGGACTGTGAGGCAAACACGGCTTGTTCCCACCTCCGCTGAGAGTGGGAACCCACCCCAGTTGAGGAATCTGCCCAAGATGGGCCCAGCGGCCACAGGTCTGAATGTTTGCCACTGACGCTGTGCCGGGTAAGGCTCCAAGTCAGCCACCGTGTCGTGAGGACACGGGCAATAAGGAGGGCATTGTGCTGCCCACGGAGATGGATGGTTCCGAGAACGGCTCGGGAAAGTACCTCCCTCCGACCGGACACACCTCTCCCAGCCAGGTACTTTGTTCCTTTCTCCTTTCCCTTTTTCTTTCCCCGACTGTGAGCAAGGAAATCAGGCCAATCAGCCTTACCTTTGTTCCTCGTAGCTCTCAATGTGGGGCTTCTTTAAAGTTCTAGTGCTGGCATAAGCTCTGCCAACGCCACAGTGGAATTTTCTGATCCATGCCAAAGATGGAGCTCATTAGTTTTCCTGCCTGAAAGAAAGAAAACACTTCTTTAGGAATTGACGTGTTTAGCGTTCTGCTGAAGGAGGGTGAGGCCTGCCTGCAAGGAAGTTTAATGTAGGTTTGTAGGTGGGTCATTTAGGGGGAAACCAGCCCACTGCCCAGCACCCACAGGCCTGCAAAGACCCCTGGGTGTTGCCCACACAGATGGCCCCCCGCTGCCCCACGGGCTGAGGGCAGGCCAGGGCCCTGGGAGACTTAAACAGAGGCAGAAATGCACTCCCCCTTCCCCGTAAAGTGCCCACCCTGTACATTTCCAGAAAGTTCTTCTGCCCTCTCTCTTCCTTCCTCTTCTGAAATGTGCATGATTTCTGGAGGGGTCACTCCTGAGGTCCTGCTTTTCAAACTGGAAAGCAGGTGGGGTATCCCCAGTGCCATGGATCCCCATGCCACCAGATAAATAGCCAGAATCTTTTTACACAGTGCTTTTAAAAGCTTATATGAAAACAAACAACATATATTTATAAATAGAAAATAGTGTAGAAGGAAAAAAGTAAAAAAATGTTACCTATGAGGCTGGGGCTTCAGGTGATTTTTTAGATTTTTCATGGTACTTTTTCCTATATTATCTGCATCATGTATGGCATTCATATATATATCACTCTGATAAAAATAATAATACAATGATTTCCATTTTTAGAAAGTCTGTCCTTGTGGATATATTTTGGAGAAGAACGCAAAAATTACATGGATATTGGGTGCCTGGGTGGCTCAGTCGTTAAGCGTCTGCCTTCAGCTCAGGTCATGATCCCAGGGTCCTGGGATTGAGCCCCGCATCGGGCTCCCTGCTCGGCGAGAAGCCTGCTTCTCCCCCTCACACTCCCCCTGCTTGTGTTCCCTCTCTCGCTGTGTCTCTCTCTGTCAAATAAATAAATGAAATCTTTAAAAAAAAATTACATGGATATTAATGCAAACCTGAATGCCTTCCTGATATAGATGGTTTAGAGCCCAGAGCCCCCCATCTGCAATAACCACCTCCACTCTCCCCTGTCTTTAGAGGCAGTTTGGTGCAAATGTCTAACAGACATTGCATGGTAAGTCAGTAAAACTTTAGTGTGAATTAGTCTGAGTTCAGTGCACTCTCTCTCTCTCTCACACACACACACCAGACCACAGACGGCCCCTAAACACTACAAGAATCCATGGACTCACAGTAAAATGACACTAGAAGAAGAAACAAAAGTTGTCTGATTTAAGCTGGCTCACGAGTTTCTGACCAGGCCTGGATTTTTCTGACCACAGTGACCATTAGCAGTCTGAAGAAGTGTGTCAACGGAGCTACAGGCAATGTTCTCATCCCACCAAATCTAATTTTTCTGCAGTGCACATTCAGATTGGAGGCTGGGCAGTTGTGCCGGGCGAGCCAGTCGGCTTGATCTATGAGCGGGTTGGGGGGCCTGCCAAGCCAAAGCAGAGAACTGAACCCAACCGCCCTAGCGGGCTCTTTCTGATTTTATTATACATTTTTTTTGCTTCTGGTTAAAGACCTTCTTCAAAACTCTTACTAATGATTTAAAAAAAAAAAAAAAGCTGATTAACAGAGTTTGAGAAGAGCCACACGATGATTAAGTGGTTGGAAAAACCGTGGAAGAAAGGTTGAAGCAGCTGCACTTTTTAAGTCTGGAGGGAAGAACCCGGAGGAGGGTCTAGAATAACGATTTTTAAGTGCCAGGCACTTACTAATCAACCGTGCACTCTGTGAACACTTAGCAGACACTGGGCATTGAGCGGGTGCCTTAACTCTGCCCTAGAGCCAGGAAGAGTAAGGCTTTAAGAAATGAGTACACGGTGAGGTAGGAGTGATTTAAGATAGAAGAAAGGCCTTCCAAAATCACAGGGAATTCAGAAGGGAAACATATGACTCAGACCTCTCGTAAGTTTTTATCATTGTTGAAGAGTCATCATTCCTGTACACAGATTTTGCCAGTGAACTCTGGTGCCCAGTCGTGTCAGAGCGGTCTCTACATGGAGCTGGTAAAATGGGGGAAAAAATGCATTCAGAGGTTTTGCGGAGGAAGCAGTTTTGTGGGCTCTACAAGGGGAGGGAGAGAGAGCAAGTCTGATCCAGCTTTGCACCTCCACCACCAAGAGGGTACCTGGCAAACTTAGCGCCTGATTCTGGAATGAATGACCCAAGGCAGCTCTTGGAAGGTGGAGTGGGAGGGAATGATTAAAACTGGGGAGAGCCTGGGGCGCCTGGGTGGCTCAGTCGTTAAGCGTCTGCCTTGGGCTCAGGTCATGATCCCAGGGTCCTGGGATTGAGTCCTGCATCAGGCTCCCTGCTCAGCGGGAAGCCTGCTTCTTCCTCTCCCACTCCCCCTGCTTGTGTTGCTGCTCTCTCTCTCTCTGTCAAATAAATAAATAAAATCTTTAAAAAAATAAAATAAATAAAATAAAGCTGGGGAGAGACTGCTCCGGGCAGAGGCACAGGGTGGGCACAGACAGGGAGAGGCAGAGCTCGGTGAAGCGAGGGGGGCACCGGGCTGTGGAATTCCACAAAAGTCAGGCAGAGAAATGAAGATTTGATGCAGTGGGAATGATCTCATTTGGGCTCCCAAGGGGGAGGCAAGACAGGCTGGGAGTAGTCATTTGTGAAGGTTAAGTTTGCTAAAAGTGAGCAGGATGGATTGGAAAGGAAAAGAGCAAAAAAGAAGACAGGTCGTTCACAGTTCCTATATACCGTTTCACTCTATTTACTTTGGAGCACTTACCACAAGCTGAAACTTAGTCTAATGAATTATTGATTGCCTGCCCCCATCTCTGCCAGACTGTAAGCTCACTGAGCATAGGGTCCTATGGGCTCGTTCTCTGCTGAATTCTCAGCACCTAGAATAGACTCTAGCGTGTGGCAATGCTCCATAAATACTTATCAAATGAAAGAAGTCAATCAGGAATGGGAGACAAAGTTCTGGAGTCCTGAGTTCTTCATTGCTGGTAATCATAGAGAAGAGTCAAGATGTCTAACTAGCTAGGCTAGTGAAGGATGCTTTCTGCTCAGGGCTGGAAAAACGAAGCCCCATTGTGCTTCTAACTCAGTGGCTCTCAGACTTTGTCCCAGGAGGTCCAGTGAGAGGCAGCTAGCCCTGCTAAGCTGACCTCAGGACCACAATACGTTATTAATGACTGGTACTTCCCGTCTGAGATGGAGGAGTGTGATTTCAGAACCCAGAGGGGTGTATTATGGAAAGATGCCATTTTTGGAGTCTCCGAGGCTTATTTAACTTTGTCATAAGTGTGAAGTCACCTGCCTCATCTGCTACTGAGGGTACAATAATAATACTTCCCTCTCCTGGTTCTGGTAAGGATCATCTGCAAAGCACTTTAGAAATAGTAAAAGTGCCAGATAGACATCATCCATCTATTTTTTTTTCCCCTTGCTTTCTTTGGGGATTCACAGTCAGCCACTGGGTCAGTCCTCATTTTTGCAAGACTCCTAACTCTGAGCTCACTTCCAGTGTCACCCACACAAAACCAAATGTTCTTACCCAAGTTACCCATTACTACCATCAGCAACCATAAAAAATTGGTAATTTAGGTTCATGCTTACCGTCCAATTTCTTTGCAGAAATTTAATTTTCCTTTTGACACTTGTTATAATCTGTCTATAGAGATTTTTCTTCAAGGGTATAATAAAATTACTCTGATTTTAAGTGGCACTACTGCAAAATTTAAACCGTCTGGGATATCACAGGGCTTCTGCTCTAGATTTTGCAAAAGTATAAATGTGCTGCCTGTGGAGTAGAAGGAGCTGCATTCTCTTTTAAAACTTCTAGATCTTAAATTTGTGTTTGAAGGAGCTCAAAGGGCCCTACATTCATTCATTCATTTGTTCATTCATTCAAGAAGTGTTCATGAGTTTCGGAGCAACACTGTTGGTGGCCTGTTGATATACGGTCCGCCATTCCTGTGCGTCTCAATAGCAATCTTCTTCCTTGGGGCTCTGTCTGTGGTGTGGGCTGGAAATACCAGAAGCAGCCTCCAACCAGTGATGGAGGGGTGTTAGTGAATAAGTACCCAAGCTTCCTGGCTTTTCAGTTGGGTGATGCTGAGACATACTCCACACCATCACCCAGAGTTCCTTCATGGAATGAGGCTTCATTTGCCTACAGAGGTAACTTGCTGAAGACACACCGCTCATCGGCTGTCTTCTCTTCTGGTCTCACTTCTCCTCTCCCTTCCTGGTGATTCCGGGGATCACCTTCTGAAGAAAAACTGCCTTCACTTAAATCTTTTTGTCCTCAATGTCTTCTTCTGGGGAGACCCAACCTAAGGTGAGTCTGTACCCGAATCAAGGCAGTGGGCTAGGTGTTCAGGGAACATGATGATGCATCAGATGGAGCTACGAACCCCAATGAGTCTGAAGTTGAGACAAGGAACAAGATGTGTGCAGAAATGTCAACACAAACATGTACAATTTCACAGCCTGTTGGGTCTCTCTCTCTTTCTCCCTCTCTTTCTCTCTCTCTCTCACACACACACATACACACACACACACACACACACACACACACACACACACACACACACTCCACTCTGGTCCAGGCGACTATTATATTCAGTGGTGTGGAAAGCCAGCTGGCTCATGACAGCTGATTGTTACGTTTTTAAGAATTTTTCAAGCAGTTCATTAAACACAATGATTATTAAAAATTTAATGATATAAACTTACAATGAAATAGATTGTATGAGGGGTGCCTGGGTGGCTCAGTTGGTTGGGCGTCAGCCTTTGGCTCAGGTCATGATCCCAGGGTCCTTGGATCCAGCCTCTCGTCAGGCTCCCTGGTCAGTGGGAAGTCTGCTTCTCCCTCTCTTTCTGCCCCTACCCCCACTCATGCTCTCTCTCTCTCAAATAAATAAATAAAATCCTTAAAGAAATAAAAAAAATTTAAAAAAGAAACATTGTATGAAAAACAAAAGTAATAAATACTCAACATCATCTCTTTCCAGTTATTTCACTACATTTTACTATTACATATGTCCTTGAGATTATTTACGAGATTATCTCCATGGTATATAATGGCATATTACTGCAAATTTCTTCCCACCTTTGTGTTCAGTGACTTAGCAGCCTGAAATCAGCTATGATGGGAGTATTGACACCATGGAAATTGATAATTGCTGCAAATTAGGAATACCTCCTCCACCCCTACCTCCAGAGCCAAATGTTAAATATTTACCAGTGTAACAGTCTTATCTTGTCTGGAATCTTGCAAAAGCCTCCCAGCTGGTCTGGGGATCCACGATTCCACTATCTTAACTAATGTTAAAGTGTTTTTTGTTTTTTTTTTTTTAAATGAAGATCAGATTGCAAGACTTTCCTGCCTAAAGCTCCCCAACCCCATTGGCTGCCCAATACCTTCTCGGGAATGTGGGACCTAGGTACCTTCCTGCCTTGCTCATCCCTTGCCTTTCTTCCTATTCCCTGAGCCACCTGCTAAGCTCCTCCCCACCGCAGGAATTTTTTTTTGCTGATTCTTCTTATCCTTCTTTCCAAGACAAGATCAGCTTTTTCTCATGTTCAAGTGTCAACTCAACCATCACCTCCCCAGAGAGGCTTCCTCTGATCATGTTCTTGACACCCACTGCTCTCCCCATTCCTAGATCCCTGCCCTTCTCCATAGCTAGAGGTTGTTCTCTTCCTTGTAGCCCTCTGCACCATTTTAATTCATCTTGTTTATTTATCGGTTGACTTTTGTCTACTTTCTGTCTCTCGCTAGAATGTGAGCTCCACCAAAGGAAACCCTTTGCCTTGTTCCTGGCTGTCTCGCCATCACCTAGAACAGTGACTGACACATAGTAGGTACTGAGTTGAGGTGAACTCCAGCCCACCCAAAGACCCATGTGGGGGCCAGCCAAGATCAGCCAAGCCTCAAGCCTTGGTTTAAGCCACTGAGTTTTGCAGTGGTTTGTTATGCAGCAATAGCTGATCGATACAGATTCTTTTGTGGGTTTTCCTTTCTCTGTCCAGGGCTCCAGTACTGGCTTTCTCTTGTCCCCATCCACATGCAGCTCGCAGCTCTATATGCTGTGTGTGGTCATCTCTGTCCTGAAGGTTCAAACCCCCACTCATGTGCTTAGCTTTCCAGTATGTGTTACCCACACTGGCCTCAGTGTCTGAGCTTCACAGAAACAGTCTCTCCACCTGGACTTCCCTCAGGCTTCTCAAATTCCACATGTCAATAAACATGCAACGTCCTCCCCAATTCCTGTCCCCTACATATTCATTCTCCTATGGGTCCTGCCCCAGTGGTGTCACTCAGGCCGGGAACAGGGGCTCACAGTTGGTAGATCCCTGTACCTCACACCCCATGGTCACGAACCCTCACCTACTTCACCCCCTAATTGCCCCTCATAAAATATCATTGCACCTCCCTCTCCTGCCACCGCCCCATTCCTAAGCCCTCGTCACTGGAGCTATTACAATGGTTTCCCAACCTAGTGGGTCCCCAATCAAGCTAAGCATCACTACCACCAGAAAGAGAGTGCCAAGGGAGTGATGTCAGCTGTCATGGATCACAAACCTCTCCCTGAAGTCACCACCCCCCCACACACAGCATGCCTTTCAGTATCTGGCACCAAGTGCAGCAATTCCTGCGTGGACCCACGGACCCTGAAGCCCAACTCTCCTCCTCTGACTAGCCCTGAGACATTGACCAGGTTGCTTAACCTCCTTGTGCCTCAGTTTCTTCATCCCTATAATGGAGATAATAACTGTACCCCCTATACTGAGTTGTTCTGAGGGTTAAATAATTTTACCTGCATGTAGGGCATTTCAAACAGCACCTGGTACATGACAAGATGTAAAAACATTAGATATTGTTACAATGGCTTTGTTTCCATGTGACATTCTATTCTGTGTGTCATTTATCACCCTTTCATAGCTGCTGATAAAGCAAAAGTTCTTTTTACACTGTAAGATATTCTCATCTCTTCTGTCTATTCTTTTACTATCTGTGATTTAGTAATAGAAAGCAAAGCACCATCATGAGTGAATGGACCATACTAGGTAATTCTTCTTGTATATTTAGGGTTTCCTATTAAGAACATTCTATTTGTTTTTAACATACAACTAAAACCCACTATGCCCCTCCATCTCCCCACAGGCACCCCTGTCCACCTAATCTTGGGGTAGTTCCTGTTTTTCCCAGACACACCTTGGGAGAGTGCAAGGCCTAAACTTGTTGATGAGGCTGAGCAGGACCAAGGATGGGGGTCTGTGGGCACAGCAGTGGCTGTGAGCGTTAGGTCAGGCCAGGCGGTGGGTTGGGGGGGTGCTGCCTTGGGCCTAACACAGCCTAGTGGAGTGAGGACAAGGAGCAGGGAGGGAGGAAAGGCAAAGGCTCAGGCCAGGCCACATCTCCATACTGAAACATACATTGTGTTGAGGCCAAACCAAACGTCAGATTGTGGGAGGGAACAGAGAGCCCCTTTTTTGTAAGTACCCCTCATGCCTAGGAACTTTGCCATTCTGTAATTCATTTAACGTATTTACAGAACATGCATTTACTGAGCCTCTACTCTGTGTAGGTGTTGTGTCAGGCTCTGGGTCACAGTTGCCTAGAAGATACGACCGTGACCCCTCCAGACCCTTCAGGCACGTATCCTTCTGCCAAGGGTTTTTGTGGTGAGCAGATGCTTTTCTCTGCCAGAAGGCTTTCTCTTGCTGACAGGGCATGGGACTAGTTAAAGTCCTCTCAGAGGAAGCCCTCAGTCAATGAGGAGTGGGGGTGGGGGATAAATAACCCACCTCCTCACCCCTCAGGTAGGACATGTCTGGGATGTGTTCCACACGGTTTCCCAGCAGGCCGAGTAATACTGAGCCTGGTTGCCCACACCAGTCATTTGCTTGATATTGTGTTACTTGCCTGATACAGCTCCCTCCCATTCTACTTCTCTACCCATGTGTCCTGTGATCACCCCCACCAAATGAGTCACTTGAATCCAAACCCCCCTGTCAGGATCTGCTTCTGGGAAAACCTAAACAGTGAATAAGATGAGGGTCTCTGCCCACAGCAAGGTCCTTAAGGGCAGTTGAGTCTTTACTGGGTCTGTGTATCACTCTAGGCTGCTTGCCCAGCCTGCTAGTGAATACCAGGCACTCAACAAACACCAATGAATGAATGAATGAATGAATGAAGAACGAATGAATTTCCTCTCTAAAACCCAGATCGTCCTAGAGGGGTACACCCATGTCAGAGAAGTTAACTGGTTTACCCATGGTCAATTAGAACTAGTTGATATGCCAGCCAGAGGCTGAGATTCTGGATTTTTCTTTCAAGTGGAGGCTCACCACTGGGAAAAGACTGAGTGTTGAAAGTTAATCCAGGTTAATTCCCATTGATTAATCATTAATGTGTTAAGGAACTGCTGAGATTAAAAATAGGAATGAACAGTTTAACTTCAACTCAACTCCTCAACTCCCTCACCACAGCTTGTATTTTCCACATCTTTCTAACAACAACTAGTACAGTGATGGGGGGGTGGTAATGTGAAATTGTCCAACAAATAGATATTAGGAACAGGATTCTGCAGCCACAGGGACCCAGGAAGTGGTGTGGAGCAGATTAGGCTGCAGCAGCCCTTTTGGCTTTTTGTAAACCTTAATTTGAAAGAAGCTGGCTTTGGCTCAAGTTCAAAGAGTTGGCCTTAAGAGACCCCGATATAATGGTTAAAAACCAGGCCTAAAATTACCTTAATTGAAAGACTTATTTGGTTATGAAGAGACAGTAGTTAGCTTATATTGAGGGGAGGAGACCATATTATGAAGTACTATTTGCTCAGTTTTCCGGGAAACGGGTGAGTTTGCTTGGGTCAGACCCTCTCACCCTCTTCCTTACACGGAGTAAAACACCATAGGGTGGATTACATTTATTGCTCTGCCCGCCGTGCTTTGTAGGAGTAACTCAAATAGACCGTACTCAGTTGTACCACCCCTAAAAATGGGTGCAATCACATCCACCCTCGACTCCTTATGCACCTTCTGGTCTTTCGATCCCAATTCCTCCATTTGCTCAAGAAAATCCTTTCTGGTACTGAATGCCATCTCTTTGAAGATTACAGCTCGTCCTCTTGGGGCTGACCACCAGCAGAACTTGTCCTCACACCCTGGGCCTGGAGGTGCCGCTGCTTGGGGGAAGTTAGTGGGTTTAAATAAGGCACTCCTCCCGGCTGTTGGCGGGTTGCGCAACCGCGCTCAGGGTGACACCCACCGCCACCTCGGCCTGCCGAGATTCAGGGGCGCAGGCTCCGCACCGCCAGGATTCGAACCTTCCGCAGCCTGCCTGGGCAGAGCCGGCCCCTAGGCAGTGACTGCGAGAGGCGCCGCGGGCCTGGAGTGGGCGGGGCTGACCGGCGGGCCCCCCACCCTCCGCCTTTGGCTGGGCGTTTCGGCCCCGCCCCGCCCCCGCGCTGGGCCGAGAGCCGCACCGCGCGACCCCGCCCCTCCCCGGCCCCGCCCCCCGCGGCTCCCCGCAGCTCCTCCCCTCTCCCATTGGTCGAGGCGGAGACCCTCCTCTCTGCCCAATGGCCGCCGCCGCGGCTCGGCCGCCTGCGCTCTGACTGGCCAGCGACCCACGGAGTGGCGGGGCGCGGGCCAATGGGGAGAGGCGGCTCGATGAATGGCTGGCCCGGGTGGGGAAGGCAGGAGGCGGTGATCCCAGCGGAGGGGGCCGTTCGCCAGCTCCGAGGCAGAAAGTGCCACGACTCCACACGCGCGCACGCAGCCAGCGAGCGGCCGGAGCGGACGGCGGACGGGGCGGACGGCGTCGGGGTCGCGGCGCCTGCAGCTGCTCGGGGGCGGCTTCTCGGCGGAGGCTCGGCCGGCTCCTCTCTCCCGGTTCCGCGGCGGCGGCGGCGGCTCCTGCCCTTTCGCTCTCCCTCCCGTGTCTCCGGCTGCAGGTAAGAAACTTGGCCGGGCCCTGCAGCGGCGGCGGCGCGCGGGCCGGGCCGTCGGGGCGCCAGGGCCGGAGCCGGCAGCGCCGCGAGTGACACGTCTCATTGGCGGCCCCTCCCCCGGCGGCGCCGCCCGCCGCCTGCCGTCGCTGCGGCCGCCGACCCTCGGGGTCGGGTCGGACCCCGGGGGGCGTGTGCCGGGAGAACCCCGTGCAGGGGCGGCGGCCGAGCGCGCCCCGCGGTGTGGACCTCACGCCCCTCGCCGTCCTGGTGGGGGGAAACCTGCGGCGGCCCGGCAGTGCGACGTGGCGACCCCTCCCTATCTGCGGGCCGTCGGACCGGCCCGCACGCTCCGAAGTTGGGCTAAGAAAGTTGGCTGCGGGGCGGGGCGGCGCACAGCTGGCGGAGGAAGGGGTTAAGTTTCGGGAAGCGGCCGGATGACGTTGCCGGGCTGGAGTCCGGGCTGGAGGGATGGGGGGGCGGGCGGAAGGCGGCGGGGGCCGGCCGGGGGGGAGGAGGGCGGGATTGAATGGGGGGCCCGCGGGCCGAGCACGCCCGCCTGAGGGCTGCGGCCTGAAGGCGCTTCCGGGGGGGCGGGCGGCCCCCAACAAGGCGGGCCTGGGACTCGGGTCTGCGGGGAACGCCGTGCAAGGACCGGGACCGTCCGGGGTCCGGACGCCCGGGCGGCCGGGGTGGCAACTTCCCGGAGTGCGGGCGGCGGCTCCCTGCTCCCCCTGGCGGCGGGGCCGGGGGCACCGTTTCCCCGACCCGGCAGCGCGGAGCCCGGCGCGAGGCGTCCAGCGGGGTGATGGGGCCACCCGGGCCCTGCCCGGTCCGCCCCGCCCGCGCCACGATGAATGGGCCAGCGGTGCCAGGCCCAGGCGGAAGCGGGCACCTCCGGCCCGGCCGGCCAAGCGCGCTGGCACCCGGCCTGGCGCCGTCCCTGGCCCGCCGGGCTCCCCAGTCCGCGCCCTGGGTGAGGGAGGACGGGCTGGGGTGTGCGCTTCTAGTAGGGCGTCCGGGAAGCGTCGGGACCCTTCCCCAGATTACAGATAATAAAGGATAGCTCATTGTGGTGTAACGGTTAAGGGAGTGGGCTTCTGAAATCCCGGCAGCGTTCAGGGTGACCTGGGCCAAGCTGTCTCACTCCGGGTGTCCGCTTTCCCGTTTGAAAAACGGGGCTGCCAGTCATTTCTACTTAATAGAAAAGCGGTGAAGACCCAGCACGCGTAGGGAATAGCCAACAAGTGTTGCTTGGTACTGCTGGGATGAGTTTTTAGGGGCTTGCGGGGCATGAGAGGGAGGTTGAGTCTGGTTCTGCCTCCAGCCCGCCTACCGCAGGCGGAGGGCTCACAGAAGTCCCAAGGTCTGGATTCCACTCCCAGCCCTCACTTACAGACCTTCTGCGCAAGTCCCTTAACCTCTCTGAACCAGGGTTTCCTTATCTGTAACCTGGAGATATACCACCCACTCACAGTAGGGTCAGGGCAACCTCTCCAGCAAGAGCTGGGAAAAACTAGGACCTTGTGCAAACAGAAGGCAGTTTGGCAATAACTCCTGGAGGTCGGAGGTCAGCAGAGACTGGGAAGCACCAAGGAAATGAAACTTTGAAGGGTGCTTGGGAACCTCCCACCTCACTGCTTGCTTACTGTGCTGGAACCTGCAGGGTGGGGGCATCTGGATGGTATTTTTTTGGAGTTTGGGGAAGTGAGACCACCAGGGCCTCAACATCCTAAACTAGAGATCGCTTTAGAATTCTGACTGCTGAGTGTTTCTGGAGACCCGGGTCTTCTTTCCAGCACTCTCGGGAGGGACAGCTGCACGTTTTACACCCGCCCTGCGCAGTTGGGAAGCATTCTCCTATTGACTCTACCTCCCTCCTTACACTTTCCTTCTGTGCTTGCTCTTCTGAACTTCCTCTTAATCTGACACCAGAGAAGTCTTGGTGATCCTGCAGCATGCTGCTTACGATGGTGACGTCTCAATTACTTTATGAACTTTCTAAAGGTCAGCCCCACTATGGGCTGCCAACCTGTTTCCTTTCCAGAAAGAAGTTTCCGGTTCTAAGGTCCTGGAGATGCCATTTCCCTATCTATTTACGCAAAGGAGGAAAAGTGGGGGCATACCTCCCACTAGGCTGTTTTCCCTTTACCTGGAGCAATGCACACATGGCTTGCAGGGCGGCTGGGATAGGGACAAGAAAGGTGTCTTGGGGTTTGGAAACAGAGGATGTTCAGTGGGTAGAGCTGTAGGCACCATGCTATAACAGGACTCCTTTCTTTCATAGTTAGGAATCAGCCTTTGAACATCTGTAAAGAGATAAGTTAGTGTGGTACCTTGGTGCATGAATATTTTTTGGTGATTGGAGAGTTTTAGATAAGTCCTGAATGATTGAGTCACATTGGAGCAATTAAGCTCTTTGCTGAAATGATTCCTAAGTTAACAGGCTGCAATAATTATACAGTACCAAATTCTGTCGAAGTGGTTGAATGGAAATGGTTTAAGTGGAATATTGGCTTATTATGTAATAGGGACGCCTTTTAAAAGTGTCAGGACCCCAGACTCTTCTTATTCTTTTATCTCTGGGAACTTTTACTAATGAATGACACTTAGGCAGGGACTCAAGTTCTTTCGAGACTGTGGATTTTTGTTCGCTAAAATCTTGTTTTGGGAGGGAAAAACTAATGGTCACTCAGAATTAGGAAGGCAGAGACTGCTATCCAGGGCCTACAGTAGTAGTTAAGGCCTGGCCTGTAACACGGTAAATGTTGACCAAGTGAGGTAGACCGCCATGCCTGTTAATATTCTTGCTGGTTAGCCTCCTACTTCATTGGACAACTCAAGCTGAGCTCAGCTTGGTTTTTAAGGTTGACTGTTGAGAATCAGAGTTCACAACTTGGACGCATATCTAGGCCTTGTAGCAGCCCCCTTCTATAGAATAGGTATGGTTGTTCCCATTCTGTGGATGGGAACATGGAGGCCCAACAGGTCAGGTGGTGGTCAGGTCAGTTCCTGTTGCCCAGCTGCTGGGCAGTGTGGGCGTGGCCTTCTGAATGTTCACCCACAGGGCCTGATAATTCCACATTTGCTGGGATAGTAACTACCTAAGGGAGGACGTGGAGCTAGAAGATCAGAATTAAGAGCTTCATAGGAAGAAAGGTACACAGCCGATTGAAAATGTATTCAGTGCAAGAAGGTATTTTTCATTTCTTTATCAAATGTCTCCTGTGTGCTGGGCCTTTAAACACTATAAATATAAATGAGTGAGACCTGTTTCTTGTGTGAAGAACTCTGTTGTCCAGTACAGTAGCTACATAGAGCTGTTTCAGCTTAAAACAAGTACAATCAAGTAAAATTAAAAAATTGTTTCTTAGTCATACTAGCCGTATTTTACATGCTCAGTAGCTGTGTGTTTGCTGTGCAGATTTAGATTGTTTCCATTATCACCAGGAGTTCTCCTGGACAGTGCTGATCTAGAGATAGCTGGAATTCTTTTTTTCTTCTTTTTTTTTTTTAAGAGTTCAAGGTAGTTGGAATTCTTTAAACATTCAAGTCTCCGTTCTTGAGCATTTAGAAGTATCATGTTGAACCATATAAGATGCTCATTTTATACGTCATTAACAGTTGGCTAGTGGCAGTTCATGGGCTTCACCCTAATAAGATACCACCCTTGGAAAGCATTGATTTCTGCCTCTTTGTGTGCATCGTAAATTGCATACCAAGAAAAAAAGTGGGTGAGGGAGCAGCACAGATAGTGGCCCTACCCCGGGGGAAATTCTTAACCTGCTATCAACAGCATCAGAATGGTCAGCCGGACCAAGCCAAATAGGTATTGGGCAGACGGCATATGGCTTGTAGGGAAAGTTAATATTTAATTCTAAGGGAGAGCCTGGGCAAGAGGGCTATCCAGCATTATAGAAAATTAACTAAGGGACTTCCTAGGAGGCTGTTTTCTTAGGCAGACAGATTCTGACGAGTCTCCTGAAACCTGCAATCCGACTCCCACATCTAAAAACCAGGCACATCTGGGGCGCCTGGGTGGCTCAGTCGGTTAAGCATCTAACTTCGGCTCAGGTCATGATCTCAGGGTCCTGGGATTGAGCCTCTGCATTGGGCTCCCTGCTCAGGGGGGAGTCTGCATCTCCCTCTCCCTCTCTCCCTCCCCCTGCTTGTGCATGTGCATGCTCTCTCCCTCAAATAAATACAATCTTTGAAAAAAATAAAATAAAAACCAGACACATCTAATGTGTTTCCCTTAAGTGCCGTGAGTGACATGTGTATCCCACTGTCTAGCAATGGGAAGCAACTTTGATTTATGAAGAAAGTTTTGTAATTTCTAAATTCGATTATTTTGGCAAGATTGGAACAGCTGCTGGTCCTTAAGCCTTACACGTAGCAGTGTCTTGGTGTTTTCATACTTGGCTCACATGAGTTGTTTCCTGGGTCATTTGCAGGGCTCTGTTATACTCTATATATTGTATAGAGTATTCAATATTGTATATATTGAAAGGATCACTGGAGAGTATTTGGGAAGACTTTGTGAATTCTTGGCTGTACTAGTGGGCTTATCTTAGTCCTCCTTGTAGAATAAGGTAAAACCAAAGTTAACAAAGAACCCAGAATGATGGGCAGCTGCTTACTCTCTTTTCGGTCGGAGAGGAGGTTCACTAAGATTGTTCTGGAAGTTATCAGCTATTTATAGTGATAATGAATGGCATCTGCTGGCTAAAAAGTTGGAATAAAAGACCATCTTAAGCTGAAACCTTTAATTCCAGGCCCTAACCCTGGTCAAGGTGTGAGTGGACCAGATCTGTTTTAGGCTGTCTTGAGCCTGGTTCCAAGATGGTGCCCTGCATGGACTGAACTTGGCCTGCACATGAGATCTGTTTGGCCACCCTCATGTTATTAAACAACTAAGCCACCTTTTAAAGTTTTTCGTTAGAAGTCTAGCTTTGGGGGGTTCTTCTGGGGAGAATGGAAATGTGTGAGCACAGCAGGTCTGCTTTCTTGCATGGCAGCCATGGACTTGATCATCCTCTCTGGGCAGGGCCTGTGGGTCTCATTCACCAACATCCTATCCTGGTTTTCATTATGTGCTTGGTGTTGGCAGTCCCCGAGGGCGCGCTGTCTACTCTGGCATCTGAGAGCAGAGAGGAGTTGGAGGGCGTCCAGGTGTGACCTGAGCGGTCACCATTGTCTCCTGCTGAGGTGCAGGAGGGAGCAGAGGGAGAAGCGGTAGTTGGGGTTCTAGTCCCAGAAGTAAATGGTGTGAGCTTGGACCTGACTTTTATCCTTCCTGGGCTTTGCTTTCCTCTTCATGTAAAATGAAACTAGGCCAGATGGCCCCGTCTTTCAGGCCACAAACTTCGGTTTATCCTTAATTCCTTGCTTTCTCATTCTTGTATCCTGTACACCAGCAAACCTTCCCCTTCAAAATAGAGCAAGAATGCAACCTTTCTCACCACTTCCGCTGATACCACCCTGGTCCAAACCCCTCTCCTCTCTTTCATGGGTTACTTCACTAGCTCTGAGGAGGTGTCCCTGCTTTTGCCCTCACCCTCTGCCTTCTAGTCTGTTCCCAGAGCAGGTCATACCACTTCTCTGTTCAAGACCCTCCTTGGCCAGTCTTTACAGTGGCCTCCAAGGGCCCTGCTTTCACTTTGGCTTCACTTCTGCCATTGTATCCTCTGCTCCAGTCACACTGGCCTCCTCTGATTCTCAGGCATGCTTTTGCCTTGGGGCCTTTGCACTTGCTGTTGCTGTCCATGGGGCACTGTTTCTTAGATGGCCACATGGCTTATCTTCTTCAGGTCGGTGAAGTGTTATCTCCCTGACTACCCTACTTAAAGTGACAGCCTCTAGCGCATCCCCCACCCTCATCCCTGCTCCCTGTCCCACTTCTCTGTGTCGCTTTCTCTTCATTATCGCCAGCCAGACATGTTGCATACGTGACTGACTTTGTCCGTTCTGCTGATGCAGGGATGTGTCTGTTCTCTTTCCCTGAGGTATCCCTAATGCCCGGAATAGTGCCTGGCACACGGTGGGTGCCCATCCTTGCCGAGCTAGTGGGGAGAGGATTTTCTAGTGCTCATGTTCTATGCGTATGTTATTGTTTAGCCTGAAGTAGTCAGGATTCCTAGAGCATCAGATATAAACACAAAAAACATGTTACGAAGCCAAGTGATTTTTGGATTCCCTCCAGGCCAGTTATATTAATCTCCGCGCTCCTCGTCTCTCCACAGCCCGCTGTCCATGTCAAGGTGCTTGGCTGGGGCTGGGCCCTTCCCAGCTGCTTGCAGTGCCAGGAGGAGAACACGCAGCGAACACCCTCGGTCTCCTTCCGTGCCTGATGGGCGTTAGGTGGGGCTGGGGAATAATTGAGTGTATCAGTGACAACATGCTCGCCAGGAAAGAAAATGTTATTTTTGCTTTGAACAATGTGCTGGCTCTCTCTGAGAAGAGGTGGATTTTGTGTTTAGTGAGCAAGAGTGTTCCTTAGTGGTAGGAGGAAAATTCTTTTCTTGTAGATGGCATTTTATTCTCGCTTTTAGTCAGACTTCGAGGAGCACAGGAATTGAGGAGAGGAGCCTCCTGCCTCCCGCACGGAGTTCACTGTCCTCGGAGGACTTGGTGTGTGGAGGCCAGGGGAGGCAGGGGAAGGTGGGTGGGGAAGGTGGGTGAGGCAGGTGGTCTGGTTGGTAAGGGTCCATTCCTGGTCTACCGCCATCCTTGTGTTTCTCCTCCACTCTTCCTGCTTTTGCTTTTGGGCAAAGAAATGAAAAGTTGATCCCGATTCCTCGCCCTTTGTGATGGGAGCATCTGGCTGACTCATTTTCCCTGGAAGGGTGAAGACGCTTGTTGTGCCCGAAGCCCAGGTGATATGTTTCTCTGGAACTTCTCATTCAGTGGTTAAAATGTACCACCCGACTACATCCAAACTGTTTTCTTTTCAATTAAGACAACTCCTGAATAGGAATTAGATGTAGCCTTATTTCTGTTGAATACACTTTCATTTCTTTCTGCCTTCTCGATATTTGTAGTAAGTTGGAAAAGAAATAGTAATTTTCAGAATTTAGTAGCAGTCACAGTGATTGAGGAAAAGGAATCAGTGCTAAAGAATGAATTATTGACCCCCTTAAGGAAGTCTTATGGTGGCGGGTCAAGGGACAATGAAAAGGTCAACTTTAGCTACGACTCTGAAGGCCAGCCACTGTTTTCTGTGTTAACTTGCTTCCCTCCCAAGTTGGGAGTTTATGAAGTTGGAGACTTAATTCTGAACAGTTGGATTTTTAAGAGTGGGTCCGTGGGGCAGCACAGTGGGTGTGGCCACGGATTGTGAGGTCTGGGCAGGAGGTGACTGCCTTCCCGGCCCCTGGCCCCAGCCACCCGCCTCTTCGGTGGGAACAAGGCCACGATGCCTGGGAGAGGGCTGGGAGATGGCAGCAGCGACAGGGCCACAGATGCTCCGGGAACCAGAGGTGCTCCGCCTTCCAAGTTCCGGGTGATACAGTTTCCCACCAGAGTGGGCATATATGTTTTTAAGCTCTTTACTAAAGTAAACTACATACACAGAAAAGTGCTCGGTCATGAGTCTGCAGCCCAGTTGTAAACTGCCACAAACTGATCACCCTGTTTAACCAGCAGATCAAGAAATATTATCCCCCAACAAGTTCCTCTTCTGCCCCCTCCAGCTGCTGCCCATCCCCAGGGGTAGCTGGTTCCTGGCACACAGATTCGCTCCATCGTGTTTGAACTCGAGGTAGAAATGGAATCATGCGGCCCATGCTCTCTTGGGCCTTTCACTGGATGTGGGGGTGGGAGTGCTCTGTGCTGTCCACCTTGTGGTGGTTCACCGGCATTGTCGCGTGGTACTCCGGCTTGTGAGTCTTGCACCAGTGACCATTTCGCTCTGCATGGGTACTTGGACTGTTTGTAATTGGGGGCTCCTGTTATAATATGGTAGAAATTACATGATATTATGAAATATAAAGTCCTGCGCCTCACTGTGGTGACCACTTATCCACATGGCTGTCGGGTCCGTTCCTAGGAGTGGGATTGCAAGCCTCAAGGAGGCATATGCTCAGCTTTAGAAGAGAGGCCAGAGTTTTTCCCAAGGTGCGGGGACTCATTTATACTCCCACCAGCAGGACCAGAGGGCTCGGAATATATTATACAATGGCCGACTTTAAAAAGGAACCAGAATGAAGTTTGAGTTACCATCGCTATTAACAAGAAATAACTCACTCATACTGTCCTTCCCCCTTTGTCACTGAGATGGGAGCATTTGGCCATGGAATTCGTTAATCCAAGATGGGCTTTTACAAAAGGCTTGTGAAAGAGGGTCAGGTTTTGTTGCTGATGAGCAAATGCTACCTCCACCACAAATCCGAGTGGAAATACAGCTCCTCTTCACAGTTCCTCTTCGTGAAATGAAGGGAGAGCCTCGATCTGGGGACTGAGTTATCTGATCCCCACCCCCGGGTTAATGTACTGCGTGTTGGGGATTTCTTAAAAACAAAGGCGCCAACATTTAGCCCTGACCCCCACATTTCTAATCTGGAGATCCTCCTACCTCCTGGAATCTGTGTGCAGAGCCCAGGTCGGTGGTGCAGGGACACGCTGCAGTCTCCCCTCTTCTTGGGATGGATGTCTATCCAGGTCTGGATTTGGAAGTGTCCCTAGCTGCATAAGCAGCCCTGCTGTCATATAGCAGGGATGTTTACCTTTTTCTTTTAAGAGCTTGGTTGGCTAGGATTTCATTTGGCTAGGAATGCCAAACCTCAGTGTCTCTTGACACAACAGAGCCAAATGTCAGTAGCCCCAAGAAGTGAGGGGGCCACTGTGTTCTGGTGATTGGGTGGTCTGGACCAGCCTTCTGACTGGGAGGGTCGGGGGGTGCAGGGCAGGTGCTACGTAACAGATAAAAAGCACCTTCTGAAAAGCATGGAATGGCTTGGGATATTTTCTTTTTTATTGTAGTGTAATTGATACACAATATTCTATTTCATGTGTACAACAGTGATTTGTGTACACTGAGAACTGATCACATGATAAGTTGAGTTACCATCTGTCACCGTGCACAGTTAGTACAATATTATTGACTGTATTCCCCATGCTGTATATTACATCCCCATGACTTAATTTATTTTATAACTGGAAGTTAGTCCCTCTTGATTCTCTTCACCCATTTCACCCATTTCACCTCCCCCCATTCCCAGCCTCCCTCCCCTCTGGTAACCACCACTATGTGCTCTGTAACTGAATCTGGGTTTGGTTTGGTGTGGATTGTTTGTTTTTGTGTTTTAGATTATGACTTATAAGTGAAATCATGTGATATTTGTCTTTCTCTGTCTGGCTTATCTCATTCACACCCTCAGGGTGTGACCATGTTTTCACAATTGGCAAGATTTCATTCTTTTCTTTGCCTGAGTAATATTCTAGTGTGAGTGAGAGTGTGTGTGTGCGTGTGTGTGTGTGTGTCTGTGTGTGTGTATAAAGTATACCACCTCTTCTTTGTCCATTCATCTAATGATGGACACGTAGGTTATTTACTCTTGGAAGATAATGAGGAGGCCAAAACCTCAGTGAAACGAGTGACCTTGGACAGTAAGCCCAACCCTGAGGGCATTTGGCAAATGGGGCAAACTCTGAATTTTGGGGTATCCCTGGGCACAGGGGGCAGTATGATGGAAGAGCCTGCCCTGAGAGCTGCAACCACAGAGGGCTGCACCTCCGGGGTGAAGGCAACCCAGAAATAAGCCCATTCCCCAGCTTGTACTCACAGGTTGTACCTCATGAAGATCCCGTGACCTAAGTGGAAGGAAATGCTCCAGCTGATTTTAAAGTTCTTTATTTTAGAGGAGTAGTTCTACTCTAGTGCTCCCGTGCCATCCTGCAAGGGAGCAGATGGGCAGGTCTCCGAAGGACTGCCCCTTTATGCCAGGCTTAGTGAATCCCCGCGTGCAATTTTCACAGGAAAGTGAGCAGTCCCTGGTAAACCCAAGGAACGCAGAGTGCCGTGAATGAGGACCAGTAGAAACAGATCTGTGAAAACACCAGACCGTGGAGGGGTTGACTCCGATTGTGAACAATGCTTCTTACTATACTTCAAGTAATAGACAAGCTCGAAAATACATACCAGGAAAGGAAACTATAAAACGACCTCGCAAATTTTAAAAAGGAAGCAGGGACAACCTCTAGACATGAGCAGCTTGATAATTATAATTAAAAACCCAGCAGATTGAAGAGAAAAAGTGAACTGAAAGAGCAGAAGAAAATGTCCAGATTTCATCTTCGAGAACCAAATAGATGAAAAATTTCTAAGACCAATTAAGAATCAGGGAGGATAGACTGAGAAGCGTGTCTAATTGGGGTTTGAGGAGAGATCGTGGGCCAGAGCCAGTATTGGACGAGATGATGCCTGAGGGTTTTACGGAATGGATGAGGCTCCCATCCGAAAAAGGAAAAAACACCCATATGTAGACGGTGTAGTGATATAGGAAACAAAGGGGTAAAAACATCAAGAACCAAAAAACCCAGATGACTTTTAAGGCAAAAACCAAGGCAGGTAATTAGTGACAGAGCCTTGCTAAAGGAAATTCTGGAGGATGCTCTAGGGCAAGTAATGGCAAATGGAAGGAGTAAGCTGTACAAGCAAGGAGTAGAGGGTGGTAAATATTTGGGCCACTCTAAACAAATGTGAAAGAATAATAGTAACATTTGGCATGGGGGTGGTGGCTGTAAAAGGGAGAGGATTAAATACATGAGAACAGTAACACTGAAGGCAAAAAGGATAATGGAGTTAGGGGAAGGGGTGGACTCGTTTAACTTTGAACTTGGTGAACCCTGCGTGTTCTTTTTTAAAGGTAATTACTAAAGAATGGAAACTGTATTCTGTAAGAGTAGAGGGGGGCAAAATGGAATGATTTAAAACAAAAGAGATAAGAAAGGACAGATGGGAAAATAGCACAAAATAGATTATAGATTTAAACTCAAATATATCAGTATTCATATTTGGTATAAATTGATTAAATACTGCAGTTAAAACATAAAGATATTCTGGATTTAAAAAATCCACTCTTGTTCTGTAAACAGGAGACAGGTTGAAAATAAAAGGATAGAAGATGTATTATAGGAAATCTATTAAAAGAAAACTGGTGTGGGGGCGCCAGTCAGTGGAGCGTGCGCCTCTTGATCTCGGGTTCGTGAGTTCAAGGCCTGCGCTTGCCATAGGATTACTTAATACCAAAAAACAGAAAGAAAGAAAGAAAAGAAAAAACTGGTGTTGTATTATTGGTATGTAAAAGAGGCTTTGACACAAAGTATTATCGAGAGAAAGGGCACTTCATAATGATCAAGGTTTAATTCGGCTTAAAGATACAGCAGTTTTAACTTTGAGTGCATCTTACTAACTTAATCACAAAATACGTAAGACAAAAATTGACAGAACTACAAGAAGTGGTCAAATCTATAATCATGGTAAAGACTTTTAGCACACCCTGTCAGTAATTGACAGCTAAGCAGACAAAAATCAGTGATGATTAGAACTTTGAACAAAATTAATGTGGTCTGTCTATGACTATATATAAGTAAAACGCTGCAGCCAACTAATACACATTTGGCTTCAAAATTTTTAAAGATTGGCCATATCTGGGGCCTTAGAGTAAGTGTCAGCGAATATCAAAGGATTGAGATTATATAGAGCAGGTAATCTGACCACAGTTTAGTTAAACTGGAAATATGAATAAAAAGAAATAGAAAATCTCCATATATTTGGAAATTTTGTAAAAGTATGCTTTTAGCATTTATTTGTAGGTCAATAAAAGGGGAAGTAGAGTGGTAATGAAAATACTACACATCAAACCTTGTAGAATGTAGCAAAAGTATTATTTACAGGGAAATGTGTACCTTTAAATACATACATCAGAAAAGATGAAAAGTAGTGAGCTGTAAGTAAGCATCTTTCTCCAGAAGTTATGAAAGACAAAATAAACTGAAACCAGTCAGAAGAAAGTACGGATGAGAAGGAATGAATGAAACTGAAACCAAATAAGTACATAGATGAATCCAGCAAATCCAAGATTTCATTCTCAGAAAAGATGAGTAATGTTGACAGATACCAAGCAAAATTGATCAAGAGAAAGGCACAGGGCGCCTGGGTGGCTCAGTCATTAAGCGTCTGCCTTCGGCTCGGGTCATGATCACAGGGTCCTGGGATCGAGCCCAGCATCGGGAGCCCTGCTCCGCGGGAAGCCTGCTTCTCCCTCTCCCACTCCCCCTGCTTGTATTCCCTCTCTTGTATTCTCTGTCAAATAAATAAATAAAATCTTAAAGAAAAAGGCACAAATCCTCTCAAGAATGTAAAATGGGACTTTACTACAAATGTAGAAGACATTAAAAAGGTAAGTGGTTAGAACGAACAACTTGTGCTAAATTAAAATAAGTAAAACCAGTGTCATAGATGTTTATTAAAAATATCTGAAGGATCCCAAGGAGGGGGCTATACCACACATCATACATAGAAGACCTATTTTTTTACATCTCCACATGGGAAGAGTTTTGCAAGTTCTGACAACATAAATAAATTTCTAGGAAAATATAACTTATCCACACTGAACCAAGAACCTGAAATAAACAAAGGATATCTACAAAAAGCAAACATCACACTAACTGGCAGGACACCTGAATCTTTCCCTTTGAGGTAAGGAAAAATAGGATAGCTGCTGTCATTCCTTGTCTTTAGCACTGTGCTGGAGGGAAAATTCAAAAAGTGAAGTCAAAGATGGGAAGATTGGGGAGAAAGGAACAAAACCATGATCCATAGGCAGGATGCTTATGTACGGAGAAAATACTTTTAAAAATCTAAGGAGGTGTCCCTAGAATTAAGGTTGCTGGGGGGCAAAGTCACCCTACAGAAATCTATTACGTTTCTGGGTACCAGCACCAAACAGAATGAAACAGAGACCACATTTGCAATAGTGGGGAAACTATGAAGAACCAAGAAATAACTTTTTCCAAAAGTGTGTAAGTATCCAGTTCCCACAGTGTACATTATTTTCCTCTGCCAGGATACCTGTGTTTTTCTGTTTGGATGTGGTCCGTACAGCCATATAAATGGGCGACTTCTACCCCGATGGCATATTTCGTAGAGCCTTCGTTCATTGCGCGCTTGGGAGTGTTGATGTGCTCAGGTTTGCTTGGATACAGTGCGGAAGAGACTGGTCCCTGCTTTCTGGGAGCCTGATGTCAGGCCCATTAAGAATTCTGTCGTGGGCCAGCACATCTTAACACTCGTCATTTAGAGAATCATTTAGAGAAGTCGGCGTTCTGGATTCCTACCTTAGAGGCATGTTGTCTTCATTGATGAAGTGAAGCCTGTAAGCTCTAGGAAGATTTAGGCCTTTTGAAGTACCTACTTTTCCAAACACTGGCATTTTGGAAAAACACAAGAACATGTCCATTCTTTCTTTTTTTCCTAAGGCATAGAAATTGAATCTGAAATAGCCGATGAATAAGCAAAGGCTTATCATAGAATACATTTCTATTTTTAGTGTTTCATCTTTCTTTAAAATGAGAAGCATTGTTTTTTTAAAGTGGGAAGTCGGTTGTTTCAATTCTCTTAAAACATGAAATAAATTATTTCAGAATATACTGTTTAGCAACCGAATTTTCTCTTAGTTTCTCTGGGTTAAAAAAAAAATCAGAGATTACACTTATTATTTAGATGAGGTGATGAGAAAACCCTCTTCCAGACATTTAGAAATGTTAAAGTTAATAAACATTCTCTAAAAAAGCATAGCTGAGCTTATAAGCTACTAGTAAGAGAGATTGCCAGAAGCCTCTGGCAATGGAGGGCGAGGGGAATGACTGGGGCCTAGAAGTAAGCTGACCCTGGGTGTGGGTGGAGTCCGGTCAGCAGGAGTCTCCTGGGTCTTTGGCTGTCATGACCCAGGGGGAACAGGAGTTCGTTGAGGGGGGGAATGGGACCTGAGCCTCCCTTCACCCCCTCGTGTGAAACCCGCTCCCTTGAAGGGCCGCTCCCTCAAGGGAAGGGCAGACTAGTGGCCAGGGGCGATGACCCAGGAGCTTATCTGTTTTGTCCTGGGGCAGAGGAGGCCGGCAGTCCCTGAGAATCTCGTTTACTGGAAGCCCATGCCTTGTGTAGAAATTAATCGGCGGCTGCTGCTTTCTGAGGGTCTGGTTGAAGCAAAGATGAAGCTGCTCCGAAACAAGCCCACAACTCAGCCTAGACAGGATTGCCTCTGATGACATCCCACCAAAGATGTGACACAAAATCACTACTAAAGGTATAAAAGTAGATGATGAAAAACAGTAATGGAAAAAATAGTACCAGGAAAAAAAACCAGGCCAACTTGAAGACAAATAGTTTATTCAAAGGGCTGATTATAGAGCTGGTTAGATTCAGCTGAAGAGACTGTTGGTGAAGTGGAACATAGGTCTGAGGAGTTTTCCCAAGTGGCGGCACGGAGAGCTTGAGGTCTAATTAGGAATCCTGCCACGAAGAAGGAGCAAGAATGTTTTCAAAAACAAAGTGGCCCAGGGTTTTCCAGAATTTATGAAAAACGTGAGCCCTCAAGCTCAGAATGTGCAATGAGCCTGAATAAGATACACACCTAAAAATATTTTAGAACCCCAAAGATGAATCTTCGAAAGTTATGAGAGATTTTCTTTTAAAGGTAAGGAACAACAAATCAATAGCATGTTTCCCAATAATAACTCCTCCTCCCCCACCAAAAAGAGCCAGAAGACAGGAACACAGATAAAATAATGTCTTCAAAGTGGTGAGAGAAAAGGACTGTCAGCATGGAATTTTGTACTCAGTTAATCCATTCATGAAGTGTGTGGGTGGAGTAAAGACATTATTGCAGCTCTGTGAGGACTTGAGAAAGTTGATCCAGAATTGATCCTTGCTGAAAGAGCTGGTCAAGGATGTACTTTGGAAAGACCCCAGAAGAAGGGGGTGAGCTGCAAGAAGCAGTGGTCAGCGAAAAAAATTGGTAAACATTTAGGGAATGCAAACATCAGCTGTCTGAGGAAAAACAAGGAGTAGTCCTGGGGTGTGTGTTGGAGAAGGAGTGGAGGTGTGCACCAGGTTGGAAAAGGGGCTCATGTCAGTTGGAAGGGCACCAGACTTCAGGCCTTCTCCAGTTCTGCTGCTGTTGGGGAAGTGGCTGGAGGCATTGGTGAAATCAGATCAAATATGTATGTTAGGAAAATGGAAGGGTCAGAAACATTTTAATTAGGGGCGCCTGGGTGGCTCAGTCGGTTAAGCGTCTGCCTTCGGCTCAGGTCATGATCTTGGGGTCCTGTGATTGAGCCTTGCATTCAGGCTCCCTGCTCAGCTGGGAGGCTGCTTCTCCCTCTGCCCCTTCCCCCAACTCATGCATGCGTGTGCACGTGCTCTCTCTTAAATAAATAAAATCTTAAAAAAAATTTTAATTATAAGTTTAGGAGTCACTAAAAAAAAAATAAAAGCATTATTAACGTCCAAACACCATAGAGGAAAAGGAGATAAAATCTAAATAGTCCAATAGGATGCATAAATAAAGGGGGTGGGGGCAGAATAAGCAAAGAAGGATTATAAATAGGAATGACAAAATAAAGGTTTAAATGAGTCCAGTTATATAGGAAATCACAATAGGCGTTGATGAATTAAACCTACCAGTTAAAAAGACAAATTGCTACACTGGTCTTAAAATAAAATCCAGCTTTATGCTATTTTTAAAAGTTCTACTTAAAACATACGAACACAGAAAGGTTGAAAGTGAAGAATAGAAAATGATTCTAGGCCAATATTAACATCCCAAAAGTTGGTATAACTTTTTAAATAATCGGACAAACTAGACTTTCATGGGGGAAAAAAGTTCATTATTAGGGATGAAGAAGGTCACTATATAATCGGGGGGAAATAGCAGACACTGTATCAGGAAGATGTAACAACGCTGATCTGATGTTCACCTAATGAGATGGCCTTCAAATAAAACCCAAATTGACAGATTCCCAGGAGAAACCGTTAAGTCCATGATCATGATGGGAAATGTTAAAAGCGCTCAATAACTATTAGATTGAGCTGGCAAAACGTGGTTCTGTAAAACATTATTAAGCTCAAACTAAGGATGCACATAGAACCCTTCACTCCATAGAGTACACATGTATTTATAAAAATTGACCACAATCTAGCAAAATATACCAAATACCATAGTCTGAATCAGTATGTTGAGCCTCAAAATCAATTTAATTGATTATGAAAAACCTGTTCAAATATTTTAATGGTGTAGAAAATACTGGTGCATCCATGTACTAGTATTGAGTTATTTCATGAAAGTTCTGTTATTTATATGTTGTGTATGTTTCTGTGTCCTGGGTCATGGAAAAAATTATTATGCCTGGATCCTGGTTAAAAGTCTGAAAGCTTTGTCCTCTATCACACAGATCAGATCCTGTGATGACAGCACAGTTAAATGAGGAACTATCAATGATTACTCAAAGCCTCAAGTGCCACCTCACGAGTCTAAGAGATCATATGGGAACTAGAAAATACAACTGAACAGTTGTGAAAATTGTGTGTGTGTGCTGTAGCTTGTAGGATGAAGCTACAGCAGTACTTAGAGGGAAATTTATTGCCTTAACTATTTGCTACAAGAAAAAAGAAAGGCCTGGAAATTAATAAATGTCCATGTCAGGAAGTTAGAACAGAATAAACCAGTAGCAATGAGAGGAAGGAATAATGAAAATTAATTATTTATGCTGGATCACAAACCCAAAAGCTGGTTCTGGAATCATCATTGAAATTTATAATGGGCCAAGACCTGGAAACAACCTAAGTGTGCATTGACAGATGGGTGGATAAAAACTAATGATGTAATGTAGGGTGATTAACATAACAATAAAAACTTAAAAAATAAATAAATAAAATAACCTTCAAGTCTAAAAAAAAAAAAGTGCCACACGCACACTTGCACACACACTCGAGTGCGCACACACACAATGGAATATTACTCATCCATAAAAGGAAACCTTGCCATTTGCGGCAACGTGGAGGACCTTGAGGGCGTTATGCTAGGGGAAACAAGGCAGAGGAAGACAAATTTCATATGATCTCACTTCTATGTGAAATCTTAAAAAAAAAAAAAAAACCCACACCAGACTGGTTTCCTAGAAAAAGAGATGGCATGTGGTTACCATGGGCAGGGGGAGGGGGACTGGCAGCCAGGGGGTCAGGAGATACAGATGCCCGGTTACAACGTAAGTCAGTGCTAGGGCTGTACCAGACAGCATGATGACTAAGCTAATACTGCTGTGTGTGGCCTGTCTGAAAGTTGAGCGAGTAGGAGCTCTCTTCATGAGGAAAAAAAAAATGTTTTTCCTTTTTTTCCTGTCTTGTTTTTTGTCTCTGTATGAGATGATGGATATTAACTTAGTGTGATAATCATTTATATCATGTATATATATATGACTTATATATATGTCAAGGCATTGTGCTGTACACCTTAAACTTACACAGTTCTGTATGTCTGTTCTATCTCAATAAAACTGAGTGGAAAAATGAAATTAAATTAGCACTTAAAAATCAGCTCCCTCCCCCCTCCCCCCACCGCCAAGAACAGATCTGGAAACACCACATCTTGACAGTTTTACAGGCAGATTCTACCAAACCAAAGAACAGGGGGAAGGGGACCATCCTTAGCTCATTTTATGACCCATGAGTGACCCTGCTACCAAGATCACATAAGAACAGGGTCATGAGAATGACTCCTGATCTTTCTCACTTATGAACACACATGCAAATCTCAACATAAAAAAAAAAAAAAGGTGAACAAACCAAATCTAGTGATAATATTAAAAAAAAAAAGGCCCATCGTCAAGAAGCGTTTATACCATACGAACCATTTGTGAGTTAACATTGGAATATATATTATTGTGATTCAACCCATTTCAGATCAGAGAAAATGTCAAGTGATAAAGAAAAAGCATTTGCTAACATTCAGTACCCAATTGTTAAGAAGAAAAGAAAAGGTAACTAGCAATTCAAGATAGCTTAACCGGATGAAATGTTTCTACCAAAAAACCTACGGTCAACACAGCATCTGATAGAAGTGGAGACTCAAGAGATGAGCCCAGTCAGCCCCCCTCCAACCCTCGTCAACACTGCTTCAGAGTCCTGTGACACGAGAGCTGGGGTGGTAGGAAATGGATGATCACAGTATTTTTCACAATATTTAAAAACTGTAGGAGATGGGGCATGCCTGGGTGTCTCAGTCAGTTAAGCGTCTGACTCTTGATTTCGGCTCAAGTCCTGATCTCAGGGTCGGGAGATGGAGCCCCACGTCCGACTCCGCACTGGGCATGGAGCCTGCTTGGGATTCTCTCTCTCCCCCTTCCTCTGCCCCTCCCTCCCTTCTCAATCTCTCCTCTCAAAAAAAAAAAAAATCAGTAACAACAAAAACATCTTAGGAGATGGTAGTCTGATGTGGCCGTATCTGCTAGGGTCTCTGATTTATTGTCACTCTGTTTTAGTTTTGTACCTTCCTAGCTGGTCACCTGTGCCCAGAAAGTGCATCCAGAGACTTGCTCCCTTGGACACGTGCCCAGCACACCCCTGCCCCATGCGTCTCCGTGCATCTGCACGTGGCCCATGACAGAGCAGCTGCTTGGCGATGAGAGCCGGCCCCGGGGGGTGGGCGTGCTGTCGAGGGTCTCTTCACAAGACCTACCCAAATCCCAAATGCCAAATTGGCCTGAACTGGCCAATTTGGACTGGGTAGGTTGGGCCACATGAGTTAGCAGATGTATGCCATGTCTAAAGAACTGCTACTCACATTTGCTCCCTGAATCCTTACCTGCTAGGAACAGAAGAAAAGCCGTTTTCTTAGGACCCTCAAGGTGGGTCAGTGAGTTTCAGCCAGCTGAACCTGGGAGTGGTCCCCGAGCCTCTGGGTGGCCTCCTGCTTCCTTCCCTCCCGGGGCCTCGACCTTTCTGCTCTACACTCTTAAGTGTACTAGCAATAGTAAATGAAAGCACCTAGTTCATAGACGTCTCCCGAAGTGACAGAACGTAGGTTCTTTGTGGTCAGCCCATACAAGATGTGGGTGGTCACACATCTGGCCCAGTTCTTTGCCCACCTGGGCCTGGCCCTGTGGGAAACCCCAGGGGGACATTCCTGCTGGGGGTCCTTTCAATGACAGCAGGGATTCCAGAAGCAAAGCCCCCAGAGTGCTGGTCTCCAGAGCACACTTGGGAGGCATCACTGGCTCACCCTGTGAGTCTGGGGTCTCCATGAGGTTTCTGCCCCACACAGGCCAGCTGCAGAGCAGCGAGACTGCTGGCTTTCAGTTAGCTTTCCTTGCTGTTGCTGGTGATACGGCCTTAGCCGTAAGCGTTCCAGTGTATTACTTCTCAAGGCTAGGGCTTTTCATTTTCCTGTGAAAGATTTCTTTTAAAGAAATTCTAACTCAGGAATTAGTGGTGGGAATAGGATTTCTTTTTAGAGCAGCCCGTTCTGCAAAACTTGGAAGGCACATTGTGCTGCCATCAAACATACATTTGTGTGTGTGGCAGAGGAAAAATATTCTCCCCAGCTAGCTTTTCTCGAGTCTGTGCTCCCAACAGAGGATATATTTTTGTATCCCATATTGGCCTAACTTGAGTAAGACTCAAGACAATTTTTTTCAACCCTGGCTTTTCTGCCTCCACCACAAGGCTGCCCCGATCCCACAGTGCTCAGCGGGAGACAGTCCCTGCTTTGTAGGAGCCTGGTGGCGTGTCGGCGTGGTGACCCTGCTACAGCTCCCTGGGACACGGCCCCTTGAGGCTACAGTTGTTGAGAAACCACTTGGGTCTTATGGAGTGACCCAGGCCCCTGGCATTGTGCTGCCTTGGACAAAGGGGAGTGTGTCAGAGGACTTTTGTCATCAGAATAGATTAATACAGTGATGATAATGTAGTGTTTGTACCTGAATGTGTCCATGTTGGTGAAGTTTTGAGAGGTCCTTGTGAGGACCCAGAGTTTTAGTTGGTGGATGCCCACCAAGAAATGGAAGCTGACCGTAGAACGTTCCAAGCCTTCTTGTCCCTGTCCTTCCATCCACTGGATTCCCTCCAGGGCTGAGCAGGGTGCAGTTTCCTTTCTGATACCTTGTTTGTGAGTGTGTTCCTGGAAAGGCTAATTTGGGACAGCCTCTCTTGAGGGCACCTGGCTGTGGCTCACATGGTCAGAACCCACGGCCAGAGGTCAGAATCCACTTGCCGAGGATTCGAAGACTCTGTGAGCCCACCTCACACTTCATTCGTGGAGGTTACAGCTGTGATAAGGAGGTTCCCCCGGTCCTGCAGACCCAGGGTGATAGTCTGGGAGGAGAAAATGTTAGAGCCGCAGCTGGTGGGGTTACCGTGGGGGGAGCGTGTGCTGTGGAGTTTTGGTCATGAGCCCCTTAAACCCTGTTCCTGCAAGGGGCTTATTTAGAAAGCCACAGTGAAATTATGTGTGTGTTCTGTGATGAGAATGATTCTTCTTTGAACCCAACGCTGAGACATTTGAAACAATCTCTTCTCAGTCCCTTCTTTAAAATGCCCTACTGTCAGAATTTGGATTTTGTGATTTTTGAGAAATCCCCACTCTCTTGCCCTCCCCCACTCCCAATGGAGGCAGAATCTCAACTGACAAGCCTGGACCTGGCCTACCCCAAGGTCTAGAGATTTGGGGGGCAGGGGTCATGCCAGGAAGGGGGCCTGTTGACCTCTCTCCTTCTGCTCCCTCCTCTCTCTTTCCACCTTCGCTTACCTGCCTTCTTACACTTGCATTTTGTTCACTAATTCCATCACTGCTCCCCTTTAGGGGGCCTGGGATCTATTCAGGGGACTGGGAATGTGATAGTAGCATCAAAGTTAGTTGATAAAAGATGAATGCATCCAAATAAGTAAATCTCTTGGGGTTCCTCACTGAAGTCGGACCCAGCCTGGGCTGGCAGCCAGGAAGCCGTGGACTCTGGTCCACAGGCAATGAGAAGAGGTGGCTCATGGTCTTGGTTTGGAGAGTGTCATCAGGCAAAGGGCTCCCTCCCTGGGGTGAGGATTGGGTCTGGTGACACTGTTTTCCCTCCCTCTTTGCAGCCTGCAGACATGAAATTCCAAACCTGGGGTCTTTTATTTGGTGTACTTTCCAAGAAGACTTCCTGTTTCCTAACGTGCAAATTGCAAGTTCTGCCACTTTTTTTTTTTTTTTTTTTTGTGAAGGGGGGTGGGAGAGGGAGAGGGAATCTTTTTTTTATTTTTTTTTTTAAAGATTTTTATTTATTTATTTATTTATTTATTTATTTTTTTAAAGATTTTATTTATTTATTTGACAGAGAGAGAGATAGCGAGAGCAGGAACACAAGCAGGGGGAGTGGGAGAGGGAGAAGCAGGCTTCCCGCCGAGCAGGGAGCCCGATGTGGGACTCGATCCCAGGATCCTGGGATCATGACCTGAGCCGAAGGCAGACGCTTAACGACTGAGCCACCCAGGCGCCCTAAAGATTTTTATTTATTTGAGAGAGAGAGAAAGAGAGAGAGCATGGGGGGGGGGAGGGTCAGAGGGAGAAGCAGACTCCCTGCTGAGCAGGGAGCCCGATGTGGGACTCGATCCCAGGACTCCAGGATCATGACCTGAGCCGAAGGCAGATGCTTAACCGACTGAGCCACCCAAGCGCCCCGGGAAAGGGAATCTTAAGCAGGCTCCATGCACAGCACTGAGCCGCCTGACTTGGGGCTCGATCTCACAACCCTGAGATCATGACCTAATCTGAAATCAAGAGTCCGACCCTCAACCGACTGAGCCACCCAGGTGCCCTGCAAGTTCTGCAGCTCTTTAAGAACGATCCTGAAGGCCATTTTTTCCTCAGCAAATTTTGATCACTTTTCAGGATTCTGAAGGATTGTCTCTGACCCTGGGTTACTGTGTTTATCACAGCACTGAGGAAGGGAGACAACAGAGTTAGAGATGGTGTGCCAGGGGCCTGCTGGCCAGAATGCATGCAGCTCAAAGCCTGTAGAAGGACTTGGTTTGGTTTACATGGTATTTTAAAAAAATCTGTTGATTTCACTTTGAAAAACATTTCTAGCCTAATTCAAAAAAGTGAAAGATCTCTCAACATGGCAGTCACATTTCTACAACAATCAGCTAGCTGGGGGACACTTGTCCCCTAATTTACTGGGGCATTCTTGCCACAGTCCTCACCACTCCCCATTGTCTCACCCCTGGCCCGGGCTTGTGTTTATGTGCATCTTTGACCCCTGCAATGAAGAATCTCTTGAACTGTGATTGTAGCTTCTGAGTCTCCAGGGTATTATGTGTCTAGACCTGCACTCTGCCATTCCTCTGTTGCCTCCTGTCCTAGCACTAATGGGGTCTGCTCATATCTTTCATAAAAATTCACTTCTGGGGGGTGCCTGGGTGGCACAGTCAGTTAAGCATTTGACTTTTGGTTTTGGCTTGGTTTGTGATCTCGGGGTCATGAGATCAAGCCCCCGTGAGGCTTCAGGATCTTGAGATTGAGCCCCGCGTTGGGCTCTGCACTCTGCGTGGAGTCTGCTTAAGTTTCTCTGTCCCCCTCCCCCCATGAGCACGTGCTCTCTCTCTCAAATAAATCAATCTTAAAAAAAAAAAAACACCTCACTTCTAAAGAGGGGCAGGAAGGGATGTATGACATCAGAGATTGCCGGAATTTGTTTCTTCTTTGACTTTATCAGTCTGAAGAATTAGTGAAAGCTTAACTTTGGGGGTAGGGATGAGGATAGAAACTGTCAAATGCCGCAGTTTCTGCAAAAAGTAATCTACATGTATGTATTTGGCAGGTGAAAGGAAAGCAAGCCAGGATGGATATTTACGACACTCAGACCTTGGGGGTTGTGGTCTTCGGTGGATTCATGGTCGTTTCTGCCATCGGCATCTTCCTCGTGTCAACCTTCTCCATGAAGGAGACGTCCTATGAAGAGGCCCTGGCTAACCAGCGCAAGGAGATGGCGAAAACTCACCACCAGAAAGTGGAGAAGAAAAAGAAGGAGAAAACAGTGGAGAAGAAAGGAAAGACCAAAAAAAAGGAAGAGAAACCCAATGGGAAGATACCTTACCATGAGCCAGCCCCCAACATGACCATCCTTCTCAAAGACCCAGTGCGGGCACCTGCAGTGGCCGTGGCTCCAACCGCAGTCCAGCCCCCCGTGGTCATTGCCCCCGTAGCCACGGTACCAGCCATGCCCCAAGAGAAGCTTGCCTCCTCCCCTAAGGACAAAAAGAAAAAGGAGAAAAAAGTGGCAAAGGTGGAACCAGCAGTCAGTTCTGTAGTGAATTCTATTCAAGTTCTTGCTTCCAAGGCTGCCATCTTAGAAACTGCTCCCAAGGAGGTGCCTATGGTCGTTGTGCCCCCAGTGGGTGCCAAGGCCAGTACCCCAGCCACCGGCCCTGCACAGGGCAAAAAGTCAGAGGGAGCCCAGAACCAGAGCAAAAAGGCAGAAGGAACCCCCAACCAGGGCAAAAAGGCAGAGGGGGCTCCCAACCAGGGCAAAAAGGCAGAGGGGGCTCCCAACCAGGGCAAAAAGGCAGAGGGAGCCCAGAATCAGGGCAAAAAGGTAGAAGTGGCCCCGAACCAGGGCAAAAAGGCAGAGGGGGCCCAGAATCAGGGCAAAAAGGCAGAAGGAACCCCAAACCAGGGCAAAAAGGCAGAGGCGGCCCCCAACCAAGGCAAAAAGACAGACGGGGCCCCCAACCAGGGCAAAAAGGCAGAGGGAGCTCCCAACCAGGGCAAAAAAGTAGAGGGGCCCCAGAATCAGGGCAAAAAGGCAGAAGGGGCACAGAATCAGGGCAAAAAGTCAGAGGGGGCCTCCAACCAGGGCAAAAAAGAGGAGGGGACCCCAAACCAGGGTAGAAAGGCAGAGGGGAGCCCTAATCAGGGCAAAAAGGTGGAAGTGGTTCAGAATCAGAGCAAAAAGGCAGAGGGAACCCCCAACCAGGGCAAAAAGGCAGAAGGGGCCCAGAATCAAGGCAAAAAGGCAGAGGGGGCCCAGAACCAGGGTAAAAAGGCAGAGGGGACCCAGAACCAGGGCAAAAAGGCAGAGGGGGCTCCCAGCCAGGGAAAAAAGGAGGGAACCCCAAACCAGGGCAAAAAGGCAGAGGGGACCCCCAACCAGGGTAAAAAGGCAGAAGGGGCCCCCAACCAGGGCAAAAAGGAAGGAACCCCAAACCAGGGCAAAAAGGCAGAGGGGACCCCCAACCAGGGAAAAAAGGCAGAGGGGACCCCCAACCAGGGCAAAAAGACAGAGGGGGCCCAGAATCAAGGCAAAAAGGCAGAGGGGAGCCAGAATCAGGGCAAAAAGGCAGAGGGGGCCCAGAATCAGGGCAAAAAAGCCGAGGGGGCCCAGAATCAGGGCAAAAAGGCAGATTCGGTCGCTAATCAGGGCACAAAGGCAGAGGGTGTTGCAAGCCAGGGTAAAAAAGCAGAGGGGGCCCCCAATCAAGGCAAAAAGGCAGAGGGAACCCCGAACCAGGGCAAAAAGTCAGAAGGGTCCCCCAACCAGGGCAAAAAGGTGGATGCATCTGCCAATCAGGGTAAAAGGGCAGAGTCAGCTCCTATCCAAGGCAAAAATGCAGAAATGGTCCAGAGCCAAGAGGCACCAAAGCAAGAGGCTCCTGCAAAGAAGAAGTCTGGTTCAAAGAAGAAAGGTGAGCCTGGTAAGTCATTCTGATATCTCTGAACTTGGAGGGGAAAGCTACCTTTCAGTGGCTTTTGGATTCCCTTTGGGAGAGCCGTGTGTATCAGTTAGCTGTAGCCACAACAGAGCTGCGTAACAAACATTCCAGAATTCGGTAGCTTACACCAGCAGTCATTTATTCTTGTTTATGCTTCTGTTCAATTGTCTGAAGGTTGACTGATCTGGGTTGTCTCCACTGAGTGGCTCACGCTGCAGTTTAACTGGGTTTGGCTCCTTGCTGCAGGTCGAGCCTCGGTCTGTTGCACACGTGTTCCTTCTGGGCTCCAGCCTGAGGCTTCAGGGATTCTGGAGGGCAGAAGCCCTTCTCATGGTGATGGCAGAGCTGTAAAAGGACACATTTGAAACCAGCATTCTATTGGCCCGAGCAAGTCATGTGACTGAGCCAGCATCAAGGGGCAGGAAGCCCACTGTCTCCAGTGGGATGGACTGCCATGTGAGGTTGGAAAAGGTGTGAGTAGGTGTGAGGAGAGGTGAGGAATTAGGAATAGTAATTCCATCCACCACTCAGTCTGGAACACTTCTGTGTCATGGCAGATCTTTCTTAGAGGCCTGACTGCATTCCGCCGGTCTGTTCTGTTGCTTACCTCACCTGGTACTCATGTCTGTCTGTCTGTTAAATGAATAATGGTAGGGTGTTTTTAAGGAGCAATGGCATCCATCCCCACCTCATCCCCAGTTTTTTCTCTTGCCTACCTCAGTTACTTCATGGGCCATTTTAGGTACTTGTCAGATAATACAGAACATTAATTTTCTGTTATCTTTTTCGTGCATATTACTAGAGAAATTGGGCCAGTGAGTTCCAGTTTCATGTTCATCATTCATTTGATACGGTAGTCTTATGTTTTCTATTCTTTCTTTCTTTCTTTTTTTTTTTTTCGGTCTTTGATTAGGGGCGCCTGGCTGGCTCGGTCAGTAGAGCATGCGACTCTTGATCTCAGGGTCATGAGTTTGAGCCCCATGTTGGGCATGGAGCCTACTTTAAAAAAAAAAAAAAAAAAGACTGACTAGTCATAAGTTGATTTGGAAAATTAATTGCATTTGTCTTAATGAGGTATCTTGGGGGGTCTGAAATGTGTGGGCCTGTACTGGGTAGCACAAGGCCCTGTGTTTTGAGCTGGGTTTCCCTTTCTTACCCCTTTGTGAAGCTACATTCACTTTTCTCGGGTTTCATCCTCCCCCAACTTTTGGGGGGCATTTGCTCAGGCAGCACCCTGTTCCTTGTGAGGGGACCCTGTGTGAACAGCTTCAGGCTCCTGCCAGGGGTCAAGGATCCGCCCACCTGGCCACACGGTCGGGTCAGCCTCTCAAAGCCCTTTGAAAATCCAAATGTTCAGCCTCGGTCTGCCTCCTCAGGCTGGAGGGAGGGCACACTGCCTTGTCTTTAAAGTGATGTTCCACTTGACCCAGGGACAGGGTGCTTGAAACATGAATACAGGGATGGAACTGAGAACCGATCTGTTTTATGTAAAGCATCAGGTGTGTTCAGAATAGAGCTTCCTGTGTCCTATGGCCATTGTTACGGTGTTCGGCTTTAGACATCTGAAATAAGGCATGGAATAGCAATGTGATGATACTTTAGGAAGGAAGGCAAATGGTACTAATTTCCAGGTAATAGCCTTGTTTGGAGGAAGACCTAACTTTCTGACCTGCGTGAGCCCACACAGCAGCTTGCTGGCATAAGAGAAAATTTGAACAGAGAAAAGAAATACCATGGGCCAGGATAAGAAAGATGAAATATTATGGAATGTGGTCAGTGCACCTGAACCTGGCATTTGACTGACATTTGACTGATTTGAATGCTACCTTAGATAGCGCCATGTGACCAGCCCTCGACTCTTGCTCTCTGGTGCCCACGGTTCAGATTTCATGGCCCTAGAGCCCTCCCTGACCCGAGTCAAGGTCTCCTCTGTTCAGAGAAGGAACTCCTTTCCTGACCTGTTCACGCCAGTGATCTGCATCCTCTCCCTCAGCATTTCCTCCTAGTCGTTAGGCAGTGTGCCCCCACTGGCCAAGGCGATGCACATCTCCAGGCCCCCGAGTTTCTGGGCCAGCCCAGCCCAAGTTGTGCCTTGAGTTGAGTGCACAGGACCCTGGAGAAACTGGGGGTGGACGGGCCCTGGACAGACAACAGAAGCTCACCTGCAGCTAGCAGACAAGGAGGTCAAAGGCAAGCGGCCAGGGCTGACTGCAGCCTCTCGAGCCAAGGGAGGAACATGGGATGTGCGGTATAACTGCATGAAAAGAAAGTGGCCTGCTTCCCATTCAGCAACACAGTCATGGCTGCAAGATCATAGCCCAAATGCTAAATATGAGTCAGATTAATTCTGGAACATGAAACTCCACGTACGAGATGTCATCGCAACAGAAGAGTGAGCCCCATTCCATAAGTCACTGGGAAAATCCATGCTGTCCATGGACTTGTTCCTCAGACCCTCCGTCTCCACAGCTTCTGGCTAATTGGAAACATGGAAAGAAATCAGATTTGCTGGAGAGGCGGGAATATCACTGCAAGCAACTGAAGGCTCCCAGAGCGGAGAGGGGCCTCGATGGCTCGTCACTGACCTCTGACTTCAGAGTGCATCCTCAGAGCAAGCCCTGAACTGCGTGTCTGTTTGGGATCACCACACCCCCAAACTGAGGACAAAAGCACACACTTCACTCATTCCACCCTCAGGCCCACAGTCCTTTACAGAGAAGAGCTGCAAAGCTGCTGGAAGCCAGGCATTACGGAGACACTTCACCTTGCCCTTCGTGCCACCCTGGCAGTGCCTCAGGGGTCCTTACTACTCCCCTCCCCCACCTTGCAAGCTGTGGTCCTGGGACCAATGGCATTAGCATCTCCTGGGAGCTGGTTAGAAGTGCAGAGTCTCAGGCTCCACCTAGAACTACTGAGTCAGACTACATCTTAACGAGTTCCCCAGGTGATTCATCCGCATGGTAAAGCAGGAGAAGCACTGCACCGGGGGGGAGTTTCTACTATCTCTGAACACACGGACTATTTCAGGATCTTCGTGGTGTTGGCACCGAGAGTGGCCTGCATCTCCCCGGGGCGGTGAGGGGGGACTCGAAGATGGCTTTACACCCCAACCACAGGAACACAAGGCTGAGATCACACAGTGCGCACTCAGGAAAATGAAAAATAAAGTACAAGACAGTTTTTTCCCCATGTCTCTAGACTCTCAGGCCCCCCTGAAGAATAAAGAAGTTCACCTTTCAGGTAGCCTATCAGCTGCACATGATACCCTGTGTGGCTGGCTTTTCATTCTGGGTCTGTCTGACGATCCACACGGTTGCTTTTGCGGCCAAGTGCCCCGTATAGGCCTTTTCATTTTTCTCACTGCAAATTCGGAGTGTCGTCCGGTCTCCCGTCATCCTGGCTGATCCATATTAATTTTGGCTGTCTTTGATATTTTCTAGGGTTTGATTTCTTTTTAAATTAAACCTAATTCATCCAGCCCTTACATTTTTAGAGGGGTCCAGTCTAAGCAGATTCTTCCAAATCTTGAACATGCTGCCCAAGATCAGAACATTTCTGACCCCCCCCATTGACATGACACGCCCTCCCCTCACCGCTCCGTAGTCCCCTGTGGCCAGTGGCGGCCTTCCTTGGACAGTGCAGGGAAGAACATCTCCATCTGCACAGTCAGTTCTGTTGGGCAATGCTGTTTTAAACCAGAGCCACCAGGAGGGGGGCAGCCTGTGAAAATGAGCATGTCTTTGCAGCTCTGTGTTGGCACCACACAGCTCATCCCGTGCTTTGTTCTGTCTGCCTGCGTCCCGCGTGGAGTGGGGGTAAGCTCCCCCTTGTCCTCCATATCCCAGCGCGATGTGACAAGTGAGGTCGTGGAGGCTGCGGCCAGCCCATGACACACGACAGATCAGTAGCAAACCCTGCCCTGGAGCTGGGGGGCACCACAGACAGGGGTGTGTCCTCAGTTGTCACCAGGTGGGCCCAGCAGGGTCCTCGCTGACAGGCACCCCAGAGAGAGACCCGGGCAGGTGTGGAGGTGGGCCCAGGACATGCTTCTGCAGGCCCAAGTTGGAACTCTTCCAGAACTTCTGATGTGTTTTTCCTACAAGAACAAATCAGGGCCATGTGGCAGGTTTTACCACTTGTCCGGGGCCGGAGTTGACAGTGAACACCTGCCTGCCTAATCCATGCTTTGAAAATGTATTATTGTATGAATACGTCCTTCCAGCAAACAAAATATGAACAATGTAGAAGCATGGAAGGTGAAAAACCGAGTCTTTCCACTCCGTGCCTCTCTCCACCCGTTCCCCGGGGGAGCCTGGGAGATGTTCTGCTCATCACATCGGCACACCCGGCTGGGGCCTGCGGGGCACACAGCTTGGAGCTTGCTTTGCTTACCAGGGTACTGGTGACATCATTTTGTACTGTGCCTATAGGGCTGTTGCTTCCAGCTCCGTCCTACTCCGGAGTAGGAATATCTCATTTATTTACTTAAATGATATTAAATAGTGTGCAGGGTTTTTTTTAAGATTTTTTTTTTTTTTTATGGCTTGAGAGAGAAAGAGAGTGAGTGGGGAGAGGGGCAGAGGGAGAGAATCTCTAGCAGACTGCATGCTGAGTGTGGAGCCCAAGAGGCAGGGCTTGATCTCATGACCCTGAGATCATGACCTGAGCTGAAACCAAGAGTCGGATGCTCAACTGACTGAGCCACCCAGGCGCCCCAAGAGTCTGCAGGTTTTTTTGCCGCTAAAATTAATGCCGCAGTGATGTATGTGTATTATAGCGTGAGCATCTCTGTAGATACGTCATCGCTAAGTGAAAAGGCAGGTGCATTTTTAATTTAGGAGGACAGTGCTACAGTGCTACATGGCTCCCCAAAGACATTTCACGATTTCCTATTCTCACAGGGTGATGAGAAGCCCACATGTGTGTTTTCCAGAGCCTTGCACCTGACTTTACTATTCCCATGGTGCTGTAGGAATGGTGATCACTTCAGGGGAGCATTAGAAACCCAGGTGTGCAATAAGGAGAAGGCACTTGCTTATGAAACAGAAGGCACGGATTCCTTTCTTATCGTTTGCAGAAGAGGAAACTCAGGGAACCACAGAGAAGTGGATACTTCCCCGGAACTAAAGCTCCTGAGTGTGAGCAACCCCGCTTGCAGGCCTCCGCTGGTTCATTCTCATGCGTGGTGTTTATTAGGAAAAGCCGCGTCCCTCTTACAGGAAGTGTGTTGTGTACATGGTGGTGGTTTCTTGAAAATCTTGAAGATCTATTTTTGCCCTCAGGCTCTGTCTTTGCTGGCGTTACTTCTACCAGCCCACCTGCCCTGGGCTGCATGGGTGCTAATGGGAGGGTGAGGTGACCCTTTTAGGCGAGCCCTTTCATCCCAGCACCTGGAAGGGAGTCCAGATTCGTACAGTGTAGGCCTGGCCCCGACATAAACCAAGGACAGACTTGGGGAACATGGGATGCCCATCTGCACATGCTCCAGACCGTCCTGCTTCTGCTGGAGTTTGGCATGCGCACTGTTGCCGCTGAGTGGGGTCCTTCCCTCCTGCACTGGCTTCACCCTGGGCCCCCTTCCCCATCTGCGGCCTGTTTGCTGGGGGTCAGAAGGCCATCCAGTCAGGGCCCAGGGGATCCCGGCCAGCCTGCAGAAGGTAGAACATGCTCTCATGTTGAGATCTCACGATGACCTTGTTACTCACACACACACACAAGTTTGTGTGGGAGAAAGGCCCTCTTGGGGGACAGGACTGTGGGTAAATTTTAGTATCTTTCCTTTGCCCTTCTGCATTTTCCAGTTTTTCCGTAACCTGCATTATTTTTTAGATGGAAAAGAAAAAAAAAGCTCCATTATTTGTGAGTCAAATAAACAGGCACTCATTGTACTAAAGTGGAACTCCTCACCTTTCAGGCACTGTGAGGCAGCCCAGCCCTAACCATAAGTCCCCTGAGTGTCTTCCGAGCGGCAGAAAGGAGTGCCTGCTCCTTCAGGGGTCCAGGTCGAGGGAGGAAAGTGGCCAGTTCTTCTCAGGCACATCCTAGCCCCTGGGTGCCCACTGTGTGGTCATGAACCGAGCTGAGATGGAAAGTTAGTGGCTCCCACATCTGTGAACCTGGCAAGGTCTTGGGGGGCTCCATATGGTGCAAGCCCCCCACACCCCCGGGCCACTCCTTCTGCCAGAGCAGGCAAAAATGCACAAATAGGATCATGTTCTTTAATCTAACGAAGCAGGGGTCAACCAGGGGTCAGGGGAGATAGGGAAGAATTTTTAGACCTACTAGGGGAACTTTGCTGAAGGGGTCTGTAGCTTTGCAGGGGCCCTAATCTTATACCATGTGACTTGATAGGAGTGACACCCCTTCCTTCGTACAATCCCATCCCCCCCCAGCACCTCCCACAGCGACCTTCTTGCACTATGTGTTTGCTGGGTTACCACCAGGAATGTGACACTATTGTTCTCAACCAGATGTTTGGTGAGGCACGTGGTTTATGAAGCTCCTTTACATGCATTTATCCCCCTATAGGTCTGTAATGTGGATTTGTAGGTTTACCTGCTTTTCCAAAAGCAGAAACCAAAGTTCAGCTCTCTTTTGAGACTTCCCAGAAGTCACATGGACAGCAGATGGTGGCCGGGACAGCCTCCAGCCTCGGTCCCTCCGTTTGAGGCCCCTCTCAGGCCAGGCCCAGCCCACCTCAGCAGCCACTCTTCAGCCCCTTAGGGCTGAGGTACAGACAGGTGTGTATTGAGATTAGGTTTGATATTCTTTTCTTTCGAACTTGGTTTTTCAGGGTTTGAAGCTCTGAAATCTCTGTAGGGCTTTTGAGCCTTTGTTCACGTTCTGTGTCAGTTCTTCAAACCCAACTTTTCTTTTTTGAAAGAACAAAAGCATCCCTTAGGGAAGGAGCTGAATCAGTATGGCACTGCCATGTCTTAGAGAAGCTGCTGGATGATATTCTTCCAGAACTCTCCATTCAGTCATCTTAAAACATGGTGGCGCTGGGGCTCCCATGGCTGCCCTGATGTAGCTGTGGTCAGGAAGCCCACAGGTGCACAGATCTTGTCTTTTCTGCAGGCATGAGCTAAAATCTCGATTGTCATTTAAGTAAGGCGTGTTGTCCTTGGACCAGCTTCGCGACTGAGGAAGCCCACGGAAGGACCTTGCCCAGAGGTCCTACAGGGCTTGTCTTTCTTTAAGAAATACTGTGATGTTTTTCTTTTTTTTTTTTTTTTTTCCAGTTGTAAACTTGATTTTGTTGAAATTTGGGGGAAAAAGTATAATGAGAAAAAGTCATTTCATCTATGGGATTTTTAAATTCCATGAAACCTTATTAAATGCACAGCCTCCCGGATTTGCTAACAGATTACTTTTTTCTCCAAAGGAAAAGGCCGGATTCAAAGGCCCCAAACCGGGCTGCTCTTAACATTCTTTGTCCTTGGTCCATGCAGGTTAAGCGCCAGATGTTAGTGTCTTTGGTAGTCGGGGGTCCAGTGTGGCTGCTCCTCTGGGGCCTCTATGGGATTGGGAAGGCAGGGCAGCCCCTGGGCAGTGGCGGGCTTTGCAGCCCGAGCTGGGCTTAGAGCTGGCTGCGTGCGTGCATGCGTGCGGGCTGCCCCGGGGGGCCGCCGCCGCCGCCGCCTCCGATGCATTCAGTGGATCTTCCATCCGGGGCCCTGTGAGGGCTGCTTTCCCGCAAACTCAGGAGGACCCTTGCAGCCTCCGTCCCCCAGTGTGAAGCTAGTGGGGAGGCCGGCAGGCATACTGGCTGGTCCCACGTCTCTAGAGACAGGTGTGCCTGCCGGCTTCTCTGACTATGGTGTGGGAGGGGGGTGCCGTCTGTGTTTGGGGCTGGCAGGAGTCGGGCTCGCCTTCGTCTCTAAGTCGGATGGTTGCTTGTGCAGTGGTGGGCTTCAGGGAGGTGCAGGGGAGCCCTTCCTGGGGCCTTGGACCCAAGTTTGACTTAGGTGATTGGGGATGTCAGGGCATGGACGTCTCCCCAACGTTGGGGTCTGGCTTCCTGCTGTGGGAGGCGCGGGGGAACCTGGCCTATGCTGTTGGGGTGGCACTCATGCTGCGTCTGGCGCAGCAGCTGTTTGGCCTGCATCTGTGCGTCTGAGACAGGCCTGCAGCACTGGTCTGGATGTCCCCTGAACAAACGAGTGTTTCTGCCACTGGAGTTCTCCCCCAGCCCCCAGACCTCACCCCCGTGGCAGGTTCCACTGGCAGAGGCCCTGGATTGACACCTGGGCTTCTGCCCCCCCAGCTCAGCTTCCTCAGCGCCCTTGGGCCTGGCCCTCAGCCCTGGGCTCTTCCCTCCTCTGCCCCTGCCTCCAGCCTTGTCCCCCAGGTGTCCTGAAATAACATTTCCCAGTCACAGACCTTTCTCCCTACTGGTGTTGCCTATGAGATAGAATCCAGATCCTTGGGGCCTGTGAAGACGTGGACCCACTGCAGTCTCACTTCTCCTTCCAAGCCAGGCTGCCTGTCCTTGCTGCCCCCACCTTGCACCAGCCCTTGCCTTCTCCGTACGCAGCAGTGCTTGGCTAAAGCATCCCGCTTTGAAATCTCTCCCGGCACCGCTGCCGCGGTTGCATCCTTGGCCGCACGCCCACCCCACATTCCCTTTGTGTGGATCTGCTGCGTGGTTGCCACGCGTCCCGTGTCTCGTCTGCCTCTTAGCTGGCACTTCCACCTCGGACTTACCTTTCCAGGCCCAGCAGTTTGCTGACTGCCGGTACACAGTAGGAGCATACTTTGTGGATGGAGACCGTTGGGACCCGCCCGCCCTGGGGCAACCTGTGCCAGCCGCTGGCGTTTTGCTGGAGCCTAGTGATGGGCTGTCGCCGGGCCTGGGCCATAATCCCCTCACGGACGAGCAGCTGTTGGTGCCACCCTGTTGGCTGACGTGGCTAGACGTGAGCTGTGCGGGAGTGTTCCAGTAACTGGACGCCGGAGGAGCTGCTGCCGACACAGTACCCAGCTTTGGAGCCCCGTAGGGTCCCTAGCACTGACACCTGGCCGCTGGGGATCCTGGTAGTTACGTGAAAACTCTCCCTAGAGGACCACGCAGTTGACAGTGAGGAAGAGACTCCTAAGTGCCTGTTTGCAAGACAAGTTTAATTTTAGGTGACTAAAGCTCCCAGCAGGGTCACAGAAGGGCGCCTCATTTTGGAATTTGAGGTGTGATGTACATTATCCCGTGCTGCATGCTCCTTGGCCAGGGGCCCAGAGAGGCAGAGGGCTCCTTGCTTTACATAAGGCCCCTTTAGCCTCACGAGAGGGTGCAGACGGAGCCATGCACCCGTGCTCCCCACCCACCCAAGGCAGGAGCCACAGGGCCTGCGGGCTGTGCCGCTGTATCTGTGGGGCTGGCTCCTGGGCACCACCTTTGCATGACTTCTCTGTCCCCTGTGGGAGTCGGAGAAAGGGCAGAGTCGCTTTAGCCCCCCTGAGCCCCTCCCTTTGTGTGTTGTCTGTTTCGGGGGCCGGGTGGGGTCAGGGTCTGGGGCCCTCCTGTGACTGGGGCTTGAAGGTGGCCCGCTGGTTGATTCTGCAGTGCTTTTTATGCCGGGCATCGTTCCAAACATGTTGGGATTTAATCTTTGCAGTGAGGCTGTGAGAGGGGAAAGATTGATTTTTACCCCCATTTCACAGATGAGGAAACTGAGGCTAAGGGAGGTGAAGCAACTTGCCCAAGGATGCACAGGCAGACAGGAGCTGAGCTGGAATTTGAGCCCAGGCCACCTGGCTCAGGGGCCTTGTTCTGACCATGGTGTCCCATTGCCCAAGGGCAGAGGTGACCTGCAGGCCGGACCTGGCCCACGGATGTGTTCCAACCCCACAGTGGTTTGATTTATTTATTTTTCATTGAGGTAGCTGTCAGCACTAAAGGTCAGGAGATGACACATAAAAATCTCGTTTCTGGCTCTCCCTGGCAAGTCCGCACCTCTGAGAGTTCTGGCCCAGACCCCATGGAAGCCATCCCCTAGAGGTGAAGGAACTTGTCCAAGGCCGCCTCGCTCAGGAGGCTGCCCCCTGAGGAGCCCCTGGTCAGTCTGAGGCCTCTGTAGGGACAGGGGCCACCACGGCTTTAGCAGGGCATGCTTGGGGAGAGGGGTCCCAGGGCTGGAAAGGAGTAGCCCAGCCTGTCCACTAGAAAAGACAGTGTGAGCTGCACGTGTGAGCTCTGTATGTAATTCAGACTTTCCTAGTAGCCACATGATAAAAGGTAAACACGAAGCAAAGAGAATTAATTTGGGATATATTTTATTTAACCCAGTTTACTCCAAGTACTGTCATTTCAACATGCAGTCGATACAGAAAATTATTACAGATATTTTACTTTTTTTTTTTCCATACCAAGTCTTCAAAACCTGGGGTGTACTGGTACTTTGTAGCACACCTAGGGTCACGCCAGCCGCATTTCAAGTGCCCAGGAGCCCCGCGTGGCTGGCGGCCGGCATGTTGGGACAGCGCAGGAGTAGACCTTTCCTGAGTCAGGAAGGGACACTGTGCAGGGGTCAGCCTCAGAGGGGCTGTCCTGCCCCGTCTGACTCCAGCTGTGTCTTTGAAAGAGTGGACTTCCCTCTTCTGGAAAACCTTGGCGGTAAGCCTCTGTCTGCAGGCTGAGGGGGAAAAGCAGGGGCGCCTGTAAACCAGAATGCTCACGGTGGGGTTTTCTTCCAATAGTGAACTCGAGGGGAGCTTTTGCTTTGTTTTTGGCTCGGCTGTAGTCAGAACGTTTTTTCTAGTGTGTATAAGTTTACCACTAAAATTATATTATATACATATCTCAGTGAAAAGGAGAAAGGCTGAAGGGAGCATGCACCTCACCCCCGCTTCATTTTCGTGACACCCTTGAGTGCTTAGGTCTCTCAGCCTGGTTATTTTTACTCTCTCCAGCTTCACCGGGGTAAGAAATTCTACGACGAAGGTGCTCATAGCAACCAGCTCGCCCACGCCCCACATTCCCCCCCGTTAAGGTATCATGCTGACTGCTTTGACTTGCGATGAAAATATTGTGACTAGTCACTGAAAATATTGTGACAGGCCAGAGAATTTAGGGTTGCCATGGAAACCTTCCCCATTCATTGTCCTCAGTGAGGTGGGCTTAGCCGAAGGTGCCTCAGCAGGCCGGCCTGTTTCCCTTATGTCACTCCTCTGTGGCTCCCCAGTCAGTGGGCTGTGGGGCAGATCCAGGCATTTCGGGGGTGGGGGTGGTGCTGCCAGGTGGGGCACCTCAGTTCACCCTGTCCTGTCTTCAAGGCTGCCTGAGAGCCTGCAGTGTGAGTGTGAGTGTGTGTGTGTGTGTGTGTGTGGTGGGGGACACCAGGAGCACTGCAGAAGTGACAGGTGGCTGTCGGCCTCCAGAAGGTCACTTATGGACTGACAAGCGGGCAGGCCCGTTGTGGAAAGAACCAAGCCCAGCCTCCCCTCTCCTAAAACCGGCCTTAGGCTTCATAAAGCCGGAAATAGTGTTTGAACCCAGGTGACTGGGAAGAGCCTCCTTCTCCCCTGGACCACAGAGATGCAGCCTGAGAGACACGAGCCTTTGCTTTCTGTCCTCCTCTCATGACTCTCTTGTGGCTCTGGGGTCTGTGTGCGTGAGGGGCCGGGGCTATGGGACTCGGTCATGGCAGGGGGCTTAACCTTGCTGGGCCGTGCAGGGCGAGAACCGGACCAAGCAGTTTGCTGGAAAAAGAAGGAAGGAAAAAAGTAGCTGTGGGGAAAGTATGCTTAATTCTGCTCATTTTGACGATAACATAGGAGGGGGCATCTCCCCCAATCCAGCCTTTCTTTCCTCGGGGACCTCTCCCCCTCTGCTCTCTTTGGGCAGTTGAGAGGACGGTGCAGGGACCCATAGTCTGGTCCATTTCTCAGTACTCCGAAAGAGCTTGGGGTACCCAGGCAGGCTCTGCACTCAGCCGGCACAGCCCAGGCAGCTGGACAGCCCTCGGCTCTGCCTGGCCCTGCTGCTTCGAGGCAGAACCGGCTTGGTTGCTGGGTCTGAGGGTAAGTCCCTGCTCCTTCTCTCTCACTGCGCAGGGCCCCCGGACTCCGACAGCCCTCTCTACCTCCCCTACAAGACGCTGGTCTCCACGGTTGGAAGCATGGTGTTCAACGAGGGGGAGGCCCAGCGGCTCATCGAGATCCTGTCTGAGAAAGCTGGCGTCATTCAGGACACCTGGCATAAGGTGGCCCCCACCCTCCCTGCTCTCCCCTTAGAGCTGGCAAGTTGCAGTACTCGCCTGGTCCTGGGGCCCCAGCCTCCCCTGAATGATCCCATTGGGCTGGCCGCAAGCGGCTTGCCAAGCTGCACAGAGGTCATAAAATAGCCTCCGCTTGCCTCTCGGCAGAACCCTGCCACCCCTATTCAGACACAGGCTGCATGACTCACCCCGAGTTCACTTCGGCTTCTGCCCCAGCCCAGCTGCAGAGACAGGAAGGCCGTGACAGGCCAGGGCTGGGCTCTGTGTTACACGCGCCTGAGGGGGAACACGGGAGCTGTGGCTCAGCTGGCTTGTGGCCGGGGCTCGGGTGCAGGATAGAAGGTGTAGGGACACACTGCGTGGTGGGGGGGGCCCTGTGACGGTCTTGGAAGCACCTTCCTCTGCTGTCCCACTGCCACTGGGGGCCAGCTCAGAGGCTTGCACCTGCCCTGTGGTGGTGGTGGCGAGTGAGCTGCCCCCCGGAGGTGCTGCGTGGCACGTGTTTGTTCCTTATTCCAGAGTCGGAACTGTAGGTAATTGTGCTAGAGAATTTTGTGACACCCTAGTGGTTACTGATGTTGGGGGGTGTCCTGAGAGCCAGGCCAGTGACCCCTGCCCTGAGGCCAGTGGGGCTTACTCCCTTCCTGGCCCTCACTGAGGTGGACACATCGTGCAGTCACAGGGGAGCTCCTCCCTCAGTGGGCTTGGGGGAGGGAAGGGTGTCTCCTGGCGTGTGAGTGACTGGAGGTCAGGAGGACCACTCCTCCAAGGAGACAGGCCCGGACTCACCTCAGGCCACTATCCCCAGAGTAGACCTCCCCTCCCAAGGTCTCCACGCTTCAGCTAGCAGCCTGCAGGCTTCACACAGCAGCTAAGGGGTGGGCACCGGAAGCGATGACTCATTGCCCCGCGGTGGGGTAGGAAGAGGCCCTGGCCACCATTGGTCCCAGTTAATGGGAAACACCATGCCCCTAAAAACTAGCCCAGAGAACTGAAGCTTTTGGTCTAAAGAGCTCCTAAGTACAGTGGGCCTAGAGGCCTGGCAGCCCGGGTGGCTGAGGTCGGGGTGCCGTTCCCAGAAGTGAGTGGAGTCGGGATAGAACCGGCTCATCTAGAAGCCCCATCCTACTTGATCAGGGCCCTGCTGTCTCTTGTCGTGGGTCCCGGTCTGATTGCTGGGGCGGGGGGACGCAGCCCCTCTGTTAACACTGCTCTGTGGGCACTTGTAGGCCACTCAGAAGGGCGACCCCGTGGCAATTCTGAAGCGCCAGCTGGAAGAGAAGGAGAAGCTGCTGGCCACAGAGCAGGAGGACGCGGCTGTCGCCAAGAGCAAACTGAGGGAGCTCAACAAGGTACAGCAGCGTGCGCGCCCTGTCCGAGCACCCCCGGGCCGTGGCCAGTGCTGCCCTCGCATCGTGGGTCGGCCTTCCCGCCTTGGCGCCTGGCTCGGGCCTGCCGGCTTGCGACTACCCCCCGCACTGGGGCGTCTGCGGCCGGATCGCCTGTGGTGGCCCTTGGCTAGCTGTGGGGTGGCGGCCCCCCCATGACCACGTGTCTAAGAACGCATGGATGTTAAGTCGGGGCTTAGGCCCTCAGTTTGTGACGGGCCATCTTTTTAGGGTATGCACCCTGAAAGGAGATTGGGCCCAGTGGATCCAAGGTGGTTTTGTTGAAAATTGGAGCAAAAACTTGTGGGGAGGGGAGTGAAGGAGCTGCTCTCCTCCCCTTTTCTGCTGTCTGTGGAGCAGACCTGTGGGGAAGGGGCTGGCTCCTTAGCATCAGCTGACGGCTTGCCACCCAGGTAACACTTGTACTTCCTGAATGATAGTCATGGGTCCGTGCTGCTGCCGAGGGCTGGGGGCATCATTCACGATGTGTCAGGACACATGACACGAGGGGCCACTCCCCTCACCCCCGGCCACCCCTGTCAGAACTCACTGGGCTTTGTCCCATGCCTCTCTCTTGAGAGCCCTACGGGGCTGGTTACACCCAGTTCGAAAGCTGTCTTTTTCAGTAAAATTCTGTGGCTTGCTCTCACCCTCCCGCCGCTTACCTGCCTCTTCTGTCTGGGCGGCAGGCCCAGGGAGATGGCCTAGGACTGGTGATGTCCCACGCGGTCTGGCCTTCCTCAGGGCCCCTCCATCTGCTTGTTCGAGAATAGTTGGAAACAAGGCAGCCTGAGTTTCTGACCCCAGTTGGAGGGATGTGAAATTTGTGCAGTGGGGATGGCAAGAGCAGAAGATGAACCTCTGGGTGGTTACTCTTGGTTAATGCGCCACCCAGGAGAAGAAAAGAAAAAGGCAGGTCTCTGTGGCCTTCCTTAGAGCTCAGTAGGCTTCTCCCCGGTGGGCCCCATCGTCTCTGTCAAGACTCTCTGCATGCAGCCTTCATGTGAGCCCTTCTTGGCTCGTTGGTTAAATGCAGGGGGAGCCACTCGCCCTGCTGCCAGGAGCTGGCTGTGCAGCCTCCCCCACTTGGCTGGTGGTGCGCCATGGGCCAGAGCAGATGCGCCATGAAAGAGGGCCAGCTGGGCAGCACACCAGTGGTTAAGTCTGTGGTTTTGGGGGGCCTTCCTTCTGTATCCTCTCTCCGGACAAACTGAGAAATCCCTGTGAAATTTGTTGACCTCCCCCCGCAAATAAAGGTCAAGTGAGAACAGGAGCGAGTATTCCCACAGCTGCTCGGCCGTGTGGCTGTCTGGCTAGTTCCTTGTGCCTGCCCCCTTGAATTTAGGCTGAGCTGGAGGTGTGATGCATGAGTGGGTGCAGCCTCTGACAGTCACAGTGGCCTGTTTCTTCTCCATTCCTGGGGTCCCCAGCCACCGAGGGCAGGGCAGCGGGTGCAAGGCGGGAGTGTACCCCACAGGAGGCCCCTAGAGGCTGCCCCTCATGCTGGACACTTACTGCTCTCTCTCTCGGTGGTGGCTGCTTGACAAGATTTCCAAAACCACACTGGCAGCCCACCTGATACAGTAGCTCCCAGTCTACAAGCTGCAGGGCTCTGTGAGACACGTGGGGACACCCCCTTGGTGCTCATTACCCATCCTGCTCCGAGGCGTCCAGCCAGGCCCCCTTCCCCTGGCCACACCCTCCTCCCTGCAGCCCCAGGAGGCCCTTTTGGGCTCCTGATTGCTGACGTGGTCCCGTGAGGCCCTCTTTAAGCTCTGTCAGTTGCTCCTAATCCTCAGACCAGAGCCTGCACCCCTGAGCGCCTGCTCCATCCGCTCCCCCAACACATGGCCTTTCGTTGCCGCCCCTGGGCCTCTCCTCCTGCCCCTCCCTTAGTCTCAGAGGCCTTTCACTGCGTAGCTGGTTGGAAATTTTCTCCTTATCCTTGAAGACTCCTTTGGCCTCCCTCCCTTGGGAAGCCTTCCAGAGCCCTGTTTTCTTCTCCCAGATTCTGGAGGTCATCACCGCAAGCAGGTGTCATTGTATCTGTCCCCTGTGATCCTGGCCACCTTGCCTGGCTCGGCCTCGCAGGCTGCTTGTTAGTGAGTGGTCACCGAGGCCCAGGGCCAGCACACAGCTCAGAGGAAGCCTTCCCAGCCCTGGGTGACGTATCTCCCCCAGGGCTCCATGAGGTCAGCTGTAAAATGGGGATCGTGACCCCCATCTTACTGAGAGAAAGGAGTGAGTCACCCGCTTGTGTCAGAGTGGATGCACAGTGGTGGCCACCTCTCCCGTTTCAGTAGATAATCAATGAAGTGTCCCTTGGTGTGGACCTCATGCACCTGTGGGCTCGCCCCCTGGGCAGGGCCAGGAAGATGATTGTGTGAATGGTGAGGCCATGGGGTCCCAGATGGTCTCAGGGAAGGCCGGGCACCCATAGCAGCTCTGGCGCCCAGCGGCCACCCCATCTGCCTAGCTCCTACCCTAGCCTCTGATTTGCTCCCGTCCCAGCCCCGGGGGACACTCTGGCCCTTGGGGATGGGTCTCCCTGGCAGCCCTGGCCTGGAGAGCAAGAGGATTTCCCACTTCTCTGGTCTCCTGCCTGGGATAGGGATGGGACAGGGCTTGGAGTCTGTGAGATGCTTGGTCACCGTGGTTACCCAGGCTAGTTTGGCCCACACCAAGTAGTTGTCAGCCTGGCTGGAGGCCCACTGGACGGGGAGCACCCCCAGCCCCAAGGGCCTTTCTTCAGTTGTCACTCTGCTTCCCATGGCTTCCGGCCATTGCCATTCTTTCAGGAATGACATAGACTCCAACCAGCCCCTCTCCCTTGGACCAGCCCTTCCCACCCTGTGCTCTGCCTCCGCCTGAGGCTTTGGGTCCTCAGGCCCAGCATCCTGTGCTCATCATGGGCATCTGACACTGAGCAGAGCAGGTGCTCCCTAGGCTGGGTGGAAGGACCGAGCAGCTGCACTGGAGACCCAGGCCCTCCAGGAGTGGGGCCAACCCCCTAGTCATGGTGGGATGGGCATTGTCTCTTTCCCCACCCCAGCATCAAGGCTCACTGCCTCTTCGGTCCTGATACAAGCCCTCGAGTAGGCCGTTCCGGGGCCCGGATGTCTGGGACCCAGCCTAGTCAGGGTGCCATCACCCCAGCAGGGCTGAGCCAGTAGTCCAGGAGAGCACAAGACCATGTGGCGTGTTTACACAGCTTTCTGGGTCTGCTGCCTTCATGTGGCCAAAGCCTGACATCGAGCCTCCAACCGGTGAGGCCAGCAGGGTTTTCCGGGGACCCCTCGTCTCCTGCTGGTTCTCTGTGGTGGTCGGCTTGCTGTGTCTGGGAACTCAGGAGGGAGGCCAGCCCCAGGTGATGAGGTGATGTGTGGGCTGTGAGGATGTTGGTCCCGCCGGACAGGCTCCCGCCCTAGCTTGCCTAACCGCCTCTCTGCCCTCTGCGCTCTCCTAGGAGCTGGCCGCGGAGAAGGCTAAGGCAGCGGCCGGGGAGGCCAAGGTGAAGAAGCAGCTCGTGGCCCGGGAGCAGGAGATCACAGCCGTGCAGGCGCGCATGCAGGCCAGCTACCGGGAGCACGTGAAGGAGGTGCAGCAGCTGCAGGGCAAGGTGGGCTGCGGCTGGGGGGCCTGGTCAGTGGGCGCTGGAGGATGCCGGCGAGGGGGGCGGGGGGGAGCGGTCTTCAGAGGGCAGGAAATGAGGCTCCCTCGGGGCCACCGTAGGCTGTGGCTTGGTGTCAGAGCACTTAACAGCTTCATCAGAGGCAGCGAGCACGGAGCGGGCCTGCGGCTCGGGCTGAGTGCTTGCTGCCTGGAGGCTGTAAACAGGGAGGTGGAGGGGAGAGAGGAGACACGTGCTGGGGGTCCCCCCGCCTCGGACGCTGGCACTGGGCAGTTTTAAGGGGTCCTCCTCACCTCTGGTGTGGAGAAGGTAGTGCCCTCGGTGCATTTGTCTGTGGGCTGGGACCTCACTGGCCTGGCTGCAGAAGCCAGCTCTCTCTGATGCCCCTTCACTGACTTCCAGATCCGGACTCTTCAGGAGCAGCTGGAGAATGGCCCCAACACGCAGCTGGCCCGACTGCAGCAGGAGAACTCCATCCTGAGGGATGCCTTGAACCAGGCCACGAGCCAGGTGGAGAGCAAGTAAGCTCAGCACCCCCTTCAGACAGCACGAGGGCCCGTTCCTGGGGCTCCGGAGCTGGGGAGGGTTCCCCAAGCCTCCCTCAAGGCTGTGCAGGTGCACTCTAGGTTCTTACTGGATGTGGGGCTGGTGTGGCAGCCTTGCGTGGGCCCCCCACGTGAGCACATGGGGCTGGCGGTGCCCTTGCACACCCACCCCGTTGAGGTCTCTGGCCTGACTCTGCATCCCCCTGTCTGGTTCTGAGTGGCCGAGCCTTCCGGTGCATGGCCGGCATCCTCACACGTGGTCAAGGCCCCAGGGAGAGTTGGCGAGCCCCAGCCTGCCCGGGCCCAGTGTCCATGTGATCAGGGGCCTCTCGGGTCCTGGCCAGTGGCGGCATCTGGACTTCCCAGGGAGCAGATATTTCTTTCATGTCCGTCTTCACAACATCCTGATAGGAGGCTTTTCAAAACTTCTGATGCTGGCCCAGAGTATCAGGGGCTAGCAGAGTGTCCAGGATCAGAGTTTGGTGGGGATATGGGGACCCTCTGTAGGCCTGAGCCCCTGGATTCTCCACTGGAGATGGGGGCTCCTGTGCAGGAAGGGACATTTGCCTCTGCCGCACTGGTAGTAAGGAGTAAATACCTCCACAGCCTGCGGCCCGGCCGGCTTAGCGGGGCTCTTGCTCTCAGCCTTGCCTGTCAGGAGCTCAAGTTCCAGGGGTCCGGTGAGCCGGCTGACCCCCCAGGGCAGCAGTGACCTCACCGAATGAAGGGCAGTGTGGCTCAGACTTCTGATTTGAGCATTGCAGTCTCAACAGGCTGGCCCAGAAGAAGCCCCACTGTGTTTTCTTTTGAGTCACACTTTCTTGCCTTCTCTTGACCTGAAGTCTCCCAAAGGGACTTTCTGGGGTTCTGTGTCATCCCCAGAGCATCCCCAGTTGCCGAGAGGGGTGCTGGCAAAGACAGAGGGCACTGGTGTCCTCTGTCCTTTAGCTGCAAGTCAGGTGGGGACACTGTTGGCCCAGGAGCTGGACCGGGGAGGGGAGTCTGTGTCCGTGTGTCTGGTTTTGCCGGGAGCTGGGCGGGGGGCAGATTCTGATCTAAAGGCCTCCTTCCCCAGGCCGGTCCCTTCTGTCTGGAGGTCCCCTCTGGGTGTGTGTGTGTGTGTGCACATCTTTGTCTCTGGCCTGGCCTGTCAGCAGGCTGGGGGTTGGTTGGTGGGGGGGTGGCTGTGGTTTCCTTAGCAGCTACAAGCAGAAGGTGAATGTGGGGAGGGAGGGACGCTCTGGCATCCCCTGTCACGTAGAATCCACTGCAGCCTCCTGAGAAAGCTAGGAGCCTGTAGACCTGTCACTCTGAGGTGGCAGCCACTGACTCATTCGTGGAAGCTCTGCCCTGTGTGTGGCCGGTGGCCCCGGGCCCTGCCCAGAGCTCCAGAGCAGTCCCAAAGGGCCGCCCACCGAGCCTCCCACCTCCGGCCCCGGGTGCTGGAGTCCAGCCTTTCCTGCAAGCCCTCCCGTCTTGAATCTTGGCCTTCTAGAGCATGAGCCGACGGCCCTGCAGAGGGCTTTGGGACGGCCACCCTGGTGCAGCTGGGAAAAGCCAGATGCAGAGAGGTGGGAGCCACCTACCCCTCGACCAGCAGAGCACAGCTGCTCCTGGCCGGGCTTCTTGCCTCCACCTGGTCTGCTGCCACCTTGCAGGGTGGTGGGCAGTCTTGTCTGTCCCCTTTGTCTGGCCTGGTACTGGCCCTGGGCTGGACAGTCGGTCCTGCCTTGAAGAGGTGTCTTGTGTCCTAGTGAAGGAGGCCTCCTCACACTGGGGAAGGCAGGTCTGGAGCTGCCTTTCTTCTTCTTTTAATCAAGTCTCCTTCCTTCACTTCTGGACTTGTCACAGGTCCTGAGATCCAGCTTTTGCGCAGTGTTGAAGGGTCTGTTTGGTCAAGTGCCTCAGCCCCCCACTTCCGGTGGCCTGCGGGCCTAGCTTTGGTCTAGTCGGCGAGGGAAGTGGGGCGCGTGGGTTCCGGCTGGCTGCCCCCTCCCCGCCCTGCAGGGGTACCGTGGCCAGTCAGCCTGCATCTGGAGCTTGTTTGGTCCTAGATCAGGAGTGAGGAGAAGGGGTGTCTTGCCCCTTTTCTCTGAATTTTCAGCTGTTTCTGGGTGGGGTTGCCTTGGAATATTGTTGTGCACATTTTGCTCTTTGCTCTGTATGGTCCGCACACTGTGCCGGTTGGAGAACGTCTTCACCAACACACTTCAGAACTCAACACGACTCTAGAGTACAAGAGGCTTCGGTAATGGCTTCAGGACTTGGGCAACCACTCGTGAAAGAGCAGGTGCCGTGGAGGGAAGGCGCGCCGGCCGGCCCCCATCACCCAGGGGCAGCTCTTGGGGCCGGCGGGAGCGGACCTGAGGCTGCTTCTGCCCTGCAGTTGGGGGCTGGTGGCTGTCTTGCAGGCAGAACGCCGAGTTGGCCAAGCTCCGGCAGGAGCTCAGCAAGGTCAGCAAGGAGCTGGTGGAGAAGTCGGAGGCTGCACGGCAGGAGGAGCAGCAGCGAAAGGCTCTGGAGACCAAGACGGCCGCCTTCGAGAAGCAGGTCCTGCAGCTGCAGGTGAGTGAGGGAGCCGCCCCCTCGGCGCCCTGCGCACTCCGCCCACTCTGTGCCGGGTGGTGACAGACCAGAGCTTGCTCAGCCACTTTGGGTCATCGCTGGCAGCCAGGATTTTGGCAGCGGGCGGCCCATGCATGGCTCGGGCAGGAACGCTCAGCCTGGGTCTCGCTAGTAACAGGGAGAGCTAGGTTGCAAGGAATGGGTGCTTTCAGCGTGGTAAGCGTTGTCCTCAGTGCTCCGCGAGCGTTAACTCGGCTAATTCGCATCCTAACCCCATGAGGTAGGTGCTATTATCTGTAATCACCCGTAAGGAAATCTGAGGCACAGAGAGGTTAAGTAACTGGTCCCAAGGTCACGCGGAGGCGGGGTTTGAACCCTTGGGTCTAGCCCCAGTGCTGTTGGCCCCTACCTGTGGTACCGCCGTCTCTGGCTTCAGGGCTGGGCACGTACTCTTCCTTCTCAGCCTCTGGCTGTGGCCTGGAAGCTCTTGTCTTCCCAGGAGATTGGCTGTTCTCCCTCAGAGGGAAGAAGGTGGTCCTCGTCCCCAAAGTGCACTGGGCAACATCAGCCCAGGGGCTTTGCTGCTTGTTGGCCTGATGACTTCTGGATCCCCCAGCTGGCCAGTTTGGGGGCAGGATGACTGGGTGTGGGGAGCCTTGATGTCACGCCTGCTGTGCATTTAACTTTTCGGGATGAGGAGGAAATCCTGTGGGCCCTTCTTCAGCTCAGTCACAGAATTTGGGGCCACAGCACGTGGGACAGTGGGGCTGTCTTGTGGAAGGTACTAACACGACAGACGTGAGGACTGATGCTTGGGTGTGTACAAGGTACTAAAAGGGAACACGGTTTGGATGGTTTGGGTGGAACGGAGATGGATAATTTGGTGTGTGCTGATTTTCATGTAAGGGAGGTCTGCCCCTACCAGTGAGATCAGAACCCCCGGGGTGGGCCTGGCCGTGATTATGTTTTAAAGGTTTCTGGATAGTTCTGCTTCTGGGGCTGGAACCTCCACTCTGGCCCCTAGCTTGCCACCATTAATGTGTGCCATTTCTAAAGGACCAAGGCCTCAGCCTGGCTTTCACCAGTAAGCCCCAGATGCTGAGCGTCTCCTGTCCTCCGAGGCCTTGGGCTCGCATCCCCAGCCTGTGGCCACAGAGACTCCCATCTCCTCCCTGACACCAGAGATTCTGGGAGCGGCCGACCACAGGTGGTGAGGGAGGGCGGGGCGTGTGGCTGCCTTCTCTGTGGTCCTGGGGTTGTCCATGAGGCCCCTGGTATCTGCTGGGGATTTCAGAGCCTCAGTGTCCCCATCTGTAACACGGGCATGACCATGGTACCTGCGTCATGGGCCGGCTAGGGATTAACCATACCGATGCACACACAATGCCTAGAATAGGGCTTTTCCAGAAAATGAGCTCAACAGATGTGGACCTTGGAAGGGCCCACGTAGGAAATCTCCAAGTTAGACTGGAGGTTTAGGTTGCAGAAAGCCTTTCTGTGTCACACTGACGTCGAAATGGGGCCTTTTCTTGTTTGCAACCACTCTTCTTCACCTGGGGCCCCTCCCCGAGAATTTACTCTTCGGGTGCCAGGGTGGGGGGCCCTCCTGGCGTTCTCAGTGGGTGAGCCGACGTCGGAAATCCAGGCGCATTTTATAATGGTTGTTGGGGCGGGTTGGCAGGATGTGAAGAGCTCTCTGTCGTCCTTGGCCTCAGAGCCAGCTGAGGGTCCAGCCTCTGTCTGGCCTCCTCACGGCCCTCTTCCATCTGCCCGGTCCCCAGGCATCCCACAAGGAGAGTGAGGAGGCCCTGCAGAAGCGCCTGGACGAGGTCAGCCGGGAACTGTGCCGCTCCCAGACAAGCCATGCCAGCCTGCGGGCGGACGCCGAGAAGGCCCAGGAGCAGGAGCAGCGGATGGCCGGTAAGGGCGGCCCCTTTGTTCCAAGGCCCCTAGCGGCCCTGTAGACGTGGGCCAGATGTGGGTCCGCTCACCCCCAAAGTGAGCCAGCCTTGTTGGCGAGTGAGGCAGCGTGGGATCCCTGACTCTGCCCCTCAGGGAGTCACGAGGTGGTGGTAGCGCCCAGCCAGATGAAGGGTTTGGGGGGGCGGGGAGGGCAGAGCCGCCAGGACCGGGTGCCAGGGTGGAGCTTATGAGCGCTGGGTGCGAGGGGCAGAGCTTGCGGGCTGGGCTGGGGAGTTGAGGTGTGGAAGGTGCCTCCAGCTGGAGCCTCCCTTGCCACGGGGCCCAGCTTGGAGCTGTGGTTCTGGGTGAGCTGCAGCACCCTGAGGCCTTCGCCGACCTTCTCGACTGCCTCCTTTTGGACCTTTCCGGCTTTGCTGGCTCACTCAGCCCAAAAGGCCGGGTTCAGAAGGTGGGCCCGTGGTCTCCCTAGGCCTATAGGTGACCTTTGCCATCAGAAGAGCGTGGCGTAGTGGGGGATGCTGCGGGCCCCTGGAGAAATAGAGCAGAGGGGGCCAGTGATGGCTCATGAGTATGGGCTGAGCACTGCCATGGGCACCCAGGGCTTGGCCAGGAGTGAAGCAGAGGCAGCCGGGCCCCGTTCTAGCAGGACAGACAGACACAGGTAGATGGCCATGCATCGACCAGTCATGTAGCGCTGAGCTCTACAGACTTCGAATAGCCAACGTGACCTAAAGCAGGGTTGGTGTGCTATTTCTTTGAAGAGCCATGCATGGGGTCTGTCACAATTGCTCAGCTCTGCTGCCCTAATGCAAAAGCAGCCCCAGACAAGGTATAAACAGACAGACCTGGCTGTGTTCCAATAAAGCTTTATTTACAAAAGCAGAGAGTGGGCCAGGAGTAGCCCTTGGGGTAGTTTGCTGACCTCTGAATGGGCCAGGTGTGGCTTTAGATTGGATGATCAGGGAAGCCTGTCTGAGGCAGAGGGAATGTTCAAGTCAAATCTGGGTGACGGGAAGGGAGGGGCTGGTCTCATAAAGACCAGGAAGAGGCAGAATGGCCAGCGTAGGGCCCCTGAGAATGGGAATGAACTTGAACTTGGCCTGTGTAAGAAACAGATGCATAAGGTCGGCGTGACTGGAACAAGAAGGCAGTTGGTCAGTGTGGGGCCAGAGGCAGGGCCCAGGTCATCCCCCTCCCCGTGAGGTTTGGGTGCTGGGTGGTGTGGTGGGAGCACTCAGCACCCCGTCTGGGACGGAGATGGCATGAGCCCATTGTACTTCCGGATGCTTTGGCGCTGGGTGGAGAATGGACCAAAGGAGCAGGAGTGGCCCAGGGGACCAGGGCTGGAGCTTTTGCAGTCATTCTGTTCAAAGACAACAGGCTGGGCTCAGGCGGCCCCAGGGGTGCTGGTGAGCCAGGGAGGAATTTGGGAGGCGGTGGATGTGGAAGCCACAGGCCTCAGTGGCCTGTGAGAAGTGGGGGGCACGGGGAAGTGGAGCAGCCGGACTAGGAGACTGGGGGGGCTGGCGGGAGTGCTGGCTTCCAGGTGCCCGAGCAGAACTCGGCTGGTATGAGCCCGTCTCCCAGAGAACAGATGTTTAACAACTCTGGCTGGAATCCATTTTAGATTTCCAGCATTTTACCAGGAGTGGTCCGAGGGCATCATGTGTCCTAGAGAGCAAAGGCAGAGGTACTTTGTCCATCAGCTAGTAAGATGCCCCAATGGTCACAAATCTGTCTAGCAGCCTAGGCACACAGAGGGGGCAGGGGAGGGAACCCTGGGTGCTGTGTGCAGAGGAGAGGTGGTGGGGGTGTCCATCTTAGTGTTTCCCGCCCCTGTCCCCCTTGCTGTCCTTTCCCTCAGAGCTGCACAGCAAACTGCAGTCCTCCGAGGCGGAGGTGAAGAGCAAGTGCGAGGAGCTGACCGGTCTCCATGGGCAGCTCAAAGAGGCAAGGGCCGAGAACTTGCAGCTCACCGAGAGAATCCAGTCCATTGAGGCCCTGCTGGAGGCGGGCCAGGCCCGGGACACCCAGGCCGCCCAGGTCAGCCTGTGGAAGGGGAGGGAGAAGGCCATAGTCCATCCTGCCGAGTAGAGAGGGCTGACAGTGGATGGGGCCCTGTCCTGACTAGTTGGCATGGGGGGCCGGTCTCACGGTGACCACGGCGCTTTCTGTCTCTCGTTCCAGGCCAGCCAGGCGGAGCAGCAGGCCCGGTAAGTGGAAACGGAGGGCCACAGCCTCAGCCTGGGGCAGTCAGGCCTTTCGATGGGGCGCACAGACCCCTGGGGAAGAGCCGCCACAGGGGCCCTTGCCTTTCTCCGCTCCCTCCAGTGGCCCTGAGGACAGGGAACAGACCTGGGCAAGAAAGAGGGTCATCCTTGCAAAGAGCTCCTTGCCTCCTCTGGAGGAGCGAGACTCATCTGTGTGTGAGTGGCAGGTGCCTCAGCCGGGGGGGTCCTAGACCTTCTGCTTCCTTCCGTCTGTCCGTCCATCCGTGTCTTGGATGAAGGACTAGCTGGTCAGAGGGTCTCCAAGGCGAGGGTTATACACCCAGATGGAGAACCCGGGTTGGGGGAGAGGGGTCACTTGGCTTTCTGCCCAGATTTGCAATGTCGGTGCAGTTGGGAGCTAAGTCACAGGATTGTGCACAAGGTAACTTCACTGCTGACAGACCTTGTTTTCTCTCGGCATTGGTGAGTGACCCAACACCGGGCTGTGCTTGGGGGACTGTTTGTTTGCTGTTGCTAAGGCTGGAGCCAACACCTGGGGGGAATGGCTTGAGTTGGGGGGCTCTGAGTCCCTGGCCATCACCTCTGGAACATGCATCCCTGGGCAGATGGCCACAGGCTTGGGAGCTGGGTCCTGGCTGCCATGGCCAGGGCTCCACAGGGTAGCCATCGGCGGAGAGGCATGAAGGGTGGCCCAGACTGTCAGCTGACAAGGTTTCCTGGGCGGCTGCCAGTGAGTCACCTCCCCTGTGCCTCCTCAGGCCCTGGCCCCTGGTTCTTTCTTAGCTTCAGGCTCCATGTTTGGGGGCTGAGGAAGGAAGCCAGAGAGCCCAAAATGCCTTGTGGAAGACCCAGAACCAAGCTCTCCATGTCCCTTTCCCAGTGTGCTGCTTCGCAGAAAGCTCAGGTGGACTTCGTTCCTCGTGGTATTTGTTGGAGCAGAGAGGTTGTGTTTGATTAGGGTTTTTTGGGTTTTTGGGGTTTTTTTTTGCTTTTGTATTTTAAGATCAGATTCTTGGACCACACGGGGAGCACACAGCAAATGTGTAGGGTACTTAAGTCACATTGCAAATATGGTTAATCCTAATTTTTTGCAGCGTGCAGATGTGTTTAGCAGAAATTGGTTTTTTAAGTGTTGTGAATTTGTCAGAAAATTGTGTCTAGGTCAGGCCATCCCGTTCTGGGTGGAGATGAGTGATCCCACCCAGGTGTTCTGGAACTCGGGCAGTGGCCACCCGGGGGGTGATCGTCGGCGTGTCCTTGCCACCTGCCAGCTGCCTCCTCCTCCTCGGGGTCTTGTTCTTTTGGGTTTGCTCGTGGGGTGGTTTGCTGCAGACGCTTACTTGATGCAGGGGGCTTGAGGGAAAAGCTGTGAGGGCTCCCAGCACAGCTTTAAGGGTGGGGTCAGAGGTTCCTTGGGCCTGGAACCAAGACCCAAGGAGTCAACTGACTTGAAGGCCTTCCCGAAAGCCGGTTTAGAGTAACGAGGCGAGGCAGTGCCATGCTGGGAGGCCACTCCCAGGCAGGGTGCTCAGCCTGCACTTAGATTGCTCAGCCCTAAGATGCGTTAGAATGGTGGTTTTCAAAGCGTTTTTGACCGTGGCCCATGAGAACAAATACAGGTCAATATGTCCTCATCGGGCTGGCAGCGGCCCCCTGAGGCTGGCAGCAGCCCCTTCCAGTGGGCACATCCTTGGGTGGGGGCTTCCTTCCCGATTTCAAGTCCAAGTTAATCACTTCTAGACTTTAGATTTCACGTGTTCCTCGGACCTTCCCTGTCCTAAAACTTAATGCAGAACCTGACATACAAAAGTGCCTGTTTGAAGCCTGTTCCTCGGAATGGCTAGGCCAGCTCTAGCAGCATCAACCTCTCTCTCTGGATGATGAGGGTGCTCGAAGCCCACTGGGCTCTTGAGTGTGGAGAGAAGCATGAAAAGATGGGACTGACATCTCACCTGTGCCATGGCGTCTGGGGGTCATCTGGGGCTGATTCCCTGGAGCCTGGGCAGAGACCTGAGGGAGGAGCCTTTGGGTCTCAGCAGAGTTAGGTTTTGGACGAAGGATGGTTCTGCTGTACTTGGTGGAGAACAGTGGCGTCCGGAGTTTTGCTTGGGGGCTGGGGGGGGGAGGGGACAGCGCCCCATGAGTCTCCAGCTCAGTAGTCCTGTGAGAAGGCCCCGCCCATGTCCCTGGAGGGCCAGCTGACATGTTCTGTGGGGACAGAGCAGGACCACGTCGAGCAGGAGCTGCGTACCAGGGGACAGGGCTCAGTTCACTAGAAGAGAAAGCTGGCTGGGTATATCCCTTCCCTGGCCACTGCGGCTGCTCTGACCTCTGCCATCCCAGCAGCCTGTGTCACCAGGCAGAACTCTGGTGGCCTTTTGGGGCTGCACACAGCCAGGCCCCCGGGCCGTTGGGATGAGTGGGGAGGATGGGGCGGGGGTGGTTCCTTGGGCTCCGCTGAAAGCTTGTGCCCTGTGAGGTGGTTGGGGGCAGCAGGAGGGGACTGACCCCAGCCAAGTGGCTCTGGGTGGGTGTCCAAGCAGCAGAAGGGGCCCTGCAGAGACAGGGCCTGGGGACACTGTGGGCACTGGGAGCCCAGCGGTGCCGTCCCTCTCTCCCTTCAGCCTCAAGGAGCTGGAGTCCCAGGTGCGGTGCCTGGAGGAGGAGGCCACTGAGCTCAAGGAGGCCGTCGAGCAGCAGAAAGGGAAGAACAACGTGAGTGCTGAGGGGCGTGGGTGTGAGGCTGGGCTTGCGTGAACCGCAGCCCTTATCCCTCAGGAAGGGGGTCGGCCACCTCTTCACGTTCCATCGTGCTACTCGTGGCTGGAAGCCTGCCGACTTCCGGGGGCTTGGCGAGGCCTCCTTTCCCCTTGGGTCCATCACATTCTCAGGGCTGCCGCCCACTGGGTGGGCTTGGGTCCTATGCCCAAGCTTGGAGCCCCCTCCCCCGCCCCACCTCCCAGCCCTTGATGGGGTTGGGATGTCCTGCTTGGTCTGGTCTGGGGCACGTGGTCGCCTTGGAGTGGGGAGGCTGGTGTCGGGAGAAGGGGATAGAAAAGCCCCTTTCCTCTGCAGGGGTGCAGAGGGGTCTTAGCTGCATCCTCCCCGCCGGGCTGCCCCTCACTGCTCCTCACACAGCCCAGGCTCGCTGGCTGCCCCATCTGCTCTTCCCCGGGGAGCCCCCGCCTGCACCTCCCTGGGCCTGGCATGGCCAGAGCCACTCAGCGGTGGCAAGAGCCTCTGTCTGAGGAGCCAGGCTGACCCTCTCTTCTGTCTCCTTCAGACTAGAACCTCCCTGAAAGGACGCGCACCTCCTCACGCCCTCATACCACAGCCACTCCATAGCGGGCTGCCCCGGGGAGGCCCGCAACATGGGCCAAGACAAAGGGCATTTTGTCCCTTCGCAGCTCCCTGTGGGCTCCCAAGTGGGGGTCAGGGACGGTCTTCCCGCCCTGCTGAGCCTGGCGGAGGCAGCTTGTGGGGGATGTGTTGGTGGCTGCCCCCACCTGGCCACTGACCTTTCCCACATCTCCCCCTCAGGACCTCCGAGAGAAGAACTGGAAGGCCATGGAGGCCCTGGCCTCGGCCGAGAGAGCCTGCGAGGAGAAGCTACGCTCCTTGACCCGGGCCAAGGTCAGAGTCCTGCGCGCTCAGCCTCACCTGCTGGCTTAGCAAACCACATAAAACACACAAACTGTGTGCAGAGCAGCCTTGGCCGTGGAGCCTCAGAAACCCATGCCAGGGGCCCTGGGGCCGGCAGACAGTGTGCCCTGTGCCCCTGCACCTTCCTCCTTGCCCTCCTCCTCCCCCTTCCTTTGCTTCGTTTCTCCTTGAGGTGAAGGGGGAAACGTACTCTTGGTGCTTTCTCTCAGCTGGGCCCTTTGCCGGCAGGGCACAGAGACAGGCGATGGGGGCTGTGAGCCCACCTGGCTGACTGCCTTTGAGTGAGTCCAAGGTTGGGCTGTCCTGTGGACTTGCTTCGTGTTGTTTTCCCCCCCCGCCACTTCCTCGGGGCCTCTGAAGTCATGGCCCCGAGGGTTCTGTGACCAGGCTTTACAGTAAACCACGGAGGGAAGGCTGTCTTTAGCAGCAAGCACTTGGTCCCTGGAGCCCGATGGGTCCCGAGCTCTGCGCCACCCAGGTGGGGGGATTGTGGGTGTCTCTGTGTCCAGGGCCCCCACGTTGCCTCTCGAGCGGGCCGAGAGCCAGCGCTGAGCTCTGGTGGGGGCAGCGGGGTGGGAGAAGGTGGCCCGCACCAGTGGCCAGTGAGGGCCTTGCCCACCCCCTCTCTCGGCCTGTGTGCGTCCTTGATGAGAGGCCCCAGGCACAGCCCTCCCCTCCCAGCCTCGCTCATGCAGAAGGCACATCTGTCCTGTTATCAGGAGCTTTGCAGGGACTTTCATGAGCTTCCCAGGAAGCCTGAAGGTTGTATCAACCGAGGCCCCAAGTCGAGGCGGGAGATGGAGAGCTGGCCTCGGGTCCCTCTGGGGCAGTTGTCCGGAGACTCCCCAGAGGTGACCAGGGAGCCTGTTGGCCTTTTGTGACAAAGGCGGGAGCTGTGACGGGAGGCGGCGCCTGGCTTGCTCCCAGCCATGCCGCCGGCCTCCAGGGCCTCTGGCCCTGGCCTTGGACTCACATGACCCCGGGGCCTGATGGGGGTCCTGAGGTCAGGGACCCACAGAAGGCCACTGGCATTGTCTGCATCTCTGGGTCCGCTTCTGAGACTCGCGTCCAGATCCCATGGGTGCTCTGGTCAGGCCGGGCGTCTGTTGGTCATGCACATTCCAGAACGCCGCTCGAAGGCCCTAATCCAGTCGGAGTTCTGGTGCCCCCTCAGGTCTCCAGCTGAGCCATGATCTTGGCTCAATCTGCTGGTGACGGGTGGTTAGATAAGACTTTCCTTTAGCCGGAAACCTCCCCAGGGTCTGGGGAAGGGGGGGTGGTGTTACGTGTCCCCAGGGACACGTGTGCTGTGCAGGGCTTCGCTTTATAGCTCCTTCCGCCCTCCTTCCGTCCCTTGCTTGCACCTTGTGCAGGAGCCTTAAGGAGGATGGGTGGGGTCTGGCCTGGCACAGCCAGCCAGGGTGAGTCAGACTTCGGAGGAGATGTGACCCCCACGGAGCTCTTAGCCCTTCTGGGTGGGTTCCTGCCTTCGCAGATTGCAGCTACTGATCCTTGCCCCTCTGGGGCTGCTGGGCGCGGCCCCTCCTGGCCGGCGGTAGCCCCTAAGTGGTGGCCGTTGGGACATGCGCCTCTCCTCTGTCTCCTCCCCAGCCCCCACAGCAGCTTGGTCGTCCACGCACACGCACGCGCGCACACACAAGCTCGTGTGGAGAGCTCTAAAATTGAGAACCGATTGTGGGTGGGTTCCTACTGGGAGGTGGCAGGGGAGCCTGCGCCTGCGCCGTGGGCTAGCTTGCCATGTCCCTCCAGCCGAGCGGAGGTCGCTTAAAACTGACCCAGCACAGGGCACCGGGGTGGCTCAGTTGGCTAAGCGACCGCCTTCGGCTCAGGTCATGATCCTGGAGTCCTGGGATCGAGTCCCGCCCGCATCGGGGTCCCGGCTCAGCGGGGAGCCTGCTTCTCCCTCTGACCCTCTCCCCTCTCATGCAGTTTCTCTTTCTCTCTCTCTCTCAAATAAATAAATAAAATCTTAAAAAAAAACAACTGACCCAGCACAGGCCACGGTGGCCAGAACCTGCTGCCGAGGTTGAGCCCCACCCCACCGCCCCCATCAGCCCCGGGCGCCTCCCGCCTTCTCCTTTGATCCTGTCCCTCCCCCGAAGAGCTGAGGTGGGGCCCAGGCATCTCCACAGACACACCCTGGGGTTGCCCCAAAGCACAGGGCTGAAGGCCGCCCTCCCCTCTCCTCCAGGAGGAATCAGAGAAGCAGCTCAGCCTGATGGAGGCACAGACCAAGGAGGCCCTGTCGGCTCTGCTGCCGGCGCTCTCCAGCTCAGCGCCCCAGGTAGGAGGGGGGGTGGCCCCCAGGGGACCCCGCTGCCTCGAGGGAGTGTCTCTGGGCCCCATCTTGCGCATGTGGTTGCAGAGTTACACCGAGTGGCTGCAGGAGCTCCGAGAGAAGGGCCCCGAGCTGCTGAAGCAGCCGCCGGCTAGTGCAGAGCCCTCTTCGGTGAGCATGTCTGCCCTCTCCGCGCCCCCCTCCCCCCCCCATCGCCGGGGCCACCGCTGTCTCCTTTGCTGTCCCCTGGCCCCAGTGCCCGGAGTTGTCTCCTTGGGCAGTGGGGCGAAACCTTTGTGTTTGGCTAACCAGAACCCTTTCTGCCCCCAGGACCTGGCCTCCAAGCTGAGGGAGGCTGAGGAGACCCAGAGCAATCTGCAGGTCGAGTGTGACCAGTACCGCACCATCCTGGCAGAGACGGTAGGGCTCGCAGCTGGGTGGCCCTCAGGGGGCTGCTGGGAAGCTTGCAGAGCCTGCAGGCAGGAGGCGGGCCAGTGGCCTTGGGGAAGGGAGCCCTGGGTTCAGATGCTGGCTCTGTGTGACCTTGGGCAAGTCACGGTCCCTCCCTGGGCCCCATTTCTCTGGCTGAGCAGTAAGGGGGATGAGGGAGGGGCTCAGGCCTTCACTGCTTCTGAGCTGAGGAGGGGGCTGGGTTGCGGGTTTGGGGCTGGCTCTTCGGGGGGTTGGGGTGCAGAGACAGTCACGACATGGAATAGACTGGGAAAGGAAGAGGTGAGCGTGCGGCTGGTGGCCGGCCTGAAGCCACACTGTCTCTGTGACTTCAGGAGCCATGCTAGGTCCAGCCCTCCTGCCTGACCCCATCCCATGCTCCTTGCCCCGGGGCCACCGAAGTCAGCGCCGGTGGCAAACCCCACCGAGGTGAGAGTCCTAGTGGCCTCCCTTGTGGGGCCCAAAGTCTGCATTTGCACACTGGCAGAGACCCCACTCCAGGACTGACCCACCTTCCTCCCGCCGTGACACTGTGACAGAATCAGAGCAGCCATCCCAGAGGAGCCAGGGGACAGGAGGCCGCAGCCGTGTTCATGGGGGGCAGGGTCTCCGGGGAGGGGGCCGGCCTCAGTGTCCCATCCCCCCAGGAGGGCATGCTCAAGGACCTGCAGAAGAGCGTGGAGGAGGAGGAGCAGGTGTGGAAGGCCAAAGTGAGCGCCACGGAGGAGGAGCTCCAGAAGGTACAGGAAGGGCCCTGAGACCTTGTCCCAGGGTCAGTGACACAGGTGTCGCTTGGGGGGTGGGGGGTCCACCTACCCTAGGAATTCAAACATAACTTACCAGAGACTGACAGGTCAGAATTTATCAAAACTAGAGGGAAAGCCGATGGGGGCGGGTGGCGGTCCCGTGGGTCTCTTGGGAGACAGGAGGTGAGTTTGCTGGGTTTTGGTGACACCACATCGAGTGGGACTGTGGAGTGATAGCTGACTCCTCAGTCTCAAGAGCCCCTCCCCGCAAGGAAGAGGCTGCTGGTCACCCTTGAGGTGGGCGGGCACCACTGGGCTTTCCCGGGAGGTGTCCCGTCCTGCTTGGGTCCTGGGACCGTCCCCTTCCAGGGGCTCAGGTTTGACGGGGCCTTCCCCTTGCTTGGCAGTCACGGGTCACAGTGAAACATCTCGAAGGCATTGTAGAGAAGCTAAAAGGAGAACTTGAAAGTTCAGAGCAGGTAGGTGCGGGGCTCTGCTCAGTGGGCCGCTCTCCTTAGTACGGAGGCCCCCGTAGTTATTTTTCCCTCGTGGACTGCATGTCTTGAGGGAGGCAAAGGGGTCTCGTCAGTCCTGCTTTTCTGAGAGCCACTCACAGGCTCCGTGGCCCGAGGCGGCCGTGGGGCCCCGCTGCACGGCGGCTCCTGCAGAGGACGCGTCGTGGGAGGGGTGTGAGGTGGCCCCAGTGCTCTCTGCAGACACCCCGTCAGCCCTGGCCTTCTAGAGGGTGCCCCTGGCATCCCCCTGGCATCCACCTGGCAAGCAAATCTAAAGCTCTCCTCTCCGCCCCTGCTGAGGCTGAGAACACGTCTGGGCCCGGGAGTGCTACAGTTTGGGAAGGTGTTTTGTTGCCAGGGACTCGTCTCTGCCTGTCCTTGGTCGGCCCGTTGCCGACAGGCCATGGGTGGGCTCCCAGCCCTTACCCTGGGCAGCCAGACTTGTCGCCCCGTCACCCTGTTCCCTGTGGTCACTGCCTCCTGCGGGTCCACTGGAGGCGTCTGACGCGCACGTGCGTGTGCGTGTGTCCGTCCAGGTGAGGGAGCACACCTCACATCTGGAGGCAGAGCTGGAGAAGCACATGGTGGCAGCCAGCGCCGAGTGCCAGAACTACGCCAAGGAGGTGGCGGGGGTGAGTCTGCCCGTGGGGTCCCCGGCCGCTGGGCGTTTCTCCCCCGCCCTTGGCTCTCACTCACCTGAGCGCGGCGTCTGGGTTCTCAGGCTTCGGCCCTGGCCTCGGGCCAGCTGACCGAGGTGTGGCAGGGGGCAGGGTGCAGAAAGCGGGCCCCACGGACAGGGCAGCCTTACGAGGAGAATTCTCTCCCTAGCCTGGGGACACCATTTCAGGGGCAGACGGGTTTAAATCTGATACTGGTTTCTGGTTGCTCGGAAGCCAAAATCACAAGCCTGCGCCCTCCCCGCCATGCTGGTTTGATCTCAGACTTTGGGCCTATTTTACAAGACAGTCTGTAAAGGAAAGTCCAAGGCAGGCATGTAATGGATTCTGTCTTCCCGATGTCTTCAAGAAAGACAGTGGTTCTAGAAGGCCTAGGAGCCCCCGCCTGCCTGCTCTGCTCTGTGATGTTCTCGGGTGGTGGGTTATAGCGACGGGTCGTGTTCGCTTGTCTGAACTGGTTTTCTCCTTTTCCCCATCACCTGGGTCCATTTCCTCTCCAAGTTGAGGCAACTTTTATTAGAATCTCAATCTCAGCTGGATGCAGCCAAGAGTGAAGCCCAGAAACAAAGCGATGAGCTCGCCCTGGTGAGTGAGCGTGGAGAGGAGTGGGTGTGTGCCAGAGCGCGTGTGTGTGTGTGGGTGTGTGGGTGGGTGTGGGTGGGTGGGTGGGCGGGTGGGTGTGTGTGTGGGTGGGTGGTTAATTGGCCAGTCGTGCTTCTCCACCCCGTCAAGGGTAACGCGGCATGGTGGAGGGGAGGTGTGCGCCGATCCAGCATTAGGGGCAGGCTTTTTTTGTTTTTTAATTTTATTTATTTATTTGACAGAGAGACACAGCGAGAGAGGGAACACAAGCAGGGAGAGTGGGGGAGGGAGAAGCAGGCTTCCCGCCGAGCAGGGAGCCCGACGCAGGGCTCGATCCCAGGACCCCAGGATCATGACCTGAGCTGAAAGCAGACGCTTAATGACTGAGCCACCCAGGCGCGCCTAGGGGCAGGCTTTGATGGGCCCTGCTGGAGGGGCTGCAAGCTGCGGGGTGGCTGCCAGGACCGGTGCTCATGCTCCACTTCCTGTGGCCCCGGGGGAAGGTGCTGGGAGCTCAGGGCTGGGGCTGGCGGCAGTCCAGCTCCCTGTGAGCCCTGTGGCTCAGACCAGTTCGGTCAAACCTGTGGGCGTGCAGGGAGACCTGCCGTACCCCACGGCGGGGGCCGGACTGGGGTGCTGCCTTGGCAGAGGTGTGGGGCTTCCTGCCGTGCAGGTGGCCTCAGGTCCTCCTAGCTGTCCGCTTTGGTGGCTGACCCGCTCCCTGGCCCCTGGCGAGGTCAGCCAGGCCTCACGGAGGTGGGCCTCCCCTGCGCCAGGACCAGCCCCGGGGCTTCGGCCACAGCCCGTGCTGCTGGATCTGCAGCCTTTCCTAAAACCTTGAGTTAGTCGTTACCACTTAGAAATTGGCAGTTTTGAAGACAAACACATGTCTGGTTTTTGGAGAGGAGCCGGCAGGTCTGGTCTGGGGTGCGGGCACTCCCCCAGCAGCCACCGCCGAGCCGCAAGCAGCCCCCGCCCTGGGGCACGCGCGCCGGACCCCCCAGCGCGCCCCTGCTTGTTCAGGCCTCACCCGGAACCAGCACACCGGAGAGCGGGCACCATCCGGGCCGAGTCGCCTGAGCCCGAGGGCCACTCGCCAAAGCCATGATGGCCTACGCCGGGTCTGGGTGTCGGGTCCTGGGCGTGCCGCCCGGGTGGGGGTCATGTGCAGAGAAAACCCCTGAATTTCTCATCATCACAGGCCTGTGCATCTTGGTGTCACCTTTGGGGGGCTGCTGTTGGGAGGGAGGGAAGCCGGAGGGCAGGCCTGCCGATGCCCTTTGGCGCAGTGCCTCTTGGAGGGGGCCCGAGACCACCCAAGGCCCCCGGGACGCTCGTACCGAGGGCCCACCCTGATCCTGACTAGAACCTTCACCCGAGCTTCGTGGGTGACGCAGGTGCTGCTTCAGATCGGAGGCCCCGTGGCCTGGGGGCCCCCCGGTGTGTCACCTGCCCCCAGCGGTGGAGCCCTGATGTGAGGGGACCTTATTAGGCGGGTGTCCTCTCATCTTTCCTAGACCCCAAAGAGGGCTCTGAACAGCGGACTGCATCTGAAAGGAATCCGGGACCTAGGCAGTGCCGTTGGTACCGAGCCCGTGCGCCGCCTCTCACTTCCTTTTCGGTTCCTTAGCTCTGCGTGCGCCGTGTCCGTCAGCGGTCACCTTGCTCTGCGGAGGGCTCCGCGGCTGGCCTTGGAGCAGAGCACAGGGATGGCCCCTAGGCCTCAGTTTGGCTCTGGTGAGGGGTCATGGTTGTGAGACCAGGTCCTCCACGGGGCTTCAGCCGTTGGGAGCATCTGCCGTCCTCCTGAGGGGGTCTGTGCGCACGCGCGTGCACGGTGGCCGTGTCCGGCTGTGATTGGCACAAACCCCCACCCCTCCCTGTTTCAGGTCAGGCAGCAGTTGAGTGAGATGAAGAGCCACGTAGAGGATGGTGACGTAGCTGGGTCCCCAGCTGCCCCCCCAGCAGAGCAGGACCCCGTCGAGGTTAGGGCGGTGAGCCGGTCCCCAGATGTCTGTCACTAACAGCCCGCGTGGGCCCCCTCCCGCCCATTTGGAGAGCAGGGGCGGCAGGCCTCTGTTCCGGCTGAACGCTGGCTACTCGCAGCCTCCACCGCCTGCTCTGTCCCCCCGCCAACCCCACCCCCCCCCGCCCAGTCAGGCGCGGCCCAGGTTCTGAGGAAGCCCCAGAGCAGAGGAAAGGGCAGGGAAGTGGCCAGGTAGAGAGGTATCAGGCGCTGGATCCTAACCATGTGTGCGGGAGGGGTGGGAGGGCGAGTCAGGGAGGCTGGGAGGCTGGGCCTGCGCTTAGGGAGTCTGGTCTCCGCTGTGGCCCTTGCTGCGACGTCCCTAGCAGGGCGCTTGCTCTCCAGACTTCTGACCCGAATAACTGCGGTTGAGAGCCCTCCCCAGGGGCCTGTCCCCAGAGGAGCAGCGGTGGGGATGGAGTTGTGCGGCTGGGGCTCGCACCGTGGCTCTCGCTAAAGGCACCTGGGGTCAGCAGAGGTCCTAGTAGCGCCTCTCTTCGGTCCCCCAGCTCTGTCCCTGTGGGCGAGGCACCATCTCCCCCAAGGGGGAGCTCTGGGCACGGGGGCAGCCGGAGGCAGGGAGAGGCTGAGGGAGCACCAGTTGCAGCGCCAGTTGCAGCTAGAAGGTGGAGCCTGCCGGAGCCGCGGTCCCCGCGGGGGTCCTTCCCCAGCTTCCCACAGTCTGTGTGTGGTGTTTCCACGCAGCTGAAGACGCAGCTGGAGCGCACGGAAGCCACCCTGGAGGGCGAGCAGGCGCTGCGGCAGAAGCTCACGGCCGAGTTTGAGGAGGTCAGGCCCTGCCCCTGCAGCCCCCAGCGCGCCAGGGCCAGTGGGGACGGGGGTCGGGACTCTGCCGGGCCATTCGGCCTCGGCCCCCCCACCCCCCCACCTTGAACCCGTGTCCCTTCCTGCTGGGTGTCCCGCGGTGGACCTGTGGGGTGTGCCTGTGGGGTGTGCAGGGCCTCCTGCCCATGGCCTGCTGCCCTGTCTCTACCAAGGCTCAGAGCTCGGCGTGTCGGCTCCAGGCAGAGCTGGAGAAGCTCCGCAGCATGGGGTCCCTCGAGTCTTCAGAAGCAGAGGAGGTCTCGCAGCTGAAGGTAGAAGGGGGGGGGGCGGGTCAGGAAAGGAGGGCCACCAGGGGCTGGCTCTCGCCACCAGCTTCCCAGGGTCGCTGTCTGGGGTGGGAGGGGGAGAGGAGCCCTCTTGAGGCCCCTTGAGCAGGGTCCAGCCTCATTTGGTGGTGATGGGGGGTGGCGGGATCCCTAAACCCCCAAGGTCACGCCGGACAGCCACTAGTCAGTGTGGCTGTGTCCAGGAAGTAAAACTGTCACAGCAGCCCCAGTGCACCGCGGGAGCTTTCCCCAGTGTCACAGGAAGCTGGTGGCGGGACACCGACCGCAGCCACACGCCTCTGGAGGACTCCCGGTTCGCGGGCAGCGGGGCCCCTCGGGCAGAGCCAGGTGCTCCTGCTGCGTGCCGCGTGATGGCTCATCCCCTTGGACCCTCTGACCCCCAGGAGAGACTGGAAAAAGAGAAGAAATTAACCAGTGACCTGGGACGCGCTGCCACCAAATTGCAGGAGCTTCTGAAGACAACCCAGGAGCAGCTGGTGAAGGAGAGCAAGACGGTGAAGGAGCTGCAGGGGAAGCTGGACAAAACCGTGAGTGTCCCGGCCCTGCCCACGGTCTCGGCTCCCCCAGCCCCTGGAGGTGGGCCCGCCCCCCACAGCAGGGGGGCCCCAGGACTCCTGGGCTGCAGGGCAGATAGGAGACCCAGGCCTGGGGGCGGGACGTAGTAGGGACAGCCTCCTGAAAGCAGGTGGCAGGACCCGCAGCCTTCCGGGCCCAGCCCCCACCCTTCTGCTGTCCCCCTTGGTGGGAAGTGCATCCCTGACGTCCACTGCCCGCTAGGTCCTCGCTCTGCACAGCCTGGGGTGCTGGGGTCCTCACCCAAACTCAGGGACCTCCCTCTCCTTCTGCCGGCTCCCCCCCAGCCCCTGGAACCACTCTGGTTCTCTGGACTTGCTGGGCTGGGCGTTCTCTGAGGGGACGGGAGTGGTGTGGGGGTGTTAACCCCAAGGGGCACTGGAGGCCCCTAGGAGTTAGGAGTGAGCACTTGCCTTGGCTCCTTGGCCCCAGCCTCTCCCTTCCTCTGCCCACCTTTGTTCACAGGAGGATGGTAGCAGCTCAAAGGAGGGCACATCTGTCTGAGTCTCCTCTTCAGGACAAGAAGTTACTGTTCAACTTACCAAAATGCCTTACACATTCCTTACAAATAAATCAACCAACCAACCAACACAGCGTTATCGAGGCCCAACCTCCAGTAGCTCTGAGAGAAGCCATTAGAGACAAGAGTCTCTTAGAATCACAGAAATAGATCTTCCAGACCCTCTGTTTGTAAAAGAGCCTTTGTCACATTTGATAAACACTATTCCCCAGGACCAGCCCTGGACCACCACCGAGCAGACGCCAAAGCCCTTATCAGCTCTGTGACAGACCCCAGGGGATGTGCTGGGGAGGCCGGGACCTCTGGGTATCTGTATGTCAATCAGTGCAATTGTTTTCTTTCCCTGGGTTGGGGCGTCAGGAGGCGGGCGGCCCCGGGGGAGAGTCTCAAAGGCTGTGGAGCAGACTGGAGGGTCACAGCCCAGCCCAGCGAGGCAGCAGCCCCTCACCCCCGGGAGAAGCTGCCAGCAAGAACGGATGTGTGACCTCCTGGACGTTCATGCCATTAAAACCAACATTGTCGCCCGGCACTTTTGGTCTCGTCTGGTCTGCTGGGGCTCCCCGGCCTTGTAACCATGCTGTGTGGCACCCGTGTGTTCCAACAGTATTGGGATCAGGGTGCTGGGAGTCTGGGGAAGGCTCCCCAGAGAAGCGAGCTTACGCTGGAGCTCACCAGAGCAGGAGGTGTCTGTCAGGAGAGGGGAGGAGGGCTCACGGCGGAGGGGACGGCAGGTGCAGGGATCGGTGGCGAGGGCGAGCAGGCCTCGTGGAGCCAGCTTACGAGGGACGAGGCATCTGGACAGGTAAGGCAGGAGGAGACCATCATACCTGTTCTGGCACTCGGAGGGGACTGAAGAGAGGGGAAGCCCACAGGACTTGGGACGCGGATGCCGTGCTTTCTGGCAGGAGACTGAACAGGAGAAAGTGACCAACGATACCTGATGCTGACCATGTGCCCAGCCTTGTGCTTGGTTCTCACGTGAGACCTTCCAGTCCCCGTGGGAGGTACGCCCCACGCCCCCCCTTTCTGCAAAGAATCCGCACAGAAGTGAAAGTAGCTCACCTAGTAAAAGGCAAGGCAGGTTTCAAACCCACCTCTAACGTTTGTCAGCGTATCACTCAGCCTGGGGGCTCAGCTGGAGGAGAAGAGTCGGCTTTCAGAGTCCATGGACCCCATGAATAGTGGCCGAGTCCCCCCAGACCTGTGGCCCCTCACTGCACCTTCCATGTGCCCTGTGCATTAGGAGCAGGGACTCTGCAGAATGACCTGCCTGGGGCGGGGGGCTGGTCACAACTCCTCCCACCAACGGTGAGTGGCCTTAACCAAGGCCAGTGGTTTGGGGCCCTGGTCAGTCTCCCGGTGGGAAACTGAGGCCAGACCTGGCCCTGCACCAGACTCCTGCATCAGAAACGTCACCATGGCCTTGTGAGTGTACGTTTCTAGTAAGTTCCCGTCCCCCTGCCACACTGACTGCAGAATTGAGAACCCTTATGCTGGGCAGATGCCCTCTGAAGGCACAGGAGGAGCGGGCCTTGGGGCAAGAAAGGCGTGGGAGAGAGACCTGGGCAGTACCGAACACGGGGCCAGCTCCCTGGGTTCCGGCTCCAGCCCTCAGACCACCTGGCAGAGCCCCTCCGCTGTCTACCTGCCTCGAGGAGGTAAAACAAAGGCGGGCACGATACAGGGTGGGGGCCCCAGGAGGCTGACCTGGGGGCTCTCAGGCCACCGTGGAGACCTCCTGCAACTCAAGCTCTCAGGGCCCATCGTCGGTCCTCCACCTGCCCCCCAGCAGAGGGGACCCGAGTTCTGCTAAGCAGGCTGCCAGAGCTCGCCTCAGCCTGGCCTTGTCACCAGGGCTGGCCTGGGTAAGGTCCCAGCGCCAGGCTGGGGAAGGAAGAGAGCCATTCAGGAAGATACTGGAGGCAGCTGCCCTCGGTAGATGCTAGAATGGGGGGGTCGATCGCCCCCCCACCCCCGGTCTTCCTCAACATGGCACAGACGCCCGGGGCGCATGGCTCGTTGGCCCGGCAGTCCACAGCTCCGTCCTGCAAATGCAGGGCCCCTGCAGCCCTGGGTAACTGGCTTGCGTAGCCCTGTGCCCTGAAGGCTGGTGCGGAGGCAGGGGCCGCCCAGGCTGGCCTCGAGCACTTGCCAGTGAGCCGACGGGCCGGCCCACAGGGCTGCTGACATGAAGCACCGCTCTCCCCTAGCACCGCCTTGTCTGACACACACCCCTGCCCCCCAGCCCCAACAACAGTGCAGCTGGGAGAGTTCTGAAAGCCCTTCACGGGCTCCCGGCCGCGACCTGAAGCTCCAGGGTCACACAGCTCACAAACAGCATCTCCAGACCCAGTAGCCCCGTCGTGTGAGCAGCGCCTCTTCTGACCAGCGTCCTCTGGTCATCTCCACATGATATCCAATAAAACGTACCAACACCAGGATGCCTGGCCTGCAGGCAGCCAAAACACAGATTTTAGAAACCACTAGACACCCTCCACAAATGCCTTCTGAGCTTCCTTCAGATTTGGGCCTAACAGGATTCAAAGCCCGAAAGAACTGCTACCTTTCCTGCCCCAGTTCCAGCCTCATCCCTGGCACTGAACAAGATCTAACCTTAGAATTCCAGATGTTAGAAATGAAGAACTCTCCCAGGGCGCAATGGGAATAGCTTAGGGCCAGAACAAAAGATGCAAGTTGTAGTCCCAGTTCTGCCGCTTACGAGATGTGTGACTTTAGGCAAGTGACTTGACCTCCTCTCTGGGCTGCCCACTGGGGGCACCAACTCCAGGCTGGCAGGTCTTCTGGGCAGAGTCCAAGGACAGACCTGGCCAGCCAAACAGCTCAGGTCACACAAGCTTTGCTTCCAGCAAATCCCTGGCTCCTGGAACTTCACCCTCTCGCAGCCACAATGCAATCATGGGTGACCCTCGAACAACACAGGGGTTGGGGGCATGGATGCCCCCCCGCCCTCGCACAGTGAAAAGTCTGTATTACTTTTGACTTTCCCATAAACTACAAATAAGTCTACTCATGACCTGAAGCCTTCCCAATCACAAACAGTAGATTAATGCATTTTGTATGTTATGTGTATCATACACTGTATTCTTACAATAAGCTAAAGAAAATGTTTAGGGCGCCTGGGTGGCTTAGCTGGTTAAGCGACTGCCTTCAGCTCAGGTCATAATCCTGGAGTGTCTAGATCGAGTCCCTGCTCGGCAGGAAGTCTGCTTCTCCCTCTGACCCTCCCCCCTCTCATGTGCTCTCTCATTCTCTAATAAAATCTTTAAAAAAAAAAAAAAGTTTAGAAAATCATAAGGAACATACATTTATAGTCCTGCACTATAAAAAGCCACTTATAAATGGACCCACACAGTCCAAACCTATGTTGTTCCAGGGGTCAACTAGAATGACCCTTCTTACAGCTGCAGCCCAGCTTGAACTTGGTCCGGAAAGTGTCGGTCTGTATTTAAGAAATGCCCAAATCATGGGAAAGTGATGTGTCCCTAGGCATAACCAGTCGGAGAATCCAAAGAGCAACAAACCAGCCAAGAAACAGAAGCTGCACTTCCTATGTGTGACCAGCCAGCCCTCTGGGCAGTTCTGCAAAAAAGGAAACCACTCCACTGAGCCTAATTCTATTATCCGAGTCGCTGTGCTCACTGTTTCCTCGGGGATTAATATTCCCTGAAATAACAAACTTCATAGTCAAGCTCTGAACTTCTGTTCGCAGTGGCTTTGTCTGCTGCTGGATTCCCAGGGCGAGAGAGTATCAGCAGATGACCCTTCAGTCAGCTTTCCACAAACATACTTCTGCACCGTGTCTGCACTTGTAGGAACATAAACGTGCTTGTGGAAAGCAAGGTACACCTGCAGTGTAATTCCTCACCAGACTCCGCCGAGGTCTTAGACTCTCGTTTGGCATCAGAATGACCTGCAGTCCTTGTTAGCAAGATGCTTGGGCCCCCACCTCAGGAATGCAGTAAGACTCTCAAAAGTTCCCCTAGGTGGAGATAGAAGTAACTATTAGCATCTTCCCAATTTCTGGCCGGAGAGTGGAGCGGTGGGAGAGGTTTACTTTTCTCTTCCGTCCTTGTACCCTGTGTGAGACCCTCCCCATAGCATGCATCCCTCTCCCACCTCCCACCCCTCTTCACCCCCACCTCCCCCACATGCAAATGCACACACACCAGCAGGGAGTGCTGGTTCTACAAGAAGTGCCACATGCCACAAGCTGACACCACAGAAAAAGACTTCCTCCTTCTAAAACTCCTTGACCAAACACCTGGCTCTACCTACATGGCTGATTCTTGAGTCAGGCAGCCGTGGCCTGTGACACTTCTTGGGAGGCCTGTTAACAGAGACTGTTGCTGAAAGCACTGCTTGGCAGTAGAGGAAATGAGAAATTCAGGATGAAAGAATGACAAGCAGAAGTATTTTGATTTAAGCATAACTTTTTTGCCTCCCAAATAAATCGGAAAGGAGATAAAAGCTTGGTATTTGGATACACATTTGGAGTAAGAAAAAGATTCCCAGCTTTTTTACACCAACTTCCTCATTCAATAAGAGGAGGAAGAAACTGTGATCTTAACTCTTAATTGTCTGAAATACCCAAACCTCCACACCTTATCCCATTTATGGAAGGCCAAGTCCTTCATCCCCAATTCCCATGTGAATAATTACACAAGAGGTAAGTTAAAAATGCTTCCTTTATTATATAAAGCCAATACTGCTACTTCTAAGTTCAACTGTGCGCATCTCTATATTGTTCAAAGTGTTATGCCTGTGATGTTAAAGACAATCACTTCCAAGTGTCATCAGGTAGTGGCTTCCTGGGGGTGTCATCCATTATCCCTGCTCCCCATCCCACATACAATCAACAAACTGCTCTAGGAAATTAGGAAGTTCTCCCAGGCCCCAGCGAACACATATACTTAGTGTTCTTCCACACCTTACTGTACCAGAAGCAACAAAATTCTGAAGGAGACACAGTTAAAGATGTTACAGGTGCCCCAGCTTGTCAATACACCATTTTATCATCTTCATTAACAAAGTGTTGTAATTACAATGGAGCCCTAATTTGCATTATAATTAGTTGTTACAAGGTATTGTACATTCTCCTGAGGACACGCCATGATTTTATTTCCAAGATGCAAGGTCACTCTCTGAACAGTCTCCCAACTAGCAAGTGGAGAGCTCACTGCAGGTGCAGGGAGCTGCTTCCTGCATTCCAACTGCATGCTCAAAATAGTGCTTTGCAAGATCAGCGCTGGTTAGAAGTGTGCACAATTCTGAGGCAGTCTCCATCACACATTTGCTAAAATTAAAAGACTGCCTGACTTAGTCTTACTGTAGTTAGTATATTAGTGGTTACATGTGGTAAGGAGATTTATTTTCCATTATGCAGTTTAGCTCAGAAGACAATAAAGAATTTGGGCCAAAATTATAACCAGATTATGACCAATTCTCTAAGCAAAAGAAACAAAGTAACTGCTGAGGTTACAAAGATGCAATAATTCTCTTCATATGGCCCTTGTACTGTTTGGTGAATTGCATTATTAAAAATCGTGAGTTTAACAAAAACCTTTACAAGCCAACTCATCAAAACAGGCATTTGGCCAATAAGAATTTAATTTCACACCAATAAAACTTTAGATTTTACATTTATTTAGGGCCATCTGCACGTTTATAGAATATTTAGTTTACTTTAACAGATGACAAGACAGCTCCCCCTGTGTGAGACCCTGGCCTAAACATATTTGCTTTACTTATATAGCAAGAGGATAACATTAAACATGGAAGCTTTCGATATGTGGCACTGAATGATGGTCTACACAGGGCATCCTTCAAAAGCTACAATTAAGGATCCACCTAGCTTTTCAGCAATACAAGCCCGATTGAGGTCTTCCGGCCCATTTGCTTGACATTCGTGTTTTATGCCTAGGGAGGAAAAACAACAATTCTCTTTAAGGATTATAGCAGTAACGTAACCTAGTTCTTTCTCTAAGACAGGAAACTGTTTTCAAAAGACCAGTTCTAATATGGATAGAAAAGCTGTGGAATATACAAACAATGGAATACTACACAGTAAGGAGAATAAATCATCTGTAACTACATGCATCAAAATGAAAGACTAACAAACAGAAAGCTAAAAGAAGCCAAACTTCATAAAAGCATACAGTCTGGATGATTCTATTTGTATAATGGAAAATCAGCCAAAGCTAGTTTATGCTGCTGGAAGCCAGGCTGCTGGCTCCCCTGGGGCAGGACTAAGAGAAAGTGGTGTGACTGGAAGAGGCACGAGGCGGACTTCTGCGGTGCTGGTTGTTAAACCGAAAAACCACCCTTTTGTTCAGTTTGTGAAGAGTGAGTTCCACAAAAATTTATGATGTACACTTTTCTATATATATGTTGTGCTTCAATAAAAGTTAAAAAGCAGATCTAGTAATTTTCTTGGTTTTTAAAACATAAGTAAAAATATAAATTCAATGCTTCGATTGCACAGCTGATTTTGTCAACTATATTGAACAATAAGAGTATTTACAACAGGCATCTCCTTTGCTCTAGAGAAGTTAGCTCTCCAGTGGCATTACACTACCCATTTAAGAACTCTATCACAATGAAAACTATGTAAAATGTGTTACTGATGGATGGCTTTCTGAGAAAAATTACATCACCTCACTGCAGAATGAGCTCACTTAGGGAATTACATACAGTCGCTTCTCTGTAAAGAGCTGCTATCTTTCAAACAGCTGCATTGTTTCTGATTCTCCATAATTTTAAGACCATTTCTTAAGCTGCAGAAAGTACAGCAGGTCAGCTTTTGTACCACTTAGGACTGACTGGAGAAAGCCAGTGATAGTTTCATGAAGGAAAAAAAGCGACAAGGTGACCATCTTTAACATCAGCCAGGTCAAGTCTATATAGCAATTCCCTTTCCTTTACTGAAAGGCAACACAGCATAAGGATGGTGAGGAATCCATCCTCAATCTTTTTCAGTTGCGCTGTGGACTGCTGAGAAGTCACGTTAAAACATCAGTTAACCAACTGGTGAACACACTTCTGGGGTGGGGGGCCAACATCAACCCAAACGCACGTAGAATCTGACAAGGCATGAATGATGCAGCAATAGGTTTCAAGGAAAAAAGCGAGGATTTCGTTTTCCTAAGTAAAACAAGCTAGAGCAAACCTGTTCTACTACAAGAATATAAAAACCAGCCACAATAAAACAAAACAAAAACCACCCTGGGCCAAGCCCTGTGACCCTGGCTCGCCCAGCTGTTTGGAGCTGGCCATGGCAAGGAAGGTGGTGCGGCAACCTGTTATACCGCATTGACACGATCCAGACCAAACCTCCCATTCTACAGCAAGACAATCAAGGCCCAAGGAGGTTAAGCGCTTTGGGCCGGGGTCACACAGCAGTTAGGTTACAAGCTTAGCCCTCAGTGCAGGCCTCTGAGCATTTGCCCCATGCTCTTCCCATCATACCAACACTTCCTCCTGGCTAGAGGCAGTAAGTATGGTCAGGCCAACTCAGCAGGATCCCAATCACCCCGTGGCAAGGCAAAGAGAAGTGGCCAGTTCAAAAGGGCACTTTCCTTTGGACACAGATGAGTCAGTTACCTAAAATCATACCATTCCACAGTAAAGCTAGAGATAAAGACTATCCTTTCCCATGTATGAATGTTTCCTTTTTTCAACTTTGTTATGTCAACACATTCACAGGCAATATTCATTATGTAATATGGCCAATGTAAACCAATGACTCTCCATATGCTATGTGAGAAGCTCAGCAGCATCCCAAACTAATTTAAAACCAGTCTAAACAAGCAATATGTACACAATGTCCAGATAATAAAGGGTTTTTGTTTTTTGTCATCCATTCCCCGCCCCTCCCCCCCCCCCCACCAAGAATAAGGTTTTTAAGACAGGTGGTTCAGTTCCAGAGTGCCCGGCATAAGGCAGAAGACATGCTGAAAGCGAGGTTCAACCTTCCAGGTTTTTCCTCAAAACAGGCAGCACTTGCCTTCTTTGTCACCAAGGCTCCCCAAAGGAAATAAGGTGCTTCTTAGAAAAGATGTAGCCCCCATTCCAAGGGTCCATCACACCTCTAAATATATGGAAGTAAAACTAATCCATACCTTGAAATTTCTTTTTGATTGCATCCTTGGAGCTTGCATAGATCATTTTACTTTTCAGAGGAGCTAGTTCTGGTGCCCTGGACAAAGAGATGCCAAAAAGGAAAAAAAACGTTTAGAGAAAGTACAATTACACTGTGTTAAACATTTGCACCAGTGATGGGGGAGGGTCCTCAGAATCTCCTAGGAGAGTTTTGCCAACTACACAATTTGTCTAGCTCCCTCCTCCTCGGAGACTAACTATCAAGGACAGGCACAGACAGAATGGCTCAGGTTGAATAAGGTGGAATAAAATCAGAGAACCATCAATTAAAGATCAGATTAACAGGTCCATAATAAGAAAAAACCAACACTGGATAATTGTATTACCCAATTTGTTTTAAAATTTTTTCCCCATTTTTATCAATAAAGGCGAGTTCAGGCTAATAACACCATCTTGTTTTCAACTCTTTCTGGTTAGGAAAAAAAAACTTCAGAAAGTATAGAGAATAATCTGTAAATCAAGTGTTTGCCACCCTGAATTAAGAAATGCTAGCAATTTTAGCATTTTTGCTTCAGATTATTTGTAATATATTTTTTAGAAAACAAAGTCCCCTTCTTAACCCTCACCAGTCCCTTCATTTATGTCTGTTCCAATAGACAAATAGCAAATTCTGACCACATGAGTACTTGCTTTCATCTTAGTCTAACATAATAAAACATGTCACAAGGATGTTTTCTTAAGCAATTCAGGAATTGCCTTGACTGTCAATATTACTATTATCTTGTATTTACAAAACTTTTAGTGTCTCCCTCCTCCTGAATTAATACTGGAAGCACAGCATACGTTTCTTCACTTTCTTCACTAGCAATACTGAAAAATAACATACTAACAATGCACAGAAAAATCTCGTCCTATTCAAACTGCTTGTCCATGAATTATTTCCCACTATGCCACCAAACCCCAGGCCTGCCTCCGCTCCACACTATCTTGCTACACTTCTACACGGAGTGTAGTTAAATACTTTTAACACCTAATGCTTGCATTTAGCTGCCATATTTCCAGACCATTCCACAGTCGTTAGCACTGAATGCTAGTGTGGACTTCACCTAGTCTCCTCCTCCCACAGAGGGCAGTTTTTGTTCTTAGGGAGCAGGAAGAGCAGTCTCTGTGTCTCTCAGATGCTTATTTCTCCCAACTTGAAGTTCCAAGGAGGGAGGCAGAGCCATAACCACCACCTTAGGTCTGGAAATTGCTTGAGCTGCAAAGTTAAGTGGGTACTTTCTTTATGCAAAATAGGTCAGGGACAGGAAAAAGCATTAGCTGTTCTGATTTTACTCTAACCAGATTTTAAAAACACCTTAGTAAGAGCCATTCCCTGGGCCCTAAAGAGAGCCTGTTATGGGAAACTCCTATTAGGTTGTACATTTTCTTAAAGCAACAGTGCAAAACAAAACACTCTATTAACACTGATTTCCCTTTTCTTCTTTCTACTTTTATTTTCCAAATGTTCTTTAATAATGATGTATTATTTTCATAGTGGGAGAAAAAAGGTAGAAAAAAAACAGGTAAAAATTGTGCAAATGAAGTCAACAGTCACTAATTTAACAGCCTAAACCCTCAGCTGCCGTATCTATGGCTCAGAAGGGTAGCGGCTTCACCCGTGTTACTCAGAGCTGTTTTCCCCAGGCTCTAACACAACACCTGGAGTGTGGCAGAAATAAAAGTTCGTATCAGGAATGTGCTGGTCTGAAGTCTCATTAGCTGCTATCCTTAGGTAGATCTGTCGTGGCTCTCAGACTTGCAGAACAGTAAGCTGCCGCCAGACAAGCACCCTGACCCCACATTTATATTCCACACAGCATACTGGTTTAATCAAGTTCAATAAAGGCTTGCTGAAATGTGACTGAGGTGTGATCTAGAGTTACTTTCCTTTAAACCAGGATTCGTCTGATTTCCTAGCTCCATATCCCAAGCTGTTGGTGACACACAGCTAAGAGCCTTGTCCTGGCTCAGGCAAAAGTATCAAGAGGACCCTCACTCCCCCCCAAATCAAAGGCTGTTAACCACCCCCCCTTCCATTGGAAGCTAGAGAATATTCTACATAAGAATTCCATATCAAGGAAAGTAGTATAATACAACTAAATAAGAGACACATGTGTGACTTTTAACTCAAGCTTAATCTCAAACTTACTTGAAAAGACCAGGATAACTAAATTAAGCAGAAAAAGGCCACATAAATCACCTTATAACACTTTTCCACTATTTAGAACAAGGCTATCCAGAAGGGCTTTCTGCAGTGATGGAAATGTTCTCTGTGCTACCCAATAAGGTGCCACTAGTCACGTGCAGCTACTGAGCATTTGAAAATGTGGCAATTTGACTAAGAAAATGAATTTTAAAATATATTTAATTATTTTACATTTAAATAGCCACAGTGGCTAATGGCTACCCCCTACTGACCTAATTACAGTTGCAATGATAGTACCAACTTCCAAAGTAGTAAACCAGAGGGGTGCCTGGATGGCTCAGTCCGTTAATCCTGCAACTCTTGGTTTTGGCTCAGGTCATGATCTCAGGGTCATGAGATCAAGCCCTACGCCCAGCAGGAGTCTGCTTGAGATTCCTTCCCACTCCCTCTGCCCCTCCCTCAACTCACTCACTCACTCACTCCCCTACCCTTTAAATAAATAAATTCTTCTATAAAAAAAAAAAAAGGTAGCAAACCACAGAGGAACAAGTAAAGGATGGGTGTTTTAAAAAGTGAAAGGCTGGTTCCTGGCAAGACGTGCTGGAGAAGGATTTTGGTGGGGTAAACTTTCTTCTCAGGATTCTAGGAAGAATTTTTAGAGAAACGTTAGCTTGTGAGTTCAGATAATGCATAAAATCTAGCTTCTGTCCCTACCCCCACCAAAAAAATCAACTACTAAAAGTCATATTCTTTCAAGTACACAAAGAGTAGTTAAAACTTAGTTTTGGTACCACAAACATTAATCTAGCTAAGACATTATGAAACCTTGTAAATAAAAATTAAATGACAATGACTGCAGATAGCTTGACTGAAAATCCTTTTGGCCCTAGGAACTGGTTTCTCCAAGTGCTAACAGTAAGATTAACTCTTGAGTTATACAGAGGCTCAATATTCCTGATGCTTACCACAAAAAAAACATCAATTCCTCTTTTCTGGATTCCTTGGTTTCAAAGCTTGCATCATACAAAGCATAGCGACAATCTTTTTCAGGAAGCATTCCCACAAAATGCTTGAAAGGATCGGTTATGGTTACACCAACATCTCCAACCAAGATCTCTTTCCCTTCTTCTACAATGATGCACTTTTTGTCTGCACTGAGACAAAAAATGACGGCCTTCTTTCTTTTCTTGATTTCTTCTGGGGTAGAGCACTTCCGAACTTTCATGTCATAAAAAATGCGACATACTTCATCTGCAACTTGCACTCCGGAAGCCTATAACAAGGAAAAAAAGTCAGGAGGAGGCTTACAACTTTTATTGTGCCAAATATAAAAACACTATGTAACTTTTCCTTATAAATTGGCATACACTTCAAATTTTTAAGGTATACTCATCATCCAACAGAAAAAATCTAAGCTGCAATTGCTAGTTTCAGTCATTAAACTTTAAAAAGATTACATACATAAAGTATTCATCACTATTGCATAGGATTAGGGAAGACTGAGCTACAGCAGCCCCTCCTATCCTAAAACCTGGAAAAAGGTGCTTCCTAAGGTGCTAGATTCTTTTCTTTTAAAGGGGTTGCTCAGAGCCCTGACTGGGAGTAGTCATCTCCCCAGTTTGGGTATTAATAATACCCAAAATTCTTTTCATAATGCATAGCAGATGGACAGAGTGGCTGCGTTGGGAAAATTCCATCCCACCAGCATATCTTTCTCTAATAAAAGAATTTTTTTTTTTTAAGATTTTATTTATTTGACAGATAGATAGAGAGCACAAGTAGGCAGAGTGGCAGGCAGAGGGAGAAGCAGGCTCTCTGCTGAGCAGGGAGCTGGACGTGGGGTTCGATTCCAGGACCCCAGGATCATGACCTGAGCCGAAGGCAGCTGCTTAACCAACTGAGCCACCCAGGCGCCCCTCTAATAAAAGAATTAAAAGGTTTCTGTTCTATGCACATTTCAAAATTATGTGATTAATATTTAGTAATGTATTAATCATATGCCTTTAAAATTTCACTTACAAAATCTCCAAGTTTTAAATTAAGATCACTAGATCTTAACTGTTTCAACCACAAAAAGACATGAGAATTATGTGACATGATGGAGGTATTAGTGTAATCATCATACTACAGTATATAAATGTATCACATCAACACCTTGTACATCTTCAGCTTATACAATGTTATTTGTCTATTATATCTCAATTTTAAAAAAGGATAAGAAAATGCTTACTGCTGTAGAAAGAAGATAATTTAGGATCATACTGACCAGAAAAATAAACCTTTTACCATGTAACGCTTGCTATTCTGAAATGTGACCCTGACAGCAAAAGGTCTCAACCTGAGTTTTTAATCTTTTCATCTTCTTTAAGGAGTGTTCTATTTGCATTAACTTTACTAAAGCCATAATTTTTGATGCCTCATTAACTACTTTGGTTTGCATGTTAGCTTTTCTAAAGCAAGAACTATAAACTTCATAAATTTAAATACTAAACAATGCAAAAAATATTAATGACACCCAAAATTAATGTCAAGTAATTTGATTAATAAAACTACATATAAGATGAAAGGACACAGGTACCTGGGTGGCTTAGTTAAGTGTCCAACTCTTGGTTTCAGCTCAGGTCATGATCTCAGGGTTGTGAGATCGAGCCCCGTGTCATGCTCTGCGCTCAGCAGGGAGTCTGCTTGAGATTCTCTCTCTCCCCCACCCCCTGCCCTTCCTCTCTAAAATAATACTCTTTTTAAAAAAATGATAAAAGGAATTTTAAAAAATTCCTAAAAAAATGAGGAGAAAATATTTGCAAATCATATTTCCAATAAGAACTTGTATCCAAAATAAAGATCCCTTATAACTCAAAAATAAAAAAGACCCAAATTAAAAATGGGTAAGGGATCTGAAGACATTTCCCCCAAAAAGATATAAAATATGGTCAGTAAGCACTTTGGAAAAAGTGCTCAACATCATCAGCCATTAGGGAAATACATGTCAAAACCACAAGGATCTACTACTTTACACCCTTTAGAATGACTATAATAGAAAAAGCAGTACCAAATGTTGGTGAGGCTGTTGAGACACTGGAACCCTCTTACGTTGCTGACAGAATTGTGAAACAGTGCGGCTGTTTCAGGAAAGAGTTTGGCAGTTTCTCAAAAAGCTAAACATGGAGTTAATACCTATCAATGCCATTCCTAGGTATATACACAAGAGAAATGAAAACATATGTCCATATAAAAACTTGTACACAAATGTTCAGAGCAGCATGATTCATAATAGCTGAAAAGCAGAAGAAAGAATGTTACTGGTGCCTGGGTGCCTCAGTCATTAAGCGTCTGCCTTCGGCTCAGGTCATGATCCCAGGGTCCTGAGATCAAGCCCTGCTTTGGGCTCCCTGCTCAGCAGGAAGCCTGCTTCTCCCTCCCCCACTCCCCCTGCTTGTGTTCCCTCTCTCGCTGTGTCTCTCTCTGTCAAATAAATAAGTAAATTAAAAAAAAAAGTTTATCAACTGAATGGATAAACAAAATGTGGTATCATCCATACAATGGAATATTATTTAGCCATAAAAAAATAAGGTAGTGTTAAACGCTATAACATGGATAAACTTGAAAAACATCATGCTAAGTGAAAGAAGCCAGATATAAAAGGCCACATATTGCATGATTCTATTTCTATGAAATGTTCAAAATAGGCAAATCCATGGACAGGAAGTAGATCAGTGGTTTCTAGGAGCTTAAAGGGTAAAAGGAATGGGGAGTGACCACTAATGGACATGGGGTTTCTTTGTGGTGTGAATGCTCTGGGATTTGACAGTGGTGATGGATGCACAACTCTGAATACACTGAAAACCACTGAATCATACTTTATGATATGTGAATTATAGCTTAGTAAAGCTGTTACTTAAAAATGCACATAAGAATTCTGGGGGTTAAAATACACTAAGATCCTAGCATTTACTTAATATTGGGGTAAGTGGGCCATTTAATAATCTCATTTATTAAAAGAGCTCTAACATACCTCAATTCTATCTAATCTAGTCCACATCTAATCAATCATAATCTATTTCAATCCTATCTAATCTAATCCACACTTTGTTTATAAACAAACATTCAGGAGGTAGTAGATACAGAAAATTAAGAAAACTACTACAAGACTATCCTATCTTATCACTTTCCTACTTTAAAAAGCACTTTCCTTAAACTTTCTTTTACTGCTTTAGAAGTAGTATTCTAATCTTCACAGTTCATCTGTTAAGCAAGAATCTTCATTTTGCTTTTTTGTACAGAGAATAAAATGTTGCAAGCAACAAAGATTAATGAATACTAGAAACAGACCCCAATTCCTCCAACTCCCTAGTCAGCCATGTGGATCTGTAAATCACAACTGACCAACCCATATTTAAAAGCCTGAAGGAAACATTGGAGACCTTATATCCAACCAATCATTTGAAGGTATCTGTCAATATCTAAGTGAATTACCTCAAACACTTTAAATTCTGACTTGGAAATAAAGCATATTAATCACCTACCAGCATGGAAACAAAGTAAATATGTATTCTGCAATTATAACGCAACTAATCTCAGCCAAATCTAGCTATAACTTACAGGAACCTTAAAAGCCTCAGTAAGGAGAAGTCTGAGCTTTTCTCTACCAGAAAGGATGTTTGTAAAGGTTTCTGATGAGAGGAATACTACAGACACTTCTGCTTGAGGAAATTAACATTGAAGACTGTGAAAGAAAAATTGGCAAACACACTGAAAACAGGAAGACCACTTCTGAGGCAATTACAAATATCCATATGATATCAATTTTAAAGACATCTAGGTGGACATGACCAGTTAGCAACTGGAAATGTGAGCATGGTGTGAGCACGGATCTAATTGATACTTTGGACTATAATCAATATCATAGAGGTACCAACATTAAGTAGCAAAAGAGTAACAAGTCAAGGGGACTAAGAAGAAATGCTCAGAAAACTAGAAAGAAAAAGTAAGAAAGGAGAAAACCACATCCTAGAAGCCAAGGGAGAGTGTTGGGGGGAGAGGGTGGGTGGTCATCAACACCAAAAACTGCCAAGCCTGAGAATGACTGCAAGAGACCACCAGGTTTGGCAACTGAGTTTCTATGCATTTCAGGATATTGGCGGCATCAGGCAGAAGTCCAGGGTAATGGGCTGAGGATTTACAGGGGTAAACTAAGGAGGTAAAGACAGAAAGCACAAGACAGTTAGTGGCAAAGGGAAAAGGGAAGACTGTGTGCTAACTTTACAGAAATTATCTTACGACTGGGGAAATCTGACCATACTAAAAGTTTAAGAGTTTGAAGGAACAAGAGGAAAACCAAAACACTAAAGGAAAAAAAAAAAAAAGGCAAAAACTAATATTGAGTACTTAATGCTGTCAGACACTTCTAAATCACAAAAATTCTGAGATAGCTACTGCTATTATTTGCATCTTACAAATGGGGAAACTGGGGCATAGATTAAGTAACTTCAGAGTCACATGGAAACCTATAGCAGAAATGAGATCTGAACTCAGGCAATTTGGTTCTGGGGGATACTCTTAACCACTTACAATTAAGAGACAGAACTCTAAAGAGATTGATGAGATCCAGGGTGCAGATGAGGGAATCAGTCTTAGAAAAGAATATACAAATATCCCTCAATTTTCAAAAGTTCGAGTTACACCAGTTTGCTTTTTTTAAAAAGACCTGCATTAGTACCTGTTTTCACAGACCAAAAGAAATCTAAAGATTTTCACATTTACAAAAAAAGGCAAAAAGCAAAAATAGCACTGAGCATTTGTATGGAGGCAGTGCATACCCCGAGCAGTGAGAGTGACCCCACCAAGCTCCTACCCCAGGATCTATACTCAGCATCTCCACATCAAGCTGCCATAGCTTTAAACTGTGTCTGTTAGCATCTGTGCTACATCTTGATTTATTTTGTTCATCTGTAACCAAGATGTGTCCTAAAGATACCAAAAGAGCCTAAGAAAGGTTATGTTTGGGTCTGGAAATGCTCAAAATTTTTTCCATATAAATTAATGGTAATTGCTACACCATTCTGCCTTATGAAAGGTTTCACAGGCTCACTCTAATTTTGGATAGTGGGGGAAACCTATACCCTTTTCTCCTCTAAAATAGTAAAAGGGAGAGTAACAGTTTTGGGAAGGAAAACACACATTGCTAAAAACTGTACTTGGAAACCTCTATTTTCTCTATGAAGTGTAAACCAGGAAAAGTAGAGCAGGAGTTTGAGGGCAAATTAGGTAAAGATTCAGAATAGCTGTTATGGGGAGTTCCCAAGGGCATCACTTAAGGACAAGCAAAGGGACTCTGAGGACATCTAAAGGTTCCGCTGAGGTCAGGAAGGGTGGCGGGAGAGCAATCTGGCAGTACACAGATGTTGATGGCAGTTAGCTGGAAAGGAAGCACCCTGCATTCTCCCTAGGAGACTTTATCCATGCTTAAGGTTCAAGCATCTAACCCAAATGACTTGTACATTGTTCAGATTTCTGCTTTTCTGAGCCCGAAGCCTTTACACCCAATTTCCTATCTAACATGTCCAGCTAGATGTGTCAAAGAGCCCTGATGCTCAGCATGTCCCAAGTCCCCCTCTAGCCAAGTCCCTTCTTTCTTCCACCATCCCAGTTATACAGACTCCAAACCTAAAAGATATCCTCAATAGTTCCTTCTCCCTCACGTCACTTGGCTCTTTGACTTTTCGTATCTTTTTCCAAGACATTCAGCTCTCTCCATCTGTCACCACTCTCCCAGCCCAAGCCACCTCTTTCTGTCGTCTGAGCTGTTACAGTAACCCCCGAAGTGGCTGCAGGGAAGAGAGATCAAGATATGTGTACACCACATTGCTTCCTCTTTGTGGCCACAGAGGAAGACTACATTCCCCAGCCTCCCTTGCAAGTTCAAAGTTCAGCTGGGGCCATGGAGTTCTGCTCAGCAAGAGGTGGGCACAGTGATACAAACGACTTCTAGCCCTGACTCTTGTTTTTTTTCCCCGTATTTTATATATATATATATTTTTATTATTATGTTAATCACCATACATCATTAGTTTTTGATGTAGTGTTCCATGATTCATTGTGTATAACACCCAGTGCTCCATGCAGAACGTGCCTCTTTAATACCCATCACCATAGCCCTGACTCTTTAAAAGTGATCTTCAAGCTCTGTCTTCCCCCTGACAAGAGGACCTTGGTGGAAGAGGGCTGCCGACTCCCCTGAACTCTGCGTGATAGAGAGGAAGTCTTTTCTGTGTTAAGCCACTGAGATTTGGGGCTTAATACGTTACCACAGTTGTTCAAATACGACAGACTGCCCATGCCCACTGCTGATCCCCTCCACCCTCCGATTTATCTTCTACACTGCAGCCAGAGATCTGAAACACAAATCCAATCTCCATTCTTAAAATACTTCAATGGCTTCCCATTGATCTGAGGGTAAAAGCAGTAATAATTCTTTAACATAGTCTAGTCCTACCCACCTCTCCAGCTTTATCTTATACCACACAAGCTCTGTAATCTCACTACCCTGGCCTTCTCTTAGTGGTTTACATTGGCCATGCTCCCTCCCACCTTCGCTCATACTGTGCACCCTGCCTGGACAGCACCTCCCCACCCTTCTTTGCCTAATTCACTCTTCAGATCCCAGCTTAATTCTCACTTCGCAAAAAAGCTATCTGGGTCAAACCCACTATAACATGCTTCCATGACACCATGAATCTCTACCCCATAGCATTTACCACAGTTTCAATGTTCTGTTTATTTTTTTATTAAGTTTATTTTAATTCCAGTATAGTTAAGATACAGTGTTATATTAGTTTCAGGTACACAATTAGTGATTCAACAATTCTACACATTATCAGCACTCATCATGATAAATGTACTCTTTTAATCCTCATCACCTATTGCACCCATCCCCCACCCACCTCCCCTCTGGGACAGACTTATATCACTTAGCATTATAGTCTCTAGCTCCCTCTGTGTTGTTGCAATTGGCAACATTTCTTCCCTTTTTATGGCTGAATAATATTCCATTGTATATATATACCACATCTTTATCCATTCATCTATCAATGGACACTTAGGCTGCTTCCATAATTTGGCCACTGTAAATAATGCTGCAATAAACATGGGGGTGCATGTATTCCTCTGAATTAGTGCTTTTGTATTTTTTGGGTAAATACCCTCAGTGTTCTCTCTTTAAGATTATTTATTTAATGACTGTCTCCCCAAATAGGCTGTAAATTCCTTAGGACAGACTGTGTCTGCTTTGTTCTCTACTGCATTCCTCTGAGGAAATCAAAGATTTCCCAAGACCCCCAAGGAAGTTTATCTAACGGAGAAGATAAAGATAGCATATATAAAGCTTCAATATTGGTAAAACTTTCATTATGCCTTGATAAACTCCAATGGAAGGGAGTTTAAAGAAGGCAGAGATTAAATGGGGGGCCGGGGGTGGGGGATGGAGGCACTCAGGGGGGATTTCACATGTAACTGACTTAAAGCACTCCAAAATAAGGGGACTGAAAGAAGGACGAAGACAGTTCCTGATGATGCAAATCTGGCACGTACACTATGAGAGGAGGGTAAGGGAGGAGGAAATGGAGATGTGGACTGGCTTCCGGTGGAAGAGGCCACGAATGGTAGGCTGAGTTTGGAGACCCTGGGTATTTTTAAAAAGAAAAGATGACCAGCTAAAAGGCTAATTCGGTAAGCAAGGCAAGATGTGATCAAGGCCTTCATCAGGGTAGTCGGAGCAGTATGAGGAGGAGGGCCGGAAGCCGACTCTGCAAAGGTACAAACAACTGTACTGAACAACAATTGGCTGGGAGAGGGAAGGTGGAAAGGAAGGAGTCAGAATAAAGTATGTAGTCCGGTGCTTAGGATCTCGTCAAATGCTTACTTTCTCACATCTTTCCTTAGGGCGGCTTTAGAGACTTTGATGTTAAATAAGTATGGTCCTCTACCACTTGTTATATTACTAAATTCTGCCCATGAAAATAATGAAAAATCCATCAGGTGAAGTGTATACTTTTAATACTATTGTACACTATTCAACTAATAAACAAATATGCTTAAATTTGTTATACTTTCATTTACCTAGTATATCCTTGAAATAGCACTCATATGGAAGATTAAACAACTAGCCCCTAGATTCTTGATAACGATTTTTATAAAGTAAAACTAAAATCATGAGGGCAGACAGAGAAAGCAGGGAACACCAGTCTTACGGGCCTGTCCCAACACTGTCCCAGGGCCCCTCCCTTCCTAACCTCTAGTCTAGCTCAGCACAGCTCTTCTCAACAAGCTGGGAGCTCTTTTACCCTTGGTTCAGGGGATTGGGGAGGTGCATTAGAAAGCTGGGGTAAAGATTAGTAGGAGGGAAAAATATGAAATAATCCTTAAGTAACTACAGTTTATTAACATCTTGGAGGCCCAAAGGAGACAACCTGAAATTGAAGCACCAGAATTATGAGAGCACCAGTTCCATCCAAGCTTTCCCACTGACTAGCTGTGTTACCCTGGGCATGTCATTTAACATCCTCTGAAGTATACTAGTTCCTTCAACTAATTTATTTAGGGGGGTCACTAGATCAGTTATCGAACTTTACAGTACACAGGAATCTCCTGGGAATCTTGTTAAAATGCAGATTTTATATATTCTGATTCAGAATATCTGGGGTGGAGTCTGAAGTTCTGCATTTCCAATAGTAAGCTCCAGGTAAAGATCACTAAAATGTAGTTCTGGGGACGCCTGCGTGGCTCAGCTCGTTAAGCATCTGCCTTTGGCTCAGGTCATGATACCAGGGTCTTGGGATCAAGTCCCGTATCGGGCTCCTTGCTCTCCTTCTGCCTCTGCTGCTCCCCCGTTTGTGCTCTCTCTCTCTGAGAAATAAATAAAATCTTTAAAGTGTAGTTCTAAAAAAAAAAAAAAAAAAAGAAGATAGCAGGAGGGGAAGAATGAAGGGGGGGAAATAGGAGGGGTAGACAAACCATGAGAGACGATGGACTCTGAAAAACAAACTGAGGGTTCTAGAGGGGAGGGGGGTGGGGGGATGGGTTAGCCTGGTGATGGGTATTGAGGAGGGCACGTTCTGCATGGAGCACTGGGTGTTATGCACAAACAATGAATCATGGAACACTACATCTAAAACTAATGATGTAATGTATGGGGATTAACATAACAATTAAAAAATTTAAAAAAATAAAATGTAGTTCTAAAATTTCAAGAAATATAGTAAAATCTTAGCTCATTGTTATTTTACCTTTCTACTTACAGGCTTAATTTTTATAATGAAGCAGAGTGATAAGAGCACTTTATGAAAACAGGCCCAAAGTCAAAGCATTTCTTGTGCCACAGACCCCTGGTGAAGCCTATGGGTCCTTTCTCAAATGGAGTTTCAAGTAAAATGTATATTATGAAAGTAGCCAATTATATTGAATACAGTTCATCTAGGATAATGGTTAAGCACTCCTGTGAAAGTATTAATTTCAGTGGATTTGTTACCACCAAGAGACTTTATAGCAAATCTTAAAACAAAAATGACTGTAACACTGATCTAAAGAATTACCTGTTCTTTACACTGTACTTTTACCTAATAGAAAAGGTCTTCTCCCATCAATCTTATTTTTCAGTATTTCTCTAAAATGTTAGATTACTAAGATAGTAACTGCTTAGCTGGCAAGAAATCAAAAGTTTATTTTAAAAAGGAAAATCAAATTCAGTTTTTATTTTAAACTTATTTTTTTAAATTATTATGTTCAAATGCGAAGTTTTAACAATAAAGACCATTAAAGGATACTCTGAACATAGCACCAAAATTTGCTGCACAGCTGGGCAGGAAAATCTGGAGAAAATAGCCTGCCACAAGAGCACTGTGATTACCTTACAAAGATACGCAACCCACAACTTCAGTTTCTGTGTGTTCTGTACCAGTGGCCATTGGAGAATAACGGTCGCTCTTACAACCCCACCTCCGTGTCAAAACAGTTGCTGTTAAATAATTACTTCACTCTATTTTATCTCACTGACTACCAGTTTTTAACTTGTTCATGAGGTATAACAGATCTCAAACCAGAGTCTCCTCTGGCAGAGCTTTGGTAAACACTGATTCAGATCTGAGGCACCGCCTTAATACTCAAGATTGACTCAGTGTGCACTTCTTTAAATAAAGATACTACTCACAAACAAAATGCTACAGAGAACGTGTAACACTGGGTATTTTAATAATTGCAAATGACAGAACACACTTAAAACATCAATTCTCTCAACAATTCTAGCATAAGGGCTATAATTTTTGAAAGGAGCATCAAGTTTTTCAGATTCAATTTTTGTAAACAACTAAACCGGCCCCCAAAACTAATGACTTAAAGCAGTCCCTCCTAAACCAGAATACCATAAATGGTCTATTTCTATACTACGAACTGAAGTAGGATAGCTGACTTTGCCAACTATACTTTACACAATCCTCACTGGAGAAAACAGGAATGAAAGTTTATTTGCTACTTCAGGAAAGTATTAATTTTTTAAAAAATATTTTTCTAAGTTAAGAGAGTTTGAAATATTCGAAAGTAGGATATTGCATAGCAGACAAATATAATTTAAAATTTATAAACACCTGGCAGAAATCAGGCGTTAGGTCCTTTCTCAACCTACCCAACTCTTAAACACCCAAGATAAGCATAATCAAAGGATGGGGACTTTAAATATGGGTTCATGATTCTCCTTTATTTACACCAACCCTTGAACAACAGTCAAAAGAAACAAAAATGAAAGACTACAAAACCTTTGGGCTTCTGGCTACTATAACTGATGCTTCTGAGCAAGAACGTTGAGACAACAAAGAGTGACAAGTGCTTCAAGGCACATTTCTACATAGAAATGACAAGGGCCTCAGAGGTCCTATGTTATGATGGGGGCTGAATACATATATCCATCTCCCTACCAAAATTCCACTGAAGCACAAAAAGGGGATTAAGAAAGAAAGAAAAAAAAAAAACAAGGACAAAAAAACAGAAGAAATATGGAAATTCAAAGTAGGAAGAATGAGTGCAATTAGTCTGAGACACATGTAGGTCCTTAGATCCCTTCTTAAATTCCACCCTGCCACCGATCTGTGGAATTCTGGAGTTTATTCTCTGAAGAGGGTAAACAACAGAACTTTCTAGCTTAGTCATCATACTGGAAACAGGAAAATAGGGGACCGTATGTAAATGAATGCTAAGACACTCTCTCCACCACCACTGCCTTGAAGCCTGAATATTTAAGAAATCCTTAGTCCCACTGTTTCAGAGAGCCATGCTGTCTAACAGAACTTTCTGTGATGATGCAAATGTTCTGTATCTGCACTTTCCAATATGGTAGCCACTACCACACATGGCTGTTGAGCACATGAAATGAGGCTAATGGAATTGAGGAACTAAATTTTTATCCTATTTTAAATAATTTAACATAAAAATAACACATAAAATTAACTCTTAATAGTATATTTTAGGTAAACAAATTTATAAGACACATTACATAGTTTTCCGCCTTGGAAAAACAATATATTATTTAGCTTTATGGATGACTCATGCCATCAGGAACCTTAGTTATTATTCTATACAGTGGCAGGGCAGGATTTCAATTCTAGTTTACTAATAATTACAGTTAACTATTTCTGGGGGCAAGGAAGCAATCTTGAAGGGAAATATAGATAAGACATTGTGTTTGTTTGTTGGAATAGCCTGAGTATTAATTTGGAAAAATCAAAACAACCAAAATGAAGAACAGTCACAGAAATTCAGACAAGAAGGCGTGACTTAAGCAAATATTTTAATTCATACAGATGGCATCACAAGAAAGTTTTTTTTTTTTTTTAAAGATTTTATTTATTTTTGGGATGCCTGGGTGGTTCAGTCGGTTAAGCGTCTGCCTTCGTCTCAGGTCATGATCCCAGGTCCTTGGATGGAGTCCCCCATCAGGCTCCTTGCTCAGTGGGGAGCCTCTAGCCCTGCCTGTGCACTCTCTCTGACAAATAAGTAAATATAATCTTTTTTAAAAAGATTTTATTTATTTTTGAGAGAGAGAGAGAGAGCAGGGGGAGTGGGTGGGGGAGAGGGAGAAAAGCAGACTCCACATTGAGTGTGGGGAGCCCGATGCGGGGCTTGATCTCACGACCCTGAGATCATGACCTGAGCTGAAATCAAGAGTCAGACACTCAACTGACTGAGCCATCCAGATGCCCCCAAAAAAGTTTTTACTTCTTGAGGAAAAAAATGCTAGATACTGGGGAAGAACTGAAATAATGAATTTACAGTACAAAGTTTATATAACAGCAATAAGGATAACTTCATTTTATATAATATTACATATGACCATTCCAGATGTATTTTATAATTAATTGGGAATACATGTTTTAAATAAACTGATAACATCAGATATGTAATTTTTTTTTTTTTTTCAGTTTGCTGTGTTTCTCGTTATCATAAAACAGAATTTGGAACATTTAATCTTAGAAGACTTTTTAACCAGAGGAGAAAGTATAGTGAATCTATCTTATTCAAATCTTGTAACATGAACAAGTTAGTTAACATCTCTAAACCTCAGTCTCATCATCTGTAAAATGTGAATTATGATCATCTTAACTCAAGAAGAGTGATAACACAAATAAATCACCTAAATACAGTACCTGTCAATGGTATCACTCAGTGATTGGGAAGACTCATATTATTATGAACCAGAAAACCTGGTTACAGCTTTTTCCACTCCTTCTAGTTACTAATGTGGCTGATTGTTAATGAAGCCTTTGAGTAATGGAAGGCTATGAATAAAAGAAATCCAGACAGCTTAAAACTTAATTTGAAACAGCAATTTCTATCTGTTCCCTGATAACCAGAAATAAATTAAAAAACCATACTGACATTTGATGTGTATCTCTTCCCACAATTATTGAATGGTTGCACAGCAAAGACATGCAAGAGCAAACAGCTAACAGTCTTCTCTAACACAGTCAAGATTCAGTTACACTAGACCACTTCCCATTCTTCTAGGCACAACTATCACTTACAACCGTAAGTCAAAATCTACAGTGATGACAACTGGGGCCTGTGGGGTGAGCTAATAGGCTTTGTTCTAAAGTTTGTCCCTACCCTTTATACATCAGTCAAGCAAGCACACAGCAAATTCTCAATCCCTTGGTAAGTTCAAAATGTCTGGAGCTGCCACATGTAATTTTATAGATTGTGCCTTGCTTAAGAGTGCAAGATAGAGCTAAATTCAAGTTCATGTTCCATTAGCCAAGGGATGTGCCTGCAGGGCTTCAACTGTCCGAAGGAGTGCCATCTGCTTGTCTCCTGAGGCCACAACACCAGAGGAAGCATCATTCTGTAAATTGCACAAAGTCACTACATAAGCGATCAGTGATCCAGAAAATGTTCCACGTTAACTCTCTGCCTTAATACACTCATTCCTGAAAACAATTTCCAATTACAGAAGTCCTTCATTCACCTCATAGCAAAGCACAATGTCCTTGAGATAGCCTAGGCAGACCAAATAGCATTCTACTAGCTATATGTTAATTTTAGAGTTCCACTAAAACAATGTTATGGTTACACCTTAGTGGGGAAAAAAAAAATCATTCAATAACCTAAAGTCTGTGAAACACCACGCACACCCACACAAGAAGAAAAAAAAAAAAAAAACCTTACAGAAAGTCATCTCAACAGTGAAAGTGGATTAGATACAATAATGCCCAGCTGCTAAAAATAATCCATCTCAGATTGTATGCAATCTTATAGGCAATCCTAATCAGATTTAACAGATTCTCCCCCCACACCCGCCAACTGGGAAGCAGGAAGTCAGAAAGGGAGGGTAGGACTAGTGAGAACAAGTCTTATAAGCCTGATAGAGAAAATAATACTCCCCCAATTCTCCACCCCACAAAAAAGCTATTCAGAAAAATGGAAGGGGGGGCAAGCCAAGGGCAGTAAGCACATTGGCAAACAGTCTTAGACTTTTACTGTTTTCTTTCAAGTCTCAAATTTTCTTCAGGATAAAACCCATGCCATGTCAAGCCCTTTATGGACTATTTCCGCAGCCTTTTTTCCCCACTTCTCCTAACACGTTCCCCTTAATCCCAGCCATGTACAACTTTGTGATTCTCTGGATACACCATGTTCTTTTGAGATGCTTTACTGTCCTCCTCACCTGGTTAAGTCCTTCAGGGCCTCAGTTCAGGCATCACCTCCTCTGGGAAGGCAGCTCTTAGTTGGTCCCTCAATCACTACCTCTTAATCTGTTATGTGATTCTTCTATGTACTAACACAGAATATAATTATTTCTATCACAGTATTATCTACTACTGTGATTAACTACTGTTTGTGTCATTCTCTCTCACTAGACTGTGCTCCTTACAGTATTTTTCTTCAACCCTATTTCAACCTCAGAACTATCATCTACTTTATCAGGTTTTGAGAACCGATTATCCCATAAAATTTTTATGAAATGTACTATTGCCTTCGAGATATTTTTTTCTCATCCTTTATCATACAATTCTTCAATTTACACCAAGGAAAATCATCCATTTCAAAACTTCAGTATTTTCAGAAAAAATAAAGCAAAAAAATCTTCTAAGTAATTTTTATCAATCTCTGTTGGAATATTTTGATCCTGTTGAGATTTGCTATTATTACGGTCTTTTTCCTAAAGATATAGAACTTTTGTCCTCTGAAATACTATTTGCATAAATGTATAATGTTTCTATTTTTTTTTTAGACTCCTCATAACTGATTGACAAGAAAAAACTTGTAGAGATGGAAAAACTTTTATACTATTTGATTTCATAAGTGACAACTCACTGCCTATCATATCAGGGAAACATGAATGTTCTAGTGATAACACTGAAAGAGCTATTTTGAGCTATAAATTAGTATATAACATATTGACTTCAAGTGTACAGCATAACGATTTGATACTTATGTATATTGTGAAATGATCACCAAAGTCTAGGTAACATCCATCATCAGTTACAGTTTTTTTTCTTGTAAGAACTTTTAAGATTTACTCTCTTAGCAACTTTCAAATATATAATACAGCATTATTAACTATATCCACCAGGATATACATTACATCCCCATGACTTAATAATTTTATAACTGAAATTTGTATCTTTAGACCACATTCAACCATTCTGACCATCTCTGGCAACAACCAGTCTGTTCTCTGTACTATTCCATGAGGATCTTCATGAGGTAGTCTGTCAGGTCCCAGCCGGCAAGGTCCAGATGCAGGATGGTGAGGGGCAGGGCATACCCTTCATAGATGGGTACAGTGCGGGTGACCCCATCCCCAGAATCCATGATAATACCAGTGGTGAGGCGAGAAGCATACAGGGAGAGCACAGCCTGTTCTCTGTATCTATGAGTTAACGGCAGGGGGTGTTTTGTTTTAGATTCTACATATAAGTGAGATCATCCAGTATTTGTCTTACTCTGTCTTATTTCACATAGCATAATGCCTCAAGGCCCATCCATATAGTTGCAGATGACAAAATCTTTTTACGGCACACAGCACATGCCACATTTCTTATCCATCATCCATCCATGGACATTTGGGTTGTTTCCACGCCTGGCTACTGTAAATAATGCTGCAATTAACATGAGGCACATTTATCTTTTTGAGTGTTTTTGTTTCCTTTGGATAAATACCCAGAAGTGGAGTTACTGATCATATGGTAGTTCCATTTTTAATTTTTTGAGGAACCTCCATATTGTTTTCAATAATAGCTGCACCAATTTACATTCCCACCAACAGTGCACAAGGGTTCCCTTTCCTCCACATCCTCACCAACCCTTGTTAGTTTCTTGTCTTTTTGATAACAGCCATTCAATGCATATTTAGTCAACTCATTTACAACAAAGAAGCCAAGAATTTATAATGGGGAAAGGACAGTCTTTTCAATAAATGGTGTTTTAACTGGACAGCCACATAAAAAAGAATGAAATTGGACCACTGTCTTACACCATACACAGAAATTAACTCAAAATGGATTAAAGACTTAAATGTAAGATCTGAAACCATAACTGGAAATAAAAACAGGTAAACTCCTTGACATAGGTCTTGGTGATTTTTTTTTTTTTTTTTTTAGTTTAACACCAAAAGGCAACAAAAGTAAAAATAAACAAGGGGGACTACATCAAACTAAAAATGCTTCTATAGCAAAGGAAACCATCAACAAAATGAAAAGGCAAACTACCAAATAGGAGAAAATATTGGCAAATCATATATCTGATATGGGGTGAATATTCAAAACATATGAAGAATTTATACAACTCAATAGCAAAAAAGCAAACAATCCAATTTAAAAATGGGCAGAGGATCTAAATAGACATTTTTCTAAAGGCATACAGATGGCCAACAGATATATGCTATACAAGATCTCTACTTAGTATTGTTTTAAAAGTCACAAATATATTATTTGAAAAACAGTGCCTGATATATAAGTATCATTTAATTTCAGAATAAATGCTGAAGAGACCCCTTAATGTATACAATAAGTACGCAAAGAGTATTATGTTTAAGAAACCAATATCCCATAAAACATATTGACGCATTTCAAAAGTTGTGCAATCTACACCCTTGTTAAATAGCTGTTTGGTTCCACAATTGAAAATACAAGGGCACTATTTTTTTTTCTTTAAGTAGGCTCCACTCCCAGCAGAGAGCCCAACACAGGGCCCCAAATCCCAAACCCCGAGAGATCATGACCCAAGCTGAGATCCAGAGTCAGATGCTCAACCAACTGAGGCACCCAGGTGCCCCAGGGCACTATGTAATAATATGTATCCATCTATACCAAGGTGGAGAGAATGACTGTTTCAAGCATTTATCGATACAGGAAAGGAAAAAAGATCTCTACAGTATTCTGTCTCATCCTTCACAGGAAACCATTAAAAAGGACTCTATTCCTCAAATGAGGAATGGAATACTAATCAAAATAAAAAGGAACAAAATGCTGATGCATAAATGCTTTATGCTAAGTGAAAAGAAACCAGACTGAAAGTGTCTGATTAGATAATTCCATTTATATGATATTCTTGTAAAGGTGAAATTATAGGGACAAAAAACAGATCAGTGGTTGGTAGGGATGGGAAGAAGGATTAACATGAGGAAATTTTTTGGAGTGAAGGAACTATTCTAATATTTTGATTGTCATGGTAGTTACACAACTGTATACCTCTGCAAAAATTGCAGAACTTACGCTAAACATGGTAAATTTTACTTCATGTAAATTATCATGAATAGAAAAAATTAAACATTACTTCTAGTCTTTACTTCAACAACAATATAAAAAATATTCTACTCCCCTTTGAGAAAGATCACTTAAGCTAAAGGCAAAAGATTTCTCTTTGGTTTAACAATTTGGCTTCTCTCTGGATAATTAGCTGCTATGTCAATGAACCTAAGAGAGGAAAGAGAGTTGATGTGGTTGGTTAACCTACTTCTGTTCCATGGTCACACGCAATTTCTAAGTCCTATCAACTCCTCCTTAAATGTGTATTTCAAATCTACTCCTCATCTACTCTTCACATCTCCTATCACTCCCAAGATTAAAAATATTCATCAATTCCAAAGCACCTCAAGATAAAGTCCATATTCATTAACAGAGCATAGAAGGCCCTTTATTATCTGAACCAACCTACTTTTCCAGATCTGTCTTCTACCATTGGCAACTGTTTTACTCACTCATACCTTTCAGAAAGCAATGTGGTCATTTACATTAAGAGCCTTAAAATAATCCAAACCCTTTGACACTTTAACCCAGTAAGCCCACTTGAAGGAATTTATTCTGGGGGGATAATCTGCATAATATCAAAAACCAGACAGTCCAAATAAACAAAAACAGGAAAATTGCAAAGAAAAGTATAGTACATCCACAAGATAGTTTCTGATGCAGCTATCAAAATCATGCTTATGGGAAGTTTCTAAAGACATGGAGGAAACATTACTTGAAGTGAAAAAAGTAAATATAAAATTTTATGTACAGTGTTTCTCAACTATGTAAAACAGTATAGAGAAAAGGAAAGGAATTTTATCTCTAACAGTGAGAATATAAGTGATTTTTATCTTCTCTCTAGTCTTCTGTATTTTCCAAGTTTTCCATGAGAATATTTTTTAAATTAGAAATACATATACACATACACAAACTTTTAGACTCAGTAACTGCATAACTAGAACTGTATTTTGAAGAATGATGCAGGCAAAGATTTATGCGCAAAGATGACAGAGCATTCTCTCTCCTTTTCTCCACCATTGTGGTATGTGTGGTTGACTATTCCATGCAATGTCTTCTCACAAGACTTTCAAGATCAAGCAATTCCTGGCCAAGAAACAAAAGCAGAATCGTCCCACTCCCCAGTGGATTCAGATGAAAACTGGTAATAAAGTCAGGTACAACTCCAAAAGGAAGCACTGGTGAAGAACCAAGCTGGGTCTATAACAGACTGCACATGAGATGGCACACATATTTATGCTGCCTGAAAGTCACGTGCTCATATCCTATCACTCTGTAAACATCACTACTATCTGAACAGTAGGCATTTTTTTAAAGATTTTATTTATTTGAGACAGAATGTGAGTGAGAGAAGAGAGCACGAGCCAAGACTCGATCTCAGAATGATGGGATCGTGACCTGAGCCAAAGGTAGACACTTAACCCACTGAGCCACCCAGGTGCCCAACAATGGGCATGTTTTATCAGGGAAATGATTTTTCTGTTACTATGCTTCTGTCTCAGTAGGTTGGTTCAGTAATAAATATGTGAGACCTTTTGTTTGGGGAAAAAAAAAAGAAAAAGGGCGTTACAATCATGGCTTTAAAATTTAACAGGGGGATGATTTAATACCATCACTATACATGCATGATACCATTAAAAAATTTAAAGTTTTTATAGATATATTTAATATGACAGAGAATTTTACCCATTTAAAAGTATAAGTACAGTGGATTTTAGTATATTCACAAAATTGTACATCCATCACAATCTAATCTTAGAACATTTTCAACACCCCAAAAAGAAACTCTGTATGGAGTGATAACTCTTCTTTCCCATTTTCACTCACCTCAGACCTATCCAACCACTAATTTACTTTCTGTCTCTTGAGATCTATCTATCCTGGTTATTGTATATAAATGGAATTCTATAATATGTAGTCTTTTTTTGACTGGTTTCTTTTACTCAGCATCCCTGCTGTAGCATGAATTGGTACTTCATTTCTTTTTATTGCCAAATAATGTTCTATTATATGGATATATGACATTTTTTCTATCTAATCATCAGCTGATGGAAATCTGGGTGTTTCCACTTTGGGGCTACTATGGGGATAATGCTATTATGTACATTTGTCCACAGATTTTTATGTAGATATGTCTTTTTATTTCACTTGGTATGTAACTAGGAGTGAAAGTGCTGGGTCAATGGCAGTTCCCAAGTTTAACTTCTTAAGGAACTGCCAAAACATTTTCCAAAAGTGGCTACACCATCTTACACTCCCACCAGCAACATATATGGGTTCCTACTTTTCCACAGCCTTGCCAACATTTATTACTGTTGTCTTTTTTATTATAGCCATCCTAGTGGGTATATAGTAGTACCTCATTACGCTTTTTTTTACGGTTTTGATTTGCATTTCCCTAATGGCTAATGATTGAGCATGTTTTCATGTGCTTATTGACTATTTGTATATCTTCCTTATGGAAAGATCTATTCAAAGCCTTTGTCCATGACTAGATTGCCCTTTTACTGCTGAGCTGAGATAGTCCTTGATATATTCTGGATATAAATTCCTTGTCAGACATGATTTGCAAATATCTTCTGCCATTCCATGGGTTGTCTTCTTTCTTGATGGTGTTCTTTGATGCAAAAATGTCTTTAATTCCAACAGAGTCCAATTGATCTATTTTTCTTTTGTCACTTGTGCTTTTGCCTACAAATGCCAAGAAAACTGTCCAAACCCCTCCTCCAAAAAAACCTGCCTAACCCAAACTCACAAAGATTTATGCCTATGTTTTCTTTTAGGAATTATACAGCTTTAGGTCTTACATTTAGGTCTAGGAGCCATTTTGGGTTAAATTCTGTATATAGTGTGAAGCAGGGATCCAAATCCATTCTTTCACATGTGGATATCCAGTTGTACTAGTGCGACTTGTTGAAGACACTATTTTTCCCCCACTGAATTATAGCTTGGCAGCCCTGTCACATTGGGATATGGGAAGTAAAGGATATAAAACTGTTACAGATGAACTCAACTGTGTGAGAAAAGTCTATACTGATAGTCTCGGGATATTCATTTTCTCCCTTACTTCCATTATAGTACTTATTACAACCTGCAATTATCTTATTCATTTGTTTACTTCTTACCTGTCTCCCCCATTAGAATGTATACTTCATAGGGACAGGGACTTTGTCTTGTATACTGTTGAATCTCCAAAGCCTACCACAGTACCTGGTTCCTAGGAGGCACCAAACAATTATTTACTGAAAGAACGAGCATATATTTAACATGATCTGGAAGAGAATGCACTGAATGTTAATACTTTGGTTGGAATTGTCATTACAACTAAATTTTTCTTAATGTTTTACAATGTACATACATTATTACTATAATCAGATATGAAATTAGTGTATTTTAAAAATGTATAATACATCTAGATCAATTTGCTATTCCTCAAAGTTCTAAGAACCTCAATTTTTGCCAAACTATTTTATTTTCAGCTTTTATAGTCCCCAGCACAATGACACCACCAACTACCTAATAGCTCAGGTCTAAATCTTTTTTTTTTTTTAAAGATTTTTTATTTATTCATGAGAGACAGAGAGAGAGAGAGAGAGGCAGAGGGAGAAGCAGGCTCCCAAGGAGCAGGGAGCCCGATGCGGGACTCGATCCCAGGACCCTGGGATCATGACCTGAGCTGAAGGCAGACGCTTAACCATCTGAGCCACCCAGGCGCCCCCTCAGGTCTAAATCTTAAGAGTAAGTGATCCTTGATGTCTGTCTTTCTCTTATGCCATACACCCAAATTATCAGCAAGTCCTGTCAGCTCTACCTCCAAAATACATATTCAATCTAATCACTTCTCATTATTCCACTATTCACAATCTTAATCCAAGCTACCACCATCAATTGGATGAATAACAGCAATGGTCTCTTAATCAGTTTTTGTCCCCACTTGCACATCTCAACAGTAATAAATCGTATCTCATTCCACTACTTAACACCTTCACATCCTCCCACCACCACAGCCCCAAGAGCTTCTTAGTGCAATCAGAATAAAATTCAAATTCCTCACCTTGGCCTACAGGCTCTTCCGGTTCCAGTTCTTGCCTCCAATCCATTTCCTACTTTTCTATCCCCCTTTTACTGAATTCCAGCTACACAAACCTTTTTTGTCTCTGGCATGTCAAGCTCATTCTCTTCTCAAGGCTTTTCTACTTAGAGTTCCTTCTGCCTGAAATGCTCTACACATGGCTTTCTTGTCATGCAAGTCTTAGCTCAAATGTCACCTCCTAAGAGGCCTTCCCTAACAATCTGGTTAAAAAGAACCAACTCTTCCAGTACTCCCTATTGCTTACATTATTTCCTTCATACCTCTTAACAATTCTGACATGATCTTGCCATTTTGTTTTTCTCTCTCTTTCCCCCCCGTTAGGATTAACTTCCACAAGGAAAGGACTTTTTTAGTACTATATCTCTAAAACCTGGATCAGTTCTTGGCATATAATAATTTCTCAACTATTTACAGAATAAATGGTTGCTATTCTAAATCTTACGGGCAATAAAGAACTGTTTGATTCTACATTAATTTCTTCAGGAACAATACTAAGAGTAGAAGATACTTTTACATTAAGAATTATGGGGCGCCTGGGTGGCTCAGTCGTTAAGTGTCTGCCTTCAGCTCAGGTCATGATCTCAGGATCCTGGCATTGAGCATCAGGCTCCCTGCTCAGCAGGAAGCCTGCTTCTCCCTCTCCCTCTCCCTCTCCCACTCCCCCTGCTTGTGTTCCTGCTCTTGCTAACTCTCTGTCAAAAAAAAAAAGAAAAAAAGGAATTAAATCACCTGAGACATCACCTCACACCAGTCAGAATAGCTAGTATCAAAAAGACAAGGAATAACAAGTGTTGGCAAGGATGTGGAGAAAAAGGAACCCTCATGCACTGTTGGTGGGAATGCAAATTAGTGTAGCCACTCTGGAAAACAGTATGGAGGTTCCTCAAAAAAGTAAATATACAAGCCAGTAATTCCACTTCTGGGTATTTACCAGAACAAAAATACTAATTCAAAAAGAAACATGCACCTCTATGTTTATTGCAACATTATTTACAATGTCAAGATATGGAAACAACCTAAGTACCCACCGATTGATAAATGGATAAAAAAGATGTGTTGTATATACACACACACAAACAACGAAATATTACTCCACCATGCAAAAGAATGAAATCTTGCCATTCCTGACAAGGTTGGTCCTAGTGGGTATTATACTAAGCGAAATAAGTTAGACATGAAAAAACAAATACCATATGATTTCACTTATATGTGGTACCTAAAAAACAAAACAAACAGAAATTGACTCATAAATACAGAAAACAAACTGGTGGCTGCCAGAGGGGAGGGAGTGCAGATGAGTGCAAAAGGTAAAGGTGATTAAGAGGCAGAAACTTCCAGTTATAAAATAAGTAACAGAGATGTAAAGTACAGCATAGGGAATACAGTCAACAACTTTGTATGACAGATGGTAGCCACGTATAATGAACATTTCATAACATACATAATTATCAAGTCATTACGTTATACACCTGAAACTAGTAATATTGCATGTCAACTGTACTTCAATTTTTAAAAAGTCACCTGAAAAATAAAATTTAAAAGCTGATCATAAAAAGTTGATCATATATAATCCAAATAAAATAACATTAGTTTAAAGAAATAATAAAACAACTGGAAATATGTTCTAATGCACTCCTTCCACCCTTTTCATTTTATCTACAATTGCTGAAGCATGTGATGGTGTTATCAGAATATAAAGAAAAAAAGACTGTTGATCTAATTAGGATCTAAAGTTGTTTAATGTCATTTCATCCAACAGTAATAAGCACTTTACCATATACCAGGCATTGCTTTTAAACTACTTACATGCATCACCCAAATTGTCATGATGGTAGGTACTCCCATTTGGAGGAATGATGAAATCGAGGCACAGAATAATCAGTAATTTACCTAAGGCCATACAGTTAGTAGATGGCGGAGCCAAGATTCAAAACCCTAGGCAGCCCCACTCTGAGCCTATGCTCTTAATCACTTCTCAGTATAGTTTAACAGAAATGATAGTAATACCTACCTCATCTGGTTGCTATAAAGGACTGACTGAGAGAAGGTGTCACACAATGCCAGACACATAATAAAAACTTACTAAGTTCTCTAAAGCATGACTTCTTGTTCTTTTGTTAGGCTTTCAAGTGCTTTTCTAAGGTTCAGGATGCCTCAATGAGCATCAAATACCATTCAGTTTCATTTTGGGGGGGGGCGCGAGAGGGGAGGGAGAGAGAAAATCTTAAGCAGGGTCCATGCCCAGCACGAGGCCCAACTCAGGGCTCGATCTGATGACCCCTGACATCATGACCTGAGCCAAAATCAAGAGTCAGACACTTAATCGACTGAGCCACCCAGGTGCCCCCATTCAGTTTCATTTTTAAGGGAAGAAAGGGAACTGGCATTTATTGAGGGGTTTTCTGTATGCCAGAATTATTTTTAAAGGTACTATTCTAATAATACTTGCCTTATCTCAAAGGATTTTCACTGTAAGACTCAAATCAAATAGTAATGCAGTATACAAAGGGGAGGTACTATTCAATTAGTTTAGTACTTAAAAGTCAATTTCCATTGTATTAAAAAAAAGTATGTGGGAATTGAAAGCATAAAAATTAAAGAAATCCATATCCATGGGATCCTATCCCTGTCATAATTACAAATGCCCTCTCGATCACTCATTCATGCTCTTTTGGGAACATTTGTTGTGGGCCTACCATGAGAGAGGCATCTTGCTATTGAAATACACAAACTCTATCTTAAGGAGATAACAGTCTAGTTCTACAAAATATCTCAATAAGTGCCATAAAAGGAATTCATATGCTATGTTAGTACTCCTTCTTAGACATGTGCAGAAATGCAGAGGATTAACACAGTGTTGGTACCCATATTAACTTCCCTTTACAAATTAAATTAATCTACAAAGTCTGAGGCTGGTCACTAACCACATGTGGTTTAGTGAGTCCATTAAATGTGGCTAGTGTGACTGAGGAACTGCATGTTTAAATTATATTTTAATTAACTTAAATTTTAAATTATCAATTCCATTACTGGAAAACTTGTAAGCATGCTTTGAGCAACTAAGGTATGTGAATCTACTTTTCCAACTGTAAAATGGGTATCTAAATACATATCAAATATTTCCAATGAAAACTGAGCATTTGAATTGAGATGTGCTGTAACTATAAAATACATACTGGATTTCAAATAATTTAAATGAAAAAATAATGTGAAAGGTCTCATTTTTATATTGATTAAATGTGGATAGGATATATTGGGTTACATAAATTTCACCTTGTTTTTGTACTTTTTTAGTGGGGCTACTAGAAGATTTAAAAGTACACATGTAACTTACATTTTATTTCTACTCGACAACACTGACCTGAAGATTACTTCCAACATTCCTAAAACAAGGTTTCAGTGATTTGAGAATTCCTCAGCGCTTCAGAGCTTCAAAAATTGACATAATAGATGGTTTCCTAGCAAACTGAAGGAGTCTTACCTGTATTTGCCTGAGCTTTAGTTTTAGCTCTATCACTACATGAAAATTCCACCATCATCAAAAACGTAGTTACTACATGAAACCATTTTAAAATAAACGCTAATTACATTTACAGGTTGATGATTTTTTTTCTGAAACATGCTAATATAGGAATCCGGGTAGGAAATTCATCTTTCTTTTCTGTGATAAGGCAAACAGGAGTAACAACCTATAAAGTAATGCAAAAATGTGGAAAAGAGTCAACAGTCTTCCTTTGATGTAATCCAAAAGAACACAATGACAAATTAGGTTCAAATGTAGGGTTCCTGCTATAGTATGCACGGAAGTTAGCTTACTTTGGTCTTTGAAGTGCTCATCCGATGCCCTGCTACAACAGAACCAGAGTTTTTTGACGCTCCTCTCATGTTTAAAAAAAAAAAGCCCAAATCTCAGCTTTTCTCCGCTTTTTCATACCTTCAACTACACATTAAAACCTGAATTTTAATCACATTTTTACTTAAATCAATTGTTTAAAGATCTATACAAAAAACTGATTCTTCAATTTTAACATACCAAAGCAAATTACAAATAGGGTAAACAACACGTAAGCATTATGATGTCAGCTACTAGAAGACTTTTAAAAGAGTTAAGAATCACTCTAGACTAAAAACTACTCAACTCCACAGCGGGTCTTTATACAGAAGACTCCAAGATGAATTAAGTAACTAGTGTGTCAAAATATTTCTGAGATGAACCAATCTGATGTTTATTTTGCTATACTTCTCCCAGTGTAAAATTTCAAGAAAAATGAACAGCAGTACAATTCCAAGTGAAAAATCACTTCCAACATCAAGGCAAGGAGGCAGGGAAAGATGAAAACCTGTGATTAAAATATTTCTGAAGTGTTAGGTGTAAATCTTTGAGTATGTCTTTCATGGACAATGTAAAGAGGAATATGCTACAAGAAAAGGAAGCTCAAAATACTTAAATAACAATCTTCTATTTCTTTATTAGGATCTGTGGTTTTGGTATGCAAGTTGCAAACAATACAAGAAAGAGACTAGGCCTACTTACTCAGAGACCAGAACTTTGCTCTGTAAATAAAAGCAACGCATATGTGTTAAATCCAGTTTTTCCACTTTCCAGACATTTTTCCTAATTTCAAATATGGTGTTCATTTCAAAGATCTTAGTTATTACTGAAATGAAATAAAGTTACACTAACATAAAAATGAAAATGTCTGGAGTCTTCCTGGATAGTAAGTTAAACAGCAGCTCGATTTATACCAATTCTATTGGTGAAAAATAGTCATAATTGTTTTGTTTCTTTTTTAATAAACTTTTTTTTTTAGGCACATTTTAAGTTCACACCAAAATTGAGCAGAAAGCACAGAGATTTCCCTTATATCCCCAATGCCTGTTTGTTTTTAACATTTGGCTGGATGAATTACCCAAGAAAAAGAAAGTATAAAGCAGAGGATGTTAATCTCCATGGCCCCTGGCAAAGATGGAACTCTCTCCTGGATCACTGCATTCTACCACTACCAGGATCTAACCATGGCCAGTGGCTAGAATTAAGGGTATTTAACTCCTGTTGCTTAGCAGCTTGAGAGGCACGCAAAGAAATGTAGGTTCCAGAGGAGAAGGATATCAGCACTCAGTATGCAGTTCTGACATTGACAATCATGTTCTTACAGATTTTCTTTTAACGCTGGATTTACTTTATGATTCCACAAATAAGCCTAGATGAAGACGTGAGGAGTATTTACATAATGTCAGGTTCACCAGATGCACATGCATGTAAAACCATAGGCTGCAATAAACATAAAAAAAATACTTTACTACTAATCAGAGAAAAGAAAATTAAAAGAGTAAAAGAACCCATTTCACACCCATCAGATTGGCAAAGGTTTCAAGGTATTGGTCATAATACCAAGTGGTGAAAAGAAATGGAGAAACAGGCTGATAAATGTAGCTGATGGGATACAAATTAGAACCACCTGTAATACAGTAAAAAATACACATGCATACCCTCCAATCCAGGCTTCCACTTCTAGGTCTATACCAAGAACACATTCACTGGCGATAAAGAAGTAACATAAAACATGGAAACCATCTATTACAAGTAGACAAAAAAAGATAAAAGTTTGGCTGAAAAACTGGGGAAATGTTCATCAATAGGGGAATGGATAAACTTACATAGTCATAAAAACTATTTAGCAGTTAATATAAAGAACCACAGCTACAGCTAAAACCAAATATCATCCCCCTCCCAAAAAAACTCACCAAGTTTAATTTTTTAAGTTGCAAAAGGATACATAAAGCATAGCATTTATATGAAATTTAAAAACACATGAAAACTATATATATTACTACAGATGCATACATACATAGCTAAAAGTATGGAAATATCAATTTGAATGAAATATATTAACTTCAGTTGGCTATGTAGACTATGTAGACTTCACCTGAGCTTTATGTTCCTGTAAAGTAGTGATGGTTAAGAAATCCACCCCCATCATTTTGAGTTTTGGGAAACTGGTAACAAAAAGATCCTGCCCTTGTTTATTGTGATAAGACCTATCCATGCAGTTCCTCAAGACCCCTGGTTTTACTTGCCCCAGGTCCTTGTCCTTTTTTTTTTTGAGACGTTCCTTATTAATTAATGTTCTCCCAATTACAATAGCCTGAAAAATCATCTCCTTAATTGGCCAGCACATTATGTCTTTGACACAGAAGTGGTTATCTCTGGGGACAGAAGAGAATGGGATGAAGAAGATGATGCAGATTTAGTTGCAATGGTAACATAGAAACCTGAAATATGACAAAAAGTTATTTTCTTTTTTCATACAAAGGGACCTGTTATTCTGTGTACCTTTCTGCTTAAAATGTTTCAAAATTAATTTGTAAATTATGTTAAAACTTGATGTGCAGTCAAAAAAGGTCACAAGTCAATCAATCCTTTACAGTCTGTTTTTTCATGTTAAATAGGCACATGAACACATGCCCAACCTATTCCATTAGATTGCTGTAAGTAAAAGTGTTTTTCCTAATCATGGAGTGATAGAATACATTTGTAATTCATTCTGGGCCAGTTAGCTCAGTTTGTTACAGCAGAGTTCTGACTAGGGCAGGGCTGAATTATCATGTAGACTTTTATTATTTCAGGGGCAAGACTACACTCCTACTCCCAGAGAGCCATATAGTATGATATAAATGTCATATACCGTTGGTTACAAGAGGCACTAGGCAAGTCTATGTATAATATCTCGATCCATACCCAAAAAAGAACTACTGAGCAGATAACCCTAGGAACTTAATGGTAGACTAGTAAATAATCTATGAGGAAACTAGCACACGCAGTACACACACACCAACGTTTTGTTTGGAGTGGGTAGATGTGGTTCCTGTGGAGGACAGGCTTTTTTGGGGGGTGAGGGGTGGGGGAGGCACTGTAAAGTGAGATTCTGAAAACATGAAATCTCATCTTAAAGTGCCCAAAGGTGATCTTTTGAGTTGGTTTCAAATTGCTTTTATTCCCAAACGCTTCCAGAAGGCTTGGTGAGTACCAGGAAACGATTTTGTTAATGCAGAACAAACCCATCAGCAGCTAAAAATCTTTTTTTTCTGAGAAAGAACACCAAGGGGTGGGGGGAGGAAGAGTGGCAGAGGGAGAGAGAGAATCTTAAGCAAGGTCATGCCCAGCGCAGAGCCCAACTTGGGGCTGGATCTCACAACCCTGAGATCATGCCTTCAGCTGAAATCAGGATTCATACTTAAGCAAATGAGCCACCCCTAAAATTTAACCTTAACAACAACAACAACAACAACAAAAACTTTAGAAACTTGGAACCTCAGTTTCAAATATAGAGGTGAAGTGCTAAAATCTGGGATAATAGAACTTTGAATCTTAATACTCTCTAATAGCCGACACTGAAAGGAAATGATCTGTGCTTATAAGGCTAAATACAAGAGTAACCTTTACAAATGGTCTATATTCTGAACTCTATTTGCAAGCATCCACACAACAGGAGCTTGTAAGGTCTTCTTGACCTCCCTAAGGCCAACAAGTTTGAAATATATCTGGAATTCACTCATCTTGATTAATTTTAGTTCTCCTCCTCCCCCCAAGAACCAGTAAATAAAACAGATCCCTCCTTCATTTTATTTGAATGAAAAATATGGAAGCTAAGCTTGAACTAAAATTTAAGGATTTAACGGAAGTTAAAATGCTTCGTCCTGTTTTTCAAATAGAAGATAGTCTGCATTACGGAAACTCAAAAAAGAAGAATGTCAAATTAAAAGAACCTAAAGCAGGCTCCAGCCCATTTCAAAGCACTTTCATCAGAGTAGATGGTCTTACGTTTATAAGAACTCAAAACCCTTACATTAAGTCTTTTAATATAACGTAGTATATACATTTATAATCTTACAGAGGTTTAAAAAAGTCTTAAGATGCTGCTCCTCTTTGTAGCTTACAGAATTAAACCAAAGAAGAGCAGACAACTGAACACTATCAAATTCCTACTACATCTCCTGAGTCATCAAGAAACTACTGGTTAATCTCTTTTTCTTCCTTGCACTACCTTAAGAAAACCAAGATTGTCATTCAGCGAAAACATTTTGTATGCCAGTAAGCTGGTACCAACTGCTTCCAGGCAGACAGATGCAATAACAGTGTAATATTTCTAGCAAAGTCTGGTAAGCCTTTGCCTGCAAATCATTGACCAAAAATGGTAACAGCGAGTGCAGACTAAAGAAAATGACAAAATGTTCTACTTGATCGACCAGTTAAGAATACTATTGTACAGCAAATTAGAGACAGTTTAGAGGGGGAAATATGTAAATTAAGCCAAGTGTCCATCACTTAGAATATGAGCATATTTACTTTTAATGACTAGGATAATTCAATGGGCTTTTTAAAAGCTTTTACATTCGCTTTTATTAGCGTCCCAGCATCATGCCCACTCCTCACACGCTAAGTTCTGGCAGAGCCAAACTGTTCACAGGTAAATTTCTAACCATACATGGAGAGATCGGGTAGGGAAGGGTTAAAAGAGCCACTGCCAAGCCCGACAAGCACAGCAGTGCTGCTGAAAGCTGATTGCCAGATACGACAAACAAAGCGGCTGCGAGGCCACCCTGTTCTTAATCATACCAGGGTCATGCTCGTGGTGATCATTCCGCCCTCTAGGGTTGTTCAATAAAGGCCTTATTTTCCTTAATGAGATGGACCGACCTCAGGGGCCGAAACCCGCACGAGCCACTGACCGCCTCGGCGCCCGGCTTTGGGGAAACCGGCGCCAACAAGGCCCGCGCCGGATTTCGAAGCCCCCCACCCCGGGATGGCGGACTCCCGGTCGATTTCACCGAGGGCGTGGCGGCGCTCGGCCCCGGCAGGTCGTCCCCAGGCCTGGGAGGGAGGAACCGCGGGGACTATGCTGCCGCCGGCGGCCTCGCAGCAGCTGCGAGCGACGAGCGGCCAGCAGCCGCCCGAGGAGCCTGGGTCCCAGCGGGTCCGCGAGCGGTGGAAGCCCAGAGACCTTCCCCTGCCTGGGGGCTGCAGCAGGGCCCGCGTCCCCCAGCCCCGGGCGGGGGCGCGCCTGTCGCCCCTCAGCCCCGACCCCCACGGGGCCCCAGCGCCCAGCCGCCCGGGCCGCGTCAGCCCACGCCTCGGGCTCCCTCACACTCACCATCTTCGTCGCGGCGGTCGCAGTGACGCGGGAGGGGGAGCTGGCCGGCGCCGAGTCTGCAGAGCGTCCTTCTCACGGCAGAGGGACCGAGAGACCCAGCGAGCAGGCGACTCGAGGCGCGAGCCTACCAGGAGGCGGGTGCACGGGCGCGCGCCTCGGGCCCAAACGCGACTGCGCACGTCACGCGCTGCCTGCCGTTGCTACGCAACCGGCTGGCCAGGCAGCGCCCTGCCCAGAGAGCAGGCGGAGGGTTCTGCCTCACGTTCGGAAGACTAGGGGACCGGGTCCTCCTCTCATCAGCTCGGGTCTGCGAGGTTGGGGCCTCCCTCCTTTAGTAGGGACGAGGAGGCAGACTTCCGGCTGGCACCTGCCGGCGAGGAACCCGCAAAGGATCAAGCGGGGCAGGGGACCCTTATCCCCCCCAACCTCGGGGGGCGGGGGCATGTGGCGCCCCGCCCACTGCGCTGCTGCTGCCCTAACATGGAAGCAGCCACCTGGCCAGGTGTGCGCCGCGCTGGGGGCGGGGCCTGGGAGGGCGCGGGAGGGAGGGCGAGGGGGAAGGGAGGAAGGGGAAGAACGAGGGTAGGCGGCTTTCCCGGAGCAGGAGACCAGAGGGAGGACCGGGGGGAGTCCAGGCGCGGGCCGCGGCCCCGAGAACACATCCCGCATTTTTTACCTACTTTGGTGCGATTCCCGCTATCCTCCCCTGATTGGCCCAACCCGGCACGTCGGGCCCTCGCGTGAGGGAAAAATCTGCACATTTTTCCTTCTTCCCGAGGCGACTGTGGCCATTCAGAGTGCTCTGTGAGTCACCGCTAATTTCAGGTCTGGAAAAAACAAGGAGTGATTTATTTATCTTTGGGAACAGCCGGGGAAGGAGGCCCGGCGGTCCTCAGGGGTGTGGCTGGGAAACGGTAGAGTTTTCCCGGGACGATGGCGCCAGCCCCGCCGCTCCGTTTTGGGGGCTTTTAATTTGGGGTTGGGTTTTTTTAATGGGCGGTTACATCAGAAACACAGTTTTGAGAGGGCCAAAAGGAATCCCAGTGTTTTTCCCGAGGGCGTTTTTGTGGGCAGTAAAGGGAATAGAAAGAATTTACAGCTGGGGTGATACTTTAAGTTTTGCTTAATTTAGGCTACCGAGAACATCACGGCCTCTACCAAAATTATTTTAATTATCCAAATGTGAGGCTTTGGGATAAGACTTTTTTTTTTTTCTGGGCACTATATGACTGTTGTGTGACTTTTGTTCTGCCCACTCAACATAGAAACATTTCTCATTACCCTTGTCTTTTTTTTTTTGCTATTATTTTCTAGAAAGGAAGTAAGTTGTGGCAATTCTAAGCCTTTACCACCTGCTACAAGACTTTTACAGGCTAGAACAGTGCTCAAGCTCTCAAGCTTGAAGGAGAACTTGGTAAAGTCAGATTTGTGTGTCCTGGCCCCTAGAATTTCTGACAGTATATCTGAGTTAAGACGCGAGAATTTGGGGCGCCTGGGTGGCTCAGTCGTTGAGCGTCTGCCTTCGGCTCAGGTCATGATCCCAGGATCCTGGGATCGAGCCCCACATCGGGCTCCCTGCTCAGTGGGAAGCCTGCTTCTCCCACTCCCCCTGCTTGTGTTCCCTCTCTCGCTGTGTCTCTCTCTGTCAAATAAATAAATAAAATCTTAAAAAAAAAAAAAAAAAAGACGCGAGAATTTGCAGGCGCCTGGGTGGCTCAGTCCTTAAGCGTCTGCCTTTGGCTGGGGTCATGATCTCGGAGTCCTGGGATCGAGTCCCATATCGGGCTCCCTGCTCGGCGGGAGGCCTGCTTCTCCCTCTCCCACCCCTCCTGCTTATATTCCCTCTCTCACTGTGTCTCTGTCAAAAAAAAAAAAAAAAACTTAAAAAAAAAAGACCAAGAATTTGCATTTCTAACAATTTCCAGGTGATGCTAATGCAGCTGGTTGGGCATAGCACTTTGAGAAGAAAGAACCCATCTGTATCCAACTGCAGCTGGAACCCTTCATTTCTCTTCCTGGGACTCAGTGGCCCCTCCACTTCTAAGGTCCTCAGAGACTTCCTTTCTAGTTCAAAGTCGAATGGAATCGTGCTCATTAGCGGATACAAACCTGCCTGCCCTAGCCTCTCTTCTGCATTTCCTCCTCCACCCTGCCGCCAGTGTTCTATCCAAACATAAGAATCTAATCTTGTCACTTTCCTGCCTAAAATTTTCTAAGGCTTCCTAAACGCGTCATTCTGGTCCTTCTGCCTCTGGCCTCAGCCTGCCTTTTCTACTCGGTCTCCCATATCTTCCAAAGCGCCCAATTTCCTTCCAGACTAAACTTCTCATTCCAGAACCCTTCTTACTCTTTCTAGCTGCCATAATTATGGACCTGTTAGTGTCTCAGGCTGGAATGTTCGTATTACCCCTCCATTCTGAAGACCTCTGACCACTTCCCAAGGGATCATTAGTGGTTTCTTCTTTAATCCCACAGTTGATCACTTCTCAAATCCTGATAAGCATCCAGATCACCTGAGAATCTTGTTAAAATGCAGATTCAGGGACTTAGAGGCTAGGTCTGGTCCTTAACCCATACTTTGAGTAGTGGGTGAGGTCTTTTCCCTAATGTTAATGTAGCTTTGTAATTGTTTATATAAATTTGCCACCACCACCAGTTTAGACTGAGAGTTCTTCAAGGACAGGGGCTATTTAGGATGTACCTTATATGGACTGGCATAGTCCCTGATATATAATAGCCGTTTAATACACATTCAGTAAGTGAACCAATATCTAAAGATGTTGTACAATTCATCAAGCAAACTTCTGTATCAGTTCATTGTAACCTATGATGAGCCCCCATTTTTAAGAGTCCATTAAACTTTAACCTCTGCCTTTACACATAAATTTTCTAGATCTTTCTATTCCTTATACCACAGAGGGAAGAAGTTTTGACATAAGGTCTCTCCTTATATATGAGATGGATGTGTTCCATGTTAAAGTTAGAAAACATTTTTCATACTTAATCTGAACACATAGGCACTTTCATTTAAAACCAATAGTATGAGGGGCGCCTCGGTGGCTCAGTCAGTTGAACGACCGACCCTTGGTTTCTGCTCAGGTCATGGTCTTAGGGTGGTGAGATCAAGCCCCACAACGGGCTCTGCACTCAGCAGGGTGTCTGCTTGAGATTCTTGTGCTTGCTGGCTCTCTAAAATAAATCTTAAAAAAAAAAAGAAAACCAATAATATGAGTGGCAAGGAAGAATAAATTATACATTAATGAGGAACTCGAAGAGAGATGTATGTTAATAGCCTGGAAAAAGTTCCCTTCCCCCTGCTCAAGAGGACATAACCCTGTCAGTAAAACAGTGTAGGAAAACTACTTTTAGTTTCTCCCCTGCCTCCCTACAAATTCGCCTGTTCCCTCTCGCCTTGAGCACCCCTACTGTCTAATCTCATAGTCTCAGTTCCCTCCTCCGAGGAAAAGTCACTAATTGTTTGTTCCTCTATAGGTAACATGTTTTTTTCCTCTTTCAGAATTTTAAAAAATCCTTGATTTTCTGTAATTCTGAAAATGATATACCTAGGCATAATGTTTTGTTTTGTTTGCATTCATCTTGCTTGGTGTTCTCTGAGTTTTCTGAGTCTGTGGTTTGGTTTGATGTATGACAATAATTTGGTGAAATTCTCAGTCACAGTTGTTTCAAATAGTCTGTTCCTTTCTCTCTTCTCCTCCTAGTATTCCCATTTTGTGTATGTTATACCTTTTATAGTTGTCCGACATTCCTTGGATATTCTGTTCTGTTTTTTTCAGTCTTTGTTGTCTTTGCTTTTTGGTCTTGAGGATTCTGTTGATGTATATCCTCTAGCTCAGAGATTCCTTTCTCCATGCCCAGTCTACTAATAAGTCCATGACAAGCATTCTTCATTTCTGTGGCTTTTGTTTGTTTTGCCTTTTGGTATGCTTTCCAGTTTTTTCTTTATAGCTGGACATGATGCACTGGGTGAAAGGAACAGTAGTAAGTAGGCCTTTAGTGATGTGGTGAGGTTGGGGGAGGGGGGAATCATTCTAGAGTTCTGTGATTTGGTCTCATTTTCACTAAGCCTGTGCCTCTGGACTGTGAACTTCACAAGTATCTCAGAAGCAACCCCCCAACCTCTCCCCTTCAGTGGGACAAGATAGCTAGAGTGGGCTCCAGTTGAGTGTCTTCTTTCCCCCATCAGTTAGGCTCCAGTAACTAGTTTCCCCTCAGGGCAGTCCTTGTTAGGGCAGAAGGCTCTGGTGTATTTCAAAATGGTTCCTTCTCCCCTCCCCGTACTGGAAGCAGGAGGGGATTTTTCTTTGACATTTACTGTGGGAACCTGGTAGAACTTCAGGAGGTGACACAGATGTGCGCGGGTCCCCTATGACTGAGTCTCCCCAGAGTTCCTAACTCGCAGACTTGTCCACATTGAGCCTCCAGCAATTTGTCAGTTACAGTTCAACTTTTTCTGCCCAGACACTCATTCCCACGGTGGTTTCTACTTGTGAGTCTCTGCTCTGCTAAGCCACAACTCCTGCTATTGGCCTGTCTCGTCGACAGTTTTGGGCACGGCAGTTTGCCCAGTGTTCTCTCTCTTATGGATACAAGAGGAGTTGTCTGTTCAGCTTTTTACTGGTTAGGACAGAGTGGCAGCTTCCAAGCTCTTCACATGTAGAACGGGGAAACCTGAAGTCTACCCCTTTCCTTTTAAAGAAACTTCCCAGAAGTGCCAGACAGAGCTCACACTTTTATCTCACTGACTGGAATGCAGTATATGGCTGCAAGGGAGACTGGGAAATGGGGTCTGTTCTCGGAGCAGCAATGTGCTCAGCTAAGGAATTGGGGTTCCTCTACCAAGGAAGAAGGGGAAAGTGGGTATAGGGAGATAACCAGCAGCAACTGCCATGGGTAGATATTATTATTTACTCCCATTCTACAGATGAGGTAAGGTGAAGAAATGTTCCTTAGGAACCCAGAGGAGTGAGTGATCTGCTCCCAAGCCCATGACCTTTCCTATCAGACCACATGACACATTAGTCCTATATGATGCTCAACAAAAGAGGTGAGGTACCTCTTGTTGCGTCCTTAACACTGCAGAGTGGGTTTATACAAAACGAAGCAAATGGAAATACATTTACAAATGTCGAAAATACATTCTGGACATTCCTTTATTGTAGCTGGGTCCTCTTGGATCGGCAGCCCCAAGGGCCTAGACATCTATTTTAGGAAAGGGCTAAATATATTTAAGTATATTCATGGGAACAACGCAGTATCACATGGTAACACTATTGATTTCTCTATTCGTCTTCATGGTAAAGTAAAAGTCATATACTGCTATTTTATAATATTAAAAATTGAATAACCAATACATGTTTTTAGTTACTAGTGTACCACTTGAATTAAACCATGAGAAAATGGAGTAGAAAGTGGCACAACACTCTTGACCAATGGTTATTTACCCCTCTTGGACCATATGTTCACTTTGAGGTTCTGATGAAAAGTATAGTCCCTTTCTCTAGAAAAGTAGATATTTGCTCCTACTCACAAAACATGGCTTACATTTTCAGGCAGCTTGTGGACTGTTCTGAAGCCCATCCATTAAACTACATATTTCAGGAAAGGTTTGGGGAAAAATTCTAAAAAGGAAACTCAAGGTAGGGATGAATGAACAGTCCTACAGTTCCTCCCCCACAATCCACATGCCAAGATTGGTTTGCTATTACACTGGTTATCACTTATAGCATGAAACCTTTCAGACCCATACAATACAGAGCATTTAAAAAAACACAGATGGCCTCCACAATGCACATAGGATTGCGACTTGTTTTTATTCACACATTCGGCAGTGTATCTTGGGGATGTATCCATGTTGTCTTCCCATTTTTCAGAAGTAATAGTGCACTCTCTATAGTTCTGATCAGGTTGCTATACTCCTGGAGCAAGAAAAAGGAGCCACAAAAGATTCAGCAAGGGAAAATAAAGGAATCCAGTATTTGATTTAAGGATAGACTAAATGACTTTATAAAGGAATAAATAAAGGAATCCAGTATTTGATTTAAGGGTAGACTAAATGACTTTAAACTTTCCAGAATGTAAAGAAGCCCAAGGGTTGAATGTGATCACAAGTTAAAATCAAGAAGGGTAGGAATGAAGTGAATAGAAATTCTGCAGCAAATTGTAACACTAAAAATAAGAGGGCTAGCTTTGCGCAGTGGCAGTATCGTAGCCAATGAGGTTTATCCGAGGCGCGATTATTGCTAATTGAAAACTTTTCCCAAATAAGAGGGCTTCTCTTAAAAGCTCAAAGGTGTGCTTTTAGGAAAAATCGGAGGGCTGTTGTACGTGGGTAAGGACAGGAGAAAGATTACAAAATGGAGGGGAAGGAAGACCTGTCACAGGCAGTGACAGACTGGTAGGGGTGAGCTGTCTGGTTGGGACCCATTTCCCCCCTCCCCCACCCCATTATTCTCTGCAGACCTCCACCTCTCCCATGACCACCAAGGGGCTAGAAAACCTCATTACCAGTGAAGTGCCCACTGCCAAGTTTGCTGGGTAATGTCCAGGCAGCCCTGGAGCCCTGAGGGGGGTGTGTGAAGATGGTACCAACACATGCAAATGGGTTGTCCAAGCTCAGAACTTTCCCTCACCCCTCTCTCACCTCCCCTGCCTCTGGGGACTAAATAGTTATATCAGGGAAAGGAGAGGGTACTTGGAAGTCATCTGGAAGGGCAGATGACCAACCTCCTGGTTGAGGTTGGGGGTGGGGGGCACCCAGGGCAACCTCAGAGTTTCCCCCAGCTTGGTGCTTCTCCACCTGTCTTCCCCCAGACTCTCCAGGAGTGATGCCTGTTCTCAACCCCTGCCCCAGGTATTCTGTACAAACCCAGACCGATGAAAACCCTAAGGACATATGCTGTATGAGTCTATAGGTAAAGCTCCTAAGACAGAGGAGGAATCCAAGCATTATGAAAGAAAGGCAACAAGCTGAATAATTTCAAGCAAAAGAAGCAGGACAAGAAATTAAAATGAGCATAGTAAATATTTTCAGATAAGGAAAGACACTGGGAGACCAAAAGTAAGAATGAGCAGTTATGGAAAAATTGCAAACATTAGGAATATACAATATTCTTGAACTAAAAGATTCAACAGATGGGCTGGACAATAGATTGGAGATATGTAAATAACAAGGATGAGAGTCAGAAGATGAGGTCAAGTAGTTCACTGTCTCAATGTATCAAGGAAGGGTAAAGAAGATGCAAAGAATTTCACAGAGGTGGAGGATAGAGGAAAAGGGCCAGTATCCGTACGAAGTATCTGGATGGTGAAATCAGTAAACCAAGGGAAGAAAATACTTGAAAACTTTAGTTCTGCTGGATTTTTTTAATTTAAATTTTCGTTAACATACAGTGCAATAGTGGTTTCTGGAGTTCTGCTGCATTTTTAAAAATTAATTACTGAATCCATTATTTCAACATTCATGTTGGGCCTACAATGTGCCAGCTCTTCAGAGCATGAAGAAGGCAGACAGGGCTCCCGTGTGTTCCTGAAACTTAAATCCTAGTCAGCTACAGGCAAACAACACACAACGAAGCAAAAAAGTACTTTGTTGACCATAAAACGGGGTGATGTAACTGAGGGTAACTGGAGGTGGGAAAGTCACACTTAAATCAGTGCTCAAAGAAGTCTCATCCAAAGAGGTGGAATTTAAGCTGAGGCTTAAATGCCGAGAAGGAGCCGACTGTGTGACAATCGGAGCGGGGAGCATCCCAGGCAGATGGGATGAGGTCAGCGTGTTCTAAAAACAGAAGGAAGATAGTGTGGCTGGAGCCTGGAGAGCCAGGGTGGGTAGACCCAAACAAGACTGAAAGTGTAACTCATAATCAAATGTTGTAGGCCCATGTAGACCATGGTCAGGGTGGATTAAAGAAGAAAAATGGAATTATAGCCCCTGTATAAAGCAATGTATTTATAATTATATTATTTTCAATTATATTAGGCTGAACATAAGAAATGGGCAATATTTAACTATTTTGACCTTCAAAAACAGGACACTTTTTTTTTTTTTTTTTTTTTTGAGTAGGCTCCACAGCCAACATGGGGCTTAAACTCACGACCCTGAGATCAAGAACTCATGACTCTGAGATCAAGAGTTGCATGCTCTACCAACTGAGCCAGCCAGGTGCCCCAAAATTAAGACAGTCTTATGATTCAGTCTTTTTAAAAGATGTTTGCCTCATCCCATCATCCATTATTACCACCTGAATTTCTTCTTACAATTTCTTGTAAGTGTTAAAAAAGAGAAAAGTTTATGTTTGGGAGGCAAAGCAAGCGTCTCGTTTACATTCACAATGGGATGCCACTTTGAAATGTTTTCAGTTGGATTTGACAGATGTTTCCTGGGTCCTACCGTGTGCTAGTGGTGGCATGTTAGCTACCGGGAATACAAAGATAAAGAAGTCATGGGCCCTGCCACAAGGAGATAGTGAGTGAAAACAGATCAGTGCCAAGATAAACTTGGCCCAGGTCCCCTTGGGAAGTCTCAGGATCCTACTGATGGGGCAGATCATACCAGGGAGGTGTTACCAGATCTTAATGAGTGAGGCATCCGCAGAGGAAGGAAGTGAGCATTAGTTAGCAACATGATTTCTCACTTAGGTTGGTGAATATGAGTGTGGAAGAGATGGCTAGAGGGCCAACTCAGAGACTGATGATTGGAGGAGGAAAACACCTAATGTTCCTACCCCAAAATTTGACTCCATGGACCAAGATACCTAGAGAGATACAGAAGCAGGGGTTTTTTGTTGTTGTTGCTTTGCTTTGTTTTATTTTTTGCTTTGGGGCGCTGTTATGGCTGGCTTTCCAGTTTTCCCTTCTGGGGGCAGGAGGAAGGATGTCAAAGGGTGCTTTAGCCAAAGAACCCCAGCTCTGCCCAGTGAGGAAACTTGGAGCACATTCAAGAACAGCTCCACCGGAAACAGCCAAGGGACAATGGCCACGATGTGAAATTGGAGTGCCTTTTAGTATAACTGTTTTGCTTTTATCACTAAGACTCCAGTATTTCTATCACCCGTCTTCCAAGAAGGTATTTGATACCATTGGCACAAATTCTGGTCTTGACGGGCTGTGTGACCTCTCAGGAGGTACGCCTCTCTGGACCTCCTTTTCCTCACCTGCAAAGTGAAGGTGTTGATGAGGTTAAGCCCTTTGGTTCTAAAATGTAATGCCTGCACTGTACAGAAGACTTACTGAGTATCTAGCACCATGTTAGCAATTCGTGGAGTATTCTAGTAATGCTAAGGCAGACCTCTGAATTTTGATTTGTAAACTCTAGGCCTTGCGCTCTTGACACAGGGCTGTTTTTATAGCAAAATCAATAAGTCACTATAATCATCCAGGTCGTGGACTCGCTGTTTCTCTCAGCTGGTCCACATCTGGGGAAAAGAGGCTGATTGGCACAAAGGGAGCAAACAGCACTAGTCTAACACACTCTTATTTGTAAATGAGGACCACACGTCACCTCTTGCGATCTTTTTTTTTTTTTTCCTTTGGTCAGTAAATTCAGGACCCCTCGCAAGATTTTCCATACTGGGGGTGGAAGGAATCACTTGCTCATTTATATTCTTGCTCCCGTGGAAAACATTTCCTGCCACCCTTTAAGCCAATGAGTCACTTCCAGCCTTCAGACCTCCACGGCTTCCTTTCCAGCCCGGGCCTGGCCCTCTGGAGAGGGGTCCAGGCTGTTGGGCAGGAAGGTGCTTCAGGCAGCAGGCAACACACCTTGAATGGCTTTGAAATAGCCAGAGGATCCTCCCGTCAGGAGAAATTATCTGGGTGGTCTGATAAATGTCAGGCGTTGGATTCCAGACTCAGCGTTTTTCCTTTTCTTTTAAAAACTCTAAGAAAGAAACGCCCATAGAAGGTACGGCCGGTTGCAGGTTTATTTTATGACTCATGGAAATTTCTAAAATGATAAATATTGGCTCAGCAGTAGCCTGACGTAAGAAACACTCGACTAGACCAGAGTCTATGGTTACAAGAAACAAGAAGAGTGTGTTCAACAAATAGCTTTCAGAGGAAAAAAAGAGCAGAAAGTATTGCCTGGACTCCATGAGGTGGCTTGGCAGGCCACAATTTCATTTATTCTTCTTGAGGACAGAAGCTTTCCTGAGGTGGTCGCAGTATCTTCCTGGCCAAGAAACCATTTCATATGCCTTCGGTTTTCTACTTTATTTAGTCCAGGCTCCTTTTGGCTAATATAATGAAAATACTTCAGCAACCATAAATATTAATGAGGGTGAAGTTGGAAATATTTTTCCCTCAGAAAGGGGGGAAAAAAAAAAAGGAAAATAAATATGTTCCTTCCTGAGTAAAAATCCCTCTATCTCTGTGTGGAGATGAAACTAGGCATTCCACAGAGATGTTAAAAATCCAGACTATCAACTTGTTTCAGAGAAAGTTTAAAAATTATGGGCCTTGGGGCGCCTGGGTGGCTCAGTTGGTTAAGCGACTGCCTTCGGCTCAGGTCATGATCCTGGAGTCCCGGGATTGAGTCCCGCATCGGGCTCCCTGCTCGGCAGGGAGTCTGCTTCTCCCTCTGACCCTCCTCCCTCTCATGCTCTCTGTCTCTCATTCTCTCTCTCTCAAATAAATAAATAAAATAAAAAATCTAAAAAAAAAAAAAAAAAAAATTATGGGCCTTAAGTATGGTTGGGCTTCTCCTGCGTACTTTTATTTCTCACAAAACAAGGTCAGCATTACCTTAACTTCCCATCAGCTGATTTTATCTTTTAAAGAAAACATAAATAGTAATATTCAGACCCAATGAAAAGGCTAGTGTCACAACTTCTCAAAACCTAGTCATGAGTAGCGTGAATCTGCCTTTCTGTGAGTGGGTTTATCCTGTATAACTTTTGCAGGTTTGTTAACAGAGCAGCATTACTTCTAGTGTGCTTTAGAATTGGCCATCCCAACACACACACACTTTACAGACTGGAGTCATGATAAATAACCTGGTGAGGAGGATTCATAAAGAAAGTGAGAAAAGACTCAGGCCATAATTCCATGCTTCAAATAAAGCAGCCAAAGAGACTGTTAAGCCTTTGGGGGTCCCAAGTCCTCCTAGGAGGAGGACGCGCCAAATCTGAAAAGGCGTTTTGGTAAATCTGACAGCTCATGCCGATGACTCTCCTACAACCAATCACAGGCAGTCACACTTCCCTTGGGGAAGAGGAGACCATGTTGGGATAGATGTGGACACCCAGAACCAAGACTCTAGAATATATTGCAGAGGACGTTGGAGGGCAGAGAAACAGCTAGAGGCCATTCCCTAAGCTCTTGTAGAAACTCCGCCGAGAGGTAGGAGAGAAACAAGATGGCTGACGTGATCTGGAACACGAGTGTGATGGGAAGGGTTGTGTAACAAGACACTGCATCGGACCGCCCTTTGCCCCAGCTGCTGGGAAACTTATCTCAAGTTTCACCAGAGAGAGAAACTGCGGGAGCCAGATTAATCAGGGAGATGCGCCATGGGGCCTGGTGTCAATACTGAAGAAATAGGACTTCCCCTTTGGAAGGCCTAGCCCTATGTATTTTTCCTCCCTTTGCTTCTCTGCTCATCTTATATTAATAGGCCTTGCAACCTGATGGGGAGGGAGCTCTCCCCACCCGAGCAGCTGAGGCAGGAGTGTCTCTGCAGGTAGCCAAGGTGATGCTGGCAGCCAGAGGCAGCAGTCATGGGGATGGCTCATCTTCCTCCCCGCCAAGGGAGAGGGAGCCCCCTGGGCCCTGAGCCATGACACAGATGGGCCCTGGGTCATTCTGCTGGTTGAACCCAAAGAGCAGTAAAAATAATTACAGAATGGAAATGGCTTTGTTGCATTTTTTTCCAGGTTATTAAAAAAAAATCTAAATTTGTTAGGAAAAGAAAAAACAACCCTGGAAACCTATGAGAAAGAAAAGTATTCATTGTTCCATCACCTTTTTGTCTAATAATTAAAAAGAATTTTGTGGCGCCTGGGTGGCTCAGTCGGTTGGGCATCTGCCTTCAGTTCAGGTCATGATCCCAGGGTCCTGGGATTGAGCCCCGCATCGGGCTCCCTGCTCAGCAGGGAGTCTGCTTCTCCCTCTCCCTCTCCCTTTCCCTCTGTGTGCTCTCTCTCTCTCTCAAATAAATAAATAAATCTCTTTAAAAAAGAATGTAAGAGAACTTTAATTCACAAATTGTCTAAGAATATCTTCTCCTTATTTAAAAAACAAAACAAAACAAAAAACCCCCTTCACCTTCACTGCCCTGCAATTCTTTGCCCCTTACCAAAATTAAACACTATCATTGGTTTGGAATGTGTCCTTGCAGAGTTTGTTCTGTACATTTACACTGCATGCCATACACTTGCATGTACACACACACAACTGATGGATCAATATAGACAGTTTCATATTCCTGTGATTTTTAAAAAATGTTAATAGTATATTCCATCATCAGCTTGCTGCTTCCCTGTGTTTGGAAGGCAACCCAATGGCTTGCTCCACCACTTTTCTCAATTCTGTGCTCAGATGTCACCTCCTCAGTGAGGCCTTCCCTGATTACCCTGTCTAAAATTACCACACACCCCAACCTTCCAGTTCCCTTCTCTGCTTTATGTTTCTCCATAGCACTCATCATCATCTAACATACCATATTTTTCACTTATTTACTTTCTATTCCCCCACCCCAGTTGAATATAAGCTCCATAAGAACAGAGATTATAATCTATCTTTTCACTTTTTTTTTTTTAAGATTTTTTATTTATTCATTTGAGAGAGAGAGAGCATGCGCAAGAGCATGAGCACAAGCAGGGGGAGAGGCAGAGGGAGAAGCAGAGGGAGAAGCAGATTCCCCGCTGAGCAGGGAGCCAGATGCGGGGCTCGATCCCAGGACCCTGGGATCATGACCTGAGCCGAAGGCAGCCGCTTAACAACTGAGCCACCCAGGCGCCCTCTACATTTTCACTTCTGTAGTCTCAGTGCCTAGAAGAGTGGTGGCACATAGTACGTTGTGAATAAACATTTGTTGAGTAAGTAAATGAGTAGGATTCCAAAGAGTTGGTGTGAAGACACTGTAGGCGTAGGCACCTTGCCTAGAGGGCATCGGTCATCTTTTGAGCATGGCCACCAAAGCCACACGCTGAGCAGAGTGAAGAGGGGTCTACCATACCAGCCCTGAATTGCCTACCCCTAGGCTCCTTGTTCGAAGACAGAAAGCAGACCTTATTTGGTTAAACTATTGTTGGGTGCCTGCTGCGTGCACCTGCATGCCATCCTAGGTGATGCCAGTCAATGGTCCTGAAAGATTGAGAAGTATTCTGAGAGGGAAAGGACCCGCGGGAACCCTAGGAATTTAAAGATGTGAAGCTGAAGAGGATCCCTTCAAGAGGCTTCCAAGAAATGGAAAATCCAGAAGCAAGTGGAATCACGGACCTAAGAAAGGGTGCTTCAAGAAGGGGGATAGAGTCAGCGGACTCAAATATCAATGAGCAGTGCCGGGAGGGGAAATGGGGTGTTGGACTAAGAACTTGGGTGATGGAAGTTGAGTGAGTGTCTTTCTGAGGACTCCTATTTTCTCTGTGAAGTAGCAGGCGTGAGCATCTATGGTAGTTAATCTTATGTGTCAAGTTGGTGGGGCTTTTGTGCTGGTTGCTTGGTCAAATGCTAGCCAAGACATTGTTGTGAGGGTATTTTGTAGATGTGATTAACATAATCAGTAGACAAGGAGTTAGTAGGTCAGATTACCCTCCGTGATATGGATGGGCCTCATCCACTCAATTGAAGGCCTGAACAGCAAAATCCGAGGTTTTCTGGAGAAGGAATTAGCCTCAAGGCTGTAAGGTTAGAAATCATTCCTGGATTTCCAGCCTGCTGACCTGCCCTATAGATTTCAAACTCAAGACTGCTACCTTACCTCTTACCTGAATTGCCAGACTGCCCTACGGATTTCAGACTTGCCAGCCCCCATGGTTGCATAAGCCAACTCCTTAAAATCACCACCACCACCCCCGATATGTGTGTGTATGTGTTTCTGAGGTGTATTTTGATATGTTGCTTTATTTTGATGAATAGTGAAGTTGAACATCTTTTCATGTTTTTTTTTTACCATGTGCCTTCTGTAAACTTGAAAGTGTCATATCAAACTCTAAGGTAATTATTTGCTTTAGAAACTTGGGCCATTTGAATATGGTTCTTTTCTTTTCATTTGAAAATACCACAAATAGTCAGACTCTGAAACAGATAAAATTCACAGCGGATCTTGTCCTTTCTTCGCTTTTCTACTGGATGTTTGTCTTTTTGTTATTGATTTGTAATTTTCTTTGCATTGTACTTTGCCTTTGGTCTAATACGCAAATTGTCCCCCTATATTTTTATTAGCTCTTAACATTGCTTAGGGTTGTTGTTCTTGTTGTTTGCATAACACAAAATAGTTTATTTTTTCGATAGGCAAAACTTCCAATCTTTTCCTCTGAGGCAGTTACTTAGAAACATTGGCCACATATACAGACTTTCCCCTTTTCACATGAAAAAGACACAGATTATGCAACAGATGCATTTTTCAATTTAGGGATGGAGTTTATGGTGTTAATTATTGTTTTAGTATTTGAACCTCTGGATGCATAGGAAAGTCTTAATATATTATTTTTCCTAAAAACTCAAATGGTTTCATTTACTGAAGAAGCCTGTTATTGCAGCTGCTAAAAGTTTGGTGATTTTTTGAAAAAGACGGATGTTTTCCATTTCCATGAGGGCTTGGCTATTCCACAGCACTATGAAAATTATTGGATGCCTCCCTTGCTTCAGGTGATGGATACTGAGGGAAAGGTAAGCCGTTCAAAGAAGAATTCGGGTTTCAAGTCCATATACTATTCTCAACATCATGTTGACTTGGTGGGAACTTACATATAAATATTTTAAAGTTACATAATTTATTTCTTGTCTTAATACCTCCATTAAAATCAGCATAGAATGAACACAGTTTTTTTTTGTTTTGTTGTATTAGTGTTACTTAAGAGTTGACCCATTAAAATAAATATATAGAGGAACTTCAGTTCATTTAATGATCTGAAAACAGTGATGGCAGGACTCTAGCAGCTTTGGCCAGCTCCCCTCCTATGTCCCTTTATGCTCCCTAACGCTGAAGGCTGCTTACTCTGAACTACCTGCCATTTTCTCTCCCATGTCCTAGAGTGTTAATGCCCTCTGGAGCAGTTCCCAACCAAAGATGGACAGGGAGTTGGTGGATAAGTACCAGGCTTCCTCACTCCTTGGGTGGGATAGTTCTGTGGGGTGTCCTGTTCTGTCTCCTAGAGTCCCCAGATGCAGCGAGCTCCAGCTACCCCCAGAGGTAATTGTGATGGCGCCCAATTGTGATGACACCCCCGTAGTTGGCCTCCTCCCCTCCTGCCTCACTTCCCCCATTCACCTGCTGCTGTGACAGGATCCTCTCCCAAACATACCACTTGTGCTCAGGGTCTGCATCTGGAGGATTCCAAACTAAGACAAATGCTCAAAGTCTGCCAGCCTACATACAAAAAATAATGGCTAATATTTGTTAAGCACTTACTATGTGCCACACACCATTCTAAACACATCATTTAGCCCTCATGACATCTTTTGGGAACTATTATCACCCCCAGTTTATAGATGGAACATGTGAGGCTTAGAGAGATTAAGTCTCTTTTCTGAGATCACGTAGCTAATGGGTCATGAAGGATTTAAACCTAAACTATTGAGGGGCACCTGGGTGGCTCTGTCAATTAAGCGTCTGACTCTTGGTTTTGGCTCAGGTCATGATCTCAGGGTCGTGAGATCGAGCCCCACAGCAGGGATTTGTGCTCAGCACGGAGTCTGCTTGAGTTTTTCTCTCTCTCCTTCTCCCACTGCCCCTCCTCCTTTCTCTCTCTAAAATAAACAAATAAATAAATAAAATCTTTTAAAAAATAAATAAACCTGGACTATCGAACTCAAGTGTCCATGATTTTAGTCCATATATCCTATGACACAGTATATCAGCCTACTTCAAAAAACTTCACTGGTGCATATTTAATAGGCTGTGGGAAGGCATTTTGCTGATAGTTGAGCTGATCGATATTTTTGCAGTCTCCAGCAATAATACTGTTGCCTGACTTGGATTGTCTACCCTCTCCCAACTGAAATCCGAGTCCCTGCAAGAAGCTTCTATTTTTTTTCCAACCACGTCATGAAGTTTTCTCCTGGCTCTTCTAACATGTGAGTCTGTTTTTGCAGCTAACTACTGTTCCTGCTGTTTTTGTCAAAACTAGCTGCCCGGCTTACAATTTATTGTATGATAAATGTCATCATTTATGCTCTAATAGCCAGCTGAGTGGATCCAGGATCTTAGCTGGTTGTGATGCTGTGCGAGGCATGTTTGTTACTGGCTTGAAAGACGACATTTCACAGGCTCTGGATGACCGTTATTTGAACTGAAATATTCTTCCAGCCCCTGACCTTATCAAGTTTTTTCTTTGTTACACGGCAAAACATTATGCTCTCCTTCTGGTCCCACTGCTGGTCTTCAGAAAGAGTAAAACAAATGTTTTGTGGTTCCTAGAAAATGTTATAAAATTGTTTCCTAAGTTAGGTCATTGCCGTTGCAAAATTCTTGTTTTGGTAGAAAACTTGGCCAAAAACAACAGAGGCCATGGTCAGCCATTATTTCAGGGAAAAAAAAATCTTGAGATTTGTTGGGTTTACTGTCTTCCCTTCCAATGAAAAGAGACCAATCCCTCCAGCTAGGCATAAACTAGTTTTGAGATAAATCTCTCTCTCTCTTTATAGAGATACACTTTAATGTACTGGCTGACTTCCCCAGTTTTTGAAATAGTCCCATAAAATTTTGGAAGGCATTTTAACTTTATGAGGCAATTATCATAAATTAATTTTCAGAAACTTCTTGAGCCAACTTGAAATCAAACCAAACCATTTTCTCAGGCTGTAGACTCTAATTCCACTCTAATTTTTTAAAACTGAGCATTTAAATTTAGGGTACCATTTTAAATAATATACTTGGGAAGGCTGATTCTCTTCTTTGAGCTTGCAGAGATTGAAGAAAGGACATCATGTTTCTCTCCATCAATTTCAGCCACTGGAGCGATGGACCCATATTATTTCATAATTGATGTGACTCCAATAAATGTTGAATAACTGAGTTTCAAGGGGAGAAATGTCCTGAAGTGTCTTTTTAGTATTTGTCAACTCCTGTGGTGTAAATACCACCGTGGCTGATTTTAAGCTATCAATGAGGTGTTAACCAGCTCCCAAAATTCCTGGAAATTTAACAGTTGGGTCTTATGAGCTCCTAAGAGGTAGCTCCAGAATAATATTACAAGTGACTCAGCCGAATAGTGCCCCCAGTGCAGGCTTGGGAACACTGGTTTGTTGCCCCTGCAATGCCCTGGAATTGGTTGTAGGGGTCACTAGGATATCATGTAGCAAATCCTGACAAAGTGGCATTTTCAGAACCAGGGTGTGTGTTACCCAAAAACTCAGGTTACCTTAAAAAAAAATAATGTACCTTGGGAGAATTGGATCCCAAATGTCCTGTTTAATTGTCATCCTTGCAGATTCTAAGTCCTACAATAGGGTCATTGAGGACAATCCAAGAGGCATTTTAGAGACAGGAGCCACTCACAGTTCTGTGGCTTGTTTAAACTGCTATGTTCAGCAAAGGCTGACCACAGAACAGAATAAGCAGTCAGAATCCAACTTGGATGCCACCCTTTGCAATGGATTTTGTTTCAGGTTTACATCTGAAAAGCCACAGCGTTTGAGGAGCCCTGGGAAATGTCTTCATCATCTATCACTTGAGAGCATAACTTCTTCTTCTTCTTCTTTTTTTTTTCATCTTCTTAAAATAGAAAGCTCTTTTCCAAGGAATTAATTTTTTCTTTTATTGCGTCTTGTAAGTACAGCCATTCTGCTGACTGGTGCACTGTTTGCTTTCTTAATGAATGTATTTTTGTCCTGTCCCTCTGTATTTCCTCCAATGATGGAAGGCAACATAAATCTAGCTATTACAGTGGAGAGCAAAGCAAATTTCAGTTTAGGGTTGCTACAAAATTTGACCATGCCCTTTAAAACAGCCCAGTCAGTGAACATGGAGTGAGAGCACCAGGCCCCTGGTATAGCTATTGATAAGAGCTTCATGATTCATCTTTGGCAGAGCAATACTCAGCTTCCCCATTTGAAAGTTTCAAGATGAACTTCCCCACATTCAAAAACTTTGTCTTGATTTCAAATTTCTATCTAAGCTTCATTTGTTTTTGTTTTTTTTTTTTAAGATTTTATTTATTTATTTGACAGAGAAAGAGAGAGAACAAGAGCAGGAATACAAGCAGGGGGAGTGAGAGAGGGAGAAGCAGGCTTCCCACGGAGCAGGGAGCCCGTCGTGGGGCTCGATCCCAGGACCCTGGGATCATGACCTGAGCCGAAGGCAGATGCTTGAAGACTGAGCCACCCAGGCTCCCCTCTAAGCTTCATTTGTTGTTGAATTCATTTTATCAGGTACCTACGTTGTTTCAGAAGCTTTACCAGTTGACTGCATCTGTCAGGGTTCTTCTGTATCTAGCCGGAAATAAATGGTCTAAACAAAGAGTTCAACTGAAGAGAATTTAACGAAGGGACAACTTCTGGTGTTGTGAACAGGGTTAAGGGAATTAGCAAAGCATGGTGAAGGGCCCACAGCTAGCAACAGCAGGAAGCTCTTACTACCCCAGGCCGAAAGCAGCAAGAGATGCCATGAAGGGGTGATTTTGCTTAGAGGGGAGAGGGAAGCAGGAAGGGAGTCTGTCTGATCTCCTGCCAGTGACCCCCATTTGCCAAACTCTGCAGGAAACCATGGGGCCTGGGAGGCAGGTGATGTGATCCGGGAGGGCTAGCCTTTTAGAGTTTCCAACAGCCTGGGGAAGGATAGAGGATGGATCTCTGAACTGATCCTCTGGTGGAGGGTGGCCACTGGCAGAATGAACAGCATTGACATCCGCCCTGCCTTCAGAGAGCTCCAGGCTAGTTAGAGCAATCATATGAGCAGGTGCACTCGGGTAGTGGAGAGGTAGAGCCTTAGCCAGGAGGGCATCTTGGCTAAGCCTATGCAGGGGCTTGGGTGTGTAGAACTGAAGGCCTGTCTCAATGGTCATCTTCGTAAATCAATATGCATGAGCTCATGGGTGGAGGGTGCAAAGGAATAAGGAAGATACTGTTATCCAAACCAAGGGGCACAGACAAATGAAGAAAAGGATGGTATCTCCTGGGTGAGAAGACATGTCAGATGACAAAAATAGTAGATAAATGAAGGGGGTGGGAGTCAGTAGGTGTCAACCATGAGCAGGTGGTAGAGGGTGAAGTAAAAGGATAATATTCTTATCATTATAGTCCTTTTCCAAATGAACTAATAAGTCAGATGGTTGGAATAGGTAGTTCTTTGAATACTGGTCAGACTCATATGCCTGCCAAACCATGGCAATCTTACTCAAACTGGCTATTGTTACAAATTTCACTGGAAAACTTCACATAGAGTTTAAGCCTGCAAATTGAAGGTTAGGGCTTAAAATGTACAGTCTTAGAGTCCCTTTATGTACTTTTAAACTGTGTGCAGAATCTGAAAATAGTGGAAAAAATACCTTGGACTATCATCCCTCCCAATTTCAGCTCAAAGCTAAGAAGTAGGTGAACTTGGGAAGATAGAACTTCTTCTCTTATGAAATAGTTTATTCAGTTCCTCTTGATATCTATAGGAAAGTAGATATGGCCCTATAAACATGATATACCGGATGTATGTTTAAATCTGTGAATGTATATTTTTATCAGAAATGCCTTCCTGGATATGTATACCTAATTCCTTGGTATCCATTTCCTAAGTGGTACAAACCAGGGTCTGGAACATCCTCCTTTTAGGGCAAAGTGGGCATGCCAGTTGGCCAACCATGGCTCAATGATACATCAAGCCACTTGACAATTTATTCCCAGAAGAAAAGGGGCTGTGGTTCAGATGTAGGCTGACCCAACTTAAGAGTGGTGGTAGGTCCGTTTAATGATATCTTAAAGAGAAGCACCGAGCAGAAATATGAATAGCATGGCTAGATTTAAATCCACAAGAAATTATGGGGTGCCTGGGTGGCTCAGTTGTTAAGCGTCTGCCTTCGGCTCAGGTCATGATCCCAGTGTCCTGGGATTGAGCCCTATGTTGGGCTCCCTGCTCCGCGGAAAGCCTGCTTCTTCCCTTTCCCACTCCCCCGCTTGTCTTCCTTCTCTCATTGTGTCTCTCTCTGTCAAATGAATAAATAAAATCTTAAAAAAAATAAAAAATAAATAAATCCACAAGAAATTATAACAGTGAAAGAGACTTCCCCAAACTTGGTCCTGAGGATGGCGCCTGCTGGGACGATGACTCATTTCTGCATCCCTGAGGTCATGGGTATGGCCACTTTTCATGCATAACCAGTGATGATGTATGGGTAGGTATAACAATGTCTCAGAGACATGCCAAGGTTGTGCCCCATTGTCTGGTATTCAGGGAAGATAAGTCCAGATACATTTCAAAAGGCTTTCATTATTAAACTCCTACCATAATCATCAGTGAAATCCTGGTTGCTGAGACCATCTGGTAAATCAAAGGAGCATTTTTGCACTTTCTTGCTATCATTAAGAAACATCTATTCTAGCACAGTTTTCCCAAAGGTGTTCAGGATTTGGGGGGGGGGGTTCTCTTTTGTTACAATTTCAAATTTATAGAAATGTTGCAGGAAGAGTACAGGGATATTTCCATATACCCTTTACCCAAACCCACCAATTATTTACATTTTTCTCCATTTGCTTTATTATTCTGTGTATTTATTTATATATGTGTGTATGATATAGGCATGCATATTGCTTATTTTCTGACCGGATGAGGGTAAATTGGACATTGTACCTCATTATTCTTTAAACTAGTGTGCATTTCCTAAGAACAAGGTCATTTTCTTACATGCCATAGTACAATTACCCAAAGGAGGCATTTTTTTTTTTTTAAGATTTTACTTATTTGACAGGGAGAGAGACACACACAGTGAGAGAGGGAACACAAGCAGGGGGAGTGGGAGAGGAAGCAGGCTTCCTGCTGAGCAGGGAGCCCGATGCGGGGCTCCATCCCAGGACCCTGGGATCGTGACCTGAGCCGAAGGCAGACGCTTAACGACTGAGCCACCCAGGCGCCCCCCAAAGCAGACATTTTGATACTTATGTTATTATCTAATTCATATTCCATATCTAAATTTTGTCAATCATCACAATAATATTCCTTTATAGTTTTTTTTTTTTTCTAGTCTAGAATCCTATTCAGGATCCTGCATTGCAATTCAGTTGTGATGCCTTGTGTAGGTGCCCACCGGTCAAAAAAATACAAGGAACACATCCATCGTCCAACAAATTTGGGTTGGTTGATACTTGCTTCAGTTTCTGTATTGGACCCTGAGAAAAGCAATTTGGTGCTTGGTGCCCTCCTGCCTTTGATAGTGTTTGAATCCATGGCTTTATTTTCCCAAAAGTCTTCAGAGTCCACCATGGGTGTGCAGTTGGAGAGGGAGCCTTGCTTCTGAGTGTTTCTCCCTCTGTAGTCACTCTTCTGCGGACACATCACTTACAGGGCAGCTAACCATACATTAGAGACTGGGGCCTGATGGAGAGGCCCGGCTAAGGGAGCAGGGACTGGGGAACCGGTGGTCTGCCCTTTCCCTTGGGGTTGCTGGCCACCCTATTCGAACTGAACCTTTCCAGGATGGCTTGTGTTTTGAGGTGATCCAGTTTTGTGGAAAGCCTTCAAGCTGTGCATCTGTGCATCCATCTGCCCCCTCTGTGATCTGCAACTGCCCTGGGGGTGGTGGGGGGGTGGGGAAGGGGTGGTGGTGGGAGCAGGCAGAGTGTTCACTCTTAGGGCAGCGTGGCCCCCTTGTGGTGGACGGTTATATGCCTTGGGGGAAAGGATGGCCTATAAAAGGAGAGCAAGCAGAAGAATCAAGATGTTAGAGCAGGAGATCAGTTTGCTGGGGCTGCCATAACAAAATAACACAGACTGTGTGGCTTAAAGAGCAGAGATTTATTTTCTCACAGTTCTGGAGTCTAGAAGTCTGAGATGGAGGGGTTGGCAGAGTATTTCTCCTGAGGCCTCTCTCCTTGGCTCGCAGATGGCCATCATCTCCCTGTGTCCTCACATGTCTTCCCTCCCTGTGTCCTCATGTCTGTGTCCTAATCTACTCTTCTTATAAGGACACCAGTCACATTGGATTAGGGCCCACTCGTATGACCTCATTTTACCTTATTTACCTCTTTAAAGGCCCTATCTCCAAATATAGTCTCATTCCCAGGCCCTGGGGATCAGGACTAAAATGTGAATTGTAGAGGACACAATTCAGCCCCTAACAAGCAGAAATGAGATCTTAGAGAGTCTTCTGCTCAAATCCATCATTTTAGAAAGCAGGTTAAGTGAATTGTTCGAGGCCACACAACTAGAAAACAGCAGAGACCCAGCATTCACAGAATGCTCTCCGCTACCCTTTGTGTCTGGAAAAAGGCCAAAGCGAACTGAGGATGTATCCAGACTGAAAGAGAAAGCTCAAAACTGCAGAGTATGAAATTGGCTAAAAGGCAAGTATCTATGCCTATTTTACTCAGGCTTTTAAAAGAGTTGTTCAGTGAATAAAAATGTTAATTAAAAAATTTAAGAAGAGTTATATATTTAAACAACTTTAAATGGAAATAAGATGCAATGAACATAAAACCTGATACATGACACTAATACTGGATTATATACATATGTATGTTTTTATCTGACTGTAATCACCATGCATCTGGTCTTTTGTCTTCCTGCTTCCCTTCACGTTTGTTATAAATATTTTCATTTATATCATCATGTCTTCCACGTGATTAAATTGTTCGATGGTTATAGACCATTTTCTCGTGTTGTTACTGCACAGTTGGCTAAACCATCTTCCTCCCTGTCCCTCTCCCTCTTTGCTGTTATGCATATATATGGCTATAAAGTAAAGCATGTAATATTTATTAAATGCCTACACTGCAAAATGCTTAACATATAAGATGATCACACTTTTCACAAGTGTTTTTGAAAGTAATTTCAGACTTTCTCAGAAAAATTGCAATAGTACAACACCCATATGTCCTTTACCGCAATGGAACTGTTGTTACTGTTTTGCCTCATTTCCTTTCTCGCTCTTTCTCCATACATTTTTATATTGATGTTTCTGTTTGTATTTATACATGTCATGCTTTTCAGGATCTTTTGAGAATAAGTTGTGTACATCATGTGTTTTACCCCTTGATCATTCAGAATGTATTTTCCAAGAATAAAGATATCATTTTATTTAACTGGTATAGTCACAAACTTCAGTACATTTAACGTTGATAAAATTCTTTTATCTAATTGAGTGTCCATATTCCAATTTTGTCAAGGGATCTAGTGATGACCTTTACAGCATTTGCTTCTCCTCCAGTGCAGGATGGAATCTATGATTGGTATTGCATGTAGATGTCATGTCTCCCTAGTTTCCTTTAATCTGGAACATTTGTCTAGTCTCTCTTTTTCTTTTATGATGTTAGTATTTTGAAAGAATATCATCCCCTTCTATTTTTATTAATAGCATGTTTCTTATTTTGGGTTTGTGTGGATGTTTCTTTATGGTTAGATTCAGGCTAGATATTCAGGTTATGTGGGCCAGAATAAGAGAGGCCGCAATCTCAGACAGACCAAGAAACTCTTGAGAGTAAAAGAGGGTGCTGCTTATTCTTACGCTGAGATAAAGGCATAAACGTGGATCGTCTTCAGCAGGCTGGAATGTATGATGACCCTTTTCATGTAAGTGATTATTTCCATCTTACAGTGTCCATGCTGGAACCTGACTGGTTAAGTCACTTGCCAAAGTGGTGGGACCAGAACCTAACCTCAGGGCTTTCTGATTCTCACAGCACCCATTTCCCAGCCCCAGCCCCAAACTAGTGCCATTCAGCTGCATTTACTGTACTTCTTCCATATATGATCATTCATCAAGCCCTGTGGAATCTATCCCGACAATCTCTTGAATTAACAAATTTGTTCAGCAATGGTTTCTTCCTCATGTGTATGATCTCCATTCCTACTGAATAATCTCCCACCAGTGGGGGAGGATTGTTGACAAATATGCCCACTCTTGCTCCTTTTAGGCCCATGGCAGGATTGCTTTTCTTAGAGTACTTAATGTTAGGTGGGGCTGTATGACTTACTTTTACCCGTTGGACGTGATGGGGTGGAAATTTTACAAGCTCCCACTTTTCCTCTATGATGACCAGCAATGTTTCAGATGGTGGGAGCTCTGATAGCCTTTATGTTATGCAGAGAGGATGATATGAAGCAGAGGCCCCAGTGGACCTTACTTGGACAGGCGTGTACCATGAGTGATAAATAAACCTTGTTGTTTTAAGCCCCTCAGACTGCGGGATTGTTTGTTATCACAGTAGAACTAGACCATATGGGCTGAATCACCAACCAAAAAAATGTTTTTAATTTTAATATTTTTAATCAAACTAATATAGAAACATATTTTTAAAGTCTAGTAACACCACAAAGTTTAATTTTTATAATGAAAAAGAATTGCCTTCTGTCCTGTTCCTCCCCTCTCTGCTCTACTCTATCCCTCTGAACTCCCCCATTAAATTCATTGAAACAATCTGAACCCCTACTATGTGCCAGGCACTAATCAAGTGCTGGGAGATAGGATGATTCACACATGACATCTGCTTTTAAGTAGCTCACATGCTAGTAGTGGGAGAGAAGGACTTGAGCTGAGGCTATGAAGGTAAGCACAAAGTACAGTGGTAAGTTATACATTGAAGTTATGTATATTTTTAACCCCTGGTGTTTAAATCTATATTAAATACTCTATAACTCTTATTCTTTAATGAACTAATACTGTTATTTCTTGGTTTATCAATTGTAGATTTTATGTATTACCTTTCCCCTATGAAAGATGATGAATCTTTTTACACATATACCTTTCTCACCACCATCCCCATTCTTCTAATTATTTATATCAGAAATTTTAGATAAATCAATAATAAGTGTTTCATCAATAGGACCATGTATATATGGTTTTTCCATTGAGTCAAATAGATACTTTACTTATATTGCATTCCCTCCTCAATTTTTTGTTTTTCCTGGAGTTACTAATTGCTTTGTTTTTTGTTTGCTTATTTGTCTAGACCCTTGTCATTAACTCCTCAAACTTTTTAAGAGAAATACATAACTTCCTTTAAGACTCATTTCTGCATGCTAAAAGGCATCAGTTAATTTGTCAGTTTCATTTTTTTCCTTAGAGACTTAGACTAGAAGAAAATCTTAGTAGCCAATGAAGCCACATATTATAAGAAAAGTAGAGTATAGTAAATCAATACATTTCAATAACTGGCATAAATTCATATATATACTAGTTCCATCCCTTTTATTTGTAAACAATTTTTTTCCAGTTTTAGTGAGATATAATTGACATACAACACTGTGTAAGTTAAGGTGTACAGCATAATAACCTGACTTACACACATTGTGAAATGATTGCCACAGTAAGTTTAGTTAACATCCATCATCTTTTTTTTTTAAGATTTTATTTATTTATTTGACAGAGACGGACACAACGAGAGAGAGAACACAAGCAGGGGGAGCTGGAGAGGGAGAAGCAGACTTCCCGCCGAGCAGGGAGCCTGATGCGGGGTTTGATCCCAGGAGCCTGGGATCATGACCTGAGCCGAAGGCAGACGCTTAACAACTGAGCCACCCAGGCGCCCTGACATCCATCATCTTATATTGATACAAAAAAAGTGTTTTTTCCTTTGGGATGAGAATTCTCAAGATTTACTCCCCATCTCTTTTATTTTTTATTTTAAGTGGGCACCCAGTATGGAGCCCAATGTAGGGCTCAAACTCACACCCCTGATATCAAGACCTGAGCTGAGATCAAGAGTCAGATGCCTAACCGACTGAGCCACCCAGGTGCCCCAGCTCTCCATCTCTTTTAAAAGTGGCTACATGGCAGCAAGAGCAACAGGACTCTTACCTACCACCAACTTGTATATGCATCCCTGGTGCCCAGATAGTGCCCTCAAAATCAGTTCTTTAGCTAAAGAATACAGAACTCCTTTGATGGAAGTTGATTCCATGTGTTGGGGCACAAGAAAAGCAGACTATCTCTCTAGAATATCTCATTTCTAGAAAGCAAGGATGCTTTCCAAGAGCATTAGAAAGACAAAGAAGTCAGTCAGTGGGACTCCCACTGACCATGTTGGAATAACATGTACATAAAATAACTAGAGTGAAGATAACAATTAATTAAAATAAGTTGAGCCTATAAAAGATGGTATTTATGATCTTGATCAGGAGGCAAATTAATACAAAATATTCCAAAAATGTTTGTAAAACAGAAGCAGGATGAATATAACAGATATTTAATTTCTATTGATTTTAACAAGTAGGGAAATGTTAGCATATAAGGGTAATTTGTTTCTTCCATGAAGCTTGTAGAAGTGTATAATGTATAGATTCTTACCTGTTTCTATCTCTGTTTCTATCTGTTTCAAGAGGAAAAAGTGAGTCCAGGAAATGTAGGAACAATACAGGGTTCGGTAAGAGCAGCAAGCCGTGCTGTTCACTTAAAGGGGAACTGTCGTAGAAGGTGCTGTGGACGTCCTGACTACAGCCCTGAGCACCCAACCCCTTCTGTGCTTGCTGGTGCATCTTCCCACTGTCAGCAGTTGGGGCTCTTTCCCACAGGGCTTCATCAGGCTATCCCAGTCCATGGGGAGCCTACTTAGGCTGTCTGTGGCAGGCTGGAAGTGCCCTGTGATCAGCCCATGGCAGCGGTGGGTAAATCTCCAGCTCTTTCACCGTTGGGTGGGGTAGCTCTGAGGTGCCTGTTCTGACCTATCTTCTAGAGTCTCCAGCGTTAATTTTTTTTAACTTCTTTTTCTGTTTTTTTTATTATGTTATGTTAATCACCATACATTACATCATTATAGAGTCTCCAGCGTGATTAAACTGCATTTCCCACCACAGCGACTTGCTTGTTGTTATCACAAACCCTGCTTTGCCTTCCCTATCTCCCTCTTACCGCCCTAGGTGCTTCCTGGAATCACCTTCCAAATAGACTATTTGTACTTTAACTCATTTCAGGCTCTGCTTCGGGGTAACCCAAATAAAATAACCAAGTAGAGGGGGAAATCCAGCTGTGGTTGTTGTATTTTATGGCCAGTTAAAAAGTAGGAGTCAAGAGCAGGTTCCAAAGTCATAAACCAGCCAAATGTCCCACAGAAGAAGCTAACTACACCAACTTAGTTTCTTTTCTCATAGGAGAGGAAAACCCTACTAATTATAGTAAAATTCCAATAAGAAATAGTTACATTTTTAATAGCATCAACAGATGGGAGCAGGATATCTTGACAGTATCATTGTGCTGGTACAGGACAATACAAATTATACAAATCTACAGAATCTATACTTTTGGAGAAAAATACTAACTTTCAAAAATAAAAATATAAGTGAGAAAGAGACACTTAAAAATCCTATGCTGTAACAAGTAAAACTTCATTATAAAATGAGTCTTAGTCTGGGGTGCCTGGGTGGCTCTGTTGGTTAAGCGTCTGCCTTCGGCTCGGGTCATGATCCCAGGGTCCTGGGATTGAGTCCCACATTGGGCTCCTTGCTCAGTGGGGAACCTGCTTTTCCCTCTGCCTGCCGCTCTCTCTGACAAATAAATAAAAAATAAAATAAAATAAAATGGGTCTTAGTCTAATGATCAATGGCTTGGGTTTGAATTACCTTGGACCATACAACCATGTTCCATGTTCAAACCAAAAGCCAATCAGTCAACATTCCAAATTCAATATCTGGTGATCTTGTTCTCTGAAATCACTCAGTTTCTCCAGAGAATAATCCCAAATCTCCTGCTTGGGGAAATAAATGCCTGGTGACTAGCATCCTGGAAGTAAAGTGGTAAATGGATACATCTGCTCTTTTAACTCCTTTGTTTCAGTATGATCTCATCCTGTCCTTAGCTGTGCCTGGTGACCTTGAACTCAAGACCTCTCTTCTTCAATTTCACCAGAGAATAACTTCCGGTCTCCTGTCATGCTGGGGTGGGGTAATTGCCTGGCTCTGCAGGAATGGGGTAGGAGACCTGAAATTCTAACTGCTCCTTATGCCCTGGGCTAATCTCTGGTTTTTCATCTCTACACTTTACCCCCCTCTTCTGTCATATCTGGTACATCCAATTCCTAAGTTTTTTTTTTTTTTTTAAGATTTTATTTATTTATTTGACAGAGAGAGACACAGCGAGAGAGGGAACACAAGCAGGGGGAATGGGAGAGGGAGAAGCAGGCTTCCCGCGGAGCAGGGAGCCTGATGCGGGGCTTGATCCCAGAACCCTGGGATCATGACCTGAGCTGAAGGCAGACGCTTAACGACTGAGCCACCCGGGTGCCCCGATTCCTAAATTTTTCTGAGAGTCTCTCACATGAACCAGCTTGTTTTTCTGTCCCAGTCCCCTCTGTGGCACGTAGGTTTCACATGTCTTCACTCTGCCAGTGCAACTGACATCAGTTGCCACTAATGTCTCTGTTGAGCCTTCCGAAAATTTGTTGGCACATCTTGTCCACGGTGATCTTTTCCTCCTTATTTTTGTGGAGTTTTAATCTAAAAATAAATTCTTTGCTGCCATTTTTGGTAGGGCTTGGGGGGAAGGGGTGGAGGTGATGCTCATGTTCCATCCACTGCTCAGCCCTTCCTTCAGAACTTTCCTTTTTGGGAGCCTTCTTGCCAGGCTCTCCTCAGTTCAGGCTCACTACATTCATGGAGCACATGGCTCACTCCACTGCACCTCACACCAGTTGTTCTCACACCTTATTTATGCTGTTCTGCCTGAAACTCTAACTTCTCTCTATCCACACACTACTTACTGCTGCTTCTTAGGTAAAACGACAGCATTTTGGTAGGATCTCTATTTTAGAACTTATCCCAGATTTCCTTGTGTCTTAATTTGTTGAGTCTCCCTGAGACTATGCTTTGTGAGTAGGTACTTTCTGTTTGTTCCATTGGATTATTGAAATAATATTTTTTCCTTTGTTATGTTTCTGGGATATCTGTTTTTCAAATAGGATTACTATGTGTGGTAGACTGGGTTGCTGGCCCCAATTTTTCACTCCAGTGTGAAAGTTACACACCCACACCCTTGCCATGGCCTCAGGGTGGGGGGCCATGCCTCTTCCCTGCCTCTTTACTTTGGCTATGGACATGTGATTTGCTTTGACAAATGGGATGCTAGCGGACAGGATGCAAACAAAGGCTTGGAATGAGATTGTGTGGCGGGGCTCACTCTTGTCCTTCTGTCATTGCTAGTTCTAGGGGGATGAGAGACATTTGGAGCAGAACTCTCCCAGCTGACTGGAAGACCTGTAGCTTGAAGGAGAGCTCTCCAGCTGACTTGCAGACCTGGTTGTGTATTGCTAGATATTCCTTCTTGTATGCCATTTAGTTTTGGGGCCAGTTTGTTCTGTAGCAATAGCTGACTGATACATGATGTCAAAGGAAATGAATGCTTTTATAACCTTTGTTCTGTGTTGGTTTTGCTCTCTAGGAAGCCTGAAACCAGTTTACCATGCCATCACCATGATATATGTGTATCTACAAAAAATGCTAATGTGGCTCTCCTTGATTTGATCATAAAATCTATTTTTAAATGGCTTAAGAAAATAGAACAATAATCATACCACCACCACAACTTTGGACCTTACCTTGGATTCATTCTAGACTAAATTCATTCCATTATCTTACAGTCTTTTTGGAGAAATAATAAACCCATCAAAGATCTGTGTCATACTCTTGATCTTTTATAACTATGACTTTAATTTGTAGTATAATTATGTAATTCTGTGCAATCTTTATAGTTGTTAATTATATGGTACTGCCAATCCTTATTTTTAGGAAAACAGCCCTTTTGATAATGATTTTTAAATTGGAGATATGACAAAGTATTTATACTTAGGAACATTTTCATCAAATGCTATTAGTTTCTTTCAACACCCACAACTTACTTTTAAGTTTGTTAAAGCCTAGCTTTGTTATTTCTGTAATACAAATTAAAATGAAACATAGTGTCAAAAAATTCTTTCATATTCTCTGAGAGTTGGCCAATTTATTAAATCTTTTAAGCTGTAAGGATTTTTTCTTTAGTTCAAAGAATCAATTATGCCAATATCCTGATGGGGCTCTACTTGTTTCTCCTACTACAGAAAGGATGTCAGAATCCCCGAGAACAAGGGCAATGTTACAATGATAACCGTGCATCTGTTTCTTAAGTTATTGTACAAAGAATGTTTTCTCACAAATATGCATAGGTGTTAGTAAGAACTCGCTTGCAGCACGCATCACAGTTTTTTCGAGATGGGCCATTTATTTTGCATCCGTGGTTAAGAACCCCTAACAAAAAGGAGGGTTCCTAAACGTCATGTTGTAATTACGCAAAAGCACTGCTTAAGTAATCAGGAAAAAAGTGGTATTGTTGAAAAGGTCTATAATTGAGAGCTTGACGCAAAGAGAGGAGACAAAGAGAGAGGTCCTCGGGCTTTTGAGCTAGTCCAAGTTTAACAAGCTCCCTTGGGCTTCCTTCACAATTCCCAGAGGAAGCAGTCATGCCTCTCTTGTCCTCCTGACCCTCCATTCAATCATAAAGCAACAGGCTTTAACAATCAGAACAAAAACCTCATTGCCCAATCTAACCTTCCAACCCCCAGAGCTGTATGGTCCGCTAATCCAGCGCACAAAAGCAGGCCCGCTGCTCTTTTATTCTTCCGGAGGCTGGGCGCAGTGTTGAGCTCAACAGCTGACCAGCTCTGGAACGTCCCAGCAGCGTGCCGGCGGGGGGCCCCCCGATGTTTATTTAGCAGCCAGCCGCCTCGGCGCACGGCCTCCGGGAGCCGGCTTCGCGCGCGCTCGCCCGCACAGGAGCCATGTACCGGCGCAGCTATGTCTTCCAGACCCGCAAGGAGCAGTACGAGCTCGCCGACGAGACGACGCGCGCCGCCGAGCCCGACAGCACGGTGGAGGGCCGGGCGGCGGCGCCCAGCCTGGCAGCCCTGCAGGGCCTTGGCGAGCGCGTGGCCGCCCACGTCCAGCGGGCCCGCGCACTCGAGCAGCGCCACGCCGTCCTCCGGCGGCAGCTGGACGCCTTCCAGCGCCTGGGCGAGCCGACCGGCCCGGAGGACGCCCTGGCCCGCCACGTCGAGAGCAACCACCAGCGCACCCGGGACCTGGCGGCTGAGCGCGCGCGGCTGGAGCGCCAGGGCGCGGAGGCGCAGCGCGCGCTCGACGAGTTCCGCTGCAAGTAAGCGGCGGCTGCGCGCGCGCGCGGGGGTCGGGGTCGGGGGGGGGGGGGGGGAAACGGAGGCAGGGCGTGGGCGGTCGCCTGGCGACCCAAGACTTCGTCCCCGCAGGGGGCGCGCGCACGCGCGGTGCCTCTCCCTCACCCGGGACCCCTTCCCTTCCGATGGCACTTCGCAGTTTGCATGAAGTGGTATCATGTACTTGTAATGTGCTTTAAAATTTCGGTCTAATTTACATGCAATAAAATGCACAGGTTTGGGGGCGCCTGGCTCTCTCAGTTGGTAGAGCATGCCACTCTTGATCTGGGGGTTATAAGTTCGAGCCCCACCTTGGGCGTAGAGAATACTTAAAATTAAAATCTTTTTAAAAATGTAAAGGTGTTAAGTGCATAGTTCAATGAGTTTTGACAATGTATGTACCCATGTAACTACCCAAACAAGCAGGGTATTTCCACCACCCCAGAAAGTTCCCTCCTGTCCTTTCCCAGTCACCCTGCACCCCTCCCCCACAAAAAACCTGGAGGCACCCAGTGTTCTGATTACTGTCACCATAGATTAATTTTGTGTGTTCTGGAATTTCACAAAAATGGAATCTTACAGATGTGCTCTTATATGTCTGGATCCTTTTGCACAGCACAGTGTTTTTGAGATGTATCCATGTTATTTGATCCTCACAGCCTTATCCTGTAATAGATGGTACTGCACCTGTTTTGCAGATGAGGAAACTAAGGCTTCGATAGTGTCAAGATTTGGGGCAAGGTCACTCAGCTAGTGCCTTGCTGCACTGGGATGGAGTTCAGGTCCTGGGCATGCTAAATCTAATCATCTTTACTGCATCACAGCTGATACCTGGACATTATTTCAATGTGTGTCCTCTAGAGTCTTGCTACTTGAAGTGTGGTCCGTGGACCAGCAGCACTGCCATCATCCAGGAGCTGGTTAGAAATGGAGTTAAGCTTGAAATTTCAGAAACCCTGGTCCAGAGCATGGTCCCGTTTTCCACAGACTGAATAAGATGATAAGATCACCTGAAGAACTTAAAAAGAAAAAAGGATGCTCAGCAATTTGCCACCATCCTCCCAGGTTATAAATGCACGTGCTCTTTTACTCTGCAGGGGCCACTTCAAGGAATTCATTCTTTGGTGCTCCAGCAGGTATAAAATGGCATGCCTGTATTGCAGTGTGATCTGCAATAGCAAAAGCCTGGAACGAACCTAAATGCCTATTCATAGATAGTCAGGTTATCAAATTGTGCTTCATTTATGCAATGGAATGCTACGCAATTGTAAAATAAGGGAATAGTGTGTTACTATCATTTACTTTAAAAAGAAGGGGGAGAAGAGCAGAATTTTTTGCTTGCATAAGGAAAAAGAGAACACAAGCAGACACATGCAAAAACCCAATGACACTGGTTCCATGTGGAGGACCGGGGAGTAGGAACTGGGCAATGAGAGCAGAGGAGACTTTTAATGGAACAGTTTTTTATGTAATTAAAAAAATTTGTCTAACCACATAAGAGATTTATTAATTTAAAAGTTATATAAATTAATTTAAAAATACAGATGTCTAGGCCCCACCCTGGAACTCAGGTGTGGCCCAGAAATGTTAAGTTTTATGAGCTCCACTGGTAATTCCAGTGAAAAGCCAGGTTTGGGGACCCCTGGTCTAGGGTAGCCAGAGGGTCTTCTGCAAACATGCTCTATGTCTGAGTCCCACATTCTTAATCTGAATCATGGGCGGGTTATTCAACAAAATGTACTGAGCATGTTTATCAGATCATACTCATTGATTTCATTCCTTTTTTTTTTTTAAGATTTATTTATTTGAGAAAGAGAGAAAGCGAAAAAACAGAGCAGGAGTGGAGGGGGAGGGGAAGGGGCAAGGGCAGGGGCAGAGGGAGAGGGAGAAGCAGATTCCCTGATGAGCAAGGAGCCCAATGCAGGGCTTGATCCCAGGACCCCGGAATCATGACCAGAGCCGAAGGCAGACGTGTAACCGACTGAGCCACCCAGGCGCCCCTCATTGATTTCATTCCTATTTCATTCTGGGTTTGATCCATAGAAACAGATTTGGAGCTGGAAGAAGGGATCTGGAAATCCACCTGTTATCGCCCTTCATGGGAAAACTGAGGCTTGGGGAGGGCCTGTGGGTGGCAGGACTTGAATTCGGGTTTTCTCACTCTATGCTTTCTAGAACACTGTGTCTTGGAGAGGATCCATTCTTGGATTCCTGTGGAGTGAGACCTAGAGATAGGATCTCATTCAAATGAAGCGCGTGTTTTCTAAAGCAAAGGGAAGCGTGCACTGGTTCAGACACCAAGTGCAGCTCCATGGGCCAGCAGGAAACCCTGGATCCCCAAATGGTCTTTACCTAGGCATTAGGCTCCAGTGATTTGGCTGGGCGGGCGTGACTCCCTTGAGCCCCTCATTGAAGGAATGGCCATGTTGAGTTTTCCTTGTCTTTTCCTAATTTCACTTGGTTCTGATTTAGATGTCATAGCTATGTCTTCATAGCTGTCCCTTCCAGCTCTGTGGTATATTTAGTAATTCCCATTAATTTATTCCCTCCCATTGCCCCCTTGGAGATACTTTGATATTCTGACTGAGGTATTGGGATTTGAAAATGATTATGAAAATCATACCCATCCACAAGCATGGGTACACACTTACACCAAGTTTGGTTTACATCCCAGAGGTGAGCTGATGGCTAGCCAAAGCCAGGTGAAAATATTGCAGAAGTAGGAGGGTATATGCAGCCTTGGTAGGCATATTCTCTACTTGGATAGTTGAATAATTTCAAAATCAGGTTTTCAGCACATCAGACAAAGACTAAATAAAACAAGAATGAAATAAAAACAAATAAAACTACCAAAATATATTGATGAATACAGTCAATTGTCTAAATTGTTAAAAACCAAAAATAATTATGTAAAACAATCAGATAATTGAAGCCAAAGTGTTTTATCACTTTATGAATTCTTATCATGAATTCTTTATAATGAAATCACTTGTCTATAATATCTAGACTTGTCTTCACAGCATGAAAACTAGCCACGATAACATGTTATTGCATTATTTATCAAACATGTTTTTAAGCTACAGAAATTCTTAGATGTTTCTAGCAGGAAAGAGCAATGAGAAAATTTGGAATTTGTTCACAGTTTTATTCTCAAAGCTAACTATTAGCTATTAAAAAATAATTTCTGGCTCTGTTAGAGCCACACACAAAAGAAACTGCTAAATGTGACATCCTGGTGGGAAATGTAAAGCTTTGCCTACTGGTTATAACTGAGCTTCTTAGGTGGCTTTAGACCTGGGAGCGTGCACAGTGCACATATTCCTAATTAGTCTTCCCTGAAGTCAAGACTCTCTAATTCCGCTAGAAAACCAGCTGCATGGTTTTCTAGCACCTCTTTCGGTACTTGACTTGAGCCCATGGCATGGGTGTGCAAGGGCTCTGAAAGCTATGCTCTGTGGGTTGGGCTGAGTGCTAATTAGGATTAGTTTCAACCACAAGTGGCATAAACTCCAAAGTGACATTGGCTTACCCAGGATGGATTTCTCTCTTGCGTAAGGTCTGGCTTAGCAAGCAGCTCAGCATGCCACTCTATAGTATTTGAGGCTCAGAAGTCTGTGCCTGGCCTTCAGGGAAGCAGCATCTATGTTTCAGGGGCAGGATGGAGGAAAGGATGCAGAAGGACACACCCACATCATCTCTTACCAAAGATATTTGGAGACTGCCACAGACTTATGCTTACATATTGGTCAAGACTTGGTCACATGGCCACACCTAGCTGCAAGGAAGGCTGGGAAATGTAGTTTTCCCTCTAGGCAGCCCTGTGCCCACCAAACATCAAGGGCTCTGACTCCTGGAAGAAGGCCAGGATGGATATTGGGGCCAACTTACAGGGAACAAGGGGGGAGTCATTTGGGAAGGGGACTTATCTCTTTCTTAAGGGGATAAAATTCCCCCTAGAGGGACACTCTTTGAACAGAATGATTTCTGGGGTTTCTTTGCCTCCTTGATCCCTATCATTTTCTACAAGTCCAGGGAGGAAGGTGACCAGGAGGAAAACTACACCCATTCCTAGTATCTGTTGCATTATCAATTTTGTTTAATTATGTTTAAATTTGGAGGGTCTCTCTGCTCTACCCAGGCAGCGTGGTGTGGCTATCAGGGCATAGTTTTTGGTGCTAGATTCAAGTGTGAGTCCTGACTCCATCCCTCTTTTAGTTTGGAGTCTTCCAGAAGCCAAGCCCGATCAAGGGGTTTGACGGCTAGTAGCTTATCTGGAAGGTGACCTCAAGAAGCAAGTTTGGGGAGTGAGGAAGTGAGGCAGGAGGGGAAGGCAGAAAACACTGAGTGCATTAGCCAGCAAATTAACATCGTGGGCACCTGGAGCTAGCGTGCCAGACGGAGAAACACTTCAGTTGTCCTAGCTGAGGGTGAGGGAGCTGGGCTATTTATGTACCCACTCACCTTCTGTCAGAGGTTGCGGGCTGCCCCAGGGGCACTGACTCTGCCCTGTCCAGCCTGCCCTGCCCACTGGCCCAGAGCAGGCCTTTGGTGTGCAGGGGTGAGGGCACAGAGATGAGGGTGAAATGTCCGGGGCAGCTGCCCGAGGTCAAGGGCCAGTTTCTCAGCCTCAGTTTCCTTATCTTTCACCTGGGGAACAATGATAACTGCTGTCTTCCAGGGTTTTGTAAGGATTAAATGGCATAATCCAGAAACACTGACACATGTGGATAAATACAATAGTACAGACAACCCAAACAAGGTCAGGTTAAGGGCGTTTGTTGCAGGTCATGTAGGGCAGCCTCTGTGCCACTGCGGTGCTTGGGTTAGGGGTGTGTGGAGATACGATTCCTTCATCCTTGAGCTGGCTGGGTGGGGGGGATGGGCCTCCAGGCTGGGGGACTCCTGTTCCCCTCACCGTTCCCCGGTAGCCCCGTGTGCGGTGGCTACAGCAGCACCCTGCGCATGCGCCAGGCTGTGGCAGAGGTTGGGGAGCCGAGGGCTCGGCAGTGCAGCCTTAGCTACTATTTTAACCTTAGGGACCTCTCCTTAAAGAGACGGCATAGTACTCATCTCAGATGAAACTTAACGCTGATTGTGTGATCATCACGTATGGAATCACGGAAGTTGTCCAACTTTTGCTTATGTGCCCCATTTGCAGGTATGAAAACGAATGTGAATGTCAACTGCTCCTAAAAGAAATGCTGGAACGGCTTAACAAGGTGAGCTGAGTACGAACTTGAGTTTGAGTCCAGACTTGAGTTTGAGAATGGAACTTAGTGACTGAAATGACTGTCACACACCTTCTCTCTGTGTCCTTTTAGGGTTCACCTATTTCTTTTGCTGTCACTCTCTTTCTTGATTCATAATTTTCAAGTAAGTCTTTGTGTGAACTCACACACCCAAGACACACAATCCTCTCCCGCAACACACGGGGTCTTGCGAGAGAACCCTAGATGTTAAGCTTAATGGGTTGTCCTAGGCTATTCAAACATGGCAGCATTACAATACCAGCTCTGGTTGTGCCGTTCAGATGTGCTGGTTCCAAACACACCAAACTGAAGAAACTTGCTTTGGGCAGTGGTTATTGGGATGCAAGGATGTCTACTCTATTGGCTGAGAGTCTCGAGATTGCTCTTCTGCAGGAGAACTCTCAGAGAATAGAGGAAGAAATTTCCATTTCCCTTCAGGCTCTCCCCTCTCAGAGTCTGGAGAGTAGCCATGTGGGGGCCACCAGGGATTCTGAGCTTCTTGCTGGAGACCCTCCTGCAGAGTCCTGCGGGGTTGTCCTTTGCAGGGAATTTCCTTCTTCAGATCCTCCATCATCATCCTAGGATTGATTGGATTTTCTGCTCTAGCCAGGGGAACTCGACTACCAGATGGAATAATCCTGGATCTCAGAGGTTGGACAAAACCAGGGATGGCAGATAGCTGTCATTTCAGAGCTCAAATGTCCGAGCAGAAAGACCCATGGAGACTATTTCATCGAAGGGTTGCTTATATAGGGCACATGGCTGATTGTCCCCTTTCCCTCCCTTCCACACCCATAATTCCTCATCAGAATTACTGATCAAACACAGCACCTTTCCCTGCCGTGCCCAGATGTGGCCTTAGGATTCTTCACGCGGAGCTCCAGGCAACCACTACAGATAGTCGGCATTGGCTCAGGATGTTTGCCAGTCCCTGGCTTTGTCCAACCTCTGCTGTCTAGGATTAGTCTGCTAACCGGTGGGAATGTTAGAACCATAACCTAGGGAAACTGAATTTTGTTTTGTCTGTGTTATTTACTACATGATGCTCCTATGCCCTTCCCTGTGTGAGCATATGATGTATCATTCAAACCAGGACACTGTGTGGCAGGAGGTACTGTCCGTAATTACCAAGGTCCATTAGTAGAAACTGGGATTGTCTCAGGCCAGCCACTGTGTGAACACCCCAGATAGAAACACAGAGGTGGAGGTGAGAGTGTGCTTAGGAGAGCCCTCAGTGCCCAGACTCAGTGATTGGTCTTGTATTGGTTTGGGCCACGGTGACCCCAAGCCTGTTAAAAGTTGAGCTGGGATTTGGGTGTTATTAGCATCAGACACCACCCTGTTGTTCTGCTGATACTCGTAGCTCATCCCCATTCTTGTTTTGGGTGGTGATCCCGGCTGCCATATGGGGCCGCCATCTTGTCCACAGACCACTGCTTTCAGGGACATAGGTGCCTTACACTGTTCACTTAGATGCCAGTTTAGCAGCCCCTCCCCAACACCACCACATTTTGCTTTGTGAGTATTTGTCCTCACTGAAAGCAGGGCTCCCTCTGGACTTATTTTATGGTTGTCGCTCATGCAGTCCCATCACGGGCACTCTTCATAGAGGAGGGAGAAAGAGTGTAGTCCCTCTTTTTAGCTTTGGTGGGAAGTAACACTGGATTTAAAAACAAGCTCCAGCCTTCTGTTGTTGTTCTCTTATTACAAAAGCAAGACATATTTGCAGGTAGAAAAATAAGATATCGGAGATAAGGCCAGGGAAGGGAAAGGCCTCCCTTTGTGTATATTGTGACAGACAGTGAGGACAATTGGAGTATCAGTGCCATGAGAATGTTACAGAAGTTCTGGGGAAAGATGCTACCAGGAACTCGGGCCAGAGCCGGCGCAGGGCATCGGCGTGGCTCTTCCCTGGGCCAGGGGAAAGACACTTCTGCTCACAAGCGAGTGTCCAGTCCAAAAACGGAGAGCGGCCCAATAATAGGACCCTTCATGCTACTATCGAGTATCTATGAGACTTTGGGGGAATTTCCTTATCTCTCTGAGCTGCGGCTTCTTCCATCTCTGAAGTAGGAGCAGTAATGGTTGCCACCACCATGGAGTGGATGTCTATCGACATGCACAGTAAGAATGAAGTGACATAATAGTGTCTGTGACTTGCCTGTCACAATTATTATTACAGAGCCCTTGATGTGATGGATGCCAGCTTCGTTTCCCCAGAGTGTGGGATTCATGACTCTGGTGGAGTGGGAGGTGATTTTAGATGGCGCGTGAAGGAATAATTTTCTAGTAGCTGTGAATTTATTTTCATGATTACCTCTTCTCGATAGCAGGTGACATCAAAAAGTTCCTTTTTGAAGGTATATAAGTAGATGAGTCAATTTGAGGAAAAATACCGAGTGACTAATAACACAGGTGGCGCCTGGTTGTAGCAGAAATCATGAGCACGGCATATGATGCGGGGAGTTGGCCGTATCAACGCACCAGCTTGGAGCTTTGGCACAGTTTTGTGGTTCTTTATTCTACCCTCAGAAACGACCCCGTTCAACCCCTCTGTTGCCAGTGAGGAGCCTCACCCTTGGTGAGGTTCAGTGACTTTGGAGCCCCACAGCCCATCCTTGGCATGTGTGGTCAGAAGTCTTTTGTGTACATGGCTCATTCTCTGCCTCCCAAGGACAGTCGGGGAATCTCTGTCTCTCAGGAGACAGACACAAGGCCAGAGACCCTGGGTAAAGATGACCCCTGCACGCTTGACGTTGGTGCCCCATCCCTATCCCGTGGGCCACCCCTGAGGTCACACAGACATGCTGAGCACGCTGGCTGGCTTCCTGCATGTGTCTGGCTGTGGGAACTTGCATGATGCGCAGGAGGCGTAGTCCAGACGTGTGGGCCTTCGCACCCCAGGAGCAACCCTCGGCCGCTGAGGGGTGGGAGTAGGTGGATGAGCTCCCCAGCTGCCCCACAGCTCATAGCAACAGTTCAGAGGTGAGTTCTACAGTCTCTCCAAGGGTCCTCAGCACTACTGAGGTGTGGTTGTCCACAGTGGTAACCTGCTCATTATACACCTTCCTTGCCTTTGTTCCTTTCCCTGGATCACTTCCTCCCTTCCAGAGCTTCCTGGAGTGAACAACACGTACCCAATCCTTGCTTCACAGGAACTCAAGGGGTTGGCCAGGGGAAGGCTGGACCTTCTTGTTCTCTGTCCATCGAGATGGTCACGTGAGAAGGTAGAAATGGAGGAGTACATTCACGTCTGGTTGGCTGGTCATATCAGTGATTTTGGCTGACAAATCTTTGAGTGTCTACCTACATCAGATCAACATGGTTTCGACTGTCAGCTCCGTGTCAGTGCCCCTTTCCTTTGGTCTTGTGGAAGGGATTCATGCCTAGATGTGGCTGTGGAAAATGGGGTAGAGGAGTCTTTGAACCATGCTTGCTAAATATCACAATGTATGTTGACGGGAAGGATTGCTTCTGCTTTCACCAGACTGTCATCTGTTAATACTGCTCATGTCATTACATCTTCAGAACAGAGCTCCTGTATTTTTAACAGCCAAAAAATCTAAAGCAAGCCACTCTTTGCTAGGCACTTTGAAATAATATAAATGCCTCAACATACCACTTACATACTTTGGCCAAAGTTATTCAGATTTTAAGACTTTTGATGCAGTAAGAATTCTTGATGACTTTTAAGTGTCTGGGTTTGGCTAACCTCTGGGACTCGTTGTCTCTCTATGTATATATGGTTATCGGTCCCAATAATGCCCAGTGTTGCTTATCTTAAGGAAACTATAAGGAGGCTTTAAGATTTCTCTCCTTTTTTCTTTAAAATCCCCAGAATTTTAAAATGATGTGGGTTCTAGTCAAATGCTTTCACTTAAAAACAATTTTTTAAGAAGTACCTAAAACTGCCATATATGCTTTTCCATGCAATTTGTGTATCTTCAGTGCATCCAGGGAAAGGGCAAGAAGCAAGGGCATTTGGGGAAGGCACATGGAGCCTTTGTTTTCAGGGCTACAAGGCTTCATTTGCCTAAGAACAACTCTGAGGCTGGAGATGAACTTCCAGAACTTCCAGAGTGGGAGCAGAGGAGAAGGAACTGGGAAAGCTGAGTTCAGGATGGCGTTGGGGGTGGGGAGGCTGGAGAACAGAAGGGCAGAGGAGGAACCAGGAGGTATGCAGAGGGAGAGAGGGTGAGGCAGTGGGAAGACAGGGAGTAGAGCTCTAGAACAGACTCAGCACCGTCCTCCAGGCCAGCCTTAGCACCAGGAAGGAAAGCAAATCTACAATTTTTGGGAAGGTTTTTGACATCCAAGGTTGAAGTGTTTTTTAATTAAACCCTAATTAACTAGACATCTCAATGAACTTGAATACCCATTCTTGAGCAGCTGCTTGGATGCTGGATTTGAGGCTGGGTAAAGATATAGGCAGTTGGGTTTTTAGTGGGATTTCTGGTATCTCTGTAAATGGATTGGCAGGCTGATTCTTCAAAGGCACATTGGGCTCTAGTGACTTCTCTACTCTCTTTCTCAAAGAAATGGTTTAGATCAGTGATTCTGAAATCTCCCTGTGGACCAGCAACACCTGGAGGGCATGTTAAAATACAGACTCCTGGGTCCTGACCCCAGAAATTCTGACCCAGTAGGTCTGGAATCTGCCAGATATTTTATACTCTGAATCATTTTACATTTCTCATTATCCCTAGCCGTCACTGACCACACTTTGAGAACCACGGGCCTAGATTGCCAACACATACATCAGGGTTGGAATGTTTTCTAAAATTAGACTGTTGACACAGAGTCTACATTTGGAAAAAATCTAGATGCTGCTGCTGGTAGAGCTTTTGAAAATGCAGCTGACAGCATCCAAAGCATAATAAAAACACAAGCGTCCACACATTCTGACTTCTGGTGCAAACAAAAGAGAGTACTCCCAATTGAATCCTCCCCCCCCCCCCCCAGCAACTGTACATTCCAGTGGCACCTACTCACCTTCGCGAGTGTTGGGGGCAGTTTGTCAGATGATTGTCCTCAAAGCAAGAGAATGTGCTGCAGAAGCATCTGTGTAATCCCTATTTTAAGGATAAATATCGGCTGGCCTTTATTATCACCCATGAGTTGTTTAAAAGGCTTGGCTGTCACCTCTTAACTAGTAGAGAGAAGCCCGAGACAGATTCCAGTCCTGTTGTTTCCCATTAGCTTCCACTAACTAGCTGCATGACCCACTGGTCAGTCTGGCCTCAGCCTGTCCATCTGTAAGGAGAGACTCTAGTTTCTGAGCTGCGTTTCCCTCTGAGGGAAGAGGGCTGCTGGGGGCTTGGGGGGGCCTGGCCCCCTACCCTACTGCGATCATGTCCTTCCAGAAGCATGCCTCTGCTTTGCCCCTATACACTGGCATCCTGGGATATTTTGTTTGAAAGATGACACATGTAACTTAAGAAACATCTGAGGCCTAATGACCTAAAGGGTCCCTTCTATTTCTAAAATTGCGAGTGTTTGATCCCTTTAGAAGTCATGACACAAAGCGTCCTTGAAACCCTATTTCCAATTCCTCAGCTTTGGTGATTATGGATTAATCGTGGATGAGTTTTTGGTAAAAATGAAGATGTTTGAGAATTCTCCGCCTCGTTTCATCCTCAGCAGTCTTAAGAGGGGTGTGGTGGGAGGGTGGGGATAAGGGTACTGGGGAGGGAGGGTAGAAGGCTATCCAGAAGGACTGGCTCAAGGTCTTTGACCAGCTCTGCCCCAAACTGAGCCATGCCCCTCCAAGGGGTGCCCCATCCACAGGGTTGAGAATCACTTCCACAGCAGACCACTGCTCCTGAAGGGAGTGGAGCTGCATCCCCACACACTCTGACTGTCCTTCCCATCACTGGGGTCCTGGTAGGACTGTCAGTGAAGTGGATGGTCATGTGACCCATGTTGGCCATCACAGCACTCTCCCAGAAATGTGACTCAAGGGGACACAGAGGCGAATTCATTTGTAGCCGGTCATCCTGAGGGAAGAGCCCTTACCTCCTGCTGCTAGAGTCCTGGGACTGCCCTGCTTTCTGTCCTTCTTGAGACCTGGCTACCTTTCCTTTGGAGTCTGTAAATTATCCCGGCTCTTTCTGGTTCCGCAGCCCTTTCCCATTGCTGGAAAGACCCCTGGGATTTCTTTGTATCACCATTTCTCTCACGAAGGGGCTTCACCAGGCTCATGTGATAATTCTGGGTAATTCAGAGAGCCAGGACCTCCCGGGAACCTGCTCACTTGCCCTGGGGAATGAACACCTTGATTGTACAGGTGCATCCGTTGAGTTTCCACGGGTGGGCAGTGTGCGTCTTCTGAAGGAAGAAGCAGTGCTGTTGAGGTTTCACTGAACTCTGAAGTACTGTCCCCGTAACACAGGATTCGAGGACCCATCGTGAAGCCCTGAGGGCAGAGCTCATCAAAAGTCAGTGACTGGTTAATTCATTCATCAAAAGAATGAGCCCAGAAACTGAAGGCCCAGAGTCAGTTTTCACATTAATTTAGTTCAGACAGTTCAGAGCCCTGTACCTGGAGCTGTGCATCCCTGTTTTGTAATTTGGTCCATTCTCTTACTTCTGATTAAAAAAAAAGACTTCAGACTCTGTGTGCGTCTTTCAAAGGGTGAGATTTTTTACTATGCTCTTGCTTCTCCCAGCGGGCAGCAGAGGCCCAGCTCCAGGCCCGGAAGTGAGCAGAGCCTGGGGAAAGCAGAGAAGAGTCCAGGGGCAGTGGGCAGGGAACCAGCTCCAGGTTGGGGTCCTTCTCTCCTTCTGTCTGAGGGTTCACTCGCTACTTGGTTGCTCAGTGTTGGCCTCCCTGGTACCCATCAAGGGACTTCAGAATCTTCAGAGGGAAGGATTTAGTAACTAGAAATGAGAGGAGAGAAACTGGGGGCGTTCGCCCTGGAGCAGAAACCTGGAGGAGACACTGAGGAAGGTTGGAATGCTCCCTTGTGCCCAAAATTAATCCTGTAGAGCTGCATTGTCCTGCTCGGGAGCCACCAGCCACGTGCGCTGGGGGCGATCGAAACACTGGAAGTTCAAATTGAGATGCGTTTTAAGGGTAAAATGCACACCAGGTTTCAAAGACCTTGCCTGAAAAAAAAAAAAGACTGTAAAATATCTCATTAATAACTTTAAAATTGTTGATTACATGGTGAAAGGATAATATTTTGGGTATATTGGGTGAAATAAAATATATTATTAAAATTGCTTTCACCTGTTTCTTTTCATTTTATTTAATGTAGCTACCAGAAAATTTTAAATTATGCCTGAGACTTGGACAGTGCATATTAGGATAGCTTATTTCATTTTTATTTGCATAAGCCTATGCAAAAAGGAATGCTTTAAGATACACGCCTGGCAGTTGCCAGTTGACCCAGTTGATTTTGTAGAACTCTGAAGTTCTTTTAGGATAAACTCAGGGGCGCCTGGGGTGGCTTAGTCGGTTAAGCAGCCAACTCTGGATTTTGGCTCAAGTCCTGATCTCAGGGTCGTGGGATTGAGGCCCATGTGGGGCTCTGTGCTCAGCATGGAGTCTGCTTCTCCCTCTCCCTCTGCTCCTCCCCCTGTTCACGCTCTCTAAAATAAATATAGTCTTAAAAAAAAGATAAACTCAAAGTTCTTTTTGGTAGATAAAATAGCCTCAGAAGTTTGAGTTGAGTGGGATGATTAGCTGCCCCCCCCTTACAATTTTGCTCAAGTTTCAGGCCAAATTCACACAGGCATGTATTTCTTAATGAAGCGTTTATTCTGATGTAGGCCTGAAGTTCATACAGCCTGTTTTCTAGTCTCATGAAGTTCCCAGCTCTCTGATGTGGTGGGTGCTGAGGCTGCACTTGCACGGAAAGCTCGTTCAAGGCAGGTGATCCACTGGAGTCCGAATCCAGGTATCTTCTTTCAGCATCTGGCAATCAGAATCTTCCCACACCAGTCATCTTTTTAGGAATGATGAAGGAATCAAGTGTCTTTCCAAGGACTGCAGGCAAAGGCCTCCCTGGAATCTAAATCCTTTTAGTGATAGGATATTTTGGTATGTCTCAAAATATCTTGGCCAGTGTTCACGCCTGACTGTTTTAACTCTGCTCACGCAAGGATGGAGAACGTCTTAAATATGTTACCCACCTTTATCGACGAAAGCCCATGGCTGCCATTCATCATGCTTTTTAACAAGTAATTAATAAGTCAGTAAGAAAGTCATTTGGCAAGGCCTCAGGTCTTGGCAGGTGTGCACGGCAGAGGTGTCTCAGGAGAGTGACAGTCTTGAGGACCCCAAGTAATGCTCACCGGTAATATCATGCTGGATTGCTACAGCCTTAAGGGAGTTCCAGCCATCACAGCACTATCTTATCTTTTTTAAAGATTTATTTGAGAGAGAGAGAGAGCATGCATGCACGAGCAAGGGGAGGGGGAGAAGCAAACTCCCAGCCGAGCAGGGAGCCCGATGCGGGGCTCGATCCCAGGGCCCTGGGATCATGACCTGAGCCGAAGGCAGCCGCTTAACCGACTGAGCCACCCAGGGCCCCCATAGCACTATCTTATTAAGAGCACAGTATTTCAACCTATTTAGTTTACTCAAACAAGAGCAACGAGATGAAAGTCAGTGAACTATCAGAATGTTTGGTGAGAACACTCAGCCTTGTGTCCTAAGTGTCATGTCCAATTTTAAAGGAATAAATACTGTTTACCACAGCACTCATTAAAAAAAATGCATTTTGTGTTAAAGATACATAGCATCAGGGTAAGTGTCAGCGGTCCTTGGGAGAAAACTATTAAAATGAAGTTTTCGGTGTTACCAGAAAACTCTTTCTTAGTCTTAGAAACTCAACTTCCTGATGATGAGATACAGAACAGACATAGATGTAACTTAAATTTTAAGGCTGTTCGTATGTAACTGTATCCTAATTTTCTCCCTGATTTTTCTAGATCAAGGTTTTGCAACCATGGCACTATTGACATTTTGGACTGGAGAATTCTTTGTTGTGTGGGGCTGTCCTGTGTATTGTAGGATATTTAACAGCATCCCTGGCCTCTGCTCATTAGATGCCAGTTGTCACACCCCAGCACCCAAGTGGTAACAATTGGGAATGTCTCCAGATATTACCAAATGTCCCCTTGGGGGCAAAATCAATCTCTGTGGAGAATTGTTCTAGACCAGGTCCAATGGGCTAACCCAATGCCTTACTAGAGATATGCAATCTCAGACACTCTCCCAGACCTACTGAACAAGACTATGTTTTAATAAGAACCCAGGAGGTCCGTGTGCCCATACATCTGGCTGATTTCACACCCATGTCCCAATACCTCCACTGTGCAGCCCTCCGAGTCAGATGTGTGACTCAGTTTCTCATTGCAGGAAGCCGATGAAGCCTTACTGCATAACCTACGCCTTCAGATCGAAGCCCAGTTTCTACAGGACGACATCAGTGCAGCAAAGGACAGGTACAAGAAGGTAACCATGAACCTTCTGAAGCCCTTCCCCCAGGTAACCCGGTCTGGGTTTGGCCAGACGAGGCCGGGGCACTTGTGGTTGACACACGAGCCTGCTACAGTGGGTTCCTTTTGTGTGTATTGCCCCTGAACCAAGTGGGTGAGGGGTTGGTTGCTGGATGGCCCTTAGTGAGCAAGACATGTGCAGAGCAGGAGGGCAGTTGTGTGTGTGTTGGGGGGAGGGATTGGGAACGCATGTCTGTTGAGTACATTACAATTCACAAAGTGATTTTGCATAGATCCGTCTTGAGTAAGCTAGGACCTATCATTGTTTCAGCTCAGAAAATGCAGAAGTGCAGAAAATGTAATATATATATATTAGCTCTGCCTCCAAGCCAGTTAGTTGGCATTCGGGAGCTTTCTGTTGTGTAGCGCTCTGCTCTGCCTCCCACCCCCACTAGCTTCTCACAGGCCTGACTTTGGGGGGCCTTGGTGTACTGGACAAATCAAATCCTGGAGCTGTGTAACCATGGGCAAGTGGCCTTCCCACTCTGAGCTGCCATCTTCAACGTGCAAACACCAGACTCTCCTTCTGCGCAGCAGTGTGGTTAACTGTAGCGGACTGGTGAGCCTGGCTTTGGTCCTGGGGGCTGACCTCTCTGGTGGGCTGTGGCCTCCTTCCAACTGCCAGTATCCGCAGCTCTGTCTCTGGACACTCTCCAGGCAGTGGAGGGTGTCTCTGCCTCACGGAACGTGTTGCCCCTGGAGCAGCCTCAGCCAGTGATGGATGCGCGTTGGTGGATTCATACCCCAGCTCCCTCTCACCGGCTGTTCTGCACGGTTCTGCACGGCTCCCAGGGATCCCCGCTAGGCCTGAGCACTGGGTGCCCACAGTGGTAACTTACCTGGTAACGTGCTCCTCATTGGCTGCCTTCCCTTTCCTGTCTCACTTCTCTATCCAATAACGTTTCCTGGCACCTTCACCCACATAAACTGTTTGCACTCAGACCCGTCTCTCAGGGCCTGTATCTTAGCCAGTCCAGGCTGCTATAATAAAGTACCACCGTGGCTTAGAAACAACAGAAATTTGTTTCTTACAGTTCTGGAGGCTGGAACACTGAGCTGGGGGTGCCAGCAGGGCCAGGTTCTGGGGAGGGCCCTCTTCCTGGCTTGCAGACGTCTGTCTCCTCACTGTGTGCTCACCTGGGCTTTCCTCGATGCCAACTCTTTGGTGTCACTTCTTCTAAGGGCACTAATCCTGTCACAGGGCCCCACCCTCATGACCCCATCTAAATCTAGTTATTTCCCAAAGGCCCCACCTCCACACCCCATCCCAGTGGGGCTTAGGTCTTCCATATGTGACATTTGGAGGGTCACAACGTTCAATCTCTACCAGTCTGCTTCTGGGTAAACTGAGGCAGCATGCGAGTATAGGTGAGGCACTCGGTACAGCCTGGAGCCTGGTGCGTGCTCAGTAGGTATTAGACTCTCTTCCTGTCTCAGTGTGGACCTGCCTACGCCAATGGGAGGACCCATTGCTCACACCGAAGGGGTGATAATAGAGTTCACACTGCGAAGCTTCTGTGTATTATCTCATTGGTCCTAACACCAGCCTCGTGAGTTAGTATCGTAGGGCAGGCTCCCCAGGAGCAGAGCCCAAGTGATGATTTTTGCGTGATTGCTATATTAATGGTGAGCTTCCAGGAGGAAATGAAGGGGAACAGGGGCGCAGGGGTCTGGGCTTAGCTGGAGTCTGGCCTCAGGCTGACCCCATGGAGGGTTCTGGAGTATGATTGCTCCACAGGGTTGGTCCCACCTTGAGGCAAGAGGGTTGGCTTTTTGTATTCCTGTGCCAAGGAGTCATTGATTCGGGTCAGGGGTGAGGTGGGTTTGGGGGTATTGCTTCTTGGACCATTGTCTGGCCAAGGGCAATTCTCTGCGATGTGCTCTCACACACAGAGCTGGGCACAGGTGCTCTGCCGGGAAAGGGGATCAGGCGCCGTGACCAGATTGGTAGTCCTCTTATATGCAAAACCCTGAGCATTAGGTGGTTTAAATCACTTACTCAAGATCACATCCAGCTAGTAAGTGATTTAGTCTGGGATTGACTGACCATCCTTTGAACCACTGCCCTGTTCTGGGATCAGAAAGCGTCCTTTGTACCCTGTGGGGGCCTCTTTGTTCCCGTCTCTGCTTTTCTCTCATAGCTGTGCCATCCTGGGCTCTAGGAAAACCAGCAGCAAAGCATCCATGTCACTGAAGGGAAATGGCGAGACCAATCAAGCCTCAGTTTCTTCATCTGCCCCCTTACTCTTGTGAAGATTAAAATGTCCGCTGCTCAGGTCACAGTCTGTCCTGTCTGTGACAGTGAACATGTGAAAGCATTCATCCCTGGGGTCACCTGGTCCTGGAGGCAAAATCTCAAGCAGCTCAGGTTTTAATGAGAATGCTTTCCTTCCCCCAACAGAATCTTCTGGAAATTCAGACCTATGTCACCATCCTGCAGCAGATTGTCCAGACCACCCCTCAAACATCTGCCATTACAAGTGGGATGAGAGAGGTAAGAATCAGAGCCCCGGCTGCAGGGAAAGCATATCTGGGGATGCGTCTTACCCCCCCAAAGGCCTACTTAACAGAGACCCAGGTGAGGTGTCAGGTCAGACTGGGTGCTGAGCTGCACTGGGCTCACTGGCCCCACTCTCACTCTGCGTACATTTGAAGTTTACCCTTCTGTTCTTTTACTCAGACTGGGAACACTGGTGTTTAGACAGCTGAGGACACAAAGTGTGTCCCTGACCATTGTCTTAGGCATTTGTTCTTGAGTATTATGGGCTGCTCTTCCTTGTGTAGTTCATAAGAAACTGCCAGACTGTTTCCCAAAGCGGTTTGCATCGTTGCGGCTCATCAGCAATGAACGTGTGAGAGTTTCTGTTGCTTTGTGTCGTAGGTCGTAGCCAGCACTGGTATGTTGGGGTTTGGTTTTGTTTTTGCTTTTTGCTCTTCTAACAGGTATGCAGTATATCTCACTGTGGTTTTAACTGAGTCCCCTGATGACTAATGATGTTGAGCATCTTTTTGTGGGCTTCTTTGCCATCTGTGTAGCTTCTTTGTTGCGGTATCTGATAAAATCGTTTGCTGATTTTTAAAAAATTGTCTGTTTTCTTATTCTCCTTATCAACTTGACCATGAACTTTGAATACAGAGAGCCCCCCACAATTCGTAACTGTATTTTCAAGGTCGGCCTCTGTTAATGAATATGTGAGTCTGTGGGATGAAAACTACGGGGGAAAAAATAAGAGATTACAGGAGCTGATTTTTTAAAAAATGTGAATTTGGATGTAAAAACCTTATTTCTGATATAACGTTCCACATTCCTTCTTCCTTTAGCTCTCTAGCTGCTGGCATAGTTTTTCCCTAATGTGGCTTAATGGATTTTGTGATGCCTAACCTGAGACATGTAAAAATCAACGGATAATAATGCAGATTACGACAAAAATGTCACGGTGCTCCTTTTCCAGAGGTTGTGTTAGGCTGATACAAGGTTTGGTGGACTGGTCAACTGGTGAGATTCTGGGTATTTTGCAAGGATGACTTAGGACAGTGGTGCTCAACCCTAGAGACACTTGGACTCGCCTGCAAGTCTGCCTAGACCACACCCCAAGTCAGTTAATCAGCCGCCTGGCAGGTGGAGCCCTGACCCCCTCATTTAGAAGCTCCCAGAGCAGAGTGCAGACAAGCTGCAGGACCTGTGGGCCAGGGGAACTGGCTGCTTGAGTCTTTTTGTTTTAATTTTTTTATTATTTCAAAGCTGAAGAAACCCCAGCATTTGCTTTTAGAAGACACTTTATTATTATTTTTTTAAGATTTATTTATTTATAATCAGTGTCAGAAAGCACAGAGCACATGTGGGAGGAGGGGCCGGGGGGAGGGGCAGGGGGTGTGTCAGAAGGCACAGAGCTCATGTGGGAGGAGGGGCCGGGGGGAGGGGCAGAGGGAGAGACAGAATTGTAAGCAGGCGCCACGCTGGGCGTGGAGCCTAATGCGGGACTCGATCTCACGACCCTGAGATCCTGACCTGATCCGAAACCAAGAGTCGTATCCTTAACTGACTGAGCCACCCAGGTGCCCCAGAGGACACTTTAAAACTCTGCCAAGGAAAGTTGCTTGTTCTTGGGAATATTTTCGTCCGAATTGCCCGCCAGTGACCATTTCAGGTGCCTGCTCTCCATATTGGTATAACTGAGGTTTCCACAAAGACCTAAAATAGCTTCTCCTGACGCCTTAATTTTCTTTGTCAGAGATCTTTCCAGATACCTTATTTTTATCGTGCATACTCATTTTTCCCTCTGGTTCAAAAGTGTTTTACACCAAAGCACACCTTTTAAATCGTATCCTCTGTTTTCTTGTAACACAATTCTTCTGAGTCGTAAGAATATAGAGAGTGTCTGGCCCCAGTCTGAGAGCATCAGTGATCTTAGCGTCCTCTGGGAGCTAGTTAGAAGTGCAGAATCTCCAGCCTGAGTACAGACCCACTGAGTCAGAATCTGCCCTTTTAGCAAGACCTCCCTGGGAGAAACAGATTCAGAAAGCATCACATTCTTTATTAATCTGTGCTTAAAAATTCTATATATGAGATAGATGGTCCCTTTAGGTTTGTTTCATTGACTCTTATTACCTAGAAAATGTGTGAGTCACCTTTGCAAAATGAGGATACGGTTAGTGTTGTTCTAGGAACACCGCTCACCCGGTTAATGTGTCAGTAAAGCATCATATCAGTGCCCTCTAGCCAGAGGCCCCTGGAGATGCATCTGTGGTCAAATAAAGCTGGGTGAATTAGTCACTGCAGCAAGGGAGGGGGTACCCCGTGGAGGCTTGAGGGTGTCTCAGTGGAGGAGGGACGTGTGAGAGGATTGAGGCCTGTGTTAGGTGATCTGGGGGTGGGATCAGTTAAGCAGGGCCCTGCTCTGGGTTGGGTGCCCTCAGGAGAGGGCTGGTGCTATGACTGAGCATCCCCGTAATTTGTACCTGGGAGGCGGTACTTGGTGATCAAGCGGCATCGCTTGTGTTAGTGGGGGAGGGGAGGTTTGGTGATTTTTGTGCGTGCTCAGACACAGGGTGGTCTTGTTTCTGTCTCATTCCCCCATGGTCCCGGAGTGACATCTTCGGATACTGGGTGGGGAGCTCATTTGCAAGTTTATAAGAGGGAGCATCACAGCCCGGTGATGAGTGCCAGCTACCAGCTGACAGCAGCTGGGCTGTCTTTCTTGTATCCGAGGGTCTCCTGTGCCCCCTTGGGTGGGCGTGAGGAGGTGTATAAGATGAATAGGAGCTGGGCAGTGAGGAGAGACAGGGCCAGGCAAGCAGGCAGGGCTCCGGCAGATGCAATGTCTGGGCATCATGTCTGCTTCTCTCCCGAGGCCGCAGGCCTAGAATTGGCGAAGTGTGGCGTATATGCACATCTTCCACGTGCTGGCACTCGGGGACGTGAGTCCCCTTCTGCCCTCAGCCACCCCCTTGTCCGCATCTTTGAGGCAGGGAGGTGGGGACCGAGACACAGAGAAACAAAGAAGACGGAGACAGAGAGAGAAGCAGAGCCTGAGACGCAGGGAGAGACACAGAGCCAGGCGGAGAGAAAGCATGCCCCCCGTGCACTGAGAAACACGGGGAAAAACGGGCTCGGGAGTAAGCGCGCAGAGCCCAGGAGGGTCTTCTGCAGTTACGCCTCCGATTCCGCGCCCCGCCCCCGCCCCGGGATCGGGCCGCGGCCCCGGGCCCACACGGGCTCCCTCTGTGCACGTCTGTCTGTCTGTGCTGCTCTAGCTGTCTCCGTGCCCCTGTTGTGGCTCCAGCCCCTTTGCACAGTGAGGGCAAGCGGGGGGCTGCCTCACCTGTGCGGCTTTGGGCAGGGGGCACGGGGCTCGTGCTCGGTGTTCGAGGTTTGCCTGGCGGGGAGGCAGCGCGCTCCGTGTCAGAAGGCATTGCTCTTGAGCAGAGGCCGGCTCTTGCCAAGGGATTTGGATGTTCTTGGACAGACAGTGGAGGGACCGGTTGGAAAAGGGCGCCGGCTCAGCCTGTGTGGAGCGGTTGAGGACGGATCTTCTCCCATGTCTCTCGGTGGAGTGGGGAGAGGGCAGGGCAGCTCCCCCGGGCCCCTACTGCCCTATGGTCCCTGGAGCCCGACGGCCTGGTGCGGCCGTGACATCTCGGCACCGTCGACAGCCCGGGGCACAGACTGACCGTGCCACCTGCAGGGACAGACGACAGAGCCCAGCGAGAGTCGGCATTCCCAGCTTTCCTTTTTATAGAAGGAGACAGTGCCTTGTCCAGAGTCTCTTAGCCAGTTTATGGCACAGCCAGGTCTAAAATGTGGGTCTCCGGCGATTTACGCTCCTAGCGTTTATGGTTCAGACTCTGAAGACCGTGAACAGGCAGGACTTAAGGGTGGCCGCCATGGGCCTGGCTTAGTCAGCTCGGGCGGCGGTGACAGCACAACCAGGGCCGAGCAAACAGCAGACATTTGTTTCTCACAGCCCTGGAGGCTGCAAGTCCAAGATCAGGCTGCTGGCAGATTCGGCTCTTGATGAGGGCCTCCTTCCTGGTTTGTAGACAGCCACCTTCTTGGTGGGTCCTCACATGGCCTTTCCTTGGTACATCTTGGGGAGAGAGAGAGCACTCAGGTGTCTCCTCCTCTTCCTATAAGGACACTAACCCCACCACGAGTGCCCCATCCTCATGACCTCATGTAGATCTCATCACCTCCCGAAGGCCCCATATTGGGGGCAGGGCTTCAGCATATGAGTTTGGGCAAGGGGACACGAACCTGAAGAACCTTCTTTGCCCCCTTTCCCTGTGGATTTCCTCACACATCAAGTGCATGTGCATGCTGAGTCTGGCCTTTTTGTGCAGGAGAAGCTCCTGACAGAACGGGAGGCCGCCGCCCTGCAGAGTCAGCTGGAGGAGGGCCGGGAGGTGGTGTCCCTCCTGCAGGCCCAGAGGACGGAGCTACAGGCCCAGGTATGGCTCCACCCCCTCGTGTCCGCTGCTCACCGTTGGACATTCACACCACACATGAGAATCAGGTTTTACAGCACACTGTATTCAGGTGTCCTGTGCGTGCAGAAAAGTATACAAGTATCCAGCTGGGTGGGGGGTGGGGAATTCTCACAAACTCAACACACCTGTGTGTCCAGTGCTCAGAGCCAGAAACCGGCTTTTCTGAGTAGTGTGACCAGCTGTCCTGCTTTGACCAAGGGTTTCCCAGGATGGAGGACTTTCATGCCCAGACTGGCAAAGTCCTGGCCAAGCAGGGATAATGGGTCATGCTAATTCCAGGAGCCTCAGAGGTTCCCCTCGTGCCACTCCTCCCCACCAAGGCTTCTGCAGGTCGATTTGTTTTGCCCAGTTTAATCTTGTTGTTAAAAATAAGAAGAGATGGATACTTATTGGAATTTTTATCCTCCAGTTGGTCAAATCTATGCTTCTTCTTTCTCGTTTCATGACCTAACATCTCTCCTTTGGCAGATTTTTTTTTAAGATTTAAAAAATTTATTTATTTTTGAGAGAGAGAGAAAGCGAGCATGTGTGGGGGGAGGGGCAGAGGGAGAGAGAGAAGCAGACTCCCCACTGAGCAAGGAGCCCGACACAGGACTTGATCCCAGGACCCCGGGATCATGACCTGAGTCAAAGGCAGACGCTTAACCTGCTGAGCCACCCAGGCACCCTCTCCTTTGGAATTTGATTACAGGCTTGTGTCGGTGTTTGCTTCTGCTCAGAATTTGTTAGCATAAAGCTCCCATTTCTACCCCCTCCTTTTTTTTTTTTTTTTTTGGTGAGGCTTAATTTGAAAACTAAAGTCACCAGAAGAACTCACTCCTCTTTCTGTGGCCTTCCTTCTTGGTTAACGAGCTTCATAGCTCATCCCCCTGATTCCTTCCAGTTTTCTTTCTCTCATTACTGTACCATTGTGATGGGGCACATTGGGTTAAAATACTAAATTTTCCTATACTGTGCACCTGCATTTTCTAAATCTAAAAATAAATTGACATTTGGTTTGACAAGTACACATAGGGTACAAGAGAACAAAAAGTTTGAAAAATTGGACTATTTAGGAAACCTGGAACATTAAATGTTACTCTGTCTCTATCCCTTCAATGCCTGCAAAATCAGAAGTTAAAGCCACAATGGATCTGGTGCTTTTGTAGCTATTCAGTGCCCTCCAGATCTGCCCAGGATCTCTTTTGGGACCGTGGAGTTCCAGAATCTTCATTTCTGTCCCATCGCCCACTGCACAAACCTGTCACTCTGCAGCAACTCTCAGGGGCCACTGAAAGCAAACTGGGGTCTGGTGATTATCTCCCGAGGTGAAGATCACACCTCGAGAAATTGAGCACTGCCTTTAAGCTCATCCTTCTCATGACAAACCATGGCTCAGGGACCAGACACACCATTTTGGTGACTTGGTAGTTAGTGGTTTCCTCTGAGGCCCTGGAAGAATGGAGCGAGCATGAGTATGTGGTGTGTGTGTGTGTTTGCATCCGTGTGTATGTATATATGTTTATGTGTGTGTAGGTATGCATGTGTATGTGTGTGCATGTGTGTATGTGTGCATGTTATATAACATATATGTATAGGTGTGTATGTATATATTTGTATGTGTATATAAATTTGTGTATCTGTGTGTATGTGTATATGTGTGCATGTTTGTGTGTATGTGTGTGTGTGTTTGTGTGAATGAGAAATTGGAGAAGTGGACGCAAGCCCACTGGTCCTTGAGACCAGTGTTTTCCAAACCACTGTTTACCACTCATCATTGGGTGGTAAAATGAATTCAGCAGAATTGACTGGCATTAAAAAAAGAAGAAATTGACAACACTAGACTAAGCTAGAATAAGAAATAACCGAGTGCATGGCTAGTAATGGTGGGATTTGTTTTGTGAAAACCGTGTTTTAAATATATATGTTTGCATATTTAAATATATATATTTGTTCAGATGCACACACACACACACACACACACATTTGTGTGATGTCTGTGGTTTGTGATGTAAAATGTGGCTCTTCCTGTGGCCGTGGCAACAAAGTTGAAAACCCTGCCCTAGATACTGAGAAAATGAAAGAGCCCAGCCTGACGTGGTAAGTTCCAATTCTAGGGCATAAATGTTTCTGTCTCTATGTACATATATGTATTTGTTGAATGTAAAAGTAAGACCTTTCATCATGGATTAACCTAGTTTCGGAGACTATGAAATCAGTCTGTCTGCTTGGCTGCCTGTCCCCACCCATAGCTGCTGCAGAAAGACTTACTGGTCTTGCTCTGATGTTGTTGTCTCTCTAAATTGGGGGTCCTCTCTTTTTCTGTGCCATGACCCACCACCCCCCAGCCACCTGGTGAAGCCCATGGACCACTTCTCAGAACAATGTTAAGGGCATAGAATAAAAATAAAGTATGTATAATTAAAAGGAAACCAATTCTATTGAGACAGTTATTAGAATATTACCAGTCATTTTCTATATCATAATCTATGTGCTTATATTAAATAAATCTAGCAGTGGAGCTAATGAAACACAAGTTGTATTAGTTTTCTCTCGCTGCTCTAGTGAATTTCGATACATGCAAGGGCTTGAAACAGGAGTCCTTTATCCCACACTTCCAGGGTTAGAAGTCTGGGCAGGCTTGGTTGTTTTTTTCTGCTCTGGGTCTCACAAGGCTGATATAAAGGTGTTGGCCGACCTTCTTATGTGGAGGCTCTCGGTAGAGGATCTTCCAGTCTCATTCATGTTGTTGGCAAGAGTCAACTCTGTGTGCAGGTAGGATGGGGGACCCCAGTTCTTTGCTGTCTGTCGGCCAGGAGTTGTTCTTAGAGGCCGCCCACGTCTCTTGGCACATGGCCCCCCTCCATCCTCAAATCCAGCAACAGTGCATAGAATTTTTCTCATGCATCTAATCTCTCTGACTTCTGCTTTTAAGGGCTCATATGATCAGGAATAATCTATAATAATCTCCCTATTTTTGAAGGTCAACTGATTAAGAACCTTAATCACATCTGCAGAGTCCCTTTTGCTGTGTAACATAACATTCATGGGCATAAAGCTAAGGGGCAAAGGTCATGGGTACCAGAAGTCTGCCTAATTAGCTCTTATTAAAACACAGATATGGCTGGGCCCACCCAAGAGGTTCTGACTCAGTAGTTCTGGGGTGTGGCCCAAGAATGTGCATTTCTGAGTTTCCAGGTGATGATGCTTCTGATCCAGGAACTTTGAGAACACTGGTATAAGGGTGGGCTCCAGGTTGGGTAGAATGTTCTACATCCGGTCCACCTGAGTCCCTGGCTTGGGCCTTCCTTCCATAGCATATTCAGGAGATGCTCATGGCTGGCTTTTTTGCTGATTTTGAAAGGTTTTAGAGGCTTCTCAATGGAGTAGCCGAGTTGAGGGTCTCCAAGGTAGATTTGGTGGCTTAGCCCCTCAGTAGGGCCAATGCTATGACTGGGGACAAGTGAGGAGGGTGGGAGAGGGAGAACTCCTTGCAGCCTGAGGGCTCCAACCTGGCAGAACCACTGCATCTGGTTCTGCCTCTGGTTAGAGCATCTGATGCTTCCAGAATCCTCCTTAGCATGGTCCTCAGGGTGAGGTCCCTAAACCAGCAAGCAGCATCAGCATCACCTGGGAACTTGTCAGACATGCACATTCACAAGCTCATCCCAGACCTGTTGAGTCAGGAACTTTGGGATGGGGCCCAGCAATCTCTGTTTTAACAAGCCCTCCGGGTGGTTGTGCAGACTCAAGTTTGAGAACCCTAGTCCACAGGGTAGAAGGAATAGCATCCTCCATTAGAGCTGGCAGCCCCTTCTTTGAAGCCCAACACAGCCCATGCATGAAACCACTGGGATGGCACTTCCTAGAGGTGGAAGAAAAGGGACAGGCACTTCTGGCTCCCTAATCACATTGACTGAGAGTTTCTGTGACAGGAAAGTGAAAAAGGTCCTGTATTACTTGGAAGGAGTAGACCTCCCTGGTTATCACTTCTCATTAAAGTTGCCTAGCACCATCTAGTGGTAGATTTTGGTAAGAGCATGTAATCAGTGAAGAATACTTGATTTCTTCCATTTCCTTTTAAAAAATTTTTTTCCCTCTTTTAAAATTGAAGTATAATTAATATACAGCAGATGTTAACTTCACGAGTACAGTGTAATGATGCAACAATTCTGTGCATCAGTGCCCATCAAGACAAGTGTACTCTTAATCCCCTTTATCTGTTTTACCCATTACCCCTCCCCCCCCACCGCCCCTCTGATAACCATCAGTTTGTTGTCTATAGTTAAGAGTCTGTTTTCTTTGTCTGGTTTTTTTTTTCCTTTGTTCGTTCATTTCTTTTGTTTCTTGAATTCCATGAGGGAAATCTTATGGTATTTGTTTTTCTCTGACTGACTTATTTCACTTAATATTATACTCTCTAGCTCCATCCCTGTTGTTGCAAATGGCAAGATTTCATTCTTTTTTTATGACAGTAATATTCCATTCATTTTTATCCATTCACCTACCGAATAGTTGCAAATGATGTGTCTGATGATGGGTTAATATCCAAAATAGATAAAGAACTGACACAACTCAACACCAAAAAACAACTAATCCAATTAAAAATGGGCAGAGGACCTGAATAGAGATTTCTCCAAAGAAGACATACAGGAGACCGACAGATGAAAAGTGTTTGAACACTGGTGAAGGTCTACTCTTTGTAGACCAAACAGATGATGTTGAGCACAACATCACTGATCAGCAGGGAGATGTAAATCAAAACCACAGTGAGATGTCACCTCACACCTGTCAGAATGGCTAAAATCAAAAACACAAGAAACAACACGTGTTGGCGAGGATGTGGAGAAAAAGGAACCCGTTTCCTTTTTACAAACGACCTTGGACCCAAAGGCATCCGGGGGCCTAAGGCATCCGGGGGCCTAAGAGGACTGAAGCAGGAGGTCACCGCTCTGGATGGGGGCTCACTGCTAGGCACTGTCCTGGGTCCCTGTGGACCCCTGCTGTGCAGAAGCAGACCCCACAGCTGTGCTCGAATACTGACTCCTTCATTCAGCCTTGATCGCCAAGCTCCAGATGAGGTTCAGGGAGTACTGAGCAGCGCATGGTGTGGCTCCCGCCTGCAGCTGATCTCAGAAGGGTGTCAACGGTCCAAGGAGAAACATAGCAGTCACCCTTGCTCAGGATGAAGGTCAAGTTGCGGCACGGCCCACCCCTTCTACCCACCTCTCTCTCCAGTTTCTGTGAGGCTGCTCCCCTCCAAGAAACCCAGAGATGTGAGTGGGCTACTCTCACTTCTCTTCCTCTCTTGACCCTCCCGTGATTTCTGGCACCTGCCCCTTGGCTCATCACTTCTCCTCTTTCCAGAAGAACCTTCTCTTCTTTGGTACCTAGGACTGGCCTTCTCTGACATCCTCCAGCATCCGAGGGTCTCCATGTGCTTCGTGATGCCCTGGGCATGTCTCTATGAGCGAGTCACCTCCCACCCTGGCCTCTCGGCTCCTAGGAGGAGGGGCCACATCTCATTCTCAGGTAGTGAAGCTGGTGCCAGGTTTGTTCATGCAGAGACATCTCTTTGGCCCCCTTTAAGCTGATGAAAGTGGGGCTCTTAATATTTTTCTTGAACATTTCTCCTTTTGATGAATAGTTTATTTTATTTTTAAAAAAAGATTTTATTTATTTATTTATTAGAGAGAGAGAGAGAGAAACAGCACGAGAGGGGAGAGGGTTAGAGGGAGAAGCAGGCTCTCCGCAGAACAAGGAGCCTGATGCGGAACTCGAACCCAGGACCCTGGGATCATGACCTGAGCCGAAGGCAGATGCTTAACCGACTGAGCCACCCAGGTGCTCCCTGATGAATAGTTTAAATTATTGAGCTGCAAAAACCACATTGACATAGATGTAAATCCAGTTTTATAAACTCATTCAGCACTTCGCTGGACACTGTGGATTCTTGGTGGACGCAGGCAGAATCAGGCAGAGCACCAGTGCCCGTCAGAGATTGGAAGACACCTTACATCCCCAGAGCCTCCTCCCAGGGCAGGCATTCCTCCCGCAGATTCCATCAGAGGACAGCCACCAACCAACCACCCAGCAACTCCCACCAGCACACCACTGACTCATGAGATACAAAAAAAAAATCATACTTGCCCTGGAAGGTTGGAAGTTTCTAGTTTCTAATGTCCTAGTTTGTGACAATGCGTTGCTATCCTACTTACCGTTTAAAAATTTGCCAAGTGTTTGTGCTCAGGGAGGGAGAAGTCTGTGTGGGGGTCACGCTGTGTCCCCTAGGTCTTCAGTGAGAACATGCTGGTGATGCTTGCCTGTTGATATGTGGGAATTGGGGGTTTTCCAAGGGCCCGGGGAGAGAGAGAGAGAGAGAGTGTGTGTGTGTGTGTGTGTGTGTGCGTGTGTGTCCTGCTCTCCTGCAGCTGGGAAGAGGCTGACGCAGGAGGGCCCATGGTTTCAGGAAGGGTCTCAGACCCTGCATAGGTGGCTCTGAATCCTGTATTGATTGGCAGGTCACTTTGCCCACGTGTCTGTTTCCTCATCTGCAAAGCGGAGTCATAATCGCCCCACCCCCATGAGGTGGTCCTGAGGCTGAGGAGTTGCTGCATGTGAGAACTTGCCCGCACAAACCATTATTCCCGCCCTGGGCTGGGGAACCCAGACCCAAAGGGGGCAGTAGACTCACTTTACACATAATCTTTGCTTTCACTCTATTTTGGAACACTTCAAACATACGTAAAAATGAGAAAACAGTCTCATGAGCCCCCAGATCCCCATCCCCCAACACATGGTCCCTCTTATATCTCCTACACCCCCACACACCCCCATGTAATTCTGAAGGAATCCCTGACACCAAATCATCTGATCCAGCCGTATTTGAACAGATCTCTCGAAAAGATGAGGGCTCCTTTTATAGAACGTGGGTCCATGAACCCACCTTTAAATAATTAACAGTACTTCTTTAGCATCACCAGATGTCCAGTCGGGGATCAGATCTCTGATTGTCTCATCATTAACTGAGGTGCTGTCTGCGTACAGCCAATGCACCCTTTTCGGTACATGTTACATCTGCATGGCAAGTGCATGCAGCACTGTACCCACACCCACAGTCAAGACAGGATAGTGCCCTCGCCCTGAAATTCCCGGGGAGCTGTGCATCGTGGGCAGCCCCTGCCCCACCTCACTCCCAACCCCCGGCAGCCACTGGCTTTGTCTTTTCCAGATTGTCATATAAATGGAATCAGCCAATGGGGAGTCTTTCCCACAATTTCATTCTTTAGCGTTTACTTGGATTGCGATCCAAATAAGGTCCACACGTTATAATTGGTTTCTGCGTCTTTTAAGTCTCTTTTATCCTATAGGTTCCCTGTTATCTCTTTTTTCCCCCCTCGATATTTGTTTGTGGAATATGCGTACTTTTAAAGTCTGGGTGCTGTGGGCACGGGCTCTTTCCTGTATCCAGGGGAGGAAGGTAAGCTTTGATCAGAGGCACCCTCCCTGCTGCCCAGTGCGGCCAGCATCCCCCAGGCTTGTGCTCAGGACCTCTTCATAGAAAAGGAATGTCTGTCTGACTTCAGGATTCTTCCATTCCTGGATGGCTTCTTGTCTCTGAGATTTGAGCCTCAAAAGGGTCTTTTAGAGTCCTTATTTCTTGGAAGCCTTTCCTAGAGTGTGTGAACACTGGTATAGGTCAGAACATGCGGCTGCACCAGGAATTAGTGGGAGGCCTTGGTATTCGACATGACAGATAACTGTTTGAATTTAAAACAATCGTTTTTTCAGGAGGAACAGAAACCCAGTCAAACAAGCTTAAACAGGAAAGGGTGCACTTTAATTCTATTTTGAAATAATTTTAGACTTCTCAAAAGTGCAAAAAATAGCACATGGGTTTCTTGCATACTCTTCACCCAGGTTCCCCAAATGTTAGCTCCTTAATTAATAACCACAGTGTAGTGATTGAAACCAGGAAACTAGCGATGATACCATCCTTGTAATAGACTTGACAACGATTTCACAAATTACCCACATTTTTTCCTGTGGATCCTACTTGCATTTAGGTGTTGTGTCTCCTTAGTCTACCCCAATGTGGGATAGTTCCTGCCTTTCTTTGTCTTTCATGACCTTGATGGCCTGCTATTTTGGGAATGTCCCTCCTTTTGGGCTCCCAGATGTTTTTTTCAGGATTAGGCTGAGGCTGTGTGTTCCTGGCTGGAACGCACAGAAGTGAGTGTCCTTCTGGGTGCTTCTCATCAGGGGAGCATCATGTGGGCATGTCTTCCTGCCGGTGATGTAACTTGGATCACTTGGTTAAGGTGGTGTCTGCCGGGTTTCTCCACTGTAAAGATACTATCCACCCCCTCCACCCCCCCCACCCCCCCGCAAAGGAACAGGATATAAAAGGTAGTTTATGGAATTTGAGAGCAGGGTATGGGGCAGGAACCAGGAACTTGGATCTGAGGCAGCTAACTGCTCACTCTCTGTCTCCCTTCTCTCCCACAAACTCTCTCATCTCTGTTTGTCTTTGCCCTTTGGCTTCATTTCTCTGCCTCTCTGAAGAGTTGCTTTTCTTAACTTCTCCATGCACGTTATGAAAGATGGCGGCCCCAGGGTTCTGTGAACCTGCCACCAGCTCACTGCTATTTCTGAGATCCTTTTACAAATTCCCCAGAGAGGAAGCATGTGATAGGCCAGTCTGTGTCTGGCCCTGGTTCTGTAGCTCTGGTCAGAAGAGTGAGATCACACTACTGTTGGGACCCCTCTATGAGTGAGATGGCACAGGCCTCAGACAAGGGGGATGACATGGGCTGGCAAACGACTTCCCCAAGTATGGAGTATATGTACCCCTTCTTTCCTTCCTTCCTTCCTTCCCATCTCCCTCCCCTCCCTCCTGCCCTCCTTCCTTCCTTCCTTTCTTTCTCCCCTCCTTCCTTTGTTCCTTCTTTTTTCCTTCCTTCCTTCTTGATACAATAGACACATTCCCCAAAACCATTGTAAGCTAAGTTTTCAAGTGTCATCACTTAGGAAACTTCACTGTTCCAAGGCCACATCTGTATGTAAAGTGAGGAATCAGGTGTCGTAGGAATTTCATCCTCCAGATTGTCCAGTATGCACATTCAGCTGCATGCATGAAATGCCTTGTAGCAGACATACATGACGTTGAACTCAGATACCAGTGCAGCCCCCCCATGACTCCTGGTGTGGTCCATAGACCAGTGCCCTTAGCATCATGTGGGAAGTGGTTAGGATTGTAGAACCCGCTGAGTCTGTATCTGCAGCTTAACAACATCCTCGGGTGGTTCGCATTGAATTTTGGGATGTGCTGTTGTAGGTAGAAGTGGTTTTTTGGTCTGTTTGTTTCATTTTGTTTTGAGGACTGATAATGCGTGGTGAATTCTTTCCTACTTCGGAAAATGAGATCACAAAAGCGTCATGACTACATAAATACTAAGCTTGTAAATAAGTACACACATGGCTCTTTGTGCAGTGTTAGAAGCTCTTAAAGTGAATAGAAGTCCACCTTATATTCTGTCAGATTTCTATTGTCCTACCTTAATTTTGACTAGCCCTGCATTAGTATGTAAATAGTGTAACCCTGAGGTTGTTTTATGTGTACACAAGTGCACACGCACACTTCAGCTACCCAAACATATAGCTCTACTAGTCAGAAATCAGGACAAAAGTAAAGTGTCATAGTGATTAAATAAGAACAAGAAACAGCCCCCCCCCCCACTTCATTACTTTAGCAAAAATAGCATCTTATCTATTTAGTATGTGTGCTTCTATTTTTTGGCTGTCAGATTTATGCTAACTCAGAATATGAATAATATACTTTATTCAAATTATACATTTTATTCCAGGGACAGCAGTTATCTTTTTATTTTCTGGGCTTTCCATCCTCAGACTCTCTTTGGGGAAGACTCTGTTAAGGGCGGATTTCAGAGGGGGCTGGGGCTAGCTAGTGTCCAGGTTCCTTTCTGGCTCCAGGATTCCAAAGTAATTCATTGCCAACAACAAAACTGGTGGAGAAGCAAAGGAGCAAAGCAAACAAAACGGGGTACCTGAGCCCAGGTTCTCCTGGTCAAGCCTGTGTCTTAGGAAGAGGCAGGATGGCTTTCCTCACAGCTGTGTCTTTGCCCACAGACCTCGGCCCTGGAACAAGCTATTAAAGATGCCCATGAGTGTTACGATGACGAGATTCAGCTCTATAATGAACAGATCGAAACCCTGCGGAAGGAGATTGAGGAGGCCGAGAGGAGCCTGGAGAAGTCTTCCTATGACTGCCGGCAGCTGGTGGTCGCCCAGCAGACACTGAAGAACGAGCTGGAGCGGTACCATCGGATCCTTGAGAATGAAGGCAACAGGTGTGGTCGCAGACAGCCCCCCCCCCCCCGAGACTGTGCCCCTCTCCCTGTCCTGGCCACTTGCTTCTTCCATGGGTCCTCGTGGAGTGCTTCCTGTGTGCCAGGCACGGTTCCAGGTGGTGGGGACGGGGCAGGGGAGGCAACACAACTCCATGGCCTTGTGGAGCTGGAATCCTAGTTGGGGAGGCAGCTGATGGATGACTTTGGAACAGAGGCCAAGCACCATGGAGTAAATGGTGACAGGAGAGAGGGCATGGCCAGGGGGCAATGGTGGGAGTGTTTGAAATTTTAAGAAGGGTGGTCACAAAAGACCTCACGGAGAAGCTTGCTTTTGGCTCCACAAGCCTCTGGGGACATAAATGCGTTAGCCGGTAGGATGACCAGGAGTATTTAATGAGATGCTGCAGGTGAGGTGCCTGGCACAGTGCCTGGCACTCAACACCTGCTCAGAGGTGTTGGTGTTGTTACTGCTGCTGCTATCGTTTTTATCACCTGGTTGGGTCAGTAGTATGGCTGTCGATTCACTGGGTGGTCTTGATCATAATGGAGCTGTGACTTGAGCTCCATTAACTTCAGGATAGCTGGGAAATTATCTCTTTCCCTATCCCCATCCCCTGTCCCTAGCCCCACCTCTAATCCCTATCCCCTACCCCCTACCCCATCCCTGTCTCTATTCCCTGTTCCCTACCTCTATCTCCTATCCCTATCCCATATTCCCGACCCCTATCTCAATCTCTCTCTCTGTCTGTATCATCTACACCTACAGTCTTCATCATCACTCTACATGATCTGTATGTACTGACACCTACACTTACATCCATATCATCCACATGAACATGTCCATCTACACTTAAAGCTACATTATCTACATCCTCTACTTCTATATCATCTGCACCTATGCCAACATCACCTTCACCTACACCTACACCTATCCTTACACCTACATCTACATTACTTATATCTATATCATCTACACCTACATCATCCACACCTACAGCTACATTATCTACATCATTTATATCATCTATGCCTACATCTACATCATCGACTTCTATACCATGTACACCTACATCCATGCCATCTACATCTTCATCTACCTCTACCTACCCCTATTCTTCATCTATACCTATGTCATCTAGATCTACATCGTCCTCAAGTGTGTGCACACTTACACCTGCACCGACGTCATCTGCTTGCACACCTGTGTCAGGTACATGTACATCTCTCTCTCTGTCTGCATCTATATTCTGTAGATCTGCGCCGACATCATCTATATCTGTGTCTGTGTCCATGTCCGTATCTGTAGATATCATTCAGAGAGCAGTTTGGGGACTCGTAGAAATTACCTCATAGAAGGACTTTCACTGTCTATTAAGTTGTGATTCTTTGATTCAGTCTTGCGGACTTGGGGGATTTAGACTGAATTAAAAGAGAAGCACCCAGTATTACTCCACCAGGAGCAGTTCTTTCCTTCACTCTGGACGCTGTATCTTGGTTGCAAGTGCTCAAAGGTTTAGCAGAGAAAGCAAGATTTTCTTTTTCTTTCTCTAGTTATGGTCAATGGATTGTTGCACAATCCTAAATTATATTATGTCACAGTGAATGCTTATTGCACACATGAAAATAAATCTTGAACGGGCACTTAAGTGACTGTGTGAACATTTTTGTTTTGGAGGCAAGGCTTCACAAAAAGGTCATCGGATAGCCCTTTTGTTAGTTTGTTCATAAGTTCTAATTTTGTTCTAATTTCAAGTTGATAGAAATGTTGTAAGCATAGAACACAGAACCCCTGAGCACTGTTTTCTTAGACTCACCACTTGTTTCAATTTTATCTCCATTGCTTTATCAATTTTTTTCTCTCTTTATATAATGCATATTATTTTTTTAAAAGGAGTTGGAGATATCATATCCTGGTTGCCCTAAATACTTCACCCTGGGCTGGCTACTCTTTTATTAAAAAAACAAAAACAAAAACTCTGTTCAACAGAGAAATGGCATTTTTAGATTATAAGCAATTCCCATTTTACAATTCTCCTATATGTGTGTTTCATAGTTTATGACTTAAGCTCAAAGAATCCTTCCCATCCTCATCTAGTGTGTAAGTATATATGTGGTTCACGAATAGTCTGATCTAGAGAAAGCTTTCCTCATTTTTGCTCACATTAGAGAGTCACTCTTACCCCGACTATCTGTTTGGTTTGATGAATTAAAGATGGTGACCATCGTCTTTCTGGTTCTTTCTCCAGGCTGAACTCTGCCTTCATTGAAACTCCTGTCACCCTGTTCACCCCAAGCCATGGAACCTCTCTCAGTTCTCAGCTTGGTGGGAAAGGTAATGCTCCTCAACCCTGGCTTCTGCTGTTTTCCATCATGGAAAAGCAGGAAAGAAAATCAAACAGCTTTCTTCCTGAACTTAGCATTCGTGCTTCCTTCTGATCCATCTGGAAATTTAATGTTTTATGTGAGGTCTTCTCTCCATCTCTGATATACTCCCACAGGTGCTGAGTGACTGAGCCAGAAAGTTGACAAGGAGAAAAATCAGTTGCGGGGGATGGACCACCTTGGGAATGGCATCCTCAGACTTGAAGCATTTCACTGGGGAGAAAGTATAATTCAGTGTTCGCTTCAGCAAATGAAATGAGCTCTGCTGTGCAAAAATGCTTAATCCAGTGTCTGGGGCAGAGTAGATGCTCAATTACTACTCATTTCTCTTCCATTCAACCCTGAGCAGAACTAGCTTGGTTGGCAAGCATGGCTTCTGTCGTCAACGTTTGGTCCTCTGGGGATGGTTTCATGCACTTGTGAGATGTTACCTCACAGCAAAATCTCCCCACTGCTGAACAAACACAGTGTTTTGGGAGAAGAGAAGATGGTGCTATTGATTGCTCATACCTATAATGCCTTCAAATCCAGGTCCCTCAGAAAGCTCAGAGGGGTTTGTAGAAATGGGGTTTCCGTGTTAGAATGTGTTGGAAAGGGCAGCCGTCCCCGGGCTGGGTCTAGAAGCATGCAGCTACACCCAGGGCCCTGTACGCACACTTGGCTTAGTGCTCCGCTGTCCCTGTCTTGAAATTCTTAATGATTTTGAACAGGGACCCTGCCTTTTCCTCTTGCGCTGGGCCCTGAAATTCCATAGCAGTTCCTGCAGGCACCCCCTGCCCCCATACCCGCCCCCAGCAGGCTTCTTTGACATGTCTCTTCCTCCCTTATGGCTTCACGGCTCATTTCTGCCATTCCCTGTTCACTCAGTGCTCTGAGTCACCCCATGCTGGATGCCTTTGCTTTGTCTGTCAGTCCTCTGGTTAATGGAGGTAGGGTATGGAGAAGACCTTTGAGATGAAAAAGTTAAAAAAAAAAATCAGCATGCAGGTTAGGTTGAAAAGCCTCATGGATGAGGTGAGGTGAGATTGTGTATGCTTTCTTGAATGTGCCATTTTTCCTTTTGGCTAGTCTAAAGAAATGAAGATGGCCTTGGGAACAGGGGATTCCTGTTCTTTTCTTTCTTTCTTTCTTTTCTTTCTTTTCTTTCTTTTCTTTCTTTCTCTTTCTTTCTTTCTTTCTTTCTTTCTTTCTTTCTTTCTTTCTTTCTTTCTTTTCTTTCTCTCTCTCTCTCTCTCTCGTTCTCTCTCTCTCTTTCTTTCTAAGATTTATTTTAGAAAGAGAGAGAAGGAGGGAGGGGACGGGCAGAGAGAGAGAGAATTCTCAAGCCAACTCCGCGCTGAGTGCTGAGCCTGATGCAGGGCTTGATCCCATGACCCTGAAATCATTACCTGAGCCAAAACCAAGAGCCGGTTGCTTAACCGACTGAGCCACCCAGGTGGCCCAAGATTCCTGTTATTTCTGAATTTAATAATTGCCTCCTCTTTTGCCCAGGAGGAAGGGGATGCCGCTCGAGGGGTATTTGTATTTATTTAGCTTGCGATGCATATGGAGCAAGGGAGATCAGTTTGATTCCCGTGCCCGAAGCCATTCAGAACACACTGGAGACCCAGGCAGCTCTGCTGTCTTTCCTTTGGAAAAGTCCACGGCGAGGACGACTCTGTATAATGAGTTCCATTGACTAGTATTCGTCATGGCTGGGGTGGGGACACCAAGTGTTATTGCTGTAGAACGTTTCAGTAAGTTGTACCCAGTGTAATGGGAACTGTGAGAGTCCATACAGGCAGCACCTTCCCTTCCCTTTCCAAGCTCAGAGGGGTCAAGCAACCTGTCCAAAGTCACACAGCTGGTCACAGAGGTGGGACCTTAAGTGGGTCATGGATGCTATGGGTCAGATCCAGGCATCTTGCCCTGTGTATGGTAAGCTCTACCCAGTGCTAGGCATTGGTCTCCAAGGCAGCCTATTTTTCAACAAATACGTTTTTTCCCTCTTTCATTGACAAACTTGACTTATGCTCCCTCCCTGCCTCCCCCCCCCTTTTTTTTAGATCTCACTAGGGCTGTGCAGAATATAACAACAGCAAAACCAAGACAAAAAGGTCTCCCCAAGAACATTCCAAGGAAAAAGGAGATCATAGCTAAAGACAAAGTTGACGAAAGTCTGGAAGACATATCCCTGCAAGGTCCAGAAGACACAAAGCCGGTGCAGGTGGTTCCTAAAGAAGAAGGCGAGTCTAAGCTTGAATTACAAGGTGATGAAGCTAGTCCCCCAACCACAGAAGTGGCTCCAGAGGACGTGCCAGATGGAGGGAAGATAAGCAAAGCCTTTGGGAAACTATTCAAGAAGGTCAAGGATAAAGTGAAAAGCCCCAAAGAACCCGAACCCCCAGCTGACCTCTTCACCAAAGGGCGGTACGTGCTGGTCTCCGGGGATGCCAGTTATGTGGACCCTGGGTTCTATTCATCCTCCATCCCAGCCAAAGGTGGAGTGGTTATTTCCATTGAGGATGACTCTCTGCATCGTGACAGCCCTGTGGAGCCCTCTCCTGAGCAGCCCGGGCCCCCGCTGGAGAATGGACAGGGCGATCTTCAGGGTAAAGAAGGTGAACACCCACCCGACCAGCATGTTGCCGACAAGGAGAACGAGATTAGTGCCAAAGGATTGAAAGGGCCTGGGGAGAAACGGGAGGACCAGAAGGAGGATGAGGCGTCCAGGAGGCCCTGTCCTGTGGTCCCACCTGGTCCGGAGGGACCACCATCTCCACCCCAGTCTCAAAGGCCTGGAGTCGGTCCGGGTGGATTGGAGAGGCATGGGGCAAGGAGTAGCAGCTCGCAGGAGAGAAGCCCCCCCAGGACTTTGGCATATGAGAAGGTGGAAGTGATGGAGTCCATTGAGAAGATAACAACTGAGAGCATTCAGACATATGAGGAAACAGCTGTCCTTGTGGAGACCGTGATTGGGAAGACAAAGGCAAACAAGAAGAAATTGGGAGAGAAGAGCTCTTAACACTCCTGGGCTTAATGGGAGACAATGTCTTTGGGGCCACTGTAGGGGAAGTGCTTTGATATTTTAGAACACAGGATAAAAGAGTGAGGGTTCCTTGTTTGGATTAGACCCTTCTGACATTGCCAATGAAGCCTTAATTAAAAAAGTTTTCTTTGCTCGCACACCCTTTGTCTAATTAACAGGGGCCTTGGGAGTGTAGGTGGGTCAGCCATGCTCAGGACAGGGATGCCGTGTTCAAGGGGCCATCAAACCCTGCTCCTTTAAGGAAAGAGGCTTTTCATCCTGGGTCACTGAGAGACGCATTAGAGAATCAGGGAGTGTCTGGACTTCACACAGAAGCATGCTTGTTGATGCACTGGTGGCTTTTTATTGCATTTCAAGCCACAAACACGTGCTCAGGTGCATGAGTGTTTTGTTGGAGGGACATGATGAAAGGCATCTTAGTTCAGGTTCGCCGAGGAGCTGATCCTGAAGCAAGGATTCGAATGTAGTTTCTTTGGGGTGTGATCCCAGGAAGCGCCAGGAGGGGAGTGCAAGAGGGAGATGGGGACGGCAAGGCAGCCTACAAGACGTGAGCGCTACCAGATCAGTTAGTGCTGTGGGCATGTGGAGCTCAGTCACCCCGAGGGACCCTGGGAGATGGAGTAGAACACACGCCTCAGAGTTGGTGAGGGAGCTGGGCTCTCCTTCCACCAACTCCTGTCAGCCAGTGGGGGCGGGGGCTGCTCTCAGGGCACTAACTTTGGGGGCCGAGAAAACCCACAGGCACAGAAGTATGGGTGCAGGCGTTTGGACCTCCAGCATGGAAATACTTGGCAATGGTAAAGGACCGTGAGGATCGAAGGGGGCACCAGCACCAGCTGCCCCAGCCTATGTCTCCAGTGTCCTTGTGTCTGAGTTACTGAAAATGTTCTAGCTCAGAAATTGCGATCCTAGGTCAGGTTTCAAAAAGCAGAACCAAATGTCACTGCGTAGTTCCTTGTGGAGGAGCTACTTAATTGATGAGTCCAACCAGCGTTTATGGAGCTGCGCTGATAAGGGGAGATTTCTCAGGTTTATCAATGCTCTCAATGACTGTAATTTATACCATAATATACATGTGTTTACACACTCTCTTGGGCACATATGCACACAGACATGCACATGAGCATTCAGGTACTTACTGTGTCACATCCTAGGAAACAAATTACTTCAAACTACAATTTTTTTTTTTTTAAGATTTTATTTATTTGAGAGAGAGCGAGAGCAAGAGAGAGCACAAGTAGTGGGGTAGGGCAGAGGCAGAGGGAGAAGCAGACTCCCCACTGAGCAGGGAGCCCGGATGTGATGCAGGGCTCCATCCCAGGACCCTGGGATCATGACCTGAGCTGAAGGCAGACACCTAACCATCTGAGCCATCCAGGCTCCCACAAACTACAATCTTTACAAAAACTTCTGTGTTGCCTCCAGGCATCTGTTTTTCTACTAACAGTCCCCCATTTCTTTTTGTTTGGTTTTTTTTTTTTTTTTACTTATACCAGTTGAGAAACTGCTCCTTCCCTGTGTAGATGCTCATAAGGGCACTGATTAAATGTGCTTAAATGGATTATTGCATCTGCCTAAACAAAAGTATCTGGCAAGACAGTGACACATTATTCAAGAAAATTGATGGTGTTGTAAATTATATGCTATTATTTTTTTGTTATGAATAATAGAAAGAATACTAAATATTACCTTTCTTATCTATTTAGAGCATTAAAAAATCTTGTTCTGAATTCATTTGAGGTTTTGACTTCAAGAAAGAAATATGCTTTTGTTGTTCTTTCTAAAAGATGAATGGAGGACCCACTCCATTGCACACTTTTGAAATATTTATAATTTAAAAGCTTAAGAGAGAATGATGGAAACCATTAGCTGGAGCCCAGAATGTACTAGGAATTTGGATCAGGGTGTGTATTATATTTAACATCACAACCACTTAAGATCTTATCTCTTCCCCATTAAGTCTTTTTATTGTGTGGACTGTATGTTCAGTTCATATTTTAAAAGGCAGGGTCATCTTTTTGGAAAGAAAGTTTATTTTTATATTATATTTAATCTATCATCAAAAATGGATTGGGGCCCTTTCTGTGTCATGCATGGTTCTGGGCACTAAGGAGACAGCAGAGAAAATCAGATGTGGTTCTGCTCTCACAGACAGGTCATTTTGGCATGGGGAGGAAGGAAATGCACAAATAAGCAGGTAACTAAATAAGAGCATTGGAGAGACAATACTAGGAAGGGAACCAATAGGGTGATTTGTAAGAATGACCAGGGGTCTACTTTGGATTGGATGGCCAAGCAAAGATCCCATAAATGAGGTGACATGTGATCTGAATGGCAAGATGGGCTAATCATGTGCAGAGCTGAGGGAAGAGCATTTCAGGCAGAGGAACTGCAAGTGCAAAGGCCCTGGGGCAGGAATGGACTTAACCTGTTCAAGGAGGAGAAATAAAAGGGACTGTGGATGGACAATGGAGGAGATGAGGTCCAGGAGGGAGGCAGGAACCAAGAAAACACCATTTCCTGGCTGCCTCACCTCAGCCTCAAGCCGAGCTCACTGTGTGAAATGTGGGGTGCCTGCAATGGACATTTTGGGGTCCAGCTGGGCTAGTTGTCCCTGGTCCCCCAGAACCCCGCTTGCCCTTTTCTTACCTGCTTCTCTCCACTTTCCCTGCTTGGTTCTGTTTTCCCCAGGGAGCTGCAGAATGGGGTCATTTTCTAGCTTTCCCCTCTCCCTGAGGTCTCTGGAAACAAGCACTTTAATTTTATAAAAAATATTTCTTGTCAGTAAACATGGGGGCTCAGAGCAGGCCTCCCTGTAGCATCGATGACAAGAGGAACACCAGAGCTCTGACAAGCCCCAAGGTACCTAAGTGCCAGCGCTGCAGGTGGCTGGTCCGAACTGTGAGTCTGGTCCGAACTGTTGCACCAGAGAGTCCCAGCCTCCTTTTCCATGACTCAGCCTCAAGTCCAGGACTGAGAGTCTCCCGAAGCTGCCAACCCCCCTAAAGAAGCTGAATCCCAGTTGCCCACCCCTCCCATTCACCAACCATTTGAGTCGGTGACCAGTAACTGCTGTCATGTGAGCCGCCCTGGGTGCTGATCCCCCAGATACCCTGACCCTTGCTGTTCTGGTTCACGCCTACTTCCCCAGGCTTCTCACGCCAAGCACATGCGAGTCTGGCTTAGGGGCTCGTGTGGTCATAGGAATGTGCTCAGTCTACACACCTGGCATGTTGGGAGCACTGTGGTGTTCATGCTCCTGGGAGCAGCCCTCAACCAGATGGACAGGACCTGGAGCATAAATACCCCAGCTCTCTCTCCCCTCCATTGGGATAACTTTGAGGTGTTCTACACTCTCCCCACTGAGCCCCAGAGACCCCCAAAGAAACCCACCCACCCATATGCCCCGAATCAGTCTCCTTCCATCCCTGTCTTACTTCCCTGCTCCCTGTATATAGATGCTCCTTTCCAGTAAACGACTTGACCTTGTTTCAGACTCAGCTTTTGGGAGGACCCAACCTAAGACAGCTGCTTGGTTGGCATGTGCCCAGCAACAACCCCCACTCCTCAGGTGGCAGTCCCGACTTTGTATTGAGGAGCTGCTCCTCCTACACTGGATACAGCCTTGATCAGACTGTGAAGACATCCTGCCTTTCTCTGGCTGTGGGGTGGGCAAGTGTCTCAAAACAGACCCACTGTTGGAATTGGAAATCTGAGCCCAATAGAACTGAGGCTGGAAATGCTGGAGCTGGCCGGTGATGGGGGAGTTCTGATAAGTTCCCCACTTGTCTCCTCTGTCTCTCTCTCCCTAGGGTTGCTCCTATCTCTATCCCTTTTCTAGGCTCCTTTAGGCTGGTTCTTCAGACTTTCCTTGAGTTCTGAGAGCTACTCCACATGCTTTGGACATGCCGCTTATTTGTTTCCATTAGTTAGAGTTGGTTTCTGTTGCTTGCAACCCCAGAGATCCCAAAGCAGACCCTACGCAGGGTCCTGGCTGCAGGTGGTTTATTAGCGCTGTGATCACAAGAGCACAGAGTGCTATTAGGAAGCACCTGTCTTTTAGCTACAAGCCTGCCTCCCCACACTCCAGGGCCAGGGCTGGACCCTGCGCCCCTGTCCCCGCTTTGCCAGTGTCTCCCTGGGAGTGGAAGAGTGAAAGGCTGGAGGAGGGGAAAGGGACCTGCTCCTTCTTGTTTGTCCTCATCCCCCCAGGCAGCAGCCATTCCTTTCGGTGACAGCTGCTGTAGCCAGTTCTCAACTTTTCCAAAATTTGCAGAGCCAGCCTCATCACAGTCTCCCCAGAGATGCCTGCACCGAGCAGTTGACACCCCTCTTCAGAGGTCTGGGCTTTCCAGGCCGTCCACCTGCACACACACACCAGCTCTGGGCATGCATGGGAGTCGGGCAGGTGGTGCCCCCTCCCAGGGACCCCACCATGAGTCTTAGAGAGCTGCCTTCCCCTTCACAGTGAGCCCCAGACTTGCATGTGTTAGACTGCTTGGTCTGTGTTCTTTAGTGGTCTCTTTTGCCTTTCTGATTAAGTAGATAATACTTCTTCATACTCACTTTATGGTGCTTATGTCACTCTTTCCTGTTAACATCACGGGTGGGATTCCTGTCTTCTGACTGGTGCAGGAGAGGGTGTGAGGCTGGGAAGGGAGGCACCAACACGGGCTGCATTAATCCACCAGCCACTGCTGTGGGCATCTGGGGCTCCGTCCCACTGGGGACCCCGGAAGAGACCAGGTAGAAAATCTTCAAATTGTCTCAAGAGGAGGCAGGAAGCTGAGATATCTGTGCACCAGCTCCCATCATTCCTCAGATAAGGGCCCAGCCCCGGGGCCTTGAATCCCTGACACTTCTGCCTGTTGCACAGTAAGTCTGGTGCTTCTCTGCAGTCAGAGAACACCCCCAGCAGAGAGCGCATCCTCGGCATGTGTGGAAGCTGTCTACAGGTGACCTCCGGGCCAGGCCAAGGAGATAGATTGGTAAGCGTTTTCTACAAAGGGCGAGATTATAGGCTGTACAGCCTCAATTATAACTACTCAACCCTGCTGCTTTAGCATGAAAACATGCTGAAATACAGAACGAAAGCCAACAGGCATGACAGTTTGCAATACAAGTGTATTTATAAAAGCAGGCAGAAGGCTGGATTGGGTTCCTGCACTGTAGTTTGCTGATCCCCGATGTAGGGCATGCTCCAACAGGGTCTATTATAAAATGAATTTACATATCAGAAGACACTTCTGACCTGGCATCTCTCCTTGTTTCTTCCTTCCCCTTTCATGTTGGAAAGTTCCATTTAGGTCTTTCCTTGACTTCAAGCTTATAAGAAAAGATCTCCAAGCAGCCATTATAATCTAGTTTTCCTGCAATTTTTGTACCATAGATTTGTAGTTGGGGTGTTGTTGGTGAACAAAATCATCTCAAAACTCATGACATTTGGCACATTGATGATGAAGGACGTCATTCTCGTACCTTGATTAGTACCAATGCTTGACTTCGATTTCTCATGCTTGGATGAAAGCAAACAAATGCCATAAAAAAGCCACACTGACTTATGTTTTATTCAAACAAACAGGGCTTTTGAGTTGAGATGTATGTTCTTCCATGAGATACATCCCTGGTCAATAACTCTGCTGTGCTGGTATCCTCACTAGTCACACCCACCCCTTCACCTGCTTGGTTGGCATGTGCCAACCTTGCATCCTTGTGATGAGGAGCTTCCTAGCTGGCTTATCTGTCACCTGTGGTTAATCAGCAACTCCAGAGAAAAAACAAAGCAAGTTGCAGCCTCTGCCTTCCGTCCAGCTTGGAGTAGCCAATGGCGGATCCTCTTGGGTGCAAAGGGACGTCTTTGAAGGCACTGTGAGGTGGGTCACCCACACTAGTATGGTGAGGGCAAGTTGGTCTGAACCCTCTATGGTGGAAATCAGTGTCAGTTAACATCCAACCAAAGGAATTCACAGACTCATTTGGCTGTTGGGGCATCTTAAACTCGTGGTCTGAGATTTCCAATCACCCCCACACTACCCCAAACCAAGTAGGGCTGAACATGAAGAATTTAGTAATACAAAGTTTTCATCTCTTTGGGCCAAGTGCATTTCTCACCCTCATTTCATTGTATCCCCAGGTTCAAAACAGTGAGACTCTTCTAAGAGAAAAATGAAGCTGGCAGGCTAGCTTGGAGAATTTGCTTCAGGTTAAACTTTGATTCCTGGTCCCTTATGAATCCACAAGCAAATTCAACTGGAGTTTTTTGAACCCAAGGAAAGGGTCTCTTGACAGCTAAATACATAAGAGACTAGTGGAAAAACTCAAAAACTACTTAATTTGCAATGCAAAGAGGGGATCTTTTCCCCTAGAGATCCAGGTATTGGTATCCCTTGTGCTGGTTATCTCCTCTCCTTGGTGTTAATGTCTTTGGGAAGCCAAATAAGGCTCAGGAGGCTGTGGGTGGGCATGGAATCTGACCACTGGCAGGTGGGTGGTGTTGACTGGGGGTGGCTTCTCATGCATTGGGCTCTGTCCTCAATGGACTTCAGCTCTTCGGAGACTGGAATTCCCCTTTATATCAAGCTGTTGTGTTTCCTTACCCTTAACACCTCCAGATCCCTCTGCCAACTCTTGTTCCCCTGATCTCCATTATCCTAAGCTCCCACATGCTGAGTGTTGGCCCCTCTCCCCACCTTTTCTGTTGACTCATTCCTTCTTTGGAGACAGAGAACCATCCAGCTGGCTGCAGCCAAATCATCTTCCTTGGTCCAGGACACAGTGTGTGCTGATGTTATTTCAAACTCTCAGAGTTTTTAGAACCCCTTATTCTCTCTCACGACCACTGTCTTTAACCTTGGCATTTTGATTTTTAGAAATTTCTAATTTAGAAATTTCTCTGGCTATGAGAGCATCAATTCCCCAATTAAACATTTCCCTCTCTAAATCTAACATGCTGAGCTATGTTTCCCAAAGGTTTTGTAGTATGTGGGTTTCAGTCCAACCAATGAAAGGCACTGATCACATGATGTAATGTATGATAATTAACATAACATAATAATAATAAAAAAAGAATGATCAGTTTTAATTTAATCTTTTGGAAGTCAATTTTTGAGCTTAAATATAGAAAAGCAGCGTCTCAATTTGTCACAGCCTCAGACTTTGGACCTTATACCTTCACTGTCTGTTTTTGGTCATAGCCTCTCTTAAGATTTTACTAATTGGGTTTGATAAATATTAGATCATGGGACAAAATTAAACATTGTTTTTACAATGAATCATGGTAAATACAATACATTAGTATTTTATTAATAACTATTAAGATTGCTAGACTAGCTTGTGGTCCCATGGGTGACAGCTAGTTTGTAATACTATTCACGGTATTATCCATGAAGAGAGGTGGCCATGTAAATCAGTACTGAATATATTTTAAGAGAATGCTAAGCTCTCTGCAATGCTCATCAAGTATTCCATTAGATGTCCTACATTTTCCAGCTGCCATGCATTTAGGAAGGGTCACTGACCAGTACTGGCCAATGCAGAGTAGCTCAAATGACATGTGTGTCTCCTTCAGGCTGAACATAAGGAGTGGATGAGAGTCTTCTGTGGGTTCTCTTCTGTGTGGTGACTTAGCAATCTTGTGTTATGATTACAAACCACAAGACTGAAGATTAATGCAGCCTGAATCCCTGAGTCTGTGGCCTCGGGGAGTCTCCTGAACCCTCAGAGGAATTCATATGAATGGTAAGTAAACCTTTGCTGTGTAAAGCCACTGAAATTTGGGGGCTCTTTGTTACTACAGCATAACTCAGTCTAGCTTGATGAATACATTCTAGAAGAGCCTTTCTAAAAGATTTTTGACCACCACCAACAGTAAGAAATATTTACCTTGTGAGCCAATACACACACATGCACACACACACATTCTCGTTTTCTACACACACACACACAGAACAAATATTTCAAGAAACAATACTCACTAATATGCATGATCTATTCTATTCCAGTTTCGTTTCGTTTCCATTCTGTTTTCTATTTCAAAATGTTAGTCTTTTTTTTACAACTTGTTAATGGCATATAACTTGAGTTTGAAAAATGCTGCTGTAGATCATAATTGGTATGTGATTTATCTGCTAATTAAAAATCTCTCAGGCAAATTTATGAAAGCAGGCTTTTTAGATCTCTTTTTGGCAACTTTTTATTATCTGCTCTTAGAATGGATGAAAGTGTTTTTATGTAATATATATCACATCCCACATAGTTTCTGGAAGGTAATGTTTTATTGTTGAGTCTCCTAATTTACAACATGTCTTTTTAAATTTACTTATAAAATGTTGTCACAGGGTGTAACAATGTTAACTTGATTAATTCACTTATTTTCATTTTTTAAAATAAATGATTATAAATAACTGTCTCTTGCATTAGGATCATCGTAAAAACCTCACTAGCTAGACATATTTTTGTGTTAATACTGGTGCAAAAAATGAAATAGAGACCAAATATTTTTATATAGCACTATATATATTTTTATATACTGTATACTCATATCAAAACTTGCCATTTCTATTAAGAAGCTGATAAGTTACTCTCTAATTTCATAAATTATACCACAGCTGTGAAAATATGGACAACTATTTTATATTTTCGCTGCTATATAAGACATTTAATGTTTATACAGAAAGCTGCAAAATTACAGAGGTGATGCAATGGGGATCAATGAACATTTTCACCTGAATTTCCACCGGCCTTTTTCTTCAGCCAGAATCATCTTGATATTCTCTGAATATTCTTTAAGAGATGAATATGGTGTCGGTTTCTTCAATAAATACACATACACACATTTTAGGTATATGTGTGTATATACATTTATACAAGTGTATATATATATACATACATACACACATGTATATAGTCTACATATGTATATATATCTCTGTGTGCACCTACACACATATGCACACATAATGTCCTTTGGTTTATTTTCAGACTGTTAATATGAAATGAATTTTTGATGGTTTCCATTAATTTTTTTCTTTAAATCTAAACTGGTTTAAAAAGACCTTTGCAACAGGTAATAAACTTCTTTTAAAAATCATAAATATTATTACATTTTAAAGCATTATATAGAGAAGGTCATACGGTGTTAGAGAAGACAGAAATTCATGCCAATATGGGGGGGTGGAGAAAAGAAAGAAAATGGGTTTTCCAGAGTTTTCTCTTAAAGTCGCCACCTTCAAGGAATGGAACTTAGTGCCCTTGTGTTGCTGGCTTTAAGGAAAAGAACTCTGAGCTTAGCTACACGCTCCTATGGGAAGGGAGAAATGCAGCCAGAAGTGGTTGATCAGTCTTGGGAATCAAATCAAACCAATAAAGGGGCCAATCCTTGGGGAGAAAAACAAAGCGATGACGGGTCCAATAAAAAGCATTTCCATTTGGTAATGAAATGGTGCTGTGTCTTTTGGGGTCGACAGGGGGAGGAGTGTGTCACCTTTGGGTTGCTTGTTAAACATCTTCACAGATTGTTTAGTTGTCAAGATGGTGACTGTGTGCTTTCCCTAAGGAGGTCTTCTCTTGCTTCCTTCAGCCTCATGTTGCTGGAGGATGGGTCAGCATTTCCCCCCTTTGGCAGAAGAAACTCCACACAAATGGAGGGTCCACATCTTCAAACATGCCCCCTTCACTCTTTACACACCTCTTCCAGAATGGAGGCCATTTCCCCAACACATCAAAGAATCACAACCATATGTTTTAGAAATCAAAGCCCAAGTATATGTGTGCCCAAAATACTCATCTCGCTTCTCACTTACATCAGATTCAGAAGCTCCAAAGTGATTTAGGAAGAGGAACGTTCCTGTGTTCTAAGCCACTGAGCTATTCTTTCCTAGACATGTTGCCAGGCTTGCCTCACCTTATTTCTTTTGGATAGCTATGTGAGGAACCCCAGAAAATTGGGGCTGGGATGAATTCTATACAAACTGAGTTAATTTGGGCTTCTCTAGCAGATCCTACCATAACAGAACAGCAGCTGGTGAAAAGGACAGCCATGCTACTTAGGTTTCATATGGATCACGCTGGCTGAGTAGGACAAGTTATGCTGTTGGCGTCAGTGGTACGATTTCCAATGCTCGTGCTTTTTGACTCTTTCTTCCCCAGCCAGTGATTAGGGCTGTCATGGATGGCGTCTTTTGCATCACACCACCTTCATCTACGTCACTGAAAAATCTTGCTAAGTTCAAAACATTTTTCCCCAAAGGACTTACAGCATCTGTTGTGCTTTAGAGACTCAGAGCTCACCTTCTGTTATTATCTTTCTCTTTTTATGTAACAGGTCCTCAATTGAGACCATGAATAAACGTTCTTGGAGTCACTGAGTGTGACTTTTTAAATGCCTTCTCTTCTCAGATATGAACAAAATGGAGGAGGAAGCTGTCCCAGTTTTGTTTGCTGGCTATCACCTATTTGAATGACACAAATAAAGAACTTTAGAGTCACAAATAGGACATAGGTTTTGGTGGGAACACTGTATTTGGGGCATGGAAGTAAAAAGATTGTGTCCATTGTGATGAAAAGAATCATTGACAGTGAGCGAAGCTTCAGATCAAGAAGTTGGAATAGCTTATGTGAGGGTGACAGTAATTGCTAGGTTCCTGACAGAGTGTGGCCCGAGGACAGAGAGGCAGAGATGGGGGACGGAGGGAGGCGGTCGAGGCCCGGCTGCCGCGCTAGTTCTTGTGCAGGATGCTTTTCAGGCTTCTCTCCACGGCTTCGTCCAGCTCCTCTTCTAGCTCCTCCTTCTTGGACATGGCCAGCTTGGACTGGTAATCCCTTACAACCTGGTCGATGTAAGGGGCGCTCTGCGTGCCATGCAGCATCAGTGTCCACTCCTTCAGCACCCCCTTCTGGGGTGTGCTCCCGACAAACCCCAGCTCCAGGGTCCAGGTTCCTCGGGCATCTTCCCCCCAAGTGTGGGTGGTCATGAAAGGCCACTTGTCAAAGCCCACCTTGGAGTCGTCATCCCTTGGACGCCGGCTCAGCAAAATGGACTTGGTGCCCATCGGGGAAGTCATGTTGATGTTCAGGTCTCCTCTCCTGGTGGCATTGACTGTGATGACAGCTTGGACGTGCTCAAGGTAGCGGACGAAATTTTCTTTCCCCTCACACGCATCAGTGGTGAGGCTCAGCACCAGCTTTCCAGTGGATGGTATTTTCCTAAGGGCAAAGTGATGAGGAGATATGGTAAGGGACGGGCACACTATACTTAGGGTTTGGAGGCAGCTTCGGCTACCAGGAAGAGCAGGGGCTTAGGGGTTAATCAGACACACCAGCGGTGTGAGCCTGAGCACCTTACCTATGCCCCTTGCCTATACCTTCTGTGTGGAAGGGAAATGTAGCAGATGCTGCTCAAGCCCATCTCACTTCTTCCACGCCCCTTCCGAGTTCACCTGCAGCTGCAGCTCCCATGTATTCTGACTGCTTCCCACCTCAGGTATCAGCATCTCTGGGCTGCTCTCCTGGAGCTTTCCCCCACACCATGGGAGCCTGCTCAGCCGATGTGCAGGGCAGCCCCAAAGTGTCAGGGATTGAACCCCTCAGGGACCACCCCATACCAGTGATTTGGATAGAAAGTGATAGATGAACATACCCTGGCATCCCTGTTCCTCAGTGGGACAACTCAATGTCCCCAGTGGGATTGAGCCTGTCGCCCACTGTGGCAACTTGCTCATCAATGCACTCCTGACTGGTTCTTTTCCTTCTCCCTGTCTCACATCTCTAGTCCTTACTGGCTTTTCCTGGGATCATCTTTCAAAAAATTGTCAGCACCCAAGTCTTACTTCTGGGTCTACTTTTGGGACAACCCAGGCTGAGACAGGATCTCATAATGCCTTTCTTTTGAAGTGCTAAGTATCTTGATAAATAGAAGTTGTTGTTACTGTGATTGTTATTACCATCATAGAAAAAGCTGAAATGGGGTTAATTAATCCTAGTGAAGGAGCATCCCTTGAAAGATCAGGGGAATTTGGAAGCCTCTTTGGTCACAGAGTTGGAGCCCCATGGAGGGTCAGCCTAAACATTCTTCAGCTGACTTTCCACGCAACCAGTCTCCTTCCTGGATATGGCCTCCCTTGAAGGCAAGACGCTCAAAAGTTCTTGCATCAGAAACATCATAAAGTAAACTACATTAAACTGCACAGTGTAATGGAAAGACTCCAGACTTCGGGAATAAACCTATTTGGGTTGGAATTCTCTTCTATGCTTATTGGTCAGGAGAGCTTGGGCAAATTATTTAAATACTTTGAAGTCTCACTGTCATCATGGATGGGTTTTGTGAGATTAAATCAGACCACGTGTGAGAACATGGAGCACAGTGCCCTGATCATGGTACTGGCTCCCCTTCTGTGGGCTTTTCCCTGTGTGAGTATCTTCCCTTGACACGATATTTTATTTTGGAGCATAAAATGGTGGGTGTTTTAAAACACACATCTTGTAGATCCCGTCTATGAAAAGATGATCACACACCCAGCTCAGAGCCAAGCCTTGGTACTGCATGACCCTTGGAACCAAAGCCACAAACCTGGGAGGGCTTGTTGAAGCTTAACCTGTAGCTCATTGGTAAAGTCAATACTCTCCTGAGGAACTTTCAAAATATATGCTTTAATAGTTTCATGGAGTGCTGCTTTATAGGCACTCTGCATAGATGCTGATGCTGAATGATGCGTGAGATACCCACTGGCCATGGAGATCTGGTGGTGGTGGTGGAGGTGGGGTACCACGCTCTGGGGAAATCATCCAGTTTAGTGGAGAGCAAGCATGAGGCCAGGTCTGGAAGTCAGAGTATGCAAGGTTGCTAGCTAGATCTCTCAAAAAAAGATGCTATTTATTCACAACAGGGTCAGAAACATAACAGGTGAGCTGATATATGACCAACAATCATTTGGGCTCTAGCCCATAGGTAGAGAGCTATGTGGGTAGAATGAAGGTCCAGTTATGGGCAAAGCATTTGGAACTATCTGAGCTCCTTTTCCTTACCTGTACAATGGAGATATTAATCTTCCTACACTTAAGAATTGCTCTGCAGATAAAATATAGATCCACACTCATATACATCATATATTCACAAATATCTAGACCAGAGTTAGCCAACAGAACTTTCTGCAATGATGGAAATGTTCTATATCTGCACCGTCCAATACTGTAGTCACTGGCCACATGTGGCTATGGGGCATTTGAAACATGACAAGTGTAAGGAACTGAATTTTTAATTAAATTTAATTTTAATAATTAATTTAAATTTAATTTTATTAAACAGCCATCTGTGGCTAGTTGCTTCTTTACTGGATAGCACAGATCTAAATTATTTGCCTATGTTCAGTTTGAACCTGATGCCACCACATCCACTCATTAGAAAATTTCCCAGGCTTCTGTTGTAAGCACATTCTGTTTTTGTCATGGCTCACAGGCTCCAGGAAAAGCAGCGGGGAAAACTGTGGATCCTGTTCTGCAGGTTTTCTGGCCACTTTGATGGAGGCTTCTGGAACGTCCATACCTCAGGTATGAGTGAAATGCCACATTTTACTGCTGAGATTCTACACAGACAGGCAGGCAGGTCCAGAATGGAGGCTTTCCTTTTAGAGTGGAGCCTCAGGGATTCTGGAACTCTCCAAGAAGCACAGCTGGAGGGAACAGAGGATGATGGCAGGGCCCACAGCAGGAAGAGACCCTGGCTCCGAGTCCTGTGTTGAGTTTGAGCCCCTTTCCTATCATTCAGGCCAGGCCACCTTGAGAAATTCAAGAAGCAAACTCACAAGCCAACAACTAAAGACTGTTACCCTGAGTAATAGTCACTCTGGGTATTACAAAGCATCGCTAGTCATTTGTCAAATGCAATACTCCCTATTATCACAAGGATTCAAAACACAAGCTGGATTCTAAAAAAAAAAGAAACAAAACCATTTTTTTTTTTTTTTAAATCTCCATTTGCACCCAGGGCACTTATGCACTGGAGTTCACCAAGTGACAGTCCCTTTACAAGTCAATTCACAGAATCTCTGGCAGAAAAGTGACATTGCTTCCCCAGGGGAAAACTGGAAATATTTCTTCGATTGGCTAAGAACCAGAGATGGGACAGCCACTGTAGCTGGGAATCAGATCCACAGCCCGCATGCAATGGGGGTTCCCCTAAATGAACGAGAGCCGAGATGATCTCTTAGGATAGAAGGAGAGAAATCTGTTTTGGACCAAACCAGAGACGACCTTCACGCCCACCATGGCTACGGCGGGGCTTCAGTAGATGCAGTCTCTCACCCAGATTCCCTCAACAGCCGCTTTGAGCTTCGACTACTGACTCTCGGCTACCCCCTTCCCTGCAGAAGAGAGGAAACTAGAGCCTAGGCTGTCTGTTGTGTGGCCTAAGGGATGAGGGAGTGTGTTTATGAGAGGGCTGGAGGCAGGGATGAAGGAGGCTGAGACAGGACTGGCATTTTGTCTTCATCTTGGAAAGCAGAAGACAGATTGGAGTGGGCACAGACATACCACTTTGTGTTAGGAGTCAAAAACTGTCTCAGTAGCCTTGGGGTTGGGGTGTGTGCAGGGGCTGGAGGCCATTCCAAGGGGAGTCTGGCTTGTTTAGTGCCGTGAAGGTGTCATCTGCTTGTAAAACTCGGCCATCGCTGCCCTGCCATGTGAACTGCCCACTGAATGCAGGGGGAGTAGCCCCTGAGAGAGCAGTGGATTCTTCTTGGAATGTTAAGTCACTTAGAAATGAAATTAAAAGGCTGGGGTGAATTCCAGAGGAGGCAAGCTTGGAAGAGAAAGAACGCCATTCCTCCTCTCTCAGGGAGGTTTCTTGGCGGGCACAACGGCGTTGGGAGAGCGGAGGAACAGTATCTGCCAGGTGTTTCTTACTACTTTTTTTTTTTGCTCGCTTGTATTCCTGATTTTCCTACAGTGACCCTATTTTGCTTTTATAAGAAAAGCAATACAATCCATCCTTATTTTAAAGGAAAAGCAAATCCTTATTTGCTCAGGAAAGTCAATTGTAAGGTTGAAATAGGGGCGCCTGGGTGGTTCAGTCCGTTAAGCGTCCGACTCTTGATTTTCGCTCAGGTCAGGATCTCCGGGTCATGAGATGGAACCCTGTGTCAGCCTCCACGCTGGGATTGGAGTCTGCTTGAGATTCTCTCTCTCCCTCTTCCTCTGCCCCTCCCACCCCCCTGGCGTGTGCGCGCATATGCACTAGGGCTTGCGCTCCAAAAAAAAAAAAAAAAAAAAAAGGTTGAAATAGGAGATGGTTGTTTGTGGAACCAAAAGAGACTCTGCTTAGATCCTCAGTCATACAGACCACGTTCCAGAACTCATTTGCTACAAAAAGTGAGGTACCCATCAAGAGTTGTGAGCTACTCTCTGAAATTTTAGAGAGTATGTACAGAAGCCTCATGTTCAAGTCCTATAAAAGACAAACTTGGGAACCTGAGGATGGCTTATATATTCATTGCACATTGTTGCAAATAAGTGGTCAGTTGCCTGGTGTCTAGAATTAGGCCCTGCTTCCCAGGGGACACCTGTGCAATGCTCTCTGTGTTCTGAAGCCTCAACTGTATGATAAAAATAATTAGTTATGATGCGACAGTTGTTTTATTAGAATAATAACAATAGTGCTACTAACGGCCACCCTTGAGGGTCTAAGACGTCAGCTCTGTGGCCATTACAGAAGAACACTTAACAGGTGGGCTCCACGATGTTTTCTCTTTCCCAGGTAACAGCTGCAGGTGGGCATCAACTCACACAAGATAAACCACGGCTCGGCCGTGACCCATCTATGGTCCCATAGCTGGTTCGGCGCCGGGCACACCCTCTTCTCTCTCTGCCATGCTGCATCTGGCATCCCCACCAGGCTTTAACATCTACTTCCAAATTCACTTAAAATTCACAGTTTGCTACAGCCTCAGTGGCGCGGAGTGAACGTCGCTCTTGGGTGCAGGGGAGGGTGGGCACGGTCTGTGCCCAACAGCGCACTCCGCGCTTCAGCACTGGGGGGACACGCGGCTGCCCCTGGCCTGTGAGCAGGCCTGGCTTCGCTCTGCTCACCGCACACGGCTGGTTCTGTGTAGACACTCATGGCCAGTTGTATTTTTCCTTCGTATTTTTGTTGAGCACCCTTCACTGACTCTGCTGATAAAGTCGCTTTAGAAAATTGCTTTTCAAATTGGCTGCTTCTCTGGGAAGATTATTGCCGAGGAAACCTATAAACCTGACAGTTGGCACGCACCCTGCTCGGGGGCTGTTTCTGTGCAGCCCTGCACGTCCTAGCAACTGGCTGTTGATGCCCCTGTCCCGGCCCCTCAGGAGTGTGATTCACGGTGACAAGGGCCTTCTCTGCCCAGCGGCCTTGGGCACTGCCCTAAGGACCAAGCTGTACCAGCCTCTGAGTTCTGCAACAAGCCCACCTGCCCTAGAGCTCACTCACTTGCATCCGAGAATGAAATTCAGGTGTGGGGCTGATGAGGGTGCAGAAGGTGCCCAGGGGACACAGAGTCCTTCCAACAAGGCTGTCCTCCATCCCCAGTCCCCCTGGCTGGTCTGCTGGTCCTCACTGCCAACACTTAGCCGTCTTCCTTGTACCCAGGCGCTGCTGGCCGAACATTCACTCATTCAGAAAATATCTCCCACGGGACTACTGGGTGCCAGGTGCTGTTCTAGGCATTGAGGATCTAGGAGTGAACAAGACACACTAGGTTCTTGTCCCCATGGAGGGCCCAATTCTGGTCCATGCTCAAATAGCTTTCCAGTTTCCTTTCATTGTAAGTCAGGCTGCTGATACTGGATAAAGTTCCTAGCTAGTTGTGAGCTGCTGGGCCTCGCGTACCCTAACTGTAACATGATAGCCTTCTTGTCTCTGGCTCCAAATTCAACATTTATGGGGACTACGACAGAATGTTACATGTACTCAGAAACTGAGAAACTGTCTTTTGTCACAGCTGATGTTCTCTGCCTTGCTCTCCTCCCTCCCCCTACCTCACAAATGCACAGAGCTTGAGGATCATGAAGGATCCATCCTTGTCTGCGGCGGCCTCAGAAGAGAAGGTCCGCTATCAACACCTACCTTGACTAAGCTGACTGTTCCCCTAAACGCTGCAACTGTTACCACCTTTCTGTTAATTGTGGATGGAGCTAACTGTGGATAATGCTCCCGGGGCACGGCGCATGAGCGATGTGTGGGCCCCTGCCTGAGCTTCTGGAGAGGAGCAAACACCATACGCTTTTCCCTCTTGCCAAGTCCTTTTCTGTAAATCTCTCCCTCTTTGCAGCAAGGGAAGGAGGTCCCAGGCCCAGGGCTTTGGCGGACTTTGGAGTTGCTGGTTCTGGGAACTAGAAGCATTTACTCTGTCTTCCTGAGCTTCCCCTTCTCTCACCTGTGGATGAGAGTAGCAACACCAACCTCCTGTGGGAGAAAAGTGTTGCCTGACCAGGCGACAGTCGGAGAGCAGCGCTTAGTAGGTGGCAGCACCGTGCCTGCACGTTCCCAGGGCCACCTGAGGGAGCCCTCAGGGCTGCTGGAGTGTCCTGCTGTCTGTGTGGGGGGAGCGAGTGGTGGACCCGCGCGCAGGGGGCGCTGGGGGAGGCACAGGCTAAGCGGACTGGCCCCAACTCTCCTTCAGGCTCGACTTCTGGACACCCTTTCACAGAGTTTTATTCAATTCACACCTCCCGTTCTGTATGCATTATTTAGCATCCTTCCTGGGACGGTGTAACTACCAGATGGGCATCAGAGCTGAGCCGTCCAAGATGGCAGCCACCAGCCGCATATGGCTACTGGAACTTAAACTAAAGTTAGGTCAAATGAGCCACATTTCTAGTGCTCCCTAGCCACGAGTTATCGTACTGGACACCCAGATACAGAACATTTCCACCGTGGTACCAAGTCTCCCGGGCCTTCCAAATCATGCAAAGAATTGTTTTGAACTCTAACGAGGGCAGTACAGTGGTCAATGCCCATTGAATATTGACTTTGGATTTACCCTTCCCTTTCCCATTTGGACGGAGGTTCTCAGTCTTATCTCCGTTTGGCCACCCTGTTTGTAGACTCTGGCAGTGACAGGCTCTCCAGGACAGCAGTTATGGAGTTTGGGGGGGAGTGGGCACACCTGCTAGGTGGGGTTTCAGAGTCTCCAGGGAAGGTCTTACTGGAGGAAGTCCCTTCTGATATGTGCTGAGCCTCACTTCCTCTCCAGTGGGGGATCACTGAGATATACTGAGAAGCCCCTCAAGCGGTGGGGTGCTGACATCAGAATGCCTGGGTAATCCCAGTTTGGCTGCTCCACAGCTAGGTCTTCTTCGGTGTGTCCTTTCTCCTCATTTGTAATGACACTGTCCAGCTGTCTGATGTAGTGCTTAATGTAGGGCGCGAGGGCACAGTAGGAGCTCCCTAAGGCCGATGTCATCTAATGAAACAAACTGGGGTTTACAGAAGGGCTTTGTTTCAAGTCCTGGTCGGACCTTTGTAACCTTGAGCACATTTCTTGTGCTTTCTGCATCTCGGCTTCCTCCCCTGTTTTGAGGTAACAATGATTGTACATACCTCCTGGACTTACAAGGATGAAATACAGATAGTTTATGTAAAAGGCCTCACACCAGCTACCTAGGAGGCACTTCTCCCTGAGACCCAACGTGGGACCACTTTGCTATTCACACTGCAAAATATTCATACCCTGCCTGTGTGAAGTAAGGCGCACCCTCAACAAGCGGGCTGGCTAGGAAGCTTAGGCAGATGTAAAGCACATGGCACATAGTAGGTGCCCAATAAAAACTAATTGTTTCATTTACCCAGATGTATACATCAAAACTCAAGTAATACATTTAAGGTCTGTGCATTTCATCGTATGTAAACAATATCTCAATTGAAAATAATGATAAGAATTGCTGTTTCCATCTTACTGATGAATCACTGAGGAGAGAAATGAAATAAAAAGGGGTCCTCGTTGTCCAATCCTCTTGCCGTGATGGGAAGTTAAAAGGGAAGTAGATGCAGGTGACCAGCATGGTGGTTTCTGTGTAAACTCCTCACTCAAATCCCTCCAGATGGCTATCCATCTCACTCAGCATCACATCAAGTCCCTATGTTGCCTCACAAGTAGAACAAATAAGTAAATCGTGTTATAGTCACATAACAGGACATTATTTAGCAACAAGAATAAATGAACTACAAGTACACACTAAACATGGTCGAAGCATTCTGAGCTAAAGAATCTAGACATAAAGGAGAAGATAGTGTCTGATTCCATTTATATTAAGTACAAAATGGGCAAAATAATCTATGGAGTTTTAAGGTTACTCTTGGGGAGACAATGATGGAAGGGGACACAAGAGGCTTCTGGGATATTGGTTATGCTCATGGCCTGTTTACAGATCTGGGACCTGGTTACACTGGTTGACTTGTGCACTCAAAAATAATGGTGTAAGCCATCGAAATAGTAAAGGATCATACCTAAAACCAGGGGTTTCGAGTCTCCTAATGGTGTTCTGAGTCTCCTAATGGTGTTCTATGTACTTGGGGCTCCCTGGAGTTGTGCCACTCTACAGCTCTGCCTGGAAACTGGTTGTCCCTGACTCAAATCCAGTGCATCTCAAGCTGACAGAGAGGGAATTTGATATTGTTGCCCAGGCCATGGCACCCTCTCTGGGATACTTTCCACATGCACTTACTCAGGGTCCTGCACGGAGCCTCCCACACAGTGGAATCTCTCAGGCACGGTTTTCCAGTCTTTAGCCATTTTCACCATGGCGCCCGCATCAAGGACCCCATAGCCAAAGAGGTGATTAAACTCCAGGCCAACCCCATTCCTCCGCCATTGATGGACCTCGTCGTGAAGCTGATTCCGTTTGGAGGTGAGCACAGTCAGATGCTGCATGTCTCTCCAGGTCAGACCCAGGCTGGATACCGGAGGCAGAGAGATTCAAGAACAGGATATGGGGGGAGGGCACACGGTGGGAGAGAGAGGGAGAGAGACACAATGACTAAGATAGACCATAGACCCCTTGTAGGATTTTGGAACATCTATGAACCCCCAAGTCAAGGGAGGATTTCCATGCACCATTTAGGACCATTATACATATAAATTTAAAAATCTTGCCTTTCTTACATAAATAAATTTACTTTAAATGCACATTCTAACACACACCAGAATGGCTGAAATGAAAAAGACCGACAATACTAAGTGCTGGCAGAGACGTGAAGCAACTGGAACTCATACATTTGCAGACAGGAGTGTAAATTACTGCAAACATTTTGGAAAACTGTTTGGCTGTATATTCTCATGCTGTCCAAGTATCTAAGCTATGGCCTAGAATTCCATTCCTAGGTATGCATCCAACAAAAATGTGTGTATATGTCCACCTGACATGTGTACTGGAATGTTCATAGGCCCAAACTACAAAGCCCCCAAATGCCCATCCACAATAAAATGAATAAACCAATGGAGATGTATTTGTAGGATGTGAAATACTGTCCTAGGATAAGAACAAATGAATTATAGCTACTCTGAATAATACAAATGGATCTTGCAAATAGAACATCAACCTAAAGAAGCCAGACCCGGTAGAGAACATACTGTATTATTCCATTTGTTTAAAGTATAAAAACAGGCCCAAGTAATCTGTGCTGTTAACAGTCAGGTTAGTGGTTAGTCTTGGGTTGGGGGATTGGATGGTGGTGCAAGGGGGCTTCTGGGTGCTGGCAGTGCTCTGTTTCTTGATCTCGATGTTGGCTACATGGATGTGTTCCATTTGTGAAAATGAGGCTGTCATTTCTTCAATGGCAGAGACTGTATCTTCAGCATATTTGTATCCCCAGTGCCCAGCACAACAGCCCTTGGAACACTGTCCAGTGAATAAACAAATCTGTTTATAGGTGCTACTGTCTTGGGAAATCAGTGTCTAGTATTATTCATTGTCTGCGTTTTTCAAAGTGCAAGTCAGACCCATTTGTGGGCCAGGAAATCAACTTACTGCATAGATTATCTACCTGGGCTGCACATTAAAATCTTCTGGTGAGGATATTTAAAATCCCATTGCTTAGGCCACATCTTAGATCAATTAAGGTCAGAATATCTGGGAGTGGGACCCAGGCTTTGGAAATTGTGAACACAGTAGTAGACAGACAGCTAAGCTTGAGAACCAGTGATTTAATGAACGGGACTATCATTAAAAAATGAACAGAATAGAACAGAAAAGAGTAACAGTGTGGATTGCATGTAATACAGGAAACTATTTTTCATGAAATGGTGTGTGTGTGTGTGTGTGTGTGGTGTTGGGTTGCAATGCAAAATTTATTTTAAATCAAAAAGCTGGACAAACCCTGCACTATGGTTCTTTTTGGAAGTCAAATAATTCAAAAGACTAGGAAAAACGTAACTCATTTGATAAAATTTCAGCACATGCAGCATTCATTGGTTTGAAGCTTTGAATCATAGCCAAAAGATGCCGATGATTCATGTACTCTTGCAGTGTAGACCTTCAGTGGTTAAAGAGAAAGTTTCAAGGAAGGCCACTGCTTATTTGAGAAATTTATAAACATATCTTGGACATATGGTCCCTAGGACCCAAGTGAATGGTGTGAAATTTCAAAAGTTGATTATGGCAGAAAGCTCGGTATTTTGCCAGAGTGGGATTCTGAATTCATTAAATACAGAAGTGTTGATAAATGAGAATCTGGTGATCTCGAGATGATCTGGCTGGCAGGTGGATTATCTACCATCTTTGCTAAGGGTTTGGCCACAAAAATGTGCTACGCTTCCTGGAGCTTGGAGAGGGATGTTAGACATTGGAGGTAGACATTTCTCCGTGGATTTATTCTCATGGGGTCCATGAGAGAGACAGAGAGAACAGTCAGAACCAAGATCTTCTACTTCTAGAATAAATCAGAGATAGTCCATATTCTCATGTAATTGAGTTGGTGACACTGTTTGACCAGCCATTTATGTGTGTCTGAGAGGTAAAACTAAGTCCCTACTGATTCCGCCTTCTGAGCAATTTCAGAATTGACAGATTACACTACGGTGTGAAATAGTATTTCTTCCATCTGCATTAAGCTTTATTCCTACCATAGTAGCTCAAGAATTATAGGTCATACTTATTAAATAATAAAAAAATAAATTTACAGATTATCTACAATATAAAGGTCCACTGTGAACAGTGTTAGAGGACTAATAGCATGACATGTTCTTCTCTGTTCTCAAGCATTTTATATAATATTTTGGAGAATAAGGCACAGATATATGGAAAGGTACTGCACAATGAAGTGATTCCATGAAGGTCCATTAAGTGTATATCAGCTCCAGGCACTGTTAGTTGTAGGAACACCTTAGGAAAGTCCCTGCTCTCTCAGAGCCTACAGCCCAGAGGGAGACAGACAACTCAATATTTTAAAAGGGAGGGCTGCCATGATGGGGGAGCTCTCAATGCCAAGAAAGCCAACAGTGGGGTCCCTGTGTTATCCCAGCCAGGGGGTTTCAGACTGTGATCCTTAAGCTGCCTGCATCAGAATCATGGGGGGACTAGTGACAAATGTAGATTCCTGCCCAGTGTTCTTTTAAGGTAAGACAACAGATTTCTAGAGGAGGTGAATGATCGTCCACTTAGATGCTGGAAGATATAGCTATTGTCTCCCTCATATATATCCTCCCTCTTCCCTATTAAGAAAACCTCAATTTTATTCAGAACAGCAACATTATTAGCTCCAAAGCTACATTTCCCAGCCTCCTTTGTAGTCTGGGGTGGTCGCGTGAGGGTTGTGGTCAATGAGAAATAAGCAAAAGCTACCGGGTGGGGCTTTTTCAAAAAAACCTTTGAACAAGGCTGACTCAGCTGGTGGATTTCTTTTTTCCCTTTGCTTTTCCTGTTTTCCTATCTGAAATGTAAACATGATGGCTAGAGCCCCAGCAGCATCTGGAGAATGTGAAGGTGGAAGAGCAGAAATCTAGAAAGAGCTGGATTCCCCAAATCCCAGTGGCACCCCCCATGGTAGCCCTGGGATCCCAACCTCTGTAGTATCTTTCCTACAACAGAAAAATAAAACCCTATCTCAGTTTAGCTATCAGTATTTGGATTTTGTTTCCAATCTTGACCTAGTCAGAAGCAGAGTCCAGATTCACCTGCCATGCAACAGTATCCTGATTCAGAGATTCATAGAGCTCTTGCTTTACTGGACACCCAGGATTGGAGTCCCTGGAACAGGGCTTGAAAAGACAGATTCCTGGGCCATCCATCCCCAGAGATTTCTATTCAGTGACTCTTAGCTGAGAGGTGGGAATCTATAGTTTTCAAAACTACCCCCACTCCTGGTGCTCTCCCCAGTTATCAGGGCAATGCAAAATTAAAACCATAATATAATTCTACTGAACACTCACAAGAATGGCTAAAGTGTGGAAAACTGGTAATACCAAGTGTTGGCAAGGATGTGGAGCAACTGTAACTCACACTGCCAGAGGGAGGGTCAATGACTACCCCCCACTGTGAAAAACTATTGGGGGGGTATCTATGAGAACTGCGCATATGTATCCCCCATGACTCAGGATTTTGACTCCCTAGTATACACCCAACAGAAATGCATCCATATGTTCACCGAAAGACATGTGTAAGAATGTTCATTGCAATATGACTCATAACAGCCCCAAACTGGAAACAACCCAAGGATTCATTTATACAGTGGAGTAATTCACAATGAGTATGAATGACCTATAACCACACAGAACAGTATGGAGTCATCTCTCAGACGTGATATTAAGCAAAAGAACACATCTGGTACTTAGGTAATGGTCTGTTGCTTGATTTGGATGCTGGTTACATGGATCTGTTAACTTTGTAAGAAATCATTGAGCTGTATGTAATATTTGTGCACTTTTTTCCGGGTCTATTATACTTTGATAAAGAGTATACATGAAAAAAAAAACCATCTCCCAAAAGGTCAGTTTTGGAAACATTATTCTAGTCCAGTATGTGGGCCTCTTTACTGATGGTTCTCTCAAGCCAAAAATTTGCCTCCTTATGACTGACCCCTTAAACCTAGTTCAGCCCTCTAGAATCACACAGAAAGCCCTGGGTTCCGGAGAGAATGCAAAATATTTAAAGATGGCAGTCACTGACCCCAGCCCACCCCCCACCCCCCAGGGCAAAGAAATCATTTGAAATTTTTTCCTGTGTTGGTCACACTGGGAAATGAGAGCAATACTCCCTGGGACTCAAGAAGCCATTTCAAGCATTTGGCAGAAAAGTACTTTATGAAAGTAGTGCCTGGGCAGGACACAGGTTTCCCTTTTCTCCCTGGGAGTCCTGGGGGTGGCTGTTCCTCTTTCGTGGTCCTGATGGGCATACATTTACACGGAATTTGTTTATTGCATTCACACTGCTTTGGAAAAGCTTTCTCATTGGACCTCTGGATGGCCAGCAGCCCTCAACTGCTGTCCTATGTCCTAAGGACTCCCAGGTGTCTAGTCTCACAATAAAGAGAGATGAGCTGTAGGAACTGTTCATGGAGCGGTTTTCCCTCCTCCTCCCTCTGGACTCTCTCTTAGGGCTGTTTTGTTCTGACCATTGTTTTTAACTGCTGCCTACTGGAGCCGCTTTGCCCACAGGTGCAGAAAGCCAGAGATGCCTTGGAGTTTCCTTCCTCGGGCACGGCTCTCAGCCAGTGACGGACCAGTGCCAGAACATGGCAGCCCAGCATCCTTGCCTTGAGGAAGAACACACTCTGAGGCATCACTGACACTCCAGAGCTCCCCATGGGATCAGGCTGAGGCCAGAACTTCTGAAATTGCATCCTTACTTGAATTTTTTCCCCCATCCTTAACCTCTACTTTAGCCTGGTTTCTCCTGAGAGCCCTTCCTTAAGAAACTGCTGGCACCAACTTTCTCCTGAGAGCCCTTCCTTAAGAAACTGCTTGCACCCTTCCTTAAGAAACTGCTTGCACCAACTTGCAGTTGGTGTTCTGAGGAATTTTAGGACTAGCTCCTACAGTGGGCTTGAACCACTACCTGCCAGGTATCACTTTTTTCCTCTTTATGGTGAGAGAGAATTAAAATCACGACCACCGCTCCAAAATGAAACATGCCCGCGTGGTGACTTCTTTTCTGTAAGGCTATCGGCAAGCGTGTGTCAAAGAATGGTGACTCATTGGTGCAGAGCCCATGAGCCTGTTCAGAGATCCAGCAGCCTTGTTCCATTACTTTATCAATTTAGGCTGTCCGTTTGTGTGCACAGAGGCCTGAGCAGTTGACTTTTGCTTGCCAAAATGCAAGGAGACTTGAGTCAAGGTCTACCCTCTTAGATTTAAAGGGTGACCAGAACCCCCTTCTCAGTTCTGGAGCACCCCTGCTCCCTGTTCTCTGTGAGGCTCAGCAGCAAGCAGTCAGCTCCCGCCGTTTGTTTGCTCCTAGCTGGAGTGAACAAAGCCAGCTCAGACGCCGGGGCCGGACAAGCCTTGAGATAAACTGTTTCATCTTCAAGAAGGGTACATACTACATAAGTTTTGCTCTCCACACTTAATAGAAACACTTCAGTCAGGGTCTCCTGAAATCCTAAGTTTTCCACCTGACTTTTGTTTGAAGAATAAAGGTTGGCCTGGTCCAAAGAGAGGAGTCACTCCCGATGTGGGGCCTTATCTGTAAAAGGAGGATGATTATGCCTTTTCTACTAGAAGACAGAGTGTCAGACTAGAGAATCTTTCAAAGTCCTTTCCTATCTAGGAATCAACTCTTACCTCCTTTGTAAGTCAGAAAACACACCGTGTATATGGAGAGAGACGAGCAGGGTTGCCTGGAGATGGATGCTAGAAGCTCCGGTTGCCCAGCAACGGCTGACAAGGATGGGAACTCAACTCCCCTTCCCCAGGGTCCTGAACCCAACCACTCACAAGTGGTTGGTGCTGCGTTCTTGAAGAGCTCCCTGCAGTGTGGGCATCTGCACTCCTACCACATGGGTGAGGCCTGAAGCCCACATGCTCATTCCTCAAACCCAGGGCCAGCCTCTGGCATGCCCTAAGGGAATACAGAGCTGCAAGTGGGCAGGAATCTCTGCTGAGGATCAAATCCAAGATGTGTCCAGCAACAGCAGTATGTGGCTTCTCTGTGGGATGGTGAGAACAGAGAGGACAGCCTCCTCTTACCTGTAGCTTGGAAGGCTTCTCAGGAAAATCCATTTCCTGGTCTACACTGTGTGGTTTTGCCCACCTTGTGCCAGTGTTGAAAGTGAATTCACCTTACAAGTTAACAAGTCTTGAGTGGGAGCACCCTCATTGCCACAGGTTCTGAAATAGCTTGCTGGATACCAGTAGATTTCCTTCATTTAGCTAATTGTATTACTGGAGTAAAATAGTCAAAGGATCCAGAGAGGATAATAGCATGGTTTTCACAAAGAAAGAAAGATCTATGTGTCCCTACTTGGTACTGTGCTCTCCTAGGGATGTTATTTGTGGAGTGTGTGTGTGTGTATCATCTGGGGCCCACGGTTCCTTTAGAAATGTCCATCACAGTTCACTGGCCCTGACCATCCACTGGCTCTCACACCCACTTTTGCCTCCATGGACACCTGGGATTGGGTGGAGAGACACATGTTAGTCCACCCTTGGCCCCGAGATGGAAACATACTTAGCCTCTAAAGCCAGTGCAAACACTCCAGCTGCCTCGGGCGCAGCTGCGGATGTCCCAGAATGCCTCAGGGTGCAGTTGCCGTACAAATCTGTGGTCGCCTGGAAGGGAAGATGTTCAGTAATGAGTGAAGAAGTCACTCTACTTTGAATCCCAAAAGAATATGAAGCAGAGTATTATCTGTTTCTTTCATTTCAACTCTGCCTTATTCTGAAGAAGATTAAGATAAAGGTAACAATAAGCGTTTATCTATCTATCTTGCCATACATTTTATTTGAGCTTCCTAGTAGCCCATGCAAAAAGGGACAATCAGTTACAGTTACAGTACTCACAAGATAAAACAAGTCAAGTGTTTCACGAGATAAAAACAAGTCAAGTGTTTCAAGAGAAGCATATTTGCAGTTATTCCAGGGACTAGAGAGACTTTTATTTCCTGGATTCTGAAAGGAAAACTTATAGGTGGAAGATGACAAGTCAGTACTACCACCAAGTCAATGCAATGGTGAGTATTGTTGCACTGGGATTGGTTTGGAAAACCCAAATGCCGTTGTATCATTTTTTTTCCCTTCACAAAGGAAAAGGTGGCATCCCAAAGAGGGAAGAATAAACATGCTCAGCTGAAGTTTGCCTGGAAGGACAGGCCATTAAAAAGAGAATGTTTCTCTATCTTATGGAGAGATGCTGGGACTCAGGAAGCCAAGATAACAGATGTGTGAGTAATCACTTCCACAATTCTTAAGTGGGGAGACCGATCAACCAGGTTTTAAAGGACTTTCACAAAGAGAAAAAACCCTCATTTTCAATGAACCAGGGTGAAAGCCAGGGTTTTCATTACAATCACGCATAAACCACATGAATTCTCCTTCTTCCTCTGTTTGTCTGTAAGATCCTCACATGGGCCTATGATTTTGAAGAACAAAGTATCAGGGAGGTTTAAAGGCATCTATTGGGGGAAAATTACAATATTCAGATAGAACTCAAGGCCCTTCTCCACTCCAAAGAGAAAGAGAATCTTAGATAAAGGTGAGGACAAAGTAACACCCTTGGGGTAGGGAGTGACACTTCGTGAGGGGAGGGGTGAAACATCACAAGCACAACAGGATTGGGGACTCCTTCACTTCCTTTCTGCTCTGCTCTCCTCCCTTTCTGTCCATAGAGCTCCCTAAGATAGGAGAGGCTGAAGCCTCCTCCTGCTTGGGAGGAGCAGGCACACTCGCTGTCCTCCCCAAGACCAAGGAGGGAGCCAGGTAAAATCTGTGTCCCTTCTAGGTTAAGGGATCTCCTGGCTCACATGAGAGCCAGGACAGCTTGCCAAGGTAGAGTCCAGGCAGGAATTTGTGATTGGAGCACTGGTTGGTAACGATGATTGTGTTCTGAGTTCCTGTTCTCCCTTGGGAGACCCCAGCCGAGGCGGGTGGCCGGTCAAGATGTAGCTCAGCAGGACTACGGAACCACCTACCAAATTCCAGCCTGGGAGGTCTGAGGAGAGGTGATATGTGAGTGAGATACCCAGAGAGAGGAAGAGATCTAAGAAGATTCATTATGTTCTCCAGATATATATTTTAAGGGGACTTCAAAATTCACCATGTTACCAAGCTGCCCAGGAAGGAAGTGCTGCTCAGAAGAACGCAATAAATAATCTAAGTCTGAGATTCTTAACCTTTTTGTTTTCTCAATCATGGACATATTTTAAAATATGGTGAAAACCACTACTCTTGCCTTGAAAAAATACATGTGTATACCCAGAGGGCTTATGGACTCAGAGAAATCCATCCATGGACGCTATTTTTTAATTACTGTAATAAACAGATTGGCTCTTGGCGGGATGGTGTGATGGCCCAGTTCTTAATATTAGCTCTCTTTAAAAGTGGTGTGCAACTTCTTGATCATCAGAGTTCATTTTTTTGCAAAGCAAAACAATAAACAAGAAAGACTATGGAAAATGAGCTGGAAAGGGATCACAATTCTTGCTTCCAACTTGCACACCGCATGGCTCTACCTTGGTAACAAAGCATTATCAGGCCCGGAAGACAATGGATCCCCGGAGCCTCAGAACAGATGCTGACCCTTTGAGGGTAGGAGGGGAGAGCCCCTTCCTCTGGTGACGGCACCCAGTGGTGGTGCATACGTCACCCAGTATCCGTGCCTGACGTTACGCAGCGGGGGCACACTCCACCGCCTCCCTGAGGGTGGGGGCCACACTCACCACGCCAGCCTCGGGGTTCCTCTTCCTGCCGTTGCTGAAGGTGGAGGCCAAGGTGGAGGAGCAGCTCTCGTCGTACAGGGCCGTCCTGCCGTCGTTGATGGCCGAGTTGATGGAGATGGTCCACATGCTGGAGGCGTAGCCATCACAGTTGCAGTCGTCGTAGCTGCCACCGTCCCCGGAGGCCCACACATAGATGCTGCCTTTGCCGCCTCGGCCCTGGGGGAGGCGAGCGGGGACAGGGAGAGAGGCCACCAGGTCCCGCACGCGCCCGCCCCGGAGCTGCCGGGGTCCCGGCCCGGGGAGAGGGCGGCCGGGGGGTTGGGGGGAGCTGGGGCCCGGGGCTTCCTCAGCAGCTCCGCGCGGTTCTGTCCCCCTGCAGAACCACTCTCCTGCCCCTGGGGTCCTGAGAATTCTCGTTCTTGTGTCTGAAGTTACCCAAATTTACTGTTTGAGCTGGGGGTAACACCGTAAGAAAAGGTGGCAGAATCACCTTAAAATTTACAAGTAAACTGCTTTTAAAAAGCTATAAAAGTAGTCCATCCTCATGGTGAGAAACCAAAGTATATAGAAAGGAAAATTAAAGAAAAACCCTTCCTACTTGCAACCATTATTACTCATTTCGTATTCCTCCTTTCAGACACTTTTCAGCAAAAATGTAAATGTACCTTTATGTTTATACTTGGCTCTAGAAGATGTAAAAGATATTTATATTTATCTTTGATTTTATAGTCATATATCTTTTATATATGTAGATATTTTAAGTTTAAAATACACATTTTACTCCAAAATATATAAATCTTCCAAATCATACATATATACATGCATGCGTATGTAATGTAATAAAATATGTAATGTAATGTAATAAAATGTAATATGTATTATTAAATAAAATGTATTTTGTATTAAATAAAATGTAATATGTATTATTAAATAAAATGTATAAAATAAAATAAAATGTAATAAAATAAAATATGTAATGTATGTAATAAAAATATGTAAATATAAATTTACATATTTACCTGATTGGGTCATACTAGAATTCTTTTTTGGGGGAGAGGGGCAGAGGGAGAGGGAGAAAGAGAGAGAGAATCCCAAGCAGGCTTCACGCCCAGTATGGAGCCCCATGTGGGACTCGATCTCATAACCCTGAGCCGAAATCAAGAGTCAGACTCATAACTGACTGAGCCACCCAGGTACCCCTAGAATTCTTTTAAACACAGTATTATATGATATTTTAACCTGTGTAAGGGAACACCAAATATAGGAAGAAGAAAGTTTAATATAAACAAAAGTAACTTTAAATACATAACGATATGCACAATGGTTATTGCCATATGCTAATTAGTTATGAACAGCAAGCTTAGTTGTAAATACCTATGGCTCACATTACTCTTCTTTTCTTTTTTTTTTTTTAAAGATTTATTTATTCATTCGAGACACAGAGATACAGAGAGAGAGAACACGAGCAGGGGGAGAAGCAGAGGGAGAGGGAGAAGCAGGCCCCCCGCGGAGCAGGGACCCCCGATGTGGGGCTCGATCCCAGGACCCTGGGATCATGACCTGAGCTGAAGGCAGATGCTTAACCATCTGAGCCACCCAGGCGCACCATTGCTCTTCTTTTCAACCACGTTCTTATTGCCTATCTTTTTCTTTTCCTGCTCTCTGTCTTCCAGGACTATTCACTCTACCTCCACACCCCAGCAGTGGCCATTCCCTCTGGCTTCCTATGTTCTGACCCTGGGGGCAGGAGGACTGGGGCTCCCCTGTTCCCCTGCTGGCCCGGTGGGCAGAGCAGAACAGCCATGTAGATGGGGGGTGGGGGCAAGTGTATAGCCTCCCCTCTCTCCACAGCCTGGCCCAGGATGGCTCAGTAACCCTCTAGGGCGAGAAGACATATTGCTGTGGCAGAAAAAGTCTGTCCCTGCGTGGCCACCAGGGATCTATGGTCCTGACTCAGCAGCTTAAGGGCAGAGATGCCAGAAGGCTCGGAGATGACCGGGTTATCTCCAAGATCTGTCTGCCGCCTGACAATGAGAAAAGACATTTCGATTGCTTCTAACAGGACTTGGAGTTAATTAGCCCGTGATTGACGGAGTCGATACATCAACAAAGATTTATTATTCAGCCACCAACTAAGAACGGTCTGCAGCGTCTTGGTAAATCTATACTGGAAAACTCCATCGAAACCAGCAACTGCTCTCAGAAACCAGGACAGAGAGGGAAGTGTATCATCCCGACAGCTGGTGCAGGGGATCACGCTCTCAAACAGACTCAGACTGGGGCTCAACGTCAAGCCGTGGCACCCAGTGAAAGCGAAACAGGTGTGAATCAGGGTAAATGGGTGAAGCCCACCAAATATGGAACTTTCCCCAGACCCAGTCCACAGTTGGGCTGCTCGTGAGACAAAGCAACCTTCACTAAAAGGAAATCAGCAACAGAAGCGTTGTCACCGTGGTGTGGAGTGTGTGGGAGACGATTGTGACTCTCATTTCTCAGGCTTCTCTGTATTCATGCCCCCTCTACAATATGACTTTGCAGTCCTGCCTGCCAAGGGGAGGGGTCTATTTTCCACCCCTTGAATCTGGCTTCCTGTCTTTGTTTTGTCCGAGAGAAAGTGGTAGAAAGTAGTGCTGTTGTCAGTTCCAAGCATAAGTCTCAAGAAGCTCTGTATATATCTGTTCTCTCTCAATTCTGTTGCACCATGGAACAAACCTGAGTTAGCCTTCTGGCTGATGATAGACAGAGTCCAGTCAAGATTCACTGCCCTGGCGGACAGCCAACACCCAGCAGATGTGAAGGAGGCCACCCCAGACTAGCCCATCTGTAGTTCACCCTCCAGCTGGCGGCAGGTGCACGAGTGAGACCAGCTGGGAGGAGCTGAGGCTGGCCCAGATCGGCAGAACAACCCAGCTGACCTAGAGACCCAGGAGTAGGATGTAAATGGTAGTTATTTTAAACTACTGAGTTTTGGGGCAGTTTGGTATGTGTGCTCGCTCACTGATGCACAGAGTGCAACTGTCAGCCTATTTCTGAAGAGTAAGCAGCAAACATTAGTTTTGCATTGGACCTGTCCACTGGGACCTGGGATTCCTAGGAATATTAAGCTTTGTTTTCCTAAGGGGTGTGTGTGTGTGTGTGTGTGTGTGTGTGTTTGTGTGTGTGTTTGCATCAGGTAGCAATAGTTACATCCATGGTTCTAATGATTGGGTATCAGCACCAAACAGTCCCCAAATAGTCTGGGGACAGTCGCCCAGGCAAAGGGTATCTATGATAGGACTGGAAGTGTGTCTCTCATAACCGTGTGGGATGGGTCTGTTATTGGTACACCTCATTTTCCTGTTAGAATGATGCCCCAAGATCCAGTTCTGCTCCTAGCTTTTACTAAACAGGAGCTGGGCAGAAACTGAGACAGAGCAACTATGACCTGTGTTCCAACAATAATCAATTGGACAATACAGCGGAAGAAACTAAGATGATAATCAGAAGAAGCACTACTATGGTACTTATTGTACGCCAGGAACTTCTCTAAATACTTTATATATTAACTACAGGTTAATCCTTACAGTAAGCCTACATGCAGCACCGTGTATGTTAGCCACATGAAGGATAAAATACTTAGAAAGAAACTCATGAAACTAAAAAAAGAAAAAAAAGAGCTATTTGAGTCTTCTCTTTTTTTTTCTTAGTCTAGCTAAAGAATTAGTCTAGCCGTCAAACTTGTTTATCTTTTTAAAGTAAGAGTTTTTAGTTCTGCTGAAACTTTCTACTGTTTTTCTGGTCTTTATTTCATTTATTTTTGCTCTGCCTTTTATTATTTCCTTTCTTTTGCTATCTTTGGGCTTGTCTAGCTCCTCTTTTTCTAGTTCCTTGAGGTGTAAAGTTAGGTTGTTTGAGATTTTTCTAATTTCTTAAGAAATATATGTGTTTATTGTTATAAACTTTCCTCTTAGAACTGCTTTTGCTGCATCCCACAAAATTTGATATGATGCATTTTCATTTTAATATGTCTCAACATAATTTGTTTTCCTTTTGATTTCTTCTTTGACCCATTGGTTGTTTAGAAATGTGCTGTTTAGTTTCTATATATTTGAAGATCTATTCACTTTCTTTTGGTCGACTTCTAATTTCATGCCATTGTGGTCAGAGGAGATATGATGTGATTTCAGTCTTCTTCAATTTGCTAAGATTAGTTTTGTGGCCTATCTTATGATCTCTCCTGGAGAATGTTCATGTGCACCTGAGAATGTATATTCTGTTGTTGGATGGAATGTTCTATATATGTCTGTTAGGTCCATTTGTTCTACAGTGTGGTTCAACTCCAGTGTGTCCTTGATTTTCTGTCTGCACAATCTCTCCATTGCTGATAGTGGGATATCGAAGTCTCCTACTGTTACTGTACTGTTGTATATTTCTCCCTTGAGATTTGTTAGTATTTGCATAATATATTTTGGTGCTCAGATGTTGGGAGTGTATATATTTATAATTGCTATTATCTTCTTGATGTACAGAGGGTCCCTGACTTAGGATGGTTTGACTTACAGTTTTTCAACTTTCTGATGGTGCAAAAATGATACACATTCAGTAAAAACCATGCTTTGAATGTTGAGTTTTTAATCTTTTCCCGGTCTAGTAGCATGCAGTATGGTACTCTCCCTTGACGGCAGGTAACAGCAGCAAGCTGCGGTTCCCAGTGGCAACGTGATCACAAAGGTAAGCAATCGATACACGTACAGCCATTCTGTACCCATACAATCATTTTGCTTTTCAGTTTCAGTACAGTATTCAAGAAATTACCTGAGCTATTCATCTCCTTATTATAAAATAGGCTTTGTGTTAGATAATTTTGCCCAGCTGTGGGCTAATGTAAGTGTTGTTAGCACATTTAAGGTAGTCTAGGCTAAGCTATCATGTTTGGTAGGTCAGGTGTATTAAACACATTTTCAACTTATATATTTTTTTATTATGTTATGTTAATCACCATACATTACATCATTAGTTTTTGATGTAATGTTCCATGATTCATTATTTCCGTATAACACCCAGTGCTCCATTCAGTATGTGCCCTCTTTAATACCCATCACCAGGCTAACCCATCCTCCCACCCCCCTCTCCTCTAGAACCCTCAGTTTGTTTTTCAGAGTCCATCGTGTCTCATGGTTCATCTCCCCCTCCGATTCCCCCCCTTCATTCTTCCCCTCCTGCTATCTTTTTCTTCTTCTTCTTTTTTTAACATATAATGTATTATTTGTTTCAGAGGTACAGATCTGTGATTCAGCAGTCTTGCACAATTCACAGCGCTCACCATAGCACATACCCTCCCCAATGTCTATCACCCAGCCACCCCATCCCTCCCACCCCCCACCACTCCAGCACCCCTCAGTTTGTTTCCTGAGATTAAGAATTCCTCATATCAGTGAGGTCATATGATACATGTCTTTCTCTGATTGACTTATTTAGCTCAGCAAACACTCTCCAGTTCCATCCACGTCGTTGCTAACGGCAAGATTTCATTCCTTTTGATGGCTGCATAATATTCCATTGTGTGTATATGTATATATATATATATATATATATATATATATATATATATACCACATCTTCTTTATCCATTCATCTGTCAATGGACATCTTGGCTCTTTCCACAGTTTGGCTATTGTGGACATTGCTGCTATAAACATCGGGGTGCATGTACCCCTTCAGAACCCTACATTTGTATCTTTGGGGTAAATACCCAGTCGTGCAATTGCTGGATCGTAGGGTAGCTCTATTTTCAACTTTTTGAGGAATCTCCATACTGTTTTCCAGAGTGGTTGCACCAGCTTGCATTCCCACCAACAGTGTAGGAGGGTTCCCTTTTCTCCCCATCCCCACCAACATCTGTCGTTTCCTGACTTGTTAATTTTAGCCATTCTGACTGGTGTGAGGTGATATCTCATTGAGGTTTTGATTTGCATTTCCCTGATGCCGAGCGATGTTGAGCACTTTTTCATGTGTCTGTTGGCCATTTGGATGTCTTCTTTGGAAAAATGTGTGTTCATGTCTTCTGCCCATTTCTTGATTGGATCATTTGTTCTTTGGGTTCAACTTATATTTTTAACTTGTGATGGATTTATCAGGATGTAACCCTCTCATAAGTGAGGAAGATCTGTATTGACTCCTTTATCATAATTATATAATGACCCGCTTTGTCCCTTGTTACCAATTTTGTCTTGAAGTCTATATTGTCTGATGTATGTATGTCTACACCCACTTTCTTTTGGCTACCATATCTTGGAGTATCATCCTCTGCACCTTCACTTTTGAGTGTATGTGTTTGGAGCTGAGAAGAGTCTCCTGAAGGCAGCATACAATTGGGTCTTTGTTTTAATCCATTCAGACACTCTGTTCCTTCTGATTGGTGAGTTCAATTCATTTACATTTAAGGTGATTATTGATATATGAGGACTTACTATTGCCATTTTATCTTTTGTTTTCAGGTTGTTTTGACTCTCCATTGTTTCTTTTTCTTCAGTTTATTTACTTTTTAGGTTGGTGGTTTTCTATGATAATTTGCTCAGTTCCTCTGCCCCCGCCCCACCTTTTTAAGTGTTTTGTCTTTGCTCTAGATTTTGTTTTGTAGTTCCCACGAGGTTTGTATAAAACATCTTATAGATAAAAAAGTCCTTTTTCTGCTGATAACAACTTATCTTCATTTGACTATACAGGTTCTGGCATTTTCCTCCTCCTCTTTTATGCTTTTGTCATCACAAGTTAGCTCTTTTTATGCTGTGAATTTGTTGCCAAATTGTAGTAGCTATATTTATTTTTTCCTTAAATTCTAAGTTTATTTCCTATACCCTAGTTGTAAAGTTCAGAGCAGATTTTCAGCATTAAATAGTGACACATATCAAGTTTCAGATATTTATTATTCAGTGTAAACCTAACATGATTTCGCGCATTTAGAGGGGAAATATTTCCTGGATAAGTGGAAAATTGTGCGGATGGCTTCTGGAAGACCTTCATTCTAAGCAGCTTTATAGTGAAACATTTCATTTAGAAGTCTGGACCTTCTTTCTTCAGTTTGCTGTAATCTACATTCACTGAGTATAACTTGTATTGATCATTGGGACCCAGTTTGTTCCAGGGTTATTCTTCCTATCCCAACTGACATACGGATTGAACAATGCCAGGCACAAGACATACAGCGCTGCTCCAGTACCTCCTGCCCCAATAAATACGAAGAGGGGGATCAAGCTCGGATGCTTCTTGGCCTGACTGATGATCTGGCGTAACATGGTTGCGACAGAGGCCTCCTGTCCAGGAGAAGAAAAAACCAAACGTGGAAGGCCCGGCACTAAGTAATCCCTATGCTGAGGATGAATGGACGTCCTATATTTACTTTTAATGCTTTTCTCTTTTAAACTTTATGCTACAATCATTTAACACCCTATTCTAAAAGAGGGTTATAATTTTGACTCTATCACTTTAGTAAAAATCTGGGGTATTTCTGTCTTTTCATTTTAGGTAGAAGAGGTCCTTTCAACATTTTTTTGTAAGGCAGGTCCATGGTGGTGAACTCCCTCAGCTTTGCATTTGCTTTTCTCCTTCATTTGGAAGGGTCAATTTAATGGATAGAGTATTCTCGGTTGGAAATTTTTATCTTTCAATACTTTGAATATGACATTTCACTGGCCTGTAGAATTTCTGTTGAAGAAATCTGCTGATAATCTGTTGGGGGTTCCTTTGTAGGTTATGTTCTTCCTCCCCCCTAAACCCCCCCAGTTGCCTTTAAGAGTCTTTCTTTATCATCAGTTTTTGACAGCTTCATGATAATATGTCTTGAAGAGGGTCTTCCAGCATTCAGATAGTAAGGTGACCTATTAGCTTTGTGGACCTATTAGCTTTGTCTAGTTCTTTCCTCAGGTTTGGGAAGTTCTCAGCTACTGTTTCTTTAAGTAACCCTTCTGTCCCCCTCTCCTTCTCTTCTCCTTCTGGTATACCCATTATTCTTATGTTGGGTCCCCTAGTGGAGTCTGATAGCTCTTGTAGGGTTTCTTCGCTTCTTAAAAATCTTAGTTCTCTCTCTTCTTCCACCTGAACTGTTTCTGGATTCTGATTTTCCTGCTCATCTATTCTCTCTTCCATCTGATCTGCTCTATTTTCAATACTTTCTAATGCATTCTTCATCTCATCTACTGAGTTCTTCAGCTCCAGAATTTCAATCTTCTTGGCAAAGTACTCCTTCTGTTAATTTTATTCCTGAGTTCATTAAATTGCCTTTCTGAGTCTTCTTGAGGCTTGCTGAATTGCTTCATAACAGCTACTTTGAGTTCTCTATCAGTTAGATCCTAATCTTCTGTGACTTGGAGATTGGTTGCTGGAGAACTGTCATTTTCTTTTGGTGATACTGTATTACTGTGATTTTTCATGGTGTTTGATGAGATGTGCCTCTGCTGGCGCATTTGAAGTAGTGAATACCTTTCTCATTTAGGTAAAGTTTGGTTTACTTTGATTTTAACAGTTCAACAGGTTGGGAATTAAAGGCCTTTCTTTTGTTTTCCAGCAGGTGGCGATATAGCACAGATTTCCCGCCCCCCACCCCCACCCTCTTTCTTCCCTAAGAGCTTTATGGCTGTATTTGGGAGCACACACGTTCCACCCTCCACCTGCTCTTCTGGAGGGGTCACTGAGGCTGTCATAGTTACTTGGGTACGAGCATCATCATCAGCGCTGAGGTTGCCAGGGTTGCTGGGGCTGCTGCCAGGGGTCCAGGGGTCACAGGGGCTGCTGCTGCCTGGGGTTGCTGGGGATACCTTCGTCTCTGGGGCCACTGCCACTGCCAAGGTCACTGGGGTTACAGGCACCACTGCTGCTGCTACCCCCATTCTGCTGCAGCTCTCTTGGTTTTGCCTCCTCCACAAGGTCCAAGCCACCCACCTTCAGAAGTAAAGATGTTAGCTTCTCTCTGGAGTCCGGTCTGCTGTGCAGAGGAACCCCTGTTGGGCTATGGATGCCCTACTTGTTGTAAATTAAAGGGGAGAAACAAAGGGAATGACTCACGCTGTCATGATGCTGACATCACTCCCCTCCCCAAATTTCTTAAAAATTCATGCAGATTTTGTATTTTAGTATATATGCTGCCGAAGTGAGCACCAGATTTTGTATTTTGTTCATAATATAAAAATAATGTCACAAATTGCTTACCGTCAGCTAAAGTAAAGTTCTAGCCAGAGACTGGTGCTGTGGCTCTATGTATCCCCGCCCAGCACATCACCAGCCCCAGGGGATGAAAATCCCACTTCGGGAAGCGTGGGGCTAACGCGAGCCTGTCCTCCTGCTCATCAGTGCGTAGTGATCTGGGCGAATGACCAGACCAGGCCCCCACCCAACTGGTGTTACCTGCTTGCAGATACTAGGGAGGCAAGCCTGTTATAACTTGCCTCTTCCTGACCACTCAGTTGTACTAATTTTTTATTTTCCAGTCACGTTGACATCTTAATACAACATTGACATACTTTTAAAAAAAAGTTATTGCATTTTTTATTGCAAAAATCATATTTATTATGGAATAATTGAAATCTAGACCCTGAAGAGGAAAATAAAAATCCTTTATAATCTTCCATGAATAGAAAATCCCTGGTGATATTTTGTGGATTCCTGCCAGTTTAATATACAAATGCAAAGTATAAAGACAGATTTAAGAATGAAATTAAGATCATAAAATATATCCACTTTTGTGGCCCTGCTTCAAATGTATTTTTGCTATTATATTATTAACATTTCCTGTTATAATTAAATATTCCTCTATGCTGTAATTTTTATTAGTCTTATTAAATAGCCATTCCATAATTTATTTACTCCTTTTCTTAGACATACATGGACGGCTGTTTCTAAGTTTCGAAGTTCCAAATGAACATAATTTTATATATATCTTTGTATTTCTGTTTATTTCCTTAGGCAGAATTTCTTTTCTTTTTTTTTTTTTAAGACTTTATTTATTTATTTGTTTGAGAGAGAGACTACTGGCATGCACGAGTGCAAGTGGGGGGAAGGGCAGAAGGGGAGGGAGAGGGAAAGAATCTCCAGCAAACTCTGCACTGAGCACACAGCCTGATGTGGGGCTTGATCTCAGGACCCCAAGATCATGACCTGAGCCAAAACCAAGAGTCTAATGCTCAACCGACTGAGCCACCCAGGTGCCCTAGGCAGAATTTCTAAAAGGGGGAATTTAGGGTAAAAAGGAATGAATGTTTGAAGATTCTTGATCCATATTCCTATGCTTCTACTCTTTATAGAGATTGTTAACAATTTATTTTTTTACCAACAATGTGTAAGAATTCCACAGTCAACCCTCGTGGGTCAAGATTTAGAATCATACATTTTAAAAACTAATTTTGCCAATTTGGTGGGCAAAAATGGTACCTTGTTGTTTTGAGTTATATATTTTTCCATGGCCAGTAGAGTTTATCTTTTTGCAACCTTATTGATCATTTGTATTGTTTCTTTATGAATAGTTTAGCAAAGCACCAAGCCCCAAAGATATTATCCTTTGCCTATCTTTTTCTTTCATCTTCTTTTTATTGATTTGTTAGAGCTCTTTCTATATTAAGGATCTTAGCCAAATTTCTGTCATTTATATTACATATATATTTACTTAATCTTTTCTTTTATATATTGCATTTTGGCTTGCAGAAAATTTCCCACTATATTGCATAAACCTATTATTTTTTGCAAATACATAATTTAACTACCACATAAAACAATGTACTGATTTACAAATACTGCCTTTCTGCACTCATAGCTCATTGAACAATTTTACCCAAACTATTCACAAACATCTTTGACAGTTGTGTTTGTCCTCACTAGATCACTGGTTACCTTTTGAGTCACCTAGCAGTTTTTCTGGGCTCATTGTGGTAGTCACCGGTGCTATATGGCATATATTTCTAGCTGTCCACTGTCTGGGTCCATGATCCCTTTGTGGTTGGGTGGGGTCTTGTAAACCATGTTAATGAATGAGGTTTGAGTGGGAGTGGCTGATACATAGTGTCATTTCTAGGCTGAACCATTTACTAGTCAGTTCCAGATGCTGCAGAACACCCTCTTTCCCTCTGCACAGTGATTAGCAATGTCCCAGATTTAAGCTCTGTTCCCCGAGAAACTGTGATAAGCAGAGCCCCCTACTGGCCATGGTGATGTGTAGCTGAATGAGAAATCAACCTTTGTGGTTTGCAGCTTCTGAGCTTTGGGGGCTCTTTGTTACCACAGCATAATGTAGCCTCTCCTGACTGATACAATTCATCATGTTCACTTCCATTTGCCTTCTAGCAGATATAGCATTAAAAGAAATCTGTGTAATGTAGTCCCTGGAATTTTTATCCCAAGCCACAAGTAGCCATCTGTATAATATTAGAGCAGCTGCTGTTTTCATTTTTCCTGAAATGTGTATTCTTATTCTTGACAACTTATCCACCTACTGAATTGCTTTTTATTTTGGGGGATGAATAAAAACCTTCTAATCTGAAAAATGTTAAGCACAACAGAAGTAGAGTGAATACTATAATGAATCCCCATGGACCCATTGCTGAGCTTTAACAATGACCAGACCTGCAGAAATTTTGAAAGGTTTTATGTAGTAATATTTATTACTTATTTTGGTAAATATTTTCCCCTTTGCTTTTATGCTTAGAAAGTCCCTCTCTGTCACAATATCAGTGATTGAATTATATTTCCATACAGCTATTTAATGTGTTCATTATTTATCACTTCTATTCTTTTCTGTACTCAGTGTTGGAGGTGGTGGTAATGCACAAAAGTCCTTCAATGGGGACGATGGGTCAATGGATCCTCCTGTAAAGAGCTAGGCTTACTTTCAGAGAGCTACTCGCGACACCTATAGGAGAAAGGGGTTGGCCCCAGTTTATGTTCCTTCAAAACCAGACACTGAGATAAGGACCAGGGAGTAGTAGTTAATTTGGGGGGAGGTGATTGCAGGAAGCATATGTTAGGGGCGGGGGAACATGAAACGGGGAAGGGAGAAAAGCCAACCAAGTGTGAGCTGATGAGCAGGTTCTCCCTGTGGGAGCTGGGGTCAGTCTCTCTGGAGAGCCCCTGTGACCTGGCCACCAGGACAGTGCAGCTGGGCGGTTGCCCCTTGGGTGTTAACTCCTCACGGCTGGGGCTGTGTGTGCACTGGGGAGCACACTCCAGCGATGCCTCGCAGGTCCTCACACAGAGGAGCGGTGAGAGGCTGGCTGGCTGGTGAGCAGGATGCCACGGCACCAGGACCACAGCGTCCGCCTTGTGTCCCCATCAGGTTCCCCCGGGAGTTCAAGAGTGCGCTGGGGGTGTCACAGTCTCCAGAAAAGCCAAACAGAGGACGATACATTGCCCTTGGCTTCTGATTATATCCTTCACTCAAGGCTACGTTTAATGGCGCCTACCGTAGTCACCTCTAATTACTACCTGTTTTGCCACGTCTACACTCTGGAGGGAAGACCCTTACGCAATGCTGTCTCATTTCTAGCAGGATCCAAACACACCATGATGAACCTTTCTGATGTCACGGGAGTTGGTGAAGGGTTTACATTCATGTCAATCCCTCAAGCTGGTTGGGGTTTTCTCTGGGTTTGGGTTCACCACCACCAACACGGCCACAGGGAGAGTGACCGAATGTCGGCGGTTTGCCCGGATTGGGGGGTTCCTTGGAAGTGGGACTTTCAGTGCTAAAAATGGGAAACCAAGATGGTTGGCCATCCCACCTCAGGCTGGCCAGCACTTGAGAGGAATCACCCAAAAGCCACCAACCAGCCTTTTCTTCCATTTCTCTTTATCACAAATGAAAGGAGGGACTGTAACTGCAACCATCATTTCAGACTGAATCGCAGACTCCACACTTTGGCAGCTCCTGCCCAGTTGTGAACCTTTGCTTGGTTTCAGAGCATAAATCAGGGCTCATGGGAGTGTTCCTGGGAGCTCCTTGGCAGGAGACATCCATTGCCTGCCAGAAGCCCCGGCACTCACTGCCACCATGTCAGACCCACTGCTCTGATTAAATTCCAGCAGGCTGCACTAACGCTTTGCTTCACCAATGCCCAATTCATCACTGTCTCCCTGGGCAGCCCGCTGCCCCCTTGCCTGCAAGGTGCCTTTCGAGCCATCATTTTGCAAGTGATCCCTCTTTCGTACATTCCAGCCCGAAGAGCTGGGATCCATGCTTCTGCCCTGCTCAATCCCGCAGGGACTGCCTGATAAACAATCAATGCTCTGTCTCACCTGTGCCTCAGCTTGTGCCTGGCTTGTCTTTAAATATCCCTGAGATGCTCTTTCCAGTAGCAACCCTGAACCATGATTAATAAGAGGTTGGGGTATAGAAATCAGAGCCAACCACAGACGAACCACGGTTGCCCTGGGTAGCTGTACTTCCTCAAGGTGTGGAAAGAAGTTCATGAACCAGCTGTCACTTTTAAGGCCCTCTAGTGTTGTCTGAATGCCCCTTCTGGTTGTCAGGGCAACATCAGACCCTGTGATCCTACAACACGTGGGCTCTGTTACTCCACCAGTCTCTGCAAGGCCTGCGTCTTTCTGACCAGCAAACACATCACCCTACTGGTCCTTTATTACCCAGATAGCAAAGACTCTAATCCTCAGATTAGGTTTTCTCAAACTGCACTCTGGAGACTGTAGTAGGCGGCAGTGGGTGTAAGCCCACATCCCTTAGACCTTCCATGCACTGGGCATTTCCAAATGCCAGCATAGGCCTCTCTTTGTAGAAGGGCTTTCTCCCAAGAGCCTGTTCTGCACACCTGCCCCTGGGCCAAAAGTGCTGTGGCATTTATGTTGACCATGACTTTTACCCCAGCTCCCTTGCCATTGGCAGGGATGACTCCAGGGCGTGTTCTGCATGGTTTTCCAGTTTCCCAGTGGGATTAAGCTCCAGTTGTTCACAGTGGTAGCTGGCTTGGTAACACAACCTTTACTGGCCCCTTTCTTCCCTGTCATACCTCCCCCTTCACTACTGGTGTTCCCTTTGGCTCCCAAAGCAACTACATGAACTCAATCCTTGTCTCAGGGTCTGCTTTTACGGGATCCCAAACTAAGAAAGACGTCAGTTATTGGATATCTCATAATTCAGGGATCTATGACTGTCACCTTCTTCCCATATAAAATGTGAGAAATGCTTTTATTGTATGGTCAACATGTAGACTATAAAGAGGAAAAAACAAATAAAGGGAAAAAAGTTTCCTTTCCTTTTCTCTTCTCTGCTCCTTGCTGCCTCCCTTAAGTGTTTACTGAACAAATATAGGAAATGCAAACTCAAATCTGTAAGGAGCTGGGTAGGTGATGTTTATGTGCAAAACAGAGGTCAACAATTGGGAGTGGTGGGGTCTGTGGCAAACAGCACATCCCCAGAAAGGTCCTTCAGCCTTCTTTTCCTCTTCCTCTTCCTTTATCATTGCTATGTCGGTCAAACAAAACCTACCCACAGGATGCTAAAATTCAAAGACAAGCGTAAGACCTACCTTTGTGTACTAGGTAATTATCTGACTCTTGTTTAGGTGGAGCTACGTTTCCGAGGTGGGCTTCCCTTTAGAGTAGACCAGATAACTGAGAGGAAATCTCTGCTCGTGTATAATACACCATCATGCACGAGATTCTACAATTCTGTCCAAAAAAATGTCACCTTGAAACAAGGAAAGAACCATTCCCACAGCTTGGGGGAAAGTCGAATGAGAAATCATGTATTTTTCATCATACTCACTTCACTTTCTAAAATATTTACACGCTGTCATCTGAAGATAAGTCATAACAATTTTTCTCTTCAAGTTCTGGCACAGTTGGCATGCTTTCCAGAACAATCACACTTGAAAGGGCCTTTCTAGTTGTAGCAGGGGAGGCTACAGATGGAGGAGAGAGAAATACCCGGACTTGAGATGTGGGGAACGGTTCAGAAGTCCATGGAAAATGACAGGAGCCACTTGGGAATGTGCTGCATTGAATGCCATGTGCGTTGTAAATTCAGACTGAGGGCAGATGTCACCTACATGTCTCTCTTTTGGCCTTGGGTGTCAAAAACATGCTTCTCAGTGGAAATCCCTGTCTGCTGGGGAAGGAGGACATCTGCCAAGTGTTCCCAGGGTATTGTTACCTGGTCCTGGGTCCTTGGACGTGCAACCGTTTCTCTCCAGCCACACAGTGAACAATGCAATAAGCAAACAAGCTGTTTGTGTGTCTAAAGTTTCATCCTAAAAACTCCAGAGGGTTGAGGCACTGAAATGGGGCGGTGGCACCACCTCTTACCCCCACCTGCCGATCCTGTGGGTAAGTCCCTCTGTAAACGGTACTGTGCCTTTCAAATGTCAGGGGCCCCCTGTGGCTGTCTCAGATGGGCTGATGCTGATGGCATCATGGGAATTGTTGCAAGCCTCTCCTTTGAGGAATGATGTTAGAGAGTGAAGGAAGGCTGCTCCTCGAGGTGCCAGGTGAGAATAAGTTGTAAGTGGATCAATGCTCAGCTATCTTAGTTATCTGAGAGGGAGCCAGTTGACATCAAGGGTAACTGAAAAAGTGACCATGTTGTTTCTGCACTGCTGGAGTCTGGCCAAATCTCTATTCTAACGCTGGAAGGTGCATGGTTTTCTAGGGCTGCTGTAACAAAGTATGACCACAGAAATATATTGTATATTGTATATATAGCTGTTCTGGAAGGTCGAAGTCAAGGTGTAGGCAGGGTTGGTTCCTTCTGAAGGCTGGGAGGGAGAATCTGTCCCATGCCTCTCCCCCAGCTGCTGGGGGTTTCCTTGGCTTGTAGAGGCATCATCCTGATCTCTGCCTTCATGTTCTCTGGCCATTGTTCCTGTGTGTCTGTGTCCAAATTACCTTTTTTAATAGAGACACCAGTCATATCAGATTAGGAGCCCACCCTGCTCCAGAATGACCTCGTCTTAATTAATTACACCTGCAATGGCCCTATTTCCAGATAAGGTCACATTCTGAGATGGGGGGAGGGTTAGGATTTCAACATATGAATTTTGGTGGGGGGGAACACAATTCCACCCATAACAGAGGAGAAGCATATGGTGTTATATTTCTACTGAGACTTCTGAAAGAATTCAACAGTTCAGAAGAAACTTCTCCTTCAGAGCTCTACAAAGCTGTGCGAGGGTGCCAACTGCCACTTGATGTTACCAGAATGGAAAAGAAAGGGGCTCTGTTAGCAACCTTCAGACTGACTTCTGACCCTTCAAGTTCTAAACTTGTCCAATGGAACCACATTTGCTAGTTTTGGAACCTACCAGAGAGAGAAGTGTCTCCCCTAGTTTGGGGCCAAGATTCCCCCTCAAGCTTGGGGGTGCTGGGGGAGATGGCAGTTGGAGTAGAGCCTGACAGGTTGTGACAAACGAGGCTGCTGATGGGGTCCCGTCCATGCAGAAGTAGCAAATGAACATAAGCCCCAAGGAAGAGGAACAATGGATTCAGAGAGGGACACACAAAGCCAGTGAGAGACAGGCACGAGACAACAGCCAAGCCCTGTGATTGTGGGAGCCCCATGGGGATACCCACACACTCTGTGGCCAGAGTCCTGCAGCCATGTTGGATCCAGAACGTTTGTCTGGTCCCAGCTTGTATGAAGTCCTGCTCGAATCCATCCCATTGCCCTAGTCCTTCCTCGTGCATCCCTACAAGAAACCCCTTAGGTTGAGCCACCCGGGCCTCTGCTCCTGCAGCTCAGAGACAAACCAGAGTGTCCGGCTTGGTCATCAATCCCTTCAAGGCACCACCCGGAAGGGGACGCACAGTGCCGTCCCAGAAAATGAGTCACTTCTACTGCTCTTTCCTAGTCACTGGGGGATTTTTAAAACCACATTATCTTGTGGTCTTAGTATCTTAGGCTTACGAGATATGTATTCTAGAAATCATTTAGAGCAGCACCTCTCAAACTTGAGTGCGACCTTGTTAAAATGCAGACTCTGATACATCAGGTGGGTGGATGGGGCTGAGGCTCTGCATTTCTCACAAACTTGTGGGTGGGCCAGTGGCCACACTGTGAGAACCATTGATGGGGACTATTTTACTGAAGAAGAAAGTGAGGCACGGAGAAACTAAGTGACTAGTCCTAAGTTCTGTGGCCAACAAGGGACAGGGATTGAGGTGAGAACTGGGATCTCTCATAGAAATAGAGAGTTACCAGGGGCTGGGGGCTGAGGGGTAAACAGGACTGGGGAGACTGTATTTAGGTTCCAGTTATAATATGAGTAAGTTGTGGGATTTAACAGTGACAGTAGTTAAAAATAAAACAAAACGCAATGTTGGCATCTTGTAACACTTTAAAACAACAACAAAAAATAGCCTTCAGTTGTCCACTCTAATTTTCTTTAATATTTTTACCTTTCTAAGCTACTGTTGAGTTTGGGATGTTTTATACACATACCTATTTTAGTGATATAAATGTATAAGTAATAAGTTCATGTGTATTTCACATAGACTGTAAATAACTTAAACATAAACAGAACAGATGCATTTTGCAGTTCACTTATAATAGTGCTAGTTTATATATCCAAACATGGCTATAACCATTTCATCCATTTGAAATTGGTCAAAACCCAAGAGGTAAACTTTCTAAAAATTCCTAAAATGCACTTCCAAAAGTGCACATCTACCACACCTGACATACTTGTCTTTCCCTCACTTAGGACCTGGTGACTTACTCCATGCACCATTGTTGTAATCTTGGGAAATGTGATTCCCATGTCCACGGCTGATTAGACAAGCAAACTCAAAGCACAGAAAGGGCATCACTGTCACCTGAAGGCAAGTCTAAATAAGACAAAATGACTAAGTCCTCTGAGTGGTTGGTGTTGTGGCACCAATGGTGAGTAATTAGGCACATCCTAAGGGCACTGGAAGACACAACAGTCTGGCAATTCAAGTCTGGAGTCTTCCACCTGAGGTCCAGGACTCTTGGAGCCGACACCAGCTATCCCCACCGTGCCCTGTCTGAGTTCTTGACCCACAGAATCCACAAGCCTAGTAAAACACTACGCTTTACACCACAAAGTTTTGGGGAGATTGGTCAAGTTTCCATAATGACCTGGATAAACACCAACCCTTCCAGGCGCACTTCCCAGTGCCAAACACTGGCGTATTTATCTCATTGACACGTTACAATGATCCCAGGAGAAATGTATGATTATCACCACTGTACAGGCAGAAAACAGTGGCGCAGGGAGGTCAAGTCATTTGTGGATACACCCAGACATTGAGTGCCCTAAATGGGACCTGAACCCAGAAGACTCTGATCCCGGGGCCTAGCTCATGTCTTATGGGAGATGACCCCTGCCCTGAGATGGTAGGGAGGGTACTTCTTTCCTCGAGCATGGGCCGCTCACTGGCTACCTTCCCTTTGGGGGCTCTGCCTTGGTCTCTTTTCCTTGGCTCTCTCCATTCCTGGGCTAATCTCAGGGATGGGCAGCCTCAAAAACCGGGGGCTCATACATGGCTCATAGCCCCTTCCGCACCCAGGCCCCACTGCCTGGGGGCTGCTCCCAGCTGAGGTGTGGCACAGTGGGGGTGCTAGCAGAGGCGGAAGGGTGACCCTCCTTCCTCCCTGCTCCTTCGCCTGGATCGAGCCAGCATCACTGTCTGAAGGCACCCCTGCCACCTCCTGCCCCCTCCTCTTCGCCCTTTAAAGGAGTCCGCTCCAATAAATGGCCCCACTAACCCTGTTTGGGGGTCCATTTCTCGGAGGCCCTGAGCTAAAGCACAGGGTGACAGCCCCACCTCTGCCTCCTTCCCTGCCCCTTACTTCATTCTCATCACCTCCTCTGGATACCTCCCACCCCCAGCGCCCCCCGCTTCAGCCCCTAGGTCCTGAACCTGGTGTCCGCAGCCAAGCCCTTACCTTGTTGACGCCGTCGGCCATGGCCTGAAGCGTGAGCTCGCGGGGCCCGTCCACAGTCTTCCCGTTGTCCGTCGGGCCCCAGCTGGCACTGTAGATGTCGATCAGCTGGGGCATGTGGCTGATAGAAGAGGCCTCGATGATGTCCGTCATGAACGGCTGGTCCAGCATCCGGATACCTGTGGTGCGGGCAGGGAAACACCACGTTTTGGTCGCCCAGTGCACTGCACACGGGGTGGGGGGTGGGTGACGAGGGCTCAGGTCCTGGGTATGGTTGGAGGGTCTGCCCCCAGGTGTCCTGGGGGACGCTGCAGAATCCCGAGTCCAACCTCAGGCTGGGTGGGCTCCACCTTCAGAGGATGAAGAAGGACTCACAGACCGTCCCGCTCGATCCTTTTTGGACTCCACCCACGCCTTTCGTTATGTAACTATTTGAAGAAGTTGTCCCCCACCCCCGCGTGCAAACTTGACTAGAATTTCTAATGGAGAGAGACCACCTTTGTGGTCTGAAGAGATTCCTGGATAAGTCTTTCTAAGTGGAAGCTCAGCCTTCAGTGATTGGGTATTGACGGGGGTGGGGGCGGGGGGGGGGCAGTTTCAGAGGAGAAATAAACCCACTGTCAGGACAGTGGGGGGGGGATGAAATTGATATTAAATATTTCAGAGTAAATCCTAGAGATTAGGGGGCAGAGAGAGGGGCAGGAACAGTGCAAAGATCCGGGGAGTCAGGAAAAGAGGACTCCAAGTTGCATGATAGCTGAGAAGGGGCTTTGGGGAGGACAGAAATGCAGAATGGGCCCTTCTGAAATATATTAGTAATGGGGTGCATGATACAGCCCCCTCCTCTTTCTCCCCTATGTCACCTTTGTAAAGTTTGTGCTCTTCCAACAACTTGTAGGAGTGACTCCTTGTTGGGACATTGAAGAGGAGCGGAGTGCTGCAGTCCACGATTGTGTGGGTAAACCTGAGCTGCACACGGGGATGCACAAGGGGGCACACTTGTGGGCACCCATAGTTCACATCGCCGTCTGACTGTCCCTAACAAGTCTCTCCAGAGTTAGCGCAGTAGCAGCCAATGAGATGGGCACTTGGTCCCTCTATTACTACTCTCCAGACATTGCTGTTGGGGGCCATATTGTCCTCTGCTTCATACACTTTCTTTTGTGGTAAGGACCCTAGAATGTTAGAGCAGCTGACCAAGTCTTTCTTTCCACGGGAGTTATGAAGTGAAGGGACTGGGCTCTACACAGTCAAAACTTGGATCCTGACACCTCTTAACTATATTTACCATGGCCAAAGGACACTAGGACACAAGCATCACTCTCTAACGTGGCATGCAAGTCCATTTAAATAAGGACAAGCCAGGTTCTTGCAGGGCTTGTGAAATTGACACGAAACTGTCTTCTCTTGAAGGGTCTCTCCTTCCTCCTCAGTGTCCCATAGCCCACTCCTTGTGCCTGCATACACCTTCTCCCAATGCTCATCTTTCTCTGACTAACCTATGTGTTCAGGAGGCATTTCCCCAGCAGTCTTTCTGGATCCAGTTCCCCGGCATCCCCCCACCCCCACCCCTTCCAGCACCATACTTTGGGCCTTCTAGTAGTATAATTGCTTACTTGTGAGTTTCATTTGTGGAAGGTGATTACAACCTAAAGTAAGCCTTGCTAAGACACGCATCTAAAATAGGGTGGGGAGGACACTGAAGAAGCAAGGTGATGCACATCTCCTGTTTCCATTTTTGGAAGGACTTTTGACTTGTCAGTTGTAACTTATTGATTGCACCTTAATCACCTCTTGGAAAACATCCTTTTACTCTGGACTGAAACGGAGATAATGTAGCATATGTTAGCTGAAGAGCCAACCTTAGATATTCCCTTTAACTCTGTCAGTATCAATGATAATTTTTTCAAAACAAGTTATGGGACCTTGTGGTTTTTGCCTGTATAAGCCCACATTCCCTGCTTGCATTTTGGAGCACGCTTTGCATGTCAGTTGACTCTGTGTCTCCCTGATTGCAATGCCTAAGACCCAAATAAATGCTTTTGGTTGCTTTATAACTCTTCTTGGTCAACACATTCATCACTAGACAGCAAAATCTCTGAGTTCAGAGCATGTGTCTATTTTGTTCTTTTCTTGGGTCCTAGGTGATCAGCATTATTTTAAGCCTGATAAGTATTTGGTGAATAGATGTATGGTATCATTACGTTAGCTGATTTTTTTTCCCTAACAGAAATGACAGGTCCAGAAGAACAAATAATAACATCTTGAGATTTTCCATTTATGAGTTTTCTTTACCCATAAATCAGGCCAGCATTCTTGCCAACAAATGTCCAATAATCAGTTAGCATCCTTTCCCTTGGGGAGAAGTTCATACAGAATGAGCATAATCTTTGTTTTGAACTTTCTGGAAGCTAAGTTTTGTGTTTTTAAAAAAGATTTTATTTATTTATTTGACACAGAGAGAGCGAGCGAGCAGGGGGAGTGGCAAGCAGAGGGAGAGGGAGAAGCAGGCTCCCCGCGGAGCAGAGTCTGATGCGGGACTCCATCCCAGGACCCTGGGATCATGACCTGAGCCGAAGGCAGATGCTTAACCTACTGAGCCACGCAGGCGCCCCTGGAAGCTAAGTTTTATGGTTCATTTTATAAGAGAGAGGAAGTCTAAAGCCTCACATTTTTCTTTTGGCTTCCCTGTATTTTATTTATTTTTAAAAATGTATTCAACAATAGTGCTCAACAGATCACAGAGTAAACCAAATAGTGCAGCTTCTTTTGGCCAGAAGTCGTGCCCACTTTGTAGGTAGGGAAACATCGCAGAGAGGCTGGTTTTCACTTGCCTGCAAGGAGAAAACCCAAATGGTCTTGAACTTGTCTAGATGAGCAGAACTGAACAGCCCACTTCAGCTAGAAGGTGAGAGAAATTCAACCCTGCCAAAGTAGACCTGAACTGTCCTGCGTGCCAACCAATGGCAACACTGAATTTCATCATCCAGCCAGAGTGGTGCATCCAGCCCTGCCCTTTACCCCCTCTCTTTGCAGCTTTTGTCTCTCTGTCTCTTTTCCTCTTCCTGCCCTCCCTGGCCCCCTTTGTGCTGCACAGAACATCAGAGCTGGTGTGCATTAATCTTCTGACTGTTTCAGCGTCCAGGGAGGCAGGGGCAGCCACAGAATGGGAGCAAGGCTCTCATTCATATTCTGGGGCCAGGCGCCCGACATTCCTTTAATCTTGTTAAGCTCGGGAGGAATGAGGCATGCATTAATTGAATGAGATACAGTATTCATTTTCGCAAGCGACTGCACCATTTGTAGCCAAGACAGAGGCTCAGGGTGACCCAAGGGTTTTCTCTCTCCTCTGTCCCTGGATGCTGTAGGAGCTACAGCGGGGCACGGAGAGAGAGAGAGAGAGACAAAGACAGAGCCAGATAAGAAAGAGAGAACAAGGGAAGGCAAGAGAGTAAAGGTGAGAGGCAAAGGGAGAGAGGAAAGCCCGGGGGGGGGGGGGGGGGGCTAGGACTCTGTGTGTTCACAGTTGTAAAATGCTCTCCTGGCTGGTGTGATTCAATGGCATAGGGAAACACAGTGCGCACATCAAACACTTCTATCCCCCCACCATGAGGGCCTGATCACCGCACTACTGACCAGTGGGGACTCCGAGACTTCCTTCTCTAAGAGCTGCAAGGCCCAGGGATTTGAGTTAAATCCTTTCTACCTCTGCTCTTGTTACAAAAGGGGAACTTGGACTCCACACCAGCAAACGCTGCATCTGCCCATGAACCTCAGTGTTGCTAATCACCACCTTTTTTGCTCATGAATATAAATCGGCAGGCTGAGGCATGAATTCATGCTGACCTAAGGATCTGAAAACATGTTCATCATTGTGCTAATGTGCGATTTTTATTGGTTTGTTTTAAAATTCAGATAACATTATGGGAACTCACTGAAACGTTTTGAGTTCTATCGGCCAAATATGTGGAGGTAATTCATTGCTGGCAGCGAAATTTCGGGGTATTTTGATAATGGTCAACAGTATGGTTTTCAAACTCTTTTTCAGAACCGTTGAACAAAGGAGATCCCATCCCAAAGCTCGATGCATAAATCTAGGTGCTCTGACTTAACAAGGCAGGCAGGTAAGGCCGATGCCGCCTGGCCTGGCCCCACCCTGGGGTTGCTCTGAGGAACTCTGTGGAAGCCCAGGTGTGGTGCTTCCACCCTCAAAGTGCTACCTGTCCCCTCAGCCTGGTTATTCTCTACCATCTTGCTTTGGTTTGGTCACAGCAGCGATCTGATATTATTGTGCTGGTTCGCTCATTGTCTGTGTCTCCTCTTAGACTCTAAGCTGTGTGAGGACAGGAATCCTGCTGATTGCCTCACAGCTGTATCCCACCACCCACAGCAGAACTGGGTACGTGGGAGGCAGCCAGCAATAACTGTTTAGTGCTGGAAGGGATTGGCAGTAAGAGATAGCATCTCCCAAGGCTTGGTGCAGTTTTGAGCTTTAATAATCTCAGAAATATAAACCTGACAAACTTCAAGAAACATCATTTGAAAGCTTCATTATTTATATTTGTTGTGCATTTTTTGGGGGGGTTGCAAATTTTGGACAATACATTTTTAATTTTAATTTTTTGTCTTATTCCCTTTGATTGAGGATGTCAAATACTGATTTAAAAATCAAAAGGAACAGGGGCACCTGGGTGGCTCAGTCGGTTAAGCGTTTGCCTTCGGCTCAGGTCATGATCCCAGGGTCCTGGGATCGAGCCCCTCATTGGGCTCCCTGCTCAGCAGGGAGTCTGCTTCTCCTTCTCCTTCTGCCCCTCCCCCGCCATGTGCTCTTTCTCTCTCTCTCTCTCTGTCTCTCAAATAAATAAATAATCTTTAAAAATCAAAAGGAAGAAAAGAATTAGGTTATTTTCCTAAAGAGTTACTGAATAAAGGCATTTTCAAAGTAAAAAAACCTGAAATTAATCTTTTTCTTCAAAATTCGTGAAAGTAAATAAGTGGATAAGGGAATGTAAATAGTTAAACCTCAAATATACATATCTTTGAAGTTATTAAAGCTTCAAGATGGCACTAAGATTTTTGGGACATGCCAAATGCATGTGTTTACATGTTATAGAGTATTTACTCTTCAGGAGCCAGACTAATGGGAGCTTTCCTCTGTCCCTGCCATGTGTCATTTAAAGAGGGGGTAACAACTGTGTCCATGACAACAGGCAACAGAAATCAAAGAGAGAGCTCATTTTAGAGGAAGATTCTCAAAGTCACACATATCCAAAGGTAGAACAGACTATGTTGGAAGGGAGTGAGTTTCTTGTCACTGGAGGTATGTGGCTCCAGGCTGGATCCAGGCTATCCCAGAAGGGTAGGAAAAGGGAAGTTGTCCAAGCATTTTAGTGTAGGGGCCACGGGCAGAATTTCTGGCCCAGGCTGTGCTGGCTGCAGGTTTATTCTACAGCTTACAAGCTGTGGGGCCCCAGTCTTGTTCTCTGTAGAAAAGGGATGCTAATATATAATATATATGTTATATGTATTATATATAATAATGTATAAGAAAATTGTATAAAGGGTTGGGTAAAGAGTTTTGTATTGTGTTTGACACATTGGAAGAGTAACTATGTGTTACTTATTATTATTATCATTATTAATACTACTTTGTTGCTATCCTTAGGCAAGTATCAGTGGGTGTTTGGACTAAAGGAATTTTGGGGCCCAAGATTTTGAGATTCTGATGAGTAAGTAGAAAAGATGAGCTCCTGGAAATTTATACACTCTTTTTGTAACACCTGAATGATACATGGTGGATGGATGGTCGTGGTGCTTGATAGCCTGGAGCCGCCTGAGGCGTGGGTGCAGAGGGGCCTCTTGTCTCTTTTCACTGATGGGCCCAGGAGCAGCTCCTCCTGGTGGTGCCCTGGGAAGGGAGGGAAGTGGGGAGAGGGTGTGAGAAGGCCCAGGTCTCCTTGGAACTAATTTGATTGGGATGAAGCAGCAAAGGTGAGATGGTGCTGGTAGAAGAGGAGATAAATTTGCTTCCTGGTAGAAATTCTATGAGCTTTGGGTCCTTAGATCCTTAGGCCCTTCATCTCACGACTCCATTCATCCATCCATTCTTCATCTAATGATTAATCTCTACTGCTTATCACTGGCCCTTCCTTGTCTTTATTCCTTTCTTGCTTTCTGGCACTCAGCAAATAGGGTTTGGGCATCCACTGTGCCCCAGATCTTGTTCTCGGTGCTGAGGTGAGAGAAAAGAGACATGGCCCTTGTCCTCATGGAGACTGTTGTCTGCCTGGGGAGAAAGATATTGATCAAATCACCATGCACAAGAATACGTCCAGTAGCTGACTGTAGTTAGTGCTGGGAGGAAAAAACTCTGCATGCTTTCTCACATGTGGATGAGGAAGCTGGTCTGGGAGGTGATGTTGGAGGAGCAATGGGAAAACGGAGAAGAGGATGAAGAGGTATGGCCAGGTAAAGCCTATGGGGGAGGTATTCTGGGCAGAGGGAAGAGCAGATACAAAGGCCCATCAGTAGGAGTATGGCTACACTTCCTAATTTATACCTGCTAGGTGGGTTTATGTAAATTATATTTACCTAGTGACTAACCATGTATGTATGGGAACTTAATATACGATGAAGGTGGCACCACAAATCAGAGGAACAGGATGGATTATCGAATAGATGGTATCAGGGACCCTGGTTCACGTTTGGAGAAAAATAAAACTGGGTCCCCAGCCATCACGACATACAAAGGTGAAATCCAGGTGGACTAATGACCTCATGTGAAAGTTTGGGAGAAGATATTTGCACTGCCTGAAACTGAGCAGGAGCTAAGATCGAGGACATACGAAGAAGGCATGCAAATCAGCAAGAAAAAGACAGGAGCCCTAGTGGAAAAGTGAGCAAAAAATCTGTGAATAAAAGAGAGACCCAACAGGCTAACAGGCAGATGAAGAGATGCTGTATGATTTTTTTTTTCCTTCTTTCCCTTCAGGGGACTCATTTTACCATCTTATCTCCACTTTCCTCTTCCTGGGCTAAGATTTTACAGCACCTCAACTCAAGCCTTTTTTTGAGGACACGTTGAAGAGAGACCCAGGGTGCAGGAAGGGCTTGGACCATCCCGCCTCTGGAGTCTCCCTACCTTAACTGAACACCTCAGGACCGCGAGGGACTAGCAATGATCTTGTCTGGCCACCAGGTGGCGCTCTAGACACCCTTAGCTCAGAAACCTGCAAGGAAAGATTCTCTGGAAAGGCATGGCTCCTTTAGAGTTATAAAAACCAGACAACTTTTGCGATTGACAGCCAGAAGGAACAAAATGTTTCACCTAAATGTGTAAGGTCCAGGAGGCTGAAATTCTGCTTTTATTGTAATTCCTGAGTAACAGTCCAGGGCTTCCTCATAAAGAATTCCTTGCGCTGTTCTGGGGAAGCCCAGAGGACACTGGATGTTCCAACAGGCACAGGACGATGGGGACTAGACTTCTGGGCCCCTCGAACAGTTGGCAGCAGCATGAGTAGTTCCAGAGGAGCAAAACTGGGGTTAAGGGAGCGGAAAAGGAGGCTCTTGTGCTTAAACTGTGTGTGGCTGGGCATGCCTCCCATCAGCTCTGGTCTATTTCTGGAACCTCAGCATTGCCGTGAGACCTGAGTCAGCTGGGGTTTCACAGAGCACAGGTCAGGTCATGCCTTTGCCGTATCAGGCTGCATTCACTCACCTTTGGGGTTGGGAGTCAGTCAGCAGGTGAGGCAGAGTTAAGGGGTTGCAGCTGTGTGGATCCGCTGCTCTGTCCAGGTGTCTTTGCCTGGGGTGCGTTCTCTGCCTCAGGATTTATGCTCCACCCATGTGACCTGGAAGACTGGACAGGGTGCTGAGGGCCCAGGAGCCACCCCCATAAATGAGGGATGGGAGTTGGCAGATAAACTCCCCAGCCTCTTCTCCTTGGTGGAGAGCAATTCTGTGGGCTGTCCCCACAGTCTCTCAGATCCCTGCTTATCCACAGGAGCAACCAGTTCATCTACACACCCTTTGTTGGCTTCCCTCCCTTAGCTGTCTTTCCTCCTCTTTCCTTCACTCTGGTTTCCGGGGATCACCTCCCAAAGAAACTCCTGGCACCAGTGAAAATTAATAAAGGAAAAGCTCACTAAAATGGAATTGGGAGTCCAGAAGGGGGAGCTCTATCACTCAATATCAATTACAGGAAGAAATGTCAATTACAGATCCCAGCAGAGTTGTCAACAGGAAAGAATCAATAATTTCAGGCCCCAGCTGGAAAAGACATACATTGCATCTCCTACAAGAAATCCAGTACCCCGGCCAATCAGCCAAGGAGAAATGACCATCACTCTGAATTCCTGCTTTTCTCCCATGGACTTTACTTGAAAACAACCCCTCCCAAGTTCCTCCTTCTTCTCCATAAAATAACATTCCTCTGCTTTGTGGGACTTGCCTGTGGTTTTTGTTTTTTTTTTTTTTTTTAAAGATTTTATTTATTTGACAGAGAGAAAGACAGCCAGAGAGGGAATACAAGCAGGGGGAGTGGGAGAGGGAGAAGCAGGCTTCCCGCTGAGCAGGGAGCCCGATGTGGGGCTCGATCCCAGGACCCTGTGATCATGACCTGAGCCGAAGGCAGACGCTTAACGACTGAGCCACCCAGGCGCCCCGCCTGTGGTTTTGCCATAGCTTGCAATGTCCTGAATTGCAATTCTCTGTTGTCCTGAATAAACCCATTTTGCTGGTAAAATAACTGGCCCTCTTATTTCTTAGGTTAACACACTGAAATCCTTTTCTCATGTTTCCCTTTTACGGAATTCAAATGAAAAGCACAGGGAAATTAGGTCCATTTGATGAGCTGCTCAGATGTTTTCAGAGCGCAAACAATAGGAGAGAAAAGGATAGAAGGCAAATGGAGAAAGCGACCCCGGTAAACCCTCCTAATGCCTTGAGCTGCTCCTAACTCAGTTTTGCAGGCACTAGTTCTAAGAATCTCTTGTTCAAAAGAAACCCAGTTACTTCGGGCACCAAAGCTATTTTGAAACTATGCTTTGGGATCCAAATTATTTTGAAGACAATCACTGTGAATTGGAAATCCAGGTTTGATTTTTTTCAGTTGCCTCCCGTTTTATCCTGCGGATAGGGAACCCACCTTGCACAGATAACACCCGAGGTCCGAGCCTGACTTATAAATTATTAACTGGGTGTTATTCTTTCCCCTGAGCTCCTGATGGCTTCTGACATTTTAATGCCCGCAATTTGAAAGCACACAAAGTAGACAGCAGAAACCCGGGGGGGCAAAGCTTCCCCCATTTGCATTTCAGACCCTCCAGACGTATTCTTTTGTGAAATTCGGCACCAGGCTTAGGCAAGCCTCTTAGCAAACAGCGTTGAAAGAGGTTCGTGATGGGTTTGTATAGGTTAATCTGGCTTTATTTAGGTCCCTGGAAATGCAAGTGTCAGCACAAAGTATGTTTATGGTTCCATTAAATTGCTAGGAAAAAAATATCAAGAGAGTTGTAAAAAAAAAGAAAAACAAGTTTGAGTGACTCAGCTTTGAATAAATTAAGAACCAATTTGATGCAAAATGCGGACCCATGCCAGGAGCTACTTCATTCTCCAGCATGTTGTTGACAGTTTATGAACCCCTCTCATTCTCTCTCCCGCTCTTTTCTGGAGAGGGAGATGCTGGTTTCTAAATTTCCAGTGATCTGCCACCATCATTTCTAAAGCCCCCGGTGAAGGTGAAATTGTTAAATATCCTTCCCGTGGAACTTGATACACAGGTTTTAGTAGAATCTATTTCCTTAGAGAGGAGATGGCACTGTGTAAAAACAAACAAACAACCCCTTTTTTTTGAGGAGTTCTGAGCCTGTTTACAATAATTTGTACCTATCTTTTTATATTCTTATAGGCTTTATCAGAGTCTCATTAGAATGTTATTGATAATGACACAAGAGTACAATCAGTACAATTCCATTCATATTAAAGTTTAAAAGCTGGGAATAACCACTATTTGTTGTGAGAAATCAGGCTCATGCTTATTCTTGTGTATATGGGTAGTAACAGGAAGGGAACATGAGGAGGGCTTTGGGATGCTGGTGGCATTTTGTTTCTTGACGGTTTACGTGGATGTGGTCAGTTTGTGAAAATTCACTGAGCTGTGGGCTCCTGACCTATGTACTTTTCTGTATTTATAACACACTCGAATAAAAAAAAAAAACTCACTGTATTGATACTGCCAGAAAGATTAAAAGAATTGTTTTTTTCCCCCCTCTTGCTAAGTCTACTAGTCCCAGCTCTGCTCCAGTGGGAATTTTTGCCCCCCGACCGCCCCAGACTGGAGACCAGAGCGCTAGGCTTTCTGGCGCACGGCCCTGCTGAAAGCTTACCTGCGACCTTGGAGTTGTAGGCCACTCCGACCCCACAGATATTGTTGTTGGCTGCGGCAGAAACCTCGCCTGCACATCGGGTCCCGTGGCTGCGGAGAAAAAAAAGGCAAGTCAGATACGGCAAGTCGGGACTTTTGGGGAGGTTCCTTAAATTCTGTCAATTGGAAGCAGTTTGGTTCTTTTCAATGGTCCGGTTAGCTGGAGTCAGCATGATGAGGGAGCAGAAGGCAAGCTGAGGGCAAAGCACAAGCTGACACCCCGCAACCCAGCCCCCTCCCCCAGGTGGGATCTGGGTGACATTCCTCAGGCCCTCCAGGCTGCCCGAAAGCTAAGGGAAGGAAAAAACCAAGGGTTAACTTAGAGAAATCACAGTCCTGCTGGACCGGAGTCTCCCTCAGTTTACCAATGTCTTAGTGATTTACAAGGAAAAAGCATTCTTATCAATAACCTAACTTCCAGAGACCCATAGACGCAATTTCCTGGAGCCCTAACATCACCCTCCCCTCCACAGTGATGTGGGAAACAAAGGCAGAAGGGAAAGTAAAATTTCTTCATGACCTGCCGCCCATTGACAGATACTTGAGGCAGCCAGAGTAGAACCTTCTTCCAGGACACTCCCAACTGTCTTAAGGTTAAGGCTTTGCTAGAGAAAAAAGCCACCTTAGCTTGATAATGGCAAGGCGTCCAGTATCTTTTAGGTTCTCTTTGGCATATGAAAGTCCTTTTGAAAACCTCCCTTTTCCCTTCCCTCCCCCAAATCCCAAGTCTAGAATCAGTCATCCCTCATGCTTGTAATGCCTGCCCACGGGTCCTGTCCCTGTGCTTTAATAAAATCCCATTTTTGCACCCAAGACGTCTCAAGAATTCTTTCTTGGCCGTTGGCTCTGGACCTCACCAACATTCCAAAATGATATCGAGCACGTGGCCCACCCGCTTTTCCATCTGTGTAGCTCCTTTCTTCCCCCTCTCCTCACTGTCTTCTTCACCTTGACTTGTTTCTACAATAAAGAGGCTTCTCAGAGCCTTTTCAACCTTGAAATTTGATCTTTACTTTAAAATTTGAAGTATCTTCCTGCAGAAAATACGCTTACAGGTTTCCAGTGAAAACCAAGCACGATATGACAGATTTGTGCTGGCTGGAACGCTTCTGATTTGTTTTGAAACACTAGAATCGTGGGCTGATGTGGGAAACAAAGGCAGAAGAAAAATTGTTAAATTTCCTTACTACCTCCAGCCCATTGACAAGTCCTTGAAAGAGGCAGAGTGACCTTCCTCTGGAGACTCAGCTGCCTCGATGTTGACACTTTGCTAAGGACAAAAGGCAATCTTAGCCCAACTCCCAGGATCCTGTAAGTCTAGTTTAGCATACAAAACTTCCTTTATCTTTAACCCCCACCCCCAAGATATATGTTGGCAATCATCCCCCAAGTATATGACCCACCGATATATATATCTGAAGGGTCTCATGACTGAGTTTTTACTAAACAGTAACAAATGACCTTTTCTTAACAATAGCTAGCCCCTTCAGGATCCTGGAAACCTTGTTTCCAAAATACCTGGGAGGCTTACGCCAACCCCAACCCCCTCCCAACTTGAATGTACATAATGGGCCAGCCCTCATGACCCCGATGCAGCGCTTTCTGCCTATGGGTCCTGTCCCCGTGCTTTAATAAAACCACCTTTTTGCACCAAAGACATCTCAAGAATTCTTTTTTGGCTGTCGGCTTCGAACCCTAACGTCTATCCTACATCATGGGCTACCGGTTATTTTCAAAGCTGGTTCTCTACACAGGCGTGTAATGCTGCCTGTCAGTTACGGAATCATGGTGACTTGCCTCTTTTGGAATATAGCCTCCTTTGAGGGCATATAGAATGCTGTAGGTTCCCACCTTCCTCCAGGAATAAGAAAGCATACACTGGCAACATTTGCATGCAGTTCCAAGGGGTTCACAGAACCTTTGAGGCTGACCAGATTAAGAACCCTGGACATTCATTGGATAATCTTTCCAAGGTTTGCCCAGCCTTAGGATTCTGAACAAGGCCTTTCTGTGGCTTATGTTCTAGAACGTTATCTGCAACAGACACCATTCATTTTCTCCCTTTTGTTTGCTTTCTCCTGCCTTCTACCAAAGGGTTCTAAACAGTTCTATCCCTACTGTGTGCATTTCCCTTCCCCTTGAATTGAGCTGGCCTAGTGACTTGGCTTTGACCCCTGGAATGCAGTGGAAGGATGACTATCACTTCTTAAGAGTGCAGGCAGCTTCTGCTTGCCTTTGCTGGGCACATAAGGGAGCTTGGGCTGGCCTATGAATGGACAAGACCATGTGGGGAGAGAGAGACCCAGAAATTTCTGCTGTTCCAACACCTCTGATGAGGCTCCGGACACTTGAGGGGTGACGCCCTCCTCCTCCAGACCTAGCTAGATCACCCCAGTCAGCGGCAGGTGGAGAGAGACGGGCTGACCCTGCCCAGCCTACAGGTCTGTGAACAACTACATGTTTGTTCTTTCTTAGGCCACGATGTTTTGGGGTAGTTTGTGAAGTCGCAATAGAGAACTGAAACAAGCATAGACTGAGTCCATCAGAATGCTAGGTCTTAACCCTAACGAGCATTCAAGATGTGGGAGGTTCCGATGGTACAACTCATCTGAAACTACTGGCCCCAATCCCGAAAAGTCTATTCTGATGGTCCAGGAAACAGCTAAAGGATTAAATGGATCACATGATCCAGGCTGCTGGAATAGCGCCCACACAACCTGCTGAATGGACAGCGTGGTGAGGGCTGACTTCTCCGGCTGGCTTCTCCACTGACTGTTCCAACTATGGTGTATGGTAAGGAAAATGTGGGTGAAGGGGCTTGTTGGCTGTGTGGCCCTAGGAATTTAGAGTTCTGCATCGTCTAGAGTATTCTTTGCAACATCCTCTTGGGGCAAGCAAAGCTATCACACCAGCTCTTCAAAACATTGCACCCAAGGATGGGGGACAGGAGAAAAAATATATATGTTCTTATTTTCTTTCCCTTAATATGAGCAAAAGTAAGTCCTGCTTCCATAAAGGCTACATATCTCATGGGCTCCAAATTCCCTTTGGAACAAGAATGAAATCTGTATATTGGGTCCAAGTAAACCTCATAGTTACTGCAGAGGATGGCCCTTGTGGTAAAAAATCTGTGGAAACAAAGTTCTGAGTAAACCACTACTTGTCTCTAAGTTTTTTATGGATCACATTTGAGATTTTTGAGATTTTTTTTTATAGTAATATCTAATTGTGATTTTATTTTTTTATTTTTATTTTTTTTAAATTTTATTATGTTATGTTAGTCACCATACAATACATCATTGGTTTTTGATGTGGTGATCCACGATCCATTGTTTTCGTATAACACCCAGTGCTCCATGCAGTATGTGCCCTCCTTAATACCCATCACTGGGCTAACCCATCCCCCCTCCCCCCTCCCCCCTCCCCTCTAAAACCCTGTTTGTTTCTCAGAGTCCATAGCCTCTCATGGTTCATCTCTCCCTCCAATTCCGCCCCCCTCCATTTTTCCCTTCCTTCTCCTAATGTCCTCCATGTTATTCCTTATGTTCCACAAATAAGTGAAACCATATGATAATTGACTTTCTCTGCTTGACTTATTTCACTTAGCATAATCTCCTCCAGTCCCATCCATGTTGATGTAAAAGTTGGGTATTCATCCTTTCTGATGGCTGAGTAATATTCCATTGTATATATGGACCACATCTTCTTTATCCATTCATCTGTTGAAGGGCATCTCGGCTCTTTCCACGGTTTGGCTATTGCGGACATTGCTGCTATGAACATTGGGGTGCATATGGCCCTTCTTTTCACTACATCTGTGTCTTTGGGGTAAATACCCAGTAGTGCAATTGCTGGGTCATAGGGTAGCTCTATTTTTAACTTTTTGAGGAACCTCCACACTGTTTTCCAAAGTGGCTGTACCAGCTTGCATTCCCACCAACAGTGTAAGAGGGTTCCCCTTTCTCCACAACCTCTCCAACATTTGTTGTTTCTTTCCCTGTCCATTTTTGCCATTCTAACTGGTGTAAGGTGGTATCTCAATGTGGTTTTGATTTGGATTTCTCTGATGGCTAATGATGATGAACATTTTTTCATGTGTCTGTTAGCCATTTGTATGTCTTCTTCAGAGAAGTGTCTTTTCATATCTTCTGCCCACTTTTTGACTTGATTATTTGTTTTTTGGGTGTTGAGTTTGAGAAGTTCTTTATAGATTTTGGATACCAGCCCTTTATCTGTAGTGTCATTTGCAAATATCTTCTCCCATTCTGTGGATTGCCTCTTTGTTTTGTTGACTGTTTCCTTTGCTGTGCAGAAGCTTTTTATCTTGATGAAGTCCCAAAAGTTCATTTTTGCCTTTGTTTCACTAGCTTTTGGAGATGTATCTTGAAAGAAGTTGCTGTGGCCGATGTCAAAGAGGTTACTGCCTATGTTCTCCTCTAGGATTTGGATGGATTCCTGTCTCACATTGAGGTCTTTCATCCACTTTGAGTTTATCTTTGTGAATGGTGTTAGAGAATGGTCGAGTTTCATTCTTCTGCATGTGGCTGTCCAATTTTCCCAGCACCATTTATTGAAGAGACTTCTTTTTTCCATTGCATGTTTTTTCCTGCTTTGTCAAAGATTATTTGACCATAGAGTTGAGGGTCCATATCTGGGTTCTCTATTCTGTTCCATTGGTCTACATGTCTGTTTTTGTGCCAGTACCATGCTGCCTTGGTGATCACAGCTTTGTAATATAGCTTGAAATCGGGCAACGTGATGCCCCCAGCTTTGTTTTTCTTTTTCAACATTTCCTTGGCGATTCGGGGTCTTTTCTGATTCCATACAAATTTTAGAATTGTTTGTTCCAACACTTTGAAAAATGTCATTGGAATTTTGATCGGGATGGCATTGAAGGTATAGATTGCTCTGGGTAGCATAGACATTTTAACAATGTTTATTCTTCCGATCCATGAGCATGGAATATTTTTCCACCTTTTTGTGTCTTCTTCAATTTCTTTCATGAGTGTTCTGTAGTTCCTAGAGTATAGATCCTTTACCTCTTTGGTTAGGTTTATTCTGAGGTATCTTATGGTTTTTGGTGCTATTGTAAATGGAATCGTTTCTCTAATTTCTCTTTCTACAGTTGCGTTGTTAGTGTATAAGAAAGCAACTGATTTCTGTGCATTGATTTTGTATCCTGCCACATTACTGAATTGCTGGATGAGTTCTAGTAATTTGGGGGTGGAGTCTTTTGGGTTTTCCACATAAAGTATCATGTCATCTGCGAAAACAGAGAGTTTGACTTCTTCTTTGCCAACTTGTATACCTTTTATTTCTTTTTGTTGTCTGATTGTTGTTGCCAGGACTTCTAGTACTATGTTGAGCAATAGTGGCGAGAGTGGGCATCCTTGATGTGTTCCTGATCTTAAGGGAAAGGCTCTCAGCTTTTCCCCATTGAGGATGATATTTGCTGTGGGTTTTTCATAGATGCATTTTATGAACTTGAGGAATGTTCCCTCTATCCCTATACTCTGGAGAGTTTTAATCAGGAAAGGATGTTGTATTTTGTCAAATGCTTTTTCTGCATCAATTGAGAGGACCATATGGTTCTTCTCCCTCCTCTTATTAATGTGTTCTATCACACTGATTGATTTGCAAATGTTGAACCACCCTTGCATCCCGGGGATAAATCCCACTTGGTCGTGGTGGATGATCCTTTTAATGTATTGTTGGATCCTATTAGCTAGGATTTTGTTGAGGATTTTGGAATCCATATTCATCAGGGATATGGGTCTGAAATTCTCCTTTTTGATGGGGTCTTTGCCTGGTTTGAGGATTAAGGTAATGCTGGCCTCATAGAATGAGTTTGGAAGTTTTCCTTCTGTTTCTATTTTTTGAAACAGCTTCAGTAGAATAGGTATTATTTCTTCTTTGAATGTTTGGTAGAATTCCCCAGGGAATCCATCAGGCCCTGGACTCTTGTTTTTTGGGAGGTTTTTGATCACTGCTTCAATCTTGTTACTGGTTATTGGCCTATTCAGGTTGTCCATTTCTTCCTGTTTCAGTCTTGGCAGCTTATAGGTTTCCAGGAAGGCCTCCATTTCATCCAGATTGCTCAGATTATTGGCATATAGTTGTTGATAATAATTTCTAATAATTGTTTCTATTTCCTTGGTGTTAGTCGTGATCTCTCCCCTTTCATTCATAATTTTATTAATTTGGGTCCTTTCTCTTTTCTTTTGGATAAGTTTGGCCAGTGGTTTATCGATCTTATTAATTCTTTCAAAGAACCAACTTCTAGTTTCGTTGATCTGATCTACTGTGTTTCTGGTTTCTAATTCATTGATTTCTGCTCTAATTTTAATTATTTCTCTTCTAATGCATGGCTTAGGCGTCATTTGTTGCTTTTTCTCTAGTTCTTTAAGGTGTAGAGTTAGTTGGTGAATTCGGGATTTTTCTATTTTTTTGAGTGAGGCTTGGATGGCTATGTATTTCCCCCTTAGGACTGCCTTTGCAGTATCCCATAGGTTTTGGACCTATGTGTTTTCATTCTCATTGATTTTCATGAATTGTTTAAGTTCTTCTTTGATTTCTTGGTTGACCCAAACATTCTTGAGCAGAGTGGTCTTTAGCTTCCAAGTATTTGAATTTCTGCCAAATTTTTTCTTGTGATTGAGTTCCAGTTTTAGAGCATTGTGGTCTGAGAATATGCAGGGAATAATCTCAATCTTTTGGTATCAGTTGAGACCTGATTTGTGACCCAGTATATGGTCTCTTCTGGAGAAAGTTCCATGTGCGCTCGAGAAGAATGAGTATTCTGTTGTTTTAGGATGGAATGTTCTGTAAATATCTATGAGGTCCATCTGGTCCAATGTGTCATTCAAAGCTCTCGTTTCCTTGTTGATTTTCTGCTTAGATGATCTGTCTGTTACTGAGAGTGGAGTATTGAGGTCTCCTACAATTAACGTTTGTTATCAATATGACTCTTTATTTTGGTTAACAGTTGGCTTATATAGATGGCTGCTCCCATGTTGGGGGCATAGATATTTACAATTGTTAGATCTTCTTGTTGGATAGACCCTTTAAGAATGATATAGTGTCCTTCTGTGTCTCTTATTACAGACTTTAGTTTAAAATCTAATTTGTCTGATGTAAGAATTGCTACCCCAGCTTTCTTTTGAGGTTCACTGGCATGGAAGATGGATCTCCATCCCTTCACTTTCAGTCTGGATGTATCTTTAGGTTCAAAATGAGTCTCTTGTAGACAGCATATGGATGGGTCCTGTCTTTTTATCTAATCTGCAACCCTGTGCCGTTTTATGGGAGCATTTAGGCCGTTCACGTTGAGAGTGATTATTGAAAGATATGAATTAATTGTCATCATGTTGCCTGTGAAGACGTTATTTTTATAGATTGTCCCTGTAAACTTCTGTTGTAGATCACTCTTGGGGTCTTTCTCCTTTTATAGAACCCCCCTTGATATTTCTTGCAGGGCCGGCTTAGTGGTCACATATTCTTTCAACTTCTGCTGGTCGTGGAAGCTCTGCATCTCTCCAGCCATTCTAAATGAAAGCCTTGCCGGATAAAGTATTCTTGGCTGCATGTTCTTCTCATTTAGTACCCTGAATATGTCTTGCCAGGCCTTTCTGGCTTGCCAGGTCTCTGTGGATAGGTCTGACGTTATTCTGATGTTCCTCCCTCTGTACGTAAGGAATCTCTTCCCCCTAGCTGCCCTTAAGGTGGTTTCCTTGGTTCTAAGATTTGCAAGTTTTACTATTACATGCCGGGGTGTTGGCCTGTTTTCCTTGATCTTAGGAGGGGTCCTCCCTGCCTCTAGCACTCGAATGTTTGTTTCATTCCCCAGATTAGGGAAGTTCTCAGCTACGATTTGCTCAAATACATCTTCTAGTCCTCTCTCTCTCTCCACTCCCTCTGGGATTCCAATTATTCTGACATTGGAACGCTTCATGGTGTCACTTATTTCTCTGATTCTATTTTCATAGATTCTGAGTTGTTTTTCCCTGGCCTCCTCTTTTCCCTTTTTATCTATTATATTGTCTTCTAGGTCGCTTATTCTCTCTTCTGTCTCAGTTACCCTAGCTGTTAGATTATCTAGATTGGATTGGATCTCATTGATAACATTTTTAAGGTTTGCCAATTCACCTTTTATTTCTGCCCTTAGAGACTCTGTGTTGCCATTAATTGATTTCCCCATTCTAGCCATTGTCTTCACAATTGCTAGCCTGAATTCCATCTCTGACATCTTGGTTATATCTGCATCCATTTGTAAATCTGCAGCATAAGTCATACTCTCTGAGTCTTTTCTATTTTGGGGGCTCCTCCTTCTAGTCATTCTGTTGATGGGTGTTTGAGGGAATGTATAGAGTCCAAATTATTGACCAGAACCCAAGCAAGATGCACCTGTTTTCTTGGGACCTTAGGGTTGCTGGCCTCTTGTTTTCCCAGCCTGTCTTTGGCGGGAGGGGCCTGCTGCGCTGTTACTCAGGCAACCCTGTTTGGGCGGAGTTGCCCTGCACCCCTGTGGCGGGGGATGGGCTCAGCGGGAATCAGTCTTTGGGGCTTTTGTTCTCTGGCAGCTTTCCCTGGCGGCTTTCCGTGTTTCTTCCGCGAGTCAGAGCAGAAGAGACCGTTTCCAACCCTCTGCCTCAGAGCAGAGAGACCGCAGTCTGTTCTTCAGTGAGCTCTCCAGGCCACACTGTCTCCGTTTCTGTCCGTGCTGCTATAAACTGCAGCGTCCTGTGTTGTGCGCCCCTCCGCAGCGCTCCCAGTCCTGCCTCCAGGTTGGGGCACGTCTCTGCCCTTTGTGCTTCTAAAATCGCCAGCTGCTCCCAGTTCACGCGTGCGCGCCCGACCCCGCCGCTCCGGGTTTCCGCCGCAGGGGCTGCAGTTTGCCTGCGCGACCTCACTGCTCCGGGTTTCCACCCTGGGGGCTGCCGTAAAGTCCTTTCCCCGTGCTACAGGTCTGCGAGTCTGCGCCCCGTCTGCAGTGCGCGAGGTTGTCACTCACCGGCGGTGTAGGATCCCCACGGCCAGGCACCCTCCCGCTGCCGTTTATCCTCCGATATCTGCCCGCGGAATCACGGCTCCCCGCTTCGTACCTCAAAACCAACCGCCTACGATATTCTGTTTGTAGAGATCAGATCTTCTTACATCTCAGGCTGGTTTCGTGGGTGCTCAGGGTGGTCTGGTAGATATCCAGCTCAATTCTGGGGACCAGTTGAAATAGGGTCCCCTACTCCTCCACCATCTTCCCCCCCCGAGATTTTTGAAAAAGATTTTATTTATTTATTTGAGAAAGTGAACACGTGTAGGGGAGGGCCAGAGGGAGAAGGAGAAGCAGACTCCCTGCTGAGCAGGGAGCCCAATGCAGGCCCCAATCCTGGGACTCCGGGATCATGACCTGAGCTGAAGGCAGACACCCAACTGACTGAGCCACCCAGGCGCCCCTAGAGTTTTGAGATTTTTGAGAAAGGGCCCAGTTTAACTTGATGGAAGAGTCTACTGTAGATGTAGCTTTCATGGCCACCTTATTCTAAATGCTGAAGGAAATACTAAACAAAGTTCTGAAGAACAGCATGGAAGTGAAGAGGAAAAATCTGTGTCCTAAGATGGCCTACCGAGCCAGCAAGGGAGTCCCAGTCCCTGCCCCGGGGCTCTTCCAGGTTCTTCTATCTGCCCCACTTCTGTGGCCAAGTATGTGGAAGTAGAAGTGTATAAATTACCCGCTTTGTTTGTGCTTGGGGCTCAGACCTTTGGAGATCATTCTCCTCTGAGCCCACCGGCGTTAAATAAACCTCCTATCCTCCAAGATCTCCGGGTGCCGCTTGGTTCTTCTGTTGGGTGATCCAGTTCAGGTTCCATAACAGAAGCACACACACACGTGTGTGTAGGTGTATATATATGTATGTTTGTGTATGTATATATAATGAAATATGTACATTCTTTCTGTTGATTCATAGATATACTTTAAATGTACATATGTAAGTACATAGTTATATACTTATATATTTATATGTAATATATACGCATGCATTCTGTATAATCCGTATCTTATATATTTAAATATATACTTATATAAAGTACATGCAAGATATAAAGTACATATTCCTTTACGTGTATGTACATATATATTTTAAAATGGAACTTTAATGGATACTGATTAAATATGACTTGCTTGCTTGCTGTATGGTTGACGCCGAACAAATTAAATATTTAAATAAGAGCTTAAAAAATCAATGCCATGTCTAATTTGGCCAAGCACTAATTTCCTTATTATTTAATAATCAGCCTTGTCAGGATCTCCTCTCCGAGACCTGCAAGGTGCAAGAAGGGCCGGCCTGGGAGAGTGAAGACTTTCACCAGCATCTGCGAAGCACACAGGTGTACTGATGGAGACCACATGGTGAGTGGAGCCCTGTTCTGGGTGGTGAAAGACGTAGGAAAACGAACACCCACCTGCCCCTTTCTGGGCTGTTCTTCACTACCAGATAGCATGCTCAGTGTCTTTCTTGCCTCACCCCCTTTCATCTTCTCAGAAGGGACTGCCCCATTTTACAGATGCCAGAGTTGAGACTCAGAGGTGCCCGCCCAAAGGTGCACAGCGACGAGGTGGCTGGGCCAGGTCTGAGACCAACACTCAGTTACTGAACTGCCCCACTACCCTCCCAGCTCTGCCCTCAAACTGCTCACCAAAGGCAAGAGGCTGAATGCATGTGAACTGGCTTGGGCAGATTAAAGGTGTTGAATGTTTCCATATTCTTAATTTTGGCCTTGAAGTGGGAAGGCAAATGTAGCGGATTCTCCAGAGGAACATGTGGGAAGAAACATTTCATTGCTAAATTTGGCAATACTAATTAAATAACAAGTGGAGGTTTCCTATCATTGTTCACAACACCATGTCTTTCCACACCCCTGGGCCTTCATAGGCTCTGTTCCCACCACCTTGAATGCCCTCCCCTCTCTCCTGCCTTCCTGACTGTCTCAGACAAACGTGTCTGCTCCCCTGCATGTCAGGAAAATCTTTTTCCAAATCCATTTTCAATTGTCCTCGTTGCTTTCTTAAGAACATTCAGTAGCTCGCTCCTGCCTCTAGAATAAAACAAAAGTCTGTCAGATGTGGAGCTCTAGGGGGTGAGGAAAAAATGTCCGCTGCTCAACCAGCCTCCTTCTAACTAAGGTCAGTGGGAGGGAGGCAAGTGGTAGGAGTCCCCGATGTGTTGCATTGCCAAAGTGGCCCCAACCTCTCACTCTCCTGGGGCCATGCCCCTGGCAATGTGATTTTCTTGCTCTTTCCATGAAGAGGTGAAGTATATTTCCCCCTTCCTTGAATCTGGCTGGACTTGTGACTTGCTGTGGCCAAAAGAAGGTCGTGGAAATGAGGAACTTACCCCTCAAGAGGACTTGTAGCTTCTCTTTCTCTTGAGACCCTGCCTAAGCGCCATGTGGACAAGCCTAGGCGAGCCTATTGAATGTTGAAAGCCATGCAGACCATTAACCCTGGTATCCAGGCTGGCAGCCCTCTGTCCTTCAGACATGTGAGAGAGGTCATCCTAAACCAGTCAGCCCCCAGCCAGCCTGCCATCTGAGCAAGGATGCATGGGTGAGCCCAGTCACAGAGCTGAGCCCAGTCCAGATCAACACAACTGCCCAGTTGACCTATAGATGTGTGAGCAATAGTCAGTGCTTATTGTTTGAGCTCCTAAGTTTTGGAATGATTTGTTACATGACATTCTTTGGCAATGGATAACTCATACAGACTGTGGACAAGCAAGGTTAGAGGGACAACCCATGGTTAACCCACGGGGGATTGCAGTTCAAACCTGGGCTGTCATGATGATTGCATTGGGCTTCCTCAAACAGCTGTATTGGCCATGGAGGTGTCCAAGTGAACACCCGAGGCACTGCCCTGACCCTGGGGATCTCCAGAGAGACAGCCCAGGCACACCCCTTCTTTCCACATTGCTAGCCTTTCACTAGAGTGATTTTGTCATCCCTCTGGCCCTTCCTAGCCAAAAGCAGGCACCTCTATATGTACGCCATTCAAGGCAGACTGTAGGATATACTGAGTAGTACAAATACAACGACGCTCATTTATTGAAATACCATGGGCTGGGCACTGTGCTGAGAGAGGTGCATGCATTATTATATTTACTCCTCACAATAAGCTGTTATTGTCCCCATTTTATTTTATTTATTTATTTTCAAAGATTTTATTTATTTGTCAGAGAGAGAGAGCGAGCGAGCACACAAGCAGGGGGAACAGCAGGCAGAAGAAGCAGGCTCCCTGCTGAGCAGGGAGCCCAATGCAGGGCTCAGTCCCAGGACCTGTGATCATGACCTGAGCCAAAGGCAGGCACTTAACTGACTGAGCCACCCAGGTGTCCCTATTGTCCCCATTTTAAAGAAGAGGAATCTGAAGCATCGGGATAAGGAGCCACTTTTCACTTAGGAGGCAGAATCAGAATTCAAACTCAGGTCTGCTGCTTCCAAAGCCCTGCTCTTACCCATGACCCTTGACTATCATTTATTCCTGACTAACAGAAAAGTGCAGATAAAAAGCATGATGGTTAATTTTATGTGTCAACTTGGTGGGGCCAAGTGGTGCTCAGATATTTGGTCAAACATTTTGCTGGATGTTTCTGTGTGGGTGTTTTGGATAAGAAAATTGGTGGCCTTTGGGTAAAGCAGAATGTCCCCTATATGGTGGGTGGGCCTCACCCAATCAGTTGAAGGCCTAACTAGCACGAAAAGAGTGACATTCCTGAGCAAGAGAGAATTCTCCAGCAGATTGCCTTTGGACTTGAACTGGAACCCTGGCTCTTCTGGGTCTCCAGCTTGCCAGCCCACCCTGCAGATTTTAGACTTGCCAGCCTCCATTGTTGCGTGAGCCAATTAATTCTCTATAATAATCTCTTTCTCTCTCTTCATATTCTATTGGTCCTGTTTCTCTGGAGGACCCTGACTGATACAAAAAGGAACTGAGTTAACTGACCCGGTTTTCACTGGTTCTTTAGCTGACTCATTTGTTAGTACCATTGGCTCAAGTTTTCTGGTATAACATTGTCTGTTACTTTGCAACGTGATTTCTGTTGGTGGCTGAAAATGCTAACTGATCACCAAGCTCCTTTTCTTTTCTTCCCAGGATCCAGTTAAGCTCCACTTCCCAACCCCTCTTGTACTGGCATGAGGCCATGTGACTGCATTATGCTAATGTGATGTGGGCACACGGGACATCTGCTGCTTCAGGACATAAAAACTGCCCGTGAGTGCTTCCCCTCCTGCAGTTTGATGTGGACAAGCATGGTAACTCTGGAAATGAGTGTCACAGATGGAAGAAGCCCATGACCCTGAATCGCCACCTGGAGGGGAGCTGTTACACTAGGAATACGTGGAGGAACTGGTAGGCGAATGATAAATAACTTTTATTGTGTTCAGTCACTAAGATTTGGGAATGTATTTGTTACAGCTGCTGGAATAACCTGAACTAGTGAACTTTAATTTTATTCTTATTGAATATTAGTAGCTGCTGCTTGATATCTTTTCTGGAAGGAGAATTTCAAATAGTAAGTAAGTGAAATAAATGAATGTGAAGGGTGCCATAAATACTAAGGAGATGTTTGGGTGACCGGGTGACCACAAGGATGTTGGGTGACAAAGCCATCCTTAAGAATAGGAAAAAAAGTCTGTCTTGTCTGATCTCTTATTCTCTACCCTCCACTCAGGTTCGTATGGTGTGTGGGAGGGCCTTTAGGCATTGGCAGATTTAATGCACACTCTGAGGCTGGTGGGTTGAAGTGGTTCTGTTAACAGCATTGGGTCTGGTTGACATTTTGGTGCTTCTATTTTGGCTCAGTTTATTATTATTATTTTAAAAATACCAACGAATTCAATGAATAACACAATGAATCTCATATGACCACTATCCAACTCTATCAAAGCCAAGTGTTTTTCATACTTTAGATTTTCTTGTGGGTATACTATCATTTATTCAATCGGCCATCTACTGATAGACATTTGGTTGTTTTTATTCTTTTGTCCTGTGCATACACATACAATTAATATTATGCCATATTTGATTAATTTTTTTTGTGAATCAGCTTAAAGGAAAATACAGATATGTTTTTTTCCCCAAACTGCTTAATATATCTCTAAAAAAAATGATAGTATCCTAAATAACCACAAGGCCATTATCACATATAATTAACAAAATGGTAGTTGGTTTTCAGGGAGAGCAGGAAGACAAAACCATTGCTGTGATGGTAAGAGTGAAAACTAAGGCAGCAGCAGTGTGCAGAGAAAATAGGAAATTGATTCAAGAGACATTTAGGGAATGGGTGTTACTCAGCAAGATTTGGTGATATAATGAGCATTTTTAATGTCATTCTCTTAAGATACCTTCAATTTGCCCATAAGGGTAAATTAAATCTCTTTTGACCATATTCCTATTTTTATTCTAGTATAGACTATATATTTAAAAATTTTAAAGCATATGTCTTGAGGAAAATTAATCCTTGAGGGAACAAAAAGAGGTAGAATGAAGAACATGTACCCTATTTGTCAAAGAGAGTCTGGTCACACCAGAAAATTAAATGGCAGAATAAATACATAGTACAGTTATAGTCTCCAGCCTAATCCCCACCTTCCTGAGCAAAGCAAAGTGCATATTTCTGTGCATTACCAGTTAAGACATCCTGGATATTCACATGATCAAAGGAGTCTGTAATTACAAGGGTACATTCCATGTATTTTATATTGGCATAAATTTTTTTTTTATGGAAATAAATCTTTACCAATAATATCAAAGCTGTCCCTGAGGCCATACCTCTCTTTGCTTCCTCAGAAGTGACCACTGTACTAAGTTGATGCTTGGACTGCATGTGCATGTTTTCATACAATTACTTTATAATCAGCTATACATAATAATCATATATGCCACTACTTGCTTGTTTTCAAACTCTATATAAATGTTTTATAGTATATAATCTCTTTAAAATTTGCATTTTTTGCTTGAATTTCTGAGGTTTATTCATAAATTCATGTGCATTCATTTTTACCACTGTGTAGTGGTGCTGTGTAGTAGTCCATTTATAAATATGCTGCAATTTACTTATTCATATTCCTAGTGATAGGCATTTAGGTTATTTGCAATTTGCTTTCTATTACAAATAATTTGAAAAGAAGCATTCTTGTACGTTATTACCTTGTGCACATGTGTGACAGTTCCTCTGGGGTATGTAGTAAGGGTGAAAACAGGTTTTTGGATATATATTACCTCCTGCAGAGTGGGAGAGTGTCAACACTTATTATCATCAAACTTGACCATTTGTGCATATCCAAATGCTGTGAAATGGTATCTCATTGTTTCATTTTGCAATTTCCTCATTGCTAGAAATGTTGAGCATCTTTTCATATGTGAATTAGCCCAGGTGTTCTGTTAATCATCTGTGCATAACTTTGGCCCATTTTTTTCTATTGAGTTATCTTTTTTCATTGATTTGTAGCTGTTCTTTATATATTTTGGATACTAACCCTTTTGGCTCACAGAACTTGCTGTATCTATCTTCAAGTCTATGGCTTGTCTTTTAACTTTGTTTATTGTGATTTTGAACCAAAGTGTGTAATTTTAACTTAGTTTTCTCAATCTTATCCTTTTCCTTGTGGTTTAGTGTCTTGTTTAAGAAATCCATCCCTAGCCCAGGATCATAAAGATGTTTTCTTACATCTTAATTCTAAAAGATTTATATACATTTAGGTCAAAATTCTCCTAGAATTCATTTATGCTTGGTGTGTGGGGTGGTCACCTATTTTTCCCATATGTATAACTAGCACCATTTGTTGACTATCATTGCACCATCCTTTTTTCATTGTTTTTATTGCCACCTTGGTCGTTTATTAAGATGGCAGTCTGCTTTTGTATGGTGGTCTGCTTCTGGTTTTCTCTTCTGTTTCTTTGATCTTTTTTTCTCTCTCTATGTTAACCCTTCTCTCTCATGATTATTATGGTTTTATAATGTTTTGATATCTGGCAGGCAGAATTTCCCCATCTTGCTGTTGTGGTTCATCTTCCCCTTCTCTTTTATTTCTTCTTTATATTCATTCTCCTCCTCCTTCTTTGTCTTACTATATTCTTGGTCCTTTTCTATTCCATATCAATTTTGGGATCATTTGGTCTAGTTTCACAGAAAAATACTGTTGAGACTTAAGTTGAAATTGCATTGAATAAACAGATTAACTTGATATCTTTATATTCTTCCATCTTCCCATCCAGGAAGTTAGTAGGCAGCTCCATTCATTCAGGATTTCTTTTATGTTTTCTAAATTTTATAATTTTCTCCTTAATGTTCTCATGTATCTTTTCTTAGATTTATAATTATTTCATTGGCTATGAGATGTGGCATGGTGTCAAATAAAAGAGATGATAGACAGCATTCTTATTGCACCCAGAATTGAAGAGAACGCCATCAAAGTTTCAACATTAGGAATAATGTTTGTAAACTGGTGGTTACCAGAGGGGAGGGGGTGGGAAAAATAGGTGAAGGGGATTAAGAGGTTCAAACTTACAGTTATAAAATGGATAAATCACATGCAGCATGGGGAATATAGTCAATAATATTGTAATGGTGTTTCATGGTAATGGATGGTGACTATACTTATCACAGTGTGCACAGCTTAATGTATGGAGTTGTTGAATCACTATGTTGTGCACATGAAATTAATGTGGATTGTTTGTCAGCTATACTTCCTCCTCCCCACAAAAAAGAAGAATGTTTGCTGTAGGTTTTTAGTAAATAGTGTTATCTTCAATTCAATAATTATCTCTTCAACTGCACCCAGGCTAGATTTTACCACATTCATTGGAATTTCATTCCAAAGGCTATATTTCCCAATTGCAGTTGTTCCTTCTCATATTAATATTTATTTTTGCTTGTTCCCCCATCATTTATTTTTCTTTTTAAATGGATGTTATCCATGCACTTATCCCTCTAAGCAAACTAAACATAATTTACTTTAATGTCTTTTTCAAGACTCTCAAACCATAAGAGATTCTGAACTCTAGGAAACAAACAGGTTTGTTGGAGGGGAGATTGATGGAGGGAGGGATAATTCAGCAATGGGCATTAAGGAGGGCACTTGATGTAATGAACACTGGGTGTTATATGCAGCTGATGAATCACTAAATTCTACCTTTGAAACTAATTAAAAAAAAGAAAAAAAGACTCTCCATAAAATTAATTTCACCTGATATAAATTCATGTCTTGATTTTTAAATTGTGTTTGATTTTTTTTTTCAGATATTTTGGAATGTTAGTTTGTAGGCTAATTTTGAGTTGGAGGGTTTTTTTTTTTTTTTTCCGTTTTCTTTCTCTCTCTTCCTTTGGGCTCCTTTCCTGGTTATTGGTCCCATGGTTGTTTTAATGGACTCCTTAGTTCTATATCCCACAGCCAAGGTTTATAATGGTGTTTTAGGACTCTGGATTCACAGAAATATTGGAGATAAGGTGGCTTCATTCAGCAAGCCAGTGGGCAACTTGGCCAGTTTCATGGACATGAGGCTCTAACCTCCAGTCTCCCTAGGTCTACAGATTCTTACACAACCAGAGCTCTATAGCAGTTAGCTACAGTCTTTTCAGCCATGTCTTTGGAGAAAGATACTTTAATATTAGATGTATTGGAGCTGAAATGCAGAGATCAATCATGTTTGCTGGCTCATACCCAATGCTCTCTCCAAGGGTAAGCCCAAAGGTTTGGATAGGGGAGCATGTACAGCTGCTTCTGGGGAAAATCCCAAGTCTGCTGGCAAGCATTCAGTACTTTCTGGAGAATTGAAGAGGCTTTCCATCTTTCTAACACTAGATGCTAGGCCCTTCTCCACAGATCAACCTTATTTCATGCATTTAAGCTATCTTTGGATATAACTCCTCTTTCGATCAGAGTGCAGAAACACAAGCACCAGATTCTGGCCAGAAAGTTTAACCTTGAGCTACTGTTTTCTAGTGTCTGTCAAAGGCTTGGATGAGAGATTGAATGGCTGAGAAAGATGGGTGAGGTCATCCATAGTTGGGTCTTCCATTGACTCCTTTGGCATAAACTCTCCTCATTTTCTAGCTAGTTGGAGAACCTTTGTCTTAGCTCCTGCAGACATCCCTTCACTGAATTTCACAATTATATTTGCCACCATTTAGGGAATGCCTACCATGTGTCATGTTTGGAAACAAGTATTCTGTATGCGTGTCTCTAGTCCTTCACACAAACCTTCTAGGTGGAGTTTCAGGCCCATTTTACAGATGGGGAAAAGTATTCAGGGGTCACTTAATCTATTCCAACCAATTAACATACTACATTTGTCCATCATAATCTGCTATATTTTTCTCCCTTAAGGAAAGAATTATTGCTACCTGAGGGCCATAAAAATCCCCCATATGGCATGCATAACATTAGTTTCCAAGGTAGAAATGACTACACCAACATACAGAGATTTCTTTTATAGTCTATATAATTCTCTCCATAACCCCCACCTCTGTGTTATATCTATTTCTTTTAGCTGAGGGGAAACATTTAAATAATGAACATTTGTCTAATCCGGGTAGGGGACCGGAGATTTTTTAAAAAAGCAACTGTGTGGTATTTCACCAGTGGCTCACAATAGCTCACAAAATTATACTATGTTGGATTTCACTGTGCTTTGGTTTGGGTAGAGAGACAGTTGATTGCAAACAGCAGTGTTTGAGTTTATATCAGCTTATGAGGTTGTCTCAAAGCTCACATGAGAGAAAAAGTTAGATTAGGTCTTTGAAAGCAGTTTGCACTTGATTAGCCAGGAGGTGATTTCAGAATTAGTTTCATAAAGACAGGAGGGAAAGAAGTTCGTCTATTTCTAAACCATTGAGTGTCACCTGGGTAAAGCAACAGTTTCCATCAATGTGCAAATATCCAACCAGAAACGTCCGTTTTTCTCACGGGTTCTTTTTTGGCCTGTTGCATAGCGTTCTTCAAAATGAAATATGACTTCTAATAAGAAAAAAAGTTAACCACTGAAAATCTTTCTTATTTGAAGGTTTAACTAATGCTATCAATCAAAGGAGCTCACGTAGAGCTCCGTGTCCCTCAGCATCCGTTTATCCTTCTTCCTCCCCTCGCCCCCATTTTGGTTGCTTGAGTAATAAATGTCTTCTCCCTTCCTGAATTTATAGTAAACTCTTTGTGGCCAGGAATTGCCCCTAATCCAGAATCTCTTACTCTTTAGGGTTTACGAGAGAGAGTGTGTGGCACGTTGTGATGCCCCATAAATTCTGCCGATGGCAGGGATGACATTTCAGTGGTGAACGCCTGTCAAAGAAATGCTATGCAAGAGGGATTTTTAGGGACAGCAGTACAGTAATGGAATACAGATCTGCGATGCATCACCAAACATTGACCTAAAACCGAGCCAGGCTGGGAGATTATTGACAAAGCGTGGGCTGCAAACCTTGGAAGAAGCAGGCTGCTCTAAATCAGGCAGGTGTCAAGGCCACTCAACACGTCAGCGTGGCTGAGAAGGTCTGCCGCCCATCCATCAACCAGCCAATCAATATGCATTGAGTGCCAGCAAGGAAAAACATGTAATGCTAGATCTCGATACCACACAGGAAATCAGTTATATCTGTTTTGCATATTTTGATGCTCATTAAATGTGGATTATTTTCTACCTTTTTACAAATTGGGTTACCCCTACCACTACTATGTTATTATTTTGCTTGGCTGTCAGTATTTCTCTGATTACAAGCTAGGACAAAATTATACTCCTTTTACAAATTTCTCAACTGTGTTTCAAATATATCCTCGGAGCTCGGATACTGCAGGTAATTATTAAATGGTTCACAGTAGAATAAATACACTTGCTCTGCTTAACAAGGAATAATCCTACAAAATCAAATTAAGCACAGGGCAAGAAATTCTAATATACATATCCCCTAAAAGCAGTTCTGCATATGCATGAAGTTTGCTTTCATAAACAGTCCTTGGCTGGGAGTTTTGAATATGTTCTTCAAGAAATGTGCACTCAGAGGAAAACCAGTTAACAAAGAAGTACAGAGGAGATGATAGGCTAGTTTAAAGTGTGAGGAGAGCCCAGGAGAGACACTCTGCTGTTGAACTCAGTTTCCCGACCAGGAGAACACTTTGCTCACTCGCTGGAGAGTGCACTTCGTGCATTTTATTTTCTATTTCCCATGGCAAAGCGAAGCCCATGATGGAGAGCCACTGTGTTTTCCTGCCCAGCAATTGCTTCTGAGTTCTAAGCTGCATCTGAGGACACCTGTGCGGCAGGAATAGCAATAGCAGCAAGCTCATTGCTGGTCAACACCCATCAGCCCTTTATCGGAGTTTCGGAGTGTGCTGAAACTAGCATTTCTCGAGAGCCCCTGGTCTGCTGAGCAGAGATGGGTGTCGGATTTGGCGCCCATGCCCAGAGGAGAACACCTGAAGAAACCGGCATGCCTTGGTGGCTGCATAGCTGGCCCGAGGCTCATGCTGGATTGGCAGTAAGCACAGCTCCAGCCAAAGGCAGATGCTGGGCTCAGGACTCCCAAAGCCTCCAGGTAACAACATTCCCTGGGTACAATGGGAGAAGGGTCCTCATCTATGTCTCGGGCCCAGTTTCTGACCCAATCACAAAATCTCTCCTCCTTTCTCCTAGCAACCTGTGTAAATCCTTCATGCACACCTCTTCCATGAAGCCTTCTTGGAAGCCTTCTTAGAATGCTGCCCCTGTCCTAGTCTCTAACTCCCAGATCAGGTGTCCAGGCTAACTCCTGAACATGTCTGCACCTCCTGCCTTCCCTCCTTCACCTAAATATACCCCTTAACTCCACCAGTGACCTTCATTCAAATCTTAGACCAAATGCCACCTCTTCAGGGAAGCCTCTCAGCTTCTCCAGCCAGAGATAATTTTGCACTTCTCCGTGCTCTCCAAGGCATCTTTGTTATGAGGCAGTGCATGCAATGGCCCCCTCACTGGTGTCAAATCCTGTCTCCACCACTTATTAGCTGTGTGAACTTGCACAAGTTACTTAGCCTTTCTGTGCCTCCATTTTCAAAATGGGGATAATCCTGGTAATAGCCATTTCAAAGGGTTATTATGAGAATCAATTAAAGGGATACATGCAAAGCACTTAAAACAGTGCCTTGAGCATAGCAACAGCTCAATAGGCATTAGCTCTCCTTGTGTTATTTTAGCCCTGGCTGTGCTTAGCACTGTGGTGATTTGGGCATCTGTCTCTGTTCATAGGACATTTTGCAAGCTCCTCAGAAGCTTGCACACCAACACTAATGGTTTCATAAAGACTTAACTAAATTACACCCTATGCTTTTTAAATGTACTTCTTATTATGGAAAAAGTTAGAGATCTACAAAAGTAGAGTGGAATCTCATGTACCCATCCCAGGCTTTAACAATTACCCATGACAATGTTATTTTCTGTATTTGCCCACTCATTTTCCTTCCTCCTGCCCCAGGCCCTACGTTATACTGTAGAAAATACCAGGCAAATATTTCACCCAGAGGGAATTTTTAATAAACGTGTCCTACACTCATGGGAAGGATGCTATATTCAACATCTCCTTGTGCCAAGAAGGAATTATCTCCAAGACAGACCCAACCTTTTGGACCACAGATCCTCCCAGTGCTGTGGACTTTAACTTTGCCCCACCTTCTTTCCAGAAGCATTGACAATAGTAATTATGTTTTGAGAGGCCATGATTTGAACTGGTACCATCCGGTCTTTGTAATAACAAACCATGGCGGATGAGGATCTTCAAGCATGACTTGATAATTGGGAAAATCCCATTTATAGGTCAAAATGGGTCCTGTATCTTGCATCAGTGGCTTTCTAAGAGGCCAGGATCATATGTGCCTGACTCATTAAACTGTGTCTCAGGCAATTGGATACCTGGGGATATTCACCACTGACAATGAAGAATTGTATTGCAGTAAGCCCTGATGAGTCCTTGTTAGAGGATTTTAGCCAGTTTCAAATTGAACTTTCAAGAGCAAGTTTGCAGATGAAAATACTTAAAATAGACTTCTCTGCTTTTTTTTTTCTTTCTTGTTTGTGTATTTAAAGAATATTCTTACAGCATATCCCACAGGAAGACTTGCTCAGGGAGGTTGTGTTTGGGTTCAGAAAATGGGATGTGGTGGGGTAGGGGTGGAAACCATTGTGTTGGTGGTATTTTTGTGCCTGAATCAATCCGTCAAAGATTAATTTAGTATCTACTAGCTGCAGAGAGAAGGTAAGTGACACACCTATTGGTACTGCCTTGATATGGTGTGGATTATTGATAATCAGCCATGCTGAAGCCGGGCACTCCCTCTTGGTCCTCTTCAGTACAATGTTCCAAACCACCATCACCAATTATGTCTCGCCCCTGGCTTAGTGACATCTATTTGGTAACTTCACATCCCTGTGTCTGGAAATGGTTTATTTGCTAAGGGTATGTCAGGATCTAGGATTGTAAGTCACGGAAGGTACGAGACGCTTTGTGTCGGAAGTTCTCAGACCTTTTTGATATATCCTCATCCCCTAAACACACTTCCAGACAATGCATGATAATTTTAAAGCAGCTTTGGAAGTTGATAAAGAGTAAACTGTGCTATTGGACATCAGCAATGATCTTTTTAAAAATGTTGCAAATTTGTTTTGTTCTCCTTTATTCTTTTCTGTATTTTCTGTAATTGCCAAGCCCGCAACCCAAGTGCACTTTCTGTACCCCAGACATACTCTGGTCAACTTGCTAATTGTAAGAATAGAGTCTAAGCTGCCTGGTCCACTGGAGACCCATCCTTGGCCACCCTCTGGCCATCATGCTTTCTGTCTTTTATAATAAAAATGATGTTTATAAAAGAATGGTACAATTTGGATTTAGAAACACGTCTGCAGCTTGGGTTCAAGCGTTGGCTCTGACACATACTAGTTGTTTGACCAGGAAGTCATGCCACCTTGCTGAGCCTGTTTCTTTATTTCTGAACAGAGAATGGCAACATTTATTTTATCTACATGAGTTTGCCATGGGAAGTCAAAGTGATGTCCATGTATTGTTACACCATTAATTGAAGTTCATATGTTCTTATGAACTTCACCCAAGAACGTCAATAATAAGCAAGCACTAGGCTTAAAACCTCATTGATTCTGAGGGAGCAGGTCATGCATATTTATTTCTTGATATTTCTTATAAGCAATCAACCATCTAGGCAAGAATTTTACTTACAGAAAAAAGAGACTAAATATTTACATGTTTAGTAGCAGGACAGGCTGAAGAAAAGTCACAACTTTGGATGGACCATTGAGTAGTTTAACAGGATAGGATGCCAAGCAATACTTCAACCCTATGAGTTGATAATACTGCATTGTATATTTGGCTAAGAGACTAAATCTTAAAAGTCCTCATCCCAAGAAAAAATATTTTTTTGTTACTATGTATGGTGTCAGGTACTAAGTAGACTTAATGTAGTGATCATTTTGTAATATATGCAAATATCAAATCACTATGTTGTATACCTGAAATTAATATAATGTTCTGTATCGATTGTACCTCAATTTAAAGAATACTTCAAACCTTTGCCAATAATACTTACTATTTAGTTGAAAGAAACTACATGAGCTCTTATAAGTTTACAGCAGAAACACTTTTCAAAAACATTTGGACACAGAGCAGAGAGGCACAATAGTTCTTTTCAACAGATCAAGTGAAATCAGTGTGTTTTAAATCATCTTGTGGTGAGTTGAAAAGGATTTCTTATTATTTCTACTTTCTTTTATCTTTTTTTTTTTAAAGATTTTATTTATTTATTTGAGAGAGAGAGAATGAGAGACAGAGAGCATGAGAGGGAGGAGAGTCAGAGGGAGAAGCAGACTCCCCGCTGAGCAGGGAGCCCGATGTGGGACTCGATCCCGGGACTCCAGGATCATGACCTGAGCCGAAGGCAGTCGCTTAACCAACTGAGCCACCCAGGCGCCCCTCTTTTATCTTTAATAAAGTGGCAAATAACTCCCAATTCAAGAGAACAAAATAGTCAAAAGACAATTTTAGAGGAACATTGCCATATTAATAAAATCCAAGAATTTAGAGAATGTAGCTATGAAGGAGAAAAATCACAATATAATTTAGTGAAGCACTGAGATTATTTTGCTGGTGATGCTCACGCTTTAAAAACAGAATCAAATAAGTCTAAAGTCTAAAGTCAAAGACAGCCCACTAGGCCCAGTTTACCTGTTGAACCAGTCGTCTGTGTATCGAGGGTAAGGATAGGGGTCATTGCCGCTGAAGTCATAGCTGGCCTCGGCATTCTGAAAAACACAAGGTGTCTCATAAGTTTAATCAAGCCAGATGTAGAGGCAAGAGAAAATGCTGCAAGACATGACTGTTTTATGTTTACAGCCCTCTATGGAGTGCTGTGTTAATGTTCCGCTCTGGACCAGCCCTCACCAAATGGTGCCAGAGCTGGTGTGTCCTTGGATCTCTCTGTTCTCACTTTATCCTCTTTCAGGGTTCCTCATCCCATTCTACTTCAGGCCCTCAAAGAACTAGCAAATTTGAGTCGTGTGCTCTCCAGGACTGTCTCCCATTTTAAGTTGAGTTACCACCTGTGGGTAAATGGGGTTCACCTGGAATCCAGGACTTATGTTTCCTTGGATTGATGGTCAGAAGGTTCGAGATCTTATGTCACAAGTGAGGCAATTGCTGGAGTTTTCTTGCTTTATGCAGAAGGCTCACTTCCAGCTCCTGGCTTCAGACTGACATAGGCTTGTCTCCTTTAATACTTATGGGTGTGAAACCCCTGCCCAAACCCCTAACATCGGCACAATACCAACTTCATTTACTCACTCAACAAATGTCAGTAAGAGTCTAACATATGCCAGAGACTTTTCCAAATATGGGAATACAGTAGTGACATCCCTGCCCTCATGTAATTTACAGCCCAGTTGGGGGGACAGACATAAATCAAATGAAGAAACAAATAAGTAGACAATTACAAACTGGGAGTACTCTTATACCCTACAGTATTAAGTTCAAAGCTTAAGTTCTACTCATCCAACACCTCCACCTTTTCCACTGAGAGTCCTTCACCCCCAGAAATCAATTCCATATCCACTTAAATTATTTTCCATTTTGGTCTTTAGTTGATCAACCTTTTATTTTGGTCCATGATGGGAGATGATCTACCTCCTTTTGGTGACTAATCCATCCCTTTCCACTGCCTTGTCTGTTTGCCTGGGATGCTAAAAATGAGAATCCCATTTTTCTCTGCTTTGTTTTTGAGTTCTGCAGTAAAGCTCCGGAGGGTTTCTTGGTCCACAGTATACAGTGAGCTGGGAAGCACTGGGTTAGAGGTATATTCCAATGTGGGCATTTCTTGATTCCATGGGTCTTAAGACATTTTCAAGAATTGTGCCCTTTCATGAGGTAAAACACTTCAGTCTGCAAACCTGATGTATTAGTGGCATAATGTTTTTAAGAGCACATTGATGAATTCCATTAGTTTGTGTTTCCATTTGTTGGATGACAAAGGGCAATTAGTCACCAGTAATTGTAGTAATCAGAATTATAATACTAATTTATTTAAATAAATGTTGTGTTTGGGATAGATGTCACCCTGAAATTAAAAAAAATTTTTTCCCCAAGCGTTTATTTAAATTCCAGTTAATTAACATATAGTGTATTATAAGTTTCAGGTGTAGAATTTAGTGATTCATCACTTACATATAATACCCAGCACTCATCACAACAAGTGCCCTCCTTAATGCCCATCACCCATTTAACCTATCTATAGTTATGAGTCTGTTTTTTGGTTTGCCTCTCTTTTCTTTGCCCCTTTGTTAATCTGTTTTGTTTCTTAAATTCCACATATGAGTGAAATCATATGGTATTTGTCTTTCTCTGACTGACTTATTTTGTTTAGCATAATACTCTCTAGCTCCATCCACGTTGTAGCAAATGGCAAGATTTCATTCTTTTTTTTTATCACTGAATAATATTCCATTGTATATATATACTACATCTTCCTTATCCATTCATCTGTCCATGGACATTTGGGCTCTTTTCATAATTTGGCTACTGTTGATAATGCTGCTATAAACATCAGAGTGCATGTATCCCTTTGAATTAGTATTTTTGTATCCTTTGGGTAAATACCTAGTAGTGCAATTGCTGGGTCGTAGGGTAGTTCTATGCTTAACTTTTTGAGGAAACTCCATACTACCTTCCAGATTGGCTGCACCAGTTTGCATTCCCACCAACAGTGTAAGAGTGTTCCCCTTTCTCTGCATCCTTGCTAACATCTGTTTTTTTCTGAGTTGTTAATTTTAGCCATTCTGACCGGTGTGAGGTGATATCTCACTGTAGTTTTGATTTGTATTTCCCTGATGATGAGTTATGTTGAGCATCTTTTCATGTGTCGGTGGGCCATCTGTATGTCTTCTTTGGAAAAATGTCTATTCACATCTTCTGCCCATTTTTTAATTGGATTATTCATTTTTGGGATGTTGAGTTTTAGAAGTTCTTTATAGATTTTGGATACTAACCCTTTATCAAATATGTCATTTGCAAATATCTTCTCCCATTCTGTGGGTTGCCTCTTTGTTTTGTTGACTATTCCCTTTGCTGTGCAGAAGCTTTTTATATCTTGATGAAGTCCCAATAGTTTACTTTTGCTTTTGCTTCCCTTGCCTCAGGAGACACATCTAGTAATAAGTTGCTACAGCTGATGACAAAAAGGTTGTTGCTTCTAGGATTTTGATGGATTCCTGTCTCACTTTTAGGTCTTTCATCTATATTGAATTTATTTCTGTGTATTTATTTAAGAATTTTGGGCCTTAGTGAGGTATAATTGATATACTTCACAATGTAATGAGCTTGGGCATATGCATATACCTATGATCACATCACTACAACCAAGGTGCTAAAACATGTTCACCACCTTCCCACATTTCCTTGTGTTCTTTTGTGTCTGTTATTTTTGATTTTGCCTTGGTGAGAACTTTTGACATGAGAGCTATCCTTTTATCACTGTTTAAAGTATATAATACCATATTGTTGGCTGTGTTGCAAAACACAGCTCTAGAACTTACTCATTAGCATAACAGAAACTTCATACCCATCGAAAACCAATTCCTCATTTTCCACTTTCCCCTAACCCATTCAAAATTTGGACCAATCCTTGTATCTTTGGTGTTGAACAAGCTTATCCTTTATTCTAGAATCTAGGTCTTCCTTTAATACCTGGTCATCAGAGAGGACATCCTTCTGTCTCCTCTGGCCGTAATTATTGGCTCTAAATGATCTGCTCCTCCTTCTTCCCTTAGATCCCAAACTACTCTCATTTACCTTTTAAAAAAGTTTGATTCTCAATCTGGTCTATATTTCCTGTCTCTGGGAGACCCACTCAGATTTGGCATGTTTTTTGTTTTATTTTCTTTTGTTTTTACTTTTCTTGAACTGTTTGGATTTCAGTTCTTTTGAGGGATACTATTTTGAAATAGTAACTATGCTCAGTTACCCTTAACCTTCTCTGAGTTTTTGGGACAAGAGTATTCTTAGATAGATTTGGGGGATGGACTATGGAGAGAAATCCAAGTTAATACTTTTTCTTTGGGGTTTCAAAGCTGAGGTTGAAACCTAAGCAATAGATTTGGAAGACTATTTGCTAAGCCTGGTTTGTTTCTCCATAGAAGGGAGAAAAATCACCTTGTCTAAGGCAAGTTGAATGGAAAATTCAACAAGTAGCCATTGTGGGACCCCCCGAAGGGTTGCAGAGTGCTACCTCTTTCTTCTGAGCTGTGTTCTGGAGTGGGATGGAGGTGTGTTGGAATGTCCAACCTCGGAGAGGTCTGGGACTCATCTTAGAACAGGCCTATGTTGCTGCAGATCAGCAGCGGCTCTCAGGGGTGTCTTAGCTCAGAAACTTGGGGTGGCCCCACTCTGCGTTCCTCTGACCATCAGTATGGAGCAGCAGGCAGCAGGAATATTCTGTGGGAGGCTGAGGGTGGTGAGAGTGTGACAGAGAGAACCAACTGGCCTAGAAATTTCAAGGGTCAGGACACTGAGGATCCAGGGTTCAGGCAGGATCCATATGGACTGACAACCAAGGCCAGTGGGAATGGGGGTGCAGGAGTGGAATCTAGGGGTACAGACGATGAGACACAAACACCAGAACCCCTGCACCCTCTCCTAATGCTGTGCTGGTCCTTTGAAGCTCAAGGACAATCCTGGAGACAGGAGGGTGGGGGCAACACCTGAGTTAACCAAGGTCAAATTTCTGCCTTGAGTGAGGGCAATTAGGCTGGCAGATAGAAGTTAAATTCCATTAGAGAAAAGAAAAATTGGAATTTTCTGCACCTCTGGGTTTGCTGCCTGATTGCACGGTTCACAAGCTTTTCACCCTGATTCACTTTTCTGGTTGATAATAATTGTCCATGGTCTTGGCTGAGGCCTCTGGGCTCTAACCTGGTTCTGGATAAAAGCGCTTGCCCTAAGACGTTTGGGGGCTGGAAAGCGTACTGCACAGAGCTCACAGCAGAACTTGCAGCCGAGAGTCCAAGGAATTCTGGGACCACTTTTCTAAGAAGGGAAAGACCACGTATTGTCTGGGGTCAAATTCACCTTTGAGTGTTGAGATGGTTGGTGACATACAAACTCTGTTTTGTTGTTTTTTAATTAATTTGATGACTAATGCTTAATTCCTTGTGTAACAGTCTACACTGAGTGTTACCAAAGGCAAACAGTGGTGCTTGTTTGGCTGTAAGTCTTTTAGCTAAAAATCAAATGGTTTATAGCAAGAAAGAACAGTGAGCAATTTCTTGTAAGCATTTTGTTTATCCTTTTATAGCCAAAACCGAATCTTTTATGGATTTGAATTACAATGTTGCCTTCCATAAAATTATTTGTGTAAGCGAATAAATTAAACCGGCCTTGAGTTATGCTGGAATTTTCTAAAATAGCCATTAAGGTGGACATTTAGGGGGAAGTAGTGTCTTTGTAAATTTAATGCTCTGGTCATCCCACGCTAAGCCTGTGGCTTGTTTTGGTTTGAATTCTTCCATAACTTTTTTTGCAAATGCATTAGTCTATTTTCTTGCTTTAGAAAATACTAGCTGTTTGGTGAACATAATTTAATCATTGATGATTCAGGATCAGGATTATTCAGAGTCATCACGAATAACTTGAATTATCATTGTACCATCATGCAGAAAGTGAGAAGACTGGACTGAATCCAAACTGACCTCAAGGCTTCCCTGGAAGTTATTTCTGGAAGAAACTTCTGATAATGGCTCATTTCTCTTATAAGAGTTGAGTGCAGGAGGAAAAAAAAAGCCCTCTGGTATTTAATAACTCTAAGGCTTGATTTCTGAATATTTGAATGCATAGTCAGAAATCAAGACTAGATTAGCCTGTAGAAAGGAACTTTAATGATTATGACTTTGGCTGTTGTTTGTACTGGGCACGTTTCCATCAGATGGCTTGCCTGCACACTAAGCTAGGAAAGGACAGGAACTTACTTAATCTCAAGAAATCTTCTGACTTCTTATGTTTGAGGTGCTGCCTTTGTGCAGCCCCCAAAGTCACAGACTGACCAATGGCATGCATCAGATGCCAGGGCTGGTCTCACCATGAAAGCTGGTGGTGAACACAGTGGCAACTATGCCCCTTGCTTTAACCCTCTCAGAGAAGCTTCTAAGACCCCTGAGACCAAACCTGTCTCTGGTACTGCCACTCTTCCCCCCGACCCCAAGTCTGGAATTTAATGCCTTTGGGATCCGTGGACTTTCCTTGCTGGGTTGTACACAATGAATGGGTCTATAGGCATCAGTTTGGAGTAGAGAAAAGGAGAGAGGCCTTCAAATCAAACAGATCTGGTTTCAAACCTAGGCTGTTTGGTCTTGGCAGTTTTCTTGTTTTCTGGAAACCACAGTTTCCTCATCTTTAAAATGCAGATGATAAAACCAAGTACTTGGTTGTTGTGAGGACAAAATGAAAGAACCAGTTTAAGCTGGCAAGTACATTGCCCAACAGCGTGGGCATTCTCTCACCTCTGACTTCTTCTGTGTCCTTCACTTTCTTTGATCACCTACAGCAAGAGTCACAAAATATGGCATGTGCCAAATCTGGCCCTCTACCTATTTTTGTAAATAAAGTTTTATTGGCACACAATCATGTCAATCTGTTTTATTGCCAATGACTGTTTCCACACTATAACAGCAGGCTTGTGACAGGATCCCACAAATCTTAAAATATTTACTACCTTTTAGAGAAAGAGTTTGCCAACCCTTCACTGTCATCCTAGGCCTCTCAGGTCTGTAGGTTGCCCTCTGAGAGCCTGAGGCCTACACCCAATCCTTGTCTTCTGGGGGCCTGCTCTGAGACATATCTGTCCCATGTCCAATTCCTTTTGGTGGGCTGTAGCTGCTGAAAAGGAATCTGATATCAACTAGCCTCACTACATTGCTAAGAGTTTGATGTTTACCTCTCTTGGGTCTCACGCCAATCCAAAGTGGGTCCTCAGGTGTGACTTTGGTCAGAAACTGACAGGGGCTCTCATGGAGGCAGAAGAGAGCATCCTCCTGGGATGGCGAGGAAGCCCCAACATTGTTTCCACCGTCCCCATCCATCGCTGGTTGAAGGATGCTTCTAGGGGCAACAGCCCCCTAGTTCCTTGTCTTTCCATCTACAAGTGTCCTGTCTGTCCCCGTGGTCAGAACATCATTCTTGGCAGGTGCTTGCAGAGAATAGGCCTTCGGCACGCAGAGGTGATCACCAGGTAATATGGTGTGTGCCATACAAGGCCTTACTCATCTTTCATTTTTGTGATGCTTCCTTGACATTCTTACAACACCAAGCTTTCATAATAGGCCAATACAGTTAACATGGGAGGCCGCTGCTGTGTGAGTGAACAGATATTTTTAGAGCACTGAGGAACAACCTCTGTGGTCTGACTACAAAATTAGAAAAGTGGTATCTTTAATTGGGGCTACTATGGACAGTTGTCTAGGTTGTGCCTTGCATAAGGGCACATACCCAAGGGGAGCAACTAAAGGCTGCACTGGACTCCACAAGCCATGTGCCCTGGGGTAGGGCTTGGGGGGGTGGTGGGCACTCTTTTCTCATTTGTTTGTCCAGAAGGAGGGTGCTGTTTTGCAACTCACCCACCAGGAGGGAGTGTTTTTTCAATTTCACATAAATGCATGTAAGTCCGAGCACATCTATGAACCATGGCAAGAAGTAGATCTCCCTAGTTAGCATCATATATAAGCTCAGACTTCAAAGAAATTGTACCAGAGAGACAAGATGTCCCCTGTGAAATGTCAGGTAATACCAGACTTAACTAATATCTCAAACAATAGGAGTATTATGAGTACAGCATGGCATATGATTAATCGCCAATGAGATTCCAATAGCTATAGGCACTCAGAACAAGAAAGTACAACCATCCCATTTGTCCCTTTATTCTGACTTCTCCTTTCCCTGAAGGTGTTTGACCAAATAACCCAGCTAGGAGCTATGTAACCGTATTAGCTGAAATTGCACTGCGCTCATGGACTAATGAAAGAGAAGTGAGCTTCCCCAGATAGACTTGCAAACTGCAACCATATTGCCCCAGAACAAAGCTCATCTGTATGGAAACTGAGCAGCAAAATAGCCCAGTCCATTAGAATCTAAAGAATTTTGCTATTGTGCCTACTTGCATCAAATATGGTCATGGCTGAATGTTCCCAACTGTGCCTATTTTGATTTTCCCCAAATAATTCTCCCACATGCACTGCTTTAATGATAATGTTCAGCTCACTTTTGACTGAAACCAACATTAAAGGGATTTATGTCTATATTAAGTCTGGCTGTAAAACTTAATGAAATTTAACATTTCTCCAGCGCTCAGAAATTAAAAAAAAAAGGTGCATAGTCAGAAAATTGTTTGAAATCTTTCTTTTATCCCCCTGAGATGGCCAGAGTTGTGCATTTTTCCAGTGACGGAGTGTTCTCTGATGGTGGATTTGACACCTCCTACCATCACTTCCTTCCTCCTGTAAATTCCAGTAACTTCTGCAGTCCCTGGAGTATTCTTGGGGTGAGAGAACAAGGTAACATCCTAGTCGGGCTGGGCAAGGATCACTATGCCCCCAAGCCATGTCCTGGACAACTGGGCTTCTTCTATTTTCCAAAGCTTCCTTTGGCCCTCAGGGTCACTCTTCTTGGCAGATCTGAGAGAGGTTCTAAGCACTACACATAAGAGGAGGGAGGAGTATTAATTCCCAATGGTTAACACAGAGCCTTAAATTAAGAATGAGTGTCTTTTCGCTTTCATAGGATGTAAAATTCTCTCATTTTATTTAATAGTCTCTAAAACCCTGTGGGATAGGAGAGCAGAAGTATTGAAGTATTGAAGGAAGAGGTGGGGTTATCTCCAAGAAACAGTCAAAGCCATACTTCTGGATGGCTACTGTAGAGTTATCTCTGCCTGTCCACGTCTTGACTTCTCTGGTTATTTTAAGAGGCCCAAGAAGCCTGTATTAGGCTGGATGAGGGCGATTCCCACCCATGTATTTTAAGAGCTGTCCTGAAAGTGTGAAATCTTGGGGCTGACCTGATGCATTGAGGAGAAGCTGCCATTTACTGTAATTAGTCTCCGAGAGCTGGCTCTACGACAGGGTCCAAGACTTGTTCAGAAAGAATTTGTGTCTTTATTTTTGTTAGCTGTCAACCCAGATTTAGCATTTTGTTCAATTCTGACTGTAGATTCCAAGCCACCATATTATTAGCAGGACTGTGAGCTTGTCACCCATGTATACTTTCATATCGCATTATAGTAGTTGCTGATAGGCTGAAATAGCTTTTCTACTCATTTCTACCTGCCACTAAATGTTGTTGATTAATGCATTAAGAAAGAATGATACACACTACCATTCGGCACAGGTGTATTTTTACACACTGAAAACTGCATTTCAGTATAATTGCTTTCTTTGATTATCTCATGTAATTTATTTTATGAATTTAAAACATTATTCTGAGAATGAGGGGAGACATTTGTGTACCGGCTGGTTGGTACAGTTTCTCAGAAGAGAAATTTGGCAATATCTATCCAAATAAAAGACACACAGACTCTTTGACCCAGCTGTCCCACTTGGAACCATTTATCTTAAAGCTACACTTGCACATATACGAAAGACTTGCTTTTCAAGGTATTCATGGCAGTATGATTATAAATGTGAAAGACCAGAAGCAGTTTCAGTGCCCAACAGCAGGGACAACCAAAGTAAATGATGGGGTCCCCCTAAGATGCAAACTCTGCAGCCCCCTCCAAGAATGAGGGGCCAAGCCTACCATGAACTCATTCCTAGGAAATACTGTGTGTAGAACAGAGTGCCTTGTAAGCTCCCATTTGCATGCAAGAGAAGGATATTCTTGGTAGTAAATGCATACTCTACAGAGGGGTGTGGGGTCTACGGTGGAAGGAAGACATAATTTCCATGACATAACCTTTTATTCTGTGTAAAAAAATTTTTTTTGCCATATAATAACAGGTAACCCATAATGAGTGCAAAGGGCCCTTTTAGATGCTTTGTATGCATCAGCTCCTTCTTATGATATCCTTATGTGGTAGGCACTCTCGTTCTGTGAGCAAGAAAACCCAGGCACAGAGATGTTGAGTATTTTGCCCGAGGTCACACAGATGAAAAGAAACAGAGTAGGGATTTAGACCAGGTAGTCTGGCTCCAGAGGCTTCTCCCCTAACCATGCAGTCTTGCGGCTCTGCATAAGAACCATAACCAGCACCTTCTAGTGCATGCATTGTTTAAAAGAGAAAAACAAATACCTAGTAAATAGAAAGGGACAATTTAGTGGATTTACTCCCTACAATGTCAATGGGACATTCTGTCCAAATCCGAGCACGTACATTGAGCCAATAATTTAACTCCCACCCCGGGACACAACTCACTCAAGAGCCGGGAGGCACATTTCCTCCCTTTGTATGATCCGTTCATTTTTCAGACCCAGCATAGTTTGGTTTCGTAAATTCTCTCATCCAAGGTAGGTACGATGCCTTGGAGGCCTCAAGCCGCAAACATGCCTTCAAAGAGAAAGCTCATTTTCCTGCTCTCAGCAGCAAGTCTCAAGCTACTCCCTTTTCCTCTGTTGATTATGTTGTTCCTCTTAGAAGTAGGACTTTTTTTGAGAAACAGATATTACACTGTATGTGAGACAAACAGCAGTGATGAGTGGAGTCCTCAGAAACTGAAATCTTGAAAATACTTCTTCTTCTTCTTTTTTTTTTTCCTCCAGAGCCTCTTCAGCACTATCTGGTGGCCCGTGGATTTCTGAGTGCAGTTTGAAAATCACTGGCCCAGAGTGTTGTTCCGTGAGATGCTCGCCCGCGGTGCTTTCTGTAACATCAGACCGTGACTTCCTCTGAAGCACTCCTCCATCCTTCTTATTATGCCAACGACAGGTCCCCATCGAGTGTGCCATGTCTTTCATGCCTCCCTATTCCTGGCCATCCATCTCCTTATCTGACGGAGGCAAGCACGGGCAGGCAGGGCATCCGGCTTGGGTTATTTTCATTGTATTTATTTTGACAGCTACTTCCATTTATCTCAAGGGATATTGGTGATCTGTTTGAAATAGTGATTTATAGTTTCCCTTGAAAACACATTCATTTATGTTAAAGAAGTGAGTCAATTTAAGGAAATCAGCTCGGTAAATAATAGCACCACTGCAAAAATTGTGCAGGTGTGTTATGACAGGTCATGCTTGGCAAAGCCTGGGATAAAGCAACGGTAGTATTTCTGGGCTTCAGATCCTCCTGTTATTAGCAGAGTCAGCAGAATTGAGTATCTGCACAGGGGATCTAAAGGAGTAATGGGAAAGACTTTCTGTCCTCCAATCTCGATCTTGTAGCTTGGCATTTCAATGTTAGAGCTTCAATTCTTTACATTCTATAGGCTCTTGGCCTTCCTTCATGCTTTCAGCCTATCATTTATTTATTTTTTTCAGTGAACAAGTATTTCTTGTGTACCAACTGTTTGCCAGGCACTGTAGAGTAGCAAGTCACTTTTGGAGAAGAAGATCTCTTAGGATCTCCTAGACCTGGGATGCCTTGCCTTTAGCCCTGGTGAGTGAATACATTAATTATGGACTGACGCCTGAGTTTTCAACAACATTTTGGTTAGCAGCTAACTGTGCTTCTCAACTTAGGCTGCTCAGTAGAATTGCCTGGGACCTTCTAGATGTATGAATGCATGAGTGACCCCTGGATTCTTATTTAATTGATCTGGGGCGGGGTTTGGGCATCAGTAGTTTAAAAAAAAAGTCTCTGCAGGTGATTCAGATGTTCATCTGAGCTAACACCTTTGTTCATTGCTTATATTCTGGCCCTCTTGCTGTGTCCAGTGTGGTCCATGGACGAGTAGCACTGACATCACCCGAGAACTTGTTAGAAAAGGGAAGTCTTAGGCTATATCGTGGACTGGCTGAATCTGAATCTGCATTTTAATCAAACGTCCAGGGAATTCATGTGTGCACAGATTTTTCTATTTGTAAAATGGATGCATAGGGTCAGTTTTGCCTGTGGCCCTTCGCTTCCCCTCTAAGCATCCATAATCTCCCTGTTGCAACCTTCTCCTCTCACTGTCCCTTCTCTCTCTTCCACCTAAATTCTCCAGCAGGAAGAAACTGAATTGGTAAGTCATTCATATTTTAGCACGAATAAGTTCAGTTCAGTGCCCTTTGCAATATTATTTGCTTTAACAGAAGAGAATGGACATCAGAAAGAGCCAAAGAACTCAATTTCTAGTAGTAGAGATTGAAGAGTGATATTTTGGAAGCATGAGGAGCTTCTTGGCATCTCTCAGAGTGAACTGCTTTCTATGGAGAAAGTTCCGAGAATGGAGTTGTCACAATGGATTCCTTGGTTCTTCAGGCCCTTCCTGATGAACCAAGGAAAACAAGAAAGAAGATAAAATGTGTGGTCACTACACGCAGTATTATTGTTTTCTCTGTACTTCTAGCAGGGAGAGCTGTTGCGGGGATGGATTCCGCAAAAAAGAAGAGTGAAAGTTCAAAGTGAAGGTTTTCCTGCTGTTAAATGATTTTTGATGAATATTAAGGTTTGAATTATTTTTTGCTGCCTGCGGCTTAAAATAAAGTTCCTGTCAAAACTTTAACAAAAACTCCTAATTATAGACAAAACTAAATGCGAAGCTGCTTTAACAGCGATTGGAATTAAAACATTTCTTTTAAAATGTGTGTATATTTCAGTGCACGCTTAGTTTGACACCCCGCCTCTTTCCTGAAAAGAAACAACACGTGTTTCCTGGATTCTAAACAACATGTGTTTCCTGGATTCTAGCAAGTGACACAGACAAACTGAAGTTAAAGATGTAGTAGGATATCATTTGGTTTTAGCAAAAATGAGGGTCCACAGAGGGAACCGCAAGTGTGCTCTGATTCTGTGTGCAGTCATCACGTGGTCTCATAGCCCAAAGTCAACCTCTTTGAGTATAGATATTCCTCCAAGCCAATCCTGGCGCACCACCTGCCCTAGCACCGGTCAGTCCTCCCAGCCCCTGGCCAGCCTTGCTGGATTCTCCCCTTCCCCAGGGCCCTTCACTGCCAAGGTGTCCCTGTGTCCCCACAATGGCAAAGTTGACCTTGAGGGAGTTGTACAAAAGCTGCTCAAGGTAGTGTCTCAAGCCTTTGTCACGTCATTACCCGTCACTTCAAGAGAGGCTGACACAAAGGCAAGGGCTAATTTCAGGTTAAAGGAAAAGAAAGAATGTGGGTTTAAGAAAGGAAGTCCAAGTTCACCTTGATAACTTAATGAGAGGGTGAGGAGAGCCATCCCACACGGTGAGTGCAGGGATGTCCTTTGGGACCCAGGATGGAGAGGGGGCGGCTGGAAGTTGGGCTTACAGTAGCTGCTGTTGGACCTCACACCTAGCCCTGGAGGGAAGATCGAAGGGGCTGGGAGTAGCCTGCTCATCAGGCTATTCAAGCCTGCTTCTCGAAGTTCCACAAAGAGCGAGGGTGCTCTCAGGCCCTGCAGTAACAACCGTGTAAATCAGCAGGACGAGAGCAAGACACCGTTTTGGAAAAAGAATCAGAAGAGCACGTAGCAGCCTGGGTCTAAATTTGTGTTGTCAAGGTGATGAGGTGCAAGTTGATTTGTGTTTCCCTCTTTTGACTGGGTGTTCTGCGATGTCGTAGAGATGGATGATCACAGCTTCCCTTCCCTTGGGTCTTCTGTGAGGGTTTTGCTTGCCTTTGAATGGCTGCTGAGGTCCATGGCCACTACCTAGGAGTTCAGATATCCTGGGAGAGAGGGAGACACTGGTTTACAGCCCTCCCTGTGTGATTGATTATACAACTTCAGTATCACCTGCCTCTCCTTTTTCAGTCCTAAAAATAGCAAAGAGTTCATTGATAATTGAGTCACCTCATCGAAGGAGTTGTTTTGTCCAAATGTTATTTATTGGAGACTGTCTGAAGCCCATCTTACACAATGTTTTTTCCTCCTGTCAAAAGCATAGCAACATGAATAAGTAGATCATACAGGGGTCTGTGGTTAATAGACCTACAGATACAAGTTTTAGGTATAAACCACATACATGTATAATTCAATACAAATTAATTTTGGTTGAGCCTCACAATAGTTTTGAGAATTGAGTCTTGTAACTCCCCCGTTTTACAGGTAGGAAGACTGAGGCTCTTGTGATTTGCTCAAGGTTTTCCAGTTAGAAGTGGTTGAGTTCGTATTAGAAATGAGATCTTCTGACTCAGATTCATTCTCTTCTCTCTGTACTGCATGGGATCTACAGATCTTTCCGACCATAAGAAGTGGGGAAAAAATGACAGGACTGATAATCTTGCTTATCCCAGTGCCCTTGAAATTGGGTGGGAACGTTCATACCCAAGATACATGATATAGCAGCAAAAGGTGGGGGGGGGGCGGGGGGGTGGTGTGTGGTTCTCAGGGCTTTTCTTGGCCACTCATTTTCTCATCCATTATAAATCAAACTCAAAATCTTTCGGCATTTTTTTCACTTGTCTTTTTTTTCCCCCCAAAACAGTTAATCTCTGCTTTAGTGATTCTTTTTAGGATAACCTTGCTAATGGGAGATGATGGAAACAGTGTTATGACCTTGGGAGAGAAGCAAAAAGGAAGACGAGGCACACTGTAAATATCTCCAGCGTTCATGGCAGAAAAAAAAAGCTAAGTGGATCAGTTCCCTTTCATGAAGTTGTTTGAGTCTTACCTTTGAATACGCCCAATTTCATGTTCCCAGCTAATGTGAAATGCGACACAGGAAAGGACTGATCCCCAACTGTTCTGGAGAAAGATTAAATGCACTTCTGGTTCCTTTCATAGCTATTCATCATTTTAATTGGTTTTGAAGCCAAAAAAACTTGACAGCACTTGTGATGGGAATCCAACTTCATAATTCATAAACTCTGGAAAAGTGATTACAGCCTTCATTTGGAGGCTGTGCACACACCTTATTAAGTTGTTACAAGGATGGAACACCAGGATCCACATTAATCATACAGTTGCTTTGTGCATGGGGGTGGCACCAGTTGAAGTATGGACACTAGTTTTTTGGGGAAGGAAATCCAGTGCTCTAGACCTTTTGGGGATGACATGCCCTTGCCCATGGTGGTCCTTGCCACCCCACTACCATCGCCAGCCCCGGCATTTCTAAGAACCATGAGAATGCTCATTTGCCCCCTTGCCTTTCCAGTCCATGGCCTTCTCCCCCTACTCCAATGACTCCCCTTCGGCTCCATCTTAGCATCTCCCTTTTGATCTCATAACCCAGAACAGTGACTCTGTCCCAATCACAGAAGCGTCTCTTTTTCCACTCTCCACTCCCTCCCACCCCCTCCTTCACGCATCACCACATCTCCCACCACGGCCAGCAAATCCCCTGCCCACTCCACTTTCTGTGTCTTCTCCATCCTATTTACATTTGCACATTTTCTATCAACATCGAACCACATTCCCTGGAGTTTGCAGCATCAAGTTCTCACTCCTTAGCTTCACCCCGAGGCCATTCATTATTGGCAGACAACTAATTTCTCTCTAGCTCAGGGGTCCCCCAACTTTTTCCGGAAGGGCCAGATGGTAAATGTTTTAGGCTTTGTGGGTCATATGGTCTCTGTCACAATTACTCACTGCTGCTTTTGTAGTGGGAAAGTGGACATCAAAGATGTGTGAACAAGTATGTGTGGCTGTGTTCCCATAAAACCTGATTTATGAAGAACAAACACGGAAAGGCAGTGGGTGGGCTGTAGTTTGTAGTTGTGGGCTGTTTGTTGTGAGTTGAACTGTGTCTGCCAAAAAGATTTGTTGAAGTCATAACCCTGGTGTGGAAGACTAAATCCCCCGTGAACATGACCTTATTTGGAAATAGCACTTTTGCAGATGTAAACAAATTAAATGAGGCCATACTCAGATTACAGTGGGCCCTAAATCTGATGACTGGTGTCTTTATAAGAATGCCATGCAGTATACATATACAACGGAATATTATGCAGCCATCAAAAAATGAAATCTTGCCATTTGCGATGACATGGGTGGAACTAGAGGGTGTTATGCTAAGTGAAATAAGTCAATCAGGGACAATTATCATATGATCTCACTGATATGTGGAATTTGAGAAACAAGGTAGAGGATCATAGTGGAAGGGAGGGAAAAATGAAATAAGACGAAACCAGAAAGGGAGACAAACCGTAAGAGACTCTTAATCTCAGGAAACAAACTGAGGGTTGCTGGAGTGGGAGAGGGTGGGAGGGATGGGGTGACTGGGTGATGGACATTGGGGAGGGTATGTGCAATGGAGAGTGCTGTGAATTGTGTAAGACTGATAAATCACAGATGTGTGATTAACAAATAATACATTATATGTTAATTAAAAAAGAAGAAGAAATTTAAAAAAAGAATGCCATGTGAAAGGATAGAGACAGAGACTCAGAAGTAGGGCAATGCCAGCTGGAGGTGGAGACAGAGATTGGAATGATGGGTCTACAAGGGTTGCCCACAACCACCAGAGACCAGGAGAGAGGCATGGAACCAATTCTCCCTGAGAGTCTCCAGAAGAACCAGCCATGTTTTTACCTTGATTTCGGACTTCTGGCCTCTAGAACTGTCAAAGAATACATTCCTGTTGTGATAAGCCACCCAGTTTGCAATAATTTTTTACAGCAGCCCTAGGAAATGAGTATACAGCTCTAGGCTCTAGCGTTATCTTCTTCCACTCCCCTGTAAGCAGCTCCATCCATGCCCATCCTCCGTGCTGTTTTATCTGTCGAGAGTTCTCTCCTCTCTAAAGCAGGCTAACTTGAATCAGCTCAACTATAACCTCATTTAAGAAGATCCCTCCCCATGTGACCTTCTGCTTTGGCTAGATATCCATCCACAATACTTCCCTCCATTTTCCATCACCTCCAGTTTATTGTAAGTTGTTCAAGGATGTGAACTATGTCTTACTTGATGCCACTATGGACATAGTGGATGTCAGTGCACGTTCAATGAATGAATGAATGAACTAATTACAAGCAAATGATTGCCTAAAATCATTTGTTCACTTAGTATCATTTGATATTATGGGAGTTATCAGGTGGAGCTTGCTCATTTTCTATACATTAACTAAATTATAAAAATAAGACCATTTGTTTTTGGAATTGGGCAGAACAACACAAGTATGCTTCCAAGGGTTTCCAAACCTCTAAGATTCACCTTTTTATTAGTTGTGTTTTTGTGCATTAAATGTTGATTTTCCCAAACCTCCTTTTTTATGTGCTGGTGTCATATTACTTTATTTATACCATGATTAGCTATGATAGTGCTGTATGCAGCATTATTTGCATATTTTAATTGCATTTTGCCCTTATTATTTTGGAAAAACAAGTGGAAAGTGGAAAAAAGAAATAAGCTGACATTAGATATAAAAATAGAGGTCTTATATACTTAATTCAATTGAAACAATATAGAAATCATTATGTGTGTTGCAAATGGCAAATCTTTAGCTTCAATTGAATACTCATTGAATTTAACTCAGCTGTGTTCAATTGCAATAGAAAAGAAAAATTTTTAAATATTTTATCTTTTCGAAGGCAAGTCATCAAAAATTATATCTAAAGTTCAGATTTATAGGGATTGTATAATTGTGATTTTTTTTTAGCTTTCTGGGAATATAATCACATTATAAAGTCACATTTAATGAGCAAATTTGGGAACTGCATATGTTTTCAAAAAATTTCAAATGGAAAAATAATCAGAATTCCATTTAAACTTATTTCCTTCAGTTAAAAATCCCAGTATCTATTTGCTATTTGTCCAGAAATCTTTATGAAACTTTTAAGATACAAAAATTGATGGGAAGAAAGGAAATGGAGTGTCCTGGTTTAGCTTGATTAAGCCATTCTTCCCCTCCCCCCCCATGAGCAAGTGATTTTCTTGAGTCATTGGACTGAAAGCATCAGAGTCCATTCTTTATTCCATGCTGGCAACACAGCTGGAATGGAAGGCCAGACAAGACCAGATTATAGCCTGTTCACTCCCAGACTCATGCTACATAAGTGAGAACAGTGTTCATGGAGAAGAGTATTCAACCCCAGGAGCCACTGAACTATTTCTAGGCTCCTTGTACTCCAAGGAGATTAAATAGCAATTGGGTTACCATATGGCCCAGCAATCCCAAGATAAAGGAAATCTTATTCATACAAAAACCTGCATAGGAGTATACATGATGATTTTATTTATAATTGCCCAAACTGGAGGTCACCCAAGTGTCCCATAACTGGAGAATGGATACACTGTGGTTCATGCACTTGATGGAATACTACATGGCAACAAAAAAGGAACAAGTATTGATATATACAACCACGTGGATGAATCACAAATGCAATGACAACAGCCAGGTTGAAGAGGCTAGAATTCCAGTATATGATATTCTCTAGAGAAGGCACAACTACAGAACAGAAAGTAGATCTGTGGTTGTAAGGGACTGAGGGTGGGGTCTTCAGAGGAGCTAACCACAAGGGGAAGCATGAGTCAAGATATTTGGCGTGATGGGGATGTTCTATCTCTTGATTGTGGTGGTGGTGATGTGATTTTATGCATTTGTCCAACTCATAGAACGTTGCACCAAAAAGAATAAATTTTACTTTCTGTAAAAAGAAAAAAGTGAATGGAAAACCAGCAATTAGCTTTCTGACTAGAGCGGTTACAAGTGATAATAAGTCAGTGCTCTTATCCTGCTGAAGTATGATAGACGATTTCTAGTTAAAGCTTTGGAATGTACTGTCTTCTTCCTGAAATATTTTTTCTTTTCTTTTTTTTCTTCTATTCTAAAGACCTATTTCCAACAAAATTTACTACTGGGTGGGTCATGGATTCTCTCTGACTTGGTCAGCAAGATGCTGAAGTGCTGGATTTGGTGTTTTTCCCATTTGTCCATTTCATCACAGGGACACGTTTCCTTCAGGGTCATGTTCTTTCAGGTTCAGAAAGAGTTTATCTCCATTTGAGGAGAAAAAAAATACCTTGGGGGATATAGCCAAAATGTGTTTGTTAAAAAGCATCCTATTTCTTGAAAGGCGAACTCTTCCAGATGGGGGTTCTTTGGGATGTGGAGGCAGGATGGAACTCTGTTTCTGAGAACCCAACATACATCCTGCAGGATGAAAGCTTCATCCTTTTCTCAATCCGAACCCATTTCTCACCTTCCCATCCCCACCAGCGGCTCATTACTCAGCATTTCAACTGAGGCTTGGCTGGCAAGAGAGGTTCCCTTCAATTCATCTTCATCTCTGGTTAATTACTGTAATTGATATAACCCTGTTTTCTATCCCTAAATCTATTAACCAGCAAATGTTCAAGTCATAGGCTCTCGACTCTCATTAATCTCATTGCTTACCAGTTTTTTTTAAAATCATGTATTTTATTTCCTCATTATGGAAATTTCAAGTTAGCAGTGAAAATAGGGACATGTTGGCCTCAGCATCACTTTTGCTTTTCAAGGGCATTGGAGAGTCTTTGAACATTGCAACATTCCCTTCACTTTATTTTCCCTATGAGATCAGAAGGAGAAGTGATGCTTTTGGAAGGACTGTAAATTGATTCAATCTTTTCAGAGAATAATTTGATAAGCTTTATCAAAATTAAAATTGCATGTACTGCTTGACCCAGAAATTTCACCTCTAAGAATTCATTCTGAAAGGATAGTCACACAAGAATTCAAAGACTTATGGCCAACGAAATATATTCATCCCATAGTTTATAGTAGCAGAACACTGGGGGAGAATCAAAAAGTTAAATTTTAGGGGCTTAGTTGAATAAATTACGGTGTATCCATACTATGGGAGAGAATATGTTGTTACATAACAAGGCAGGTTGCACAATATGATCCACTGTATGATTCCAGTTTTGGGGAAAAAAAATCTGGAAGATTCACACAAAACAGCCACATCATTAAAATTGGGAAGTGAGTGGGGATTGTGGAGGAGGGGTGGGAGTGGGAAGAGAAGGGAGCTGGCGGTTTTTATTTTATCTACTCTTCTGTAACGTCTAAATCTTTTTTATGATGAGCAAGTTTCCTTCTATATTAAAAATGCAAATATGGAAAAAAGCAGGAGTAATGTGGCTCTAAGGATTTAGTAATCATGATTAAACAACACCCCCCTCAGCCTGCACAGCGACTGGAAAGTTTCTAAGTGTCTTGGCATCTCTTTCCTTCTTTTATGCTTGAGACAACCTAGGGAGGTAGGTGGGCATATGTATCTTCTCCTAGGGGCAGTGAACACGCAGATCTTCCAGGACATGGACCGTTCCCATTCCTGCTCTTCCCTCAATCCTGGGGCATTCTCAGTAGTAACTGATTTCTAAAATAACTCTTTAGCCTAAAGTTATTTTAAAAAATTGTACTTTTAAAATTGACATATAATTCACTGTAGCAAAGTCGGTGGTGCTAAGGGTGCAGCTGGGTGAGTTTTGGCAATGTGTACACCCATGAAACCATCATTGCAGTCAAGATGGAGGACATTTCCATCTCTTGGAAAGTTCTCTCATGCCCTTCTGAGTTTATCTCCACCCACCTCGGTCAACCACTATTCTGAGTAGAACCAGAGAGTAGGTACTTCTCTTTGTTTGTCCCCAGCCTTCTTTAGCTAACATAGTGTTCTTGAGATCTGCCTATTTTCTTGTATGCATTAGTAGTTTGTTCCTTTGGTTGGGGAATGGTATTCCATTGTATGAACACACCCCAATTTTATTTATCCATTCACTTGTTGATGGGCATTTGAATTATTTCCAGTTCTTGCAAATATGAATAAAGCTGCTATGAACATTCTTGTATATGTCTCTTTACGGACATATGCTTTGGTAAATACTTAGGGAGTGGGATTGCGGGTTGTACGGTAAGCATGTGTTTAACTTTGTAAGTGACTGCCAAACCTTTTCTCAAAGGGATTACCCCATTTGGCATTCTCCTGAACAATGTATGAGGTTGCAGGTAGGTTTTTCCCCCTGCAAATACCTACCTTTGTGTACCTCTGTAGGTATTTTCCTCTAGAGCAAAGGCAGAAGGAAATTTTCAGCAGCAGTGAACATGGTACTGAGCTTTTCCTGAGTTCAGTCCCTGCCCCTTCCCAAATTATAGACACGCCAGATAAATGAGTCCTGGTCCCTGTCCCAGGACATACGTCCTCTCTCTCTGTTTTTTTAGCTGGTGGTCCCTGGAGCTGCAAAGTCTAAGTAGCTCTAGGCCTTAGCATACTTTCCTATCCTTTCCATGTATTTACTTCTTTAGGTTCATGTGGTAGATTTCATTGTTGTTCACTTGAGACATCTGCTTCTCATTCTCCTGCATTCTTTATCGGTTGCTGTGTGTTGCAGGCACACAGAGCTGAGGGGACCGATGACCTGACTATTCATTCCAAGCTCCTCTGCTATAGGCACACCCCAGCCTGGCATTTCTCAAGGCATGCTGCACCCGCCATGGGCTGTTCATTGGGAGTTTTAGGGGAGGACTGTGTCTATTTTTAATGATCATCTTATTTGTATAGCCAGTGATGGTTTCCATTATGGTGATAACATACAGTTATCTTTAGAAACAATCTATTAAGTTAAAACAGTGAGTCCATTAAGTAAAAGTGATTAAATACATAATCGCACAGTAGGTCATATTTAAAAAACCCCAGGTCTGGTCCAATTCCTCACTAGCTATTAAAGACACTGAGCAATGTGGTTAATCATCATAATCAAAAGAGATTTGCTGAGCACCCATTGTCACTCAGGATATAATGAGCCCCAAAGTAGATATGGGTCTCTGCTTGGGACTGAACATAAGTGATACTGTTACTAAATATATTCCTATCAAATTCTTTGTGATGTCTAACTCTCCATGATGTGTGAAAAACCCAAGCATCCAATTAATTTCCAGATCAACGCTGCATGCTTTCTGATTAAGCATCATAAATGCTATTCAGAGCTCTCTGTGGGCTGGTCTGGGTTCCTGCTGATGGCGGAGCAAGGCATTAAGATGGCTGCTAAATCCTCCTCTGTTTCCCAAGACAAGGCTCCTTCTGGACCCTAGTGTCTGAGCTTACGAGGTGCCTAATGAGGCTAGCAGTATTTGACAATATTTTTGTCTACTCTTTTTAGAGATATCTGTTTTGCAGACATCACCTTACTTTAAGTGTTCCTGGGTTGTTTGTTTTAAGAGGGAGAGGGAAGTAATATTTAGTGAGTGTCTCCTAAATTTGGGGCACTTTACATTTTCTCTTGTTCTCTCTCTTTTAAAAAAGACGACAGCTCTTTTGCAAGTTATCTTTCTCCTAGAAAACTCCCCCATATGGTCTCCCAGCTTCCCACAATTCATCTCCAGAGCAGACAGATCTTTGAAAAATACCAAATCCAGGCATCTCCTTCCACACCCCACCACTGCCTGGAAGAAAAAGTTCCCTTTGCTTCTATGATGAAGTTGCAAATCCTTATGGTTCATAAATTCCACACAGTCAGGTCTCTTTCCTTTGGTCCAGTGTCATCTCAGGTCATTTTTTCTCCCTGGATTGATATGCTCCTCCCTTTCCCCCCACATGCACACAAGCTCTCTTTAGATCCTTGAAAGGGCTGAGCATATTCCTTCCTCAGGGCCTTTGCACAAGCTGTTTCCTCTGCTGCCAGATACCTGGCTGACTCCTCTTCATCCTTAAGGCATCAACATAAATGTTCTCTTCTGCAGGGAAGATTTCCCTCACACAGCAAACGAGATCAAGTTTCTCACATTAAACACATTTATAAGACTCAGTACTCTTCCATCATAGCAAGGCACCACAGTTATAAATAAACAATTCTTTCTGCAATTATTTATTTGGAGTCAATTTTTCCCTCCAGATGATAAGGTCCTTGAGGGTAAGCACTATGTTCACTTTATGCGTCAATGTATCCAAGCTGGCCCCCAGTGATTCTTGCCCCTTGGTATTCTTGACCTTGCATAGAGTGTCCCACAATGAAGAAGGCTGACCCATAGAACAAATAGGATATTGCAAAATGGTGGTGGGTGGCTTCTGAGGCTCGACCATGAGAGACATTGTAGCTTTCATCTTGCTTCCTCTCACATCATTTGCTCCGAGGGTGGTCAGCTGCCATGTCATGAGGATACTCAAGCAGTTCATGAAGACCCACACAGGGGGAGGAACTGAGGCATCCTGCCAGCAGCCATTCCCATGTGATTCATCTTGAAAACAGATACTCTACCCCAGTCAAAGCTTCAGATGATGTGGCCCCAGCTGATATCTTACCTACAACCCCAAGAGAGACCCTGAACCAGAACCATCCAACCAAGTTGCTTCTGCTATCCATGGATACTGTGTGAGATAAAAACTGTTATTTTATGTGTCCAAGTTTTGGAGGTTATTTGTTATGCAGCAAATATTATATAGTTAATTAATATACCGCATATTTTATTAGGTAACTAATAAACCATAGCTCCTGGTATAATATTAGCACTCAATAAATAGTTGTTGAATGAATAAATGAAAACATGTTTCTTTTACATTTGAGGAATGTAAGCCCAGAGAGGTTGATGAACTTGCCTCAAGTCACAGTAACTAAATAGCAGAGATGGCATGGAGCTCAGAGCCATATGCTTGTGTGTCCCTCCTCAGCACCATTTCTATTATACTGTTTTATCTTCCTTGAAGAGATAAATCTTAACATCTACTTGGCAAAAGGATTTTTTATGCAGAACATTTTCTGATCACACTATGGACAGGTTTACACACTGGTTATTTAGTGCAAAGATCTCCAAAATGGGCATGTGCATCTCAAGGGATGGATAAAATGATCCACTGGGGTGTGGGGATAATATATGACAACTTCCTTTTTTTAAAGCTCGATTTAAAAAAAATTACATATTTATTTTTAATTGCAGTGAAAAAAAGCATCACATGAAATTTACATCTTAACTATCTTAAAATATAGTTCGGTAGTGCTAAATATATTTGCATTGTTGAGCCAATCTCCAGAACCAATCTCCAGAACTTTTTCATCTTGCAAAACTGAAATGCTATACCTATTAAGCAGTAACTCCCTATTCCCTCCCTCCTTTCCTTCCCCAGCTCCTGGCAGCCATCACTACTTTCTGTCTCTATGAACTCAATGACTCTAGGTACCTCATGGAAATGGAAGCAAACAGTATTTGTCTTTTTGTAACTGGCTATCTCACTTAGCATAATGTCCTCAAGGTTCATCCATGTTGTAGCATGAAATAGAATTTCCTTCCTTTTTAAGACTGGGTGATATTCCATTGTGTGGATATTTTGTTTATCCATTCACTTGTCCAGGGACATTTGGGTTGCTCCCAACTTTTGGCTATTGTGACTAATGCTGCTATGGACATGGGTGTGTACTATGATGTTTTAAGTATTTTTATCTTACCTTTTAAAATTTTCTTGCTTGAATAGTTTTATGATGTGCATAGTCCATTGTTACAGTAGGACATACATACAGTGTGTGGATAAATAACTATGAACATATTCGGAGAGGCTGCTCAAAAATGTTTACAGATAGGAATATGTGATTAAAACTATGTATCTGTGAATCAGCACCTCAGGGTTGGCTTCTGGGGGGAATCCAAGGCAGTAACAAATGCTAAACTCTTTGAAATCACTCAGTCACAGTGATTAAAATAGAAAGCATCATGCATGGAAAAGGAACATAACTTTGACTTTATGTCTGTCATTCTCAAAAGTAAGTACTTGACAATTTCATTTGCTTATAAAACCAATTTAGCTTTTGTTTCTTAATCAGTGATTTTATTGGAAGAGAGGAGAATTTCATAAGATTTTAGAGTTACAACAGACAAGAACCTAATTTTCTCAGCTTACAAATGAGGATGCTAGCTCCTTGGCCATCTAGCAGCTTGCCAGATGCCAGAGTGCTGGAAAGTGGTACAGCTGTGACTGGGCCCATGTTGCAACTCTCTGGACTCCTGTTTCTAACAAAGCCATTTGCCTATGTCTTGACACATGGCTGGTTAGATCAGGGGATTTCAGCAGACTTTTTCTTAAAGGGTCAATAGTAAAAATTTTAGGCTTTTGTAGGACTGATGGTCTCTGTCGTACCTACTCTGCTCTGCCACTGTACCATGAAAGGGGCCATAGACCTTAAGTCAACAAATGAGCGTGGCTGGGTTCCGATAAAACTTTATTTATAGAAAGAGGTTGCTGGCCTGTGCGTCATGGTTTGCCAGCCTTCAAGTGAGATTATAGAGGAGACATAGGCTCTCTTTGTTTTCATGTTTAAAAGATTTTAATTTTTCAGGCTCTCCCTACAGCTCTTTAGTATTTATGAAATAACTTATTCTTAAATAACATGTAGTCACTTAGATAACAGGATAGTGTACTTTCTTTAGAACCAAAGAGTAGCTTACTTGGTCCTAAGATGTATCATTGGCTTTTGTCTGCCCCCGGTATTTCTCTTGTGTATCCTGCATGTCAGCCATGCCAGGCACTGGGGCTACTGTGTTCTGGTTGTTACTTCCAGTACTCACAGCACACATGCAGACAGGACTTCTCCTCCCCAACATATGGAAGTGAGAGTATTTTTTTCATTGTGTCAATATTAATTACTCATAATTTAATGCTCGATATTATTTTCTATATTAATTTCAACACAGTGGAATGGGTCTAATTTGGATGATAAGGTTCATTTGCATTTAAATTGGTATTTTAAGCATTCCCTGTGAGGAACAAGTAGTATCCATGATTATAATTATAAGCATTGTTTCCAAGGCAGGTTTGTTTTCTTTTGGAAGGATTTGTAAATATGGTGCATGGAGGTTAATATTGATAATGAGAACACAGGTCATTTGCTAGCTGTGGGAGCCTGGAGGGGCCCCAGCTGAGTGAAGTCAGCGTGACAAATGGTGAACTTCACATTTCACTCTTCACTAGCTGTGTGAGCTAAGGGAGATCACTAACCTCTCTGATCTTTGGTTTCCTATCTTGAGAGGTACACAGTACATACTCAACAAACGCTGGGTATCAGTACTGCTGCAATTTGAAGAAGCTGACAGAGACAAAGAGACTAAATAGAGGGGATCAAAATATTAGAGCTATGGCAGGGAGATGAGGTGGGAGAGAAAAGATGGATCTTCTTCTCTGTTGACAACAATCAACTCTCCGTGTGAGGGGATTTATGAGTGAAGACCAGCCAAGCAACAAATGAAAAGTCACAAACCAAACTGTCATGTAGGATAGGATGACTGTGATTGCTTGTGAGTGATTAGTTGAGGTGTTCATGGACCCAGGCTATGTCTTGTTCACAGGGAATATAGTCTTTGTGAAGTGCCTGGGAAGAGTCCCAATGAGGTGCTGACTATACCAAATGACTCAGTGTCTGTCTGGTCATCATGCTGACACCCACACAGAAACTGGCTCCTTCCTACTGAGTCTTCTGGAACATTCTCTACACGTTCAGCAGAGGACATGTTTGTGTCTGTGGGGCTTGGTGGAGAAAGAAGGGTGGTCCCAGATCAGTACCAGAAGGGCATCAATGGTTTTAGCATTCTGGGGAGTTTAATTTATATTTTTGGATCAATCAGCAAAGACCCATTGTTCAAATCAGTAATATGGATAATCATTATACTCCTTTGATTCTCAAGCAGAGAAGACAATCATCGGTTTTACAGATGGGGACACTGAGGACCATAAAAATCAAACAATGCATTTTTGCTCACAGTCACTCAATGGGAGTCCTTGGACTCATGCTCCCTGAATAGCTTAGATTTACACTAAACCTCTTATTTTAAAAACTGGCAACGTTTGAGCTATAAAACACAAGCCTTCTATTTCCATAGCTTAATGAAAACATCTCCCACACACTGTAATACATCTTATTCTTCTTCTGCCTAGCAGAGCACGCATTGTGGAGAGGTTGTGTGTGCACGACATTAAAAGTACAGACCTCACCATCATCCTGGGGATGATGAGGAGGAACATTGCTCAGAGCCAAGCCCTGGCTTCCTGTACTTGGCTTCAGGTTTTAAATATCTGTTGATAATTAAGGGTTCTTTCTTTGTGAAAAATAATTTCCCGTAGGTTGGGAGCCAGCAGGGTTACCATGGTTGAGAAGCTAATCTTATTTCTATGTCAGAGATTCTCTCCGCCTTGGCCATGTAGGATGGAAAATTCGGCTTTGCCCAAGTTCCTGATTGCTCAAATGTAAGGAGGTCAGGATTTCCAGAGCAAACTCAGAGATGGAGGCTTGTGAGATTTACTGAAGTGATTTATGGAAGATGTGCTCCCAGGGGAAACCGGTGAAGGAGGGGGAGAAGCAGGATAGAACATCAGAGGATGCCAGGCCAAGATGGGATTTCAGGCAAGTCCTGCTGGAGGTTCTGAGGGGTGAGTTGCACCGCAGTGTTTTCCCAGCCTGAGCCCAGGTTCTCATGCCCTGACAGGCAGTCACAGATTCAATGGTGCCAAGCGGGAGTGTCAGTTTCCAGACTTATCAGGTCTCCAAGCATGTGGGGCAAAGCAGGCTCCAGGAGCCCTTGGGCAGTCCTCCACAGAAAAGAGCAGGTGCTGGTACTTGGAGGCAAAAGTAGACCAAAGTGAGGGTGGGGGCACCCAAAAACAGTACAAAAGAGTCAGAGCAGGCCAGACATAACCTGATCCGGAGGGTTCTCTCTGGTGGCTGAATGGCAGGGGTAGGTGGCAGAGGGTGGGTTGGGAGGACCTGGCAGGGGAAGATTGTGCTCAGAGAGGGCCAAGAGGCTTGAAGCTCCCACAGAGGGACCCACAGCTGGTTCTCTGCCTGGGCTGGGTTTTGCCTGAGCACGCGGGAACATCCGGCTATGTGGCTCCGCACTGCGGTGTAAGCTGGCCCATAGAGGGGGGCGGGTACAGCCAATCTTCCAGGTGGGGGGATGCTGGAGACTTCAGTGCCAGGACTGGCTCTGCTCTAACCTGCTGTGTGCCTCTGACCAGTCACATTCCTCCGTGGCCTCAGTTTCCTCCTATGAAGTGAGATAGGGACTGGACCAGAACACCTGTCAAATCCCTAGAGTTGTTCTAGCAAAGCCTACCTTTCCATGTACCCAGGACAGACCATCCTTCCCCCATTTGCTTCAACCATATTCACTTGGAGGCATTGAAAAGAGATTAAAAATTGACAAATGCCCTCAAGTCAACTTGAAGTGAAGGCGGTATCAGCTTTGAGAAAACATGTGCTGGAGAAATGGGGATGTTAGGGGCATCTATTTCAATAAGGACTGAGAAATCTATAAAGGACTGAGAAGTCTCAGGGGATGAATTCTGGCCACATGGATTCACCTCAGCATCCACACCTGTGCTGCCTTAAGGGCTTTGATTTACTGACTTCCATGCGGAGCAGTTTTGGCCTCATTCAGGCCGTTGCTGGCCTCAGACCTGGTTTACGTGGGTCCCCACCGAGCCTGCAGAGCTGGGGTAGTGGCCAGGGGTAATGTCCTACCCTCAGCCACCTGTGAGGTTTGTGTGTTCTGTTCTCCTCCAAGTGGAGGAAACACATCATTCTCAACAAAGAGGGCCTGTTTAGTTTTCTTTTGCTGCTGTAACAAGTTACATGAACTTTTGGCATACTTTGTAACAATAGGAAAGTGGAGGGAAAACATGAAAACTTAGAATAGCACGTTAATTGGTTCTTTGAATTTCATTTTCAAAATGGTTTTCATGAATTTGTTATGTGTCCTTAGGCAGGGACAGGGAGGAGTTGAGAGCATGGACTTTGACACCTCACCATCTCAGGTTTGTGGGCTTCTGCTAAGTTCTAGCTGCATGACCTCAGGCAAGTTGCTTAAATTGCAACTTGCACCCCTTAACACAGGGTGTCCAATATGTTGGGAACAGTTCTAAGGGCCTTGTGTATACTATTTAATTGACTTATCACAACCATCAATAAGATATTGATAAGTATAATACTTATCAATAAATATTATTAACCCATTTTACAGATGAGGCACGGAGAGATTAACTTGTCTAGGGTCACATAGCTAGCAAGTACTTGGGGTGGGATTGGAACTCAGGGGGTTTGGCCCAAAAACTCTTGACTCTTATACTAAATTTCCCTGACCCTTAGTTGTAGCAGAATTATAATTTATGAGAGAGTTATTTTTGAGCTAAGAGCAACCATATTAACAAATGTAAAACCTGAAGAACAATCTGTTTTTATTAACTCAGAGGAAAAGTAAGTCATTCAGTTCATGTTCAAATCTCAACTATAATCAAGAAGGCTATATTAGTTTTCTATTGCCATATAGTGAATTACCACAAACTTAGTGGCTTAAAAGAACAGCCAATTTATTGTCTCACAGTTCTGATCATTTGCTCACAGTCTCGCCTTGCTTAAGATGTTCCTGGGGCTGCAATCTCATCTAAGGCTTGGGGTCCTCTTTCAAGTTCAGTGGTGGTTGGCTGAATTCAGTTCCCTGTGGTGGTAAGACTGAGGCCCTTAACTTCTAAGGGGTGGCCCACCATTCCCTGACGTGTGCTTTCTGCACAACATGGCAGTTTGTTTTCTTCAAAGCCAACAATGGATAGTCTCTACTGCTTAAAATTACTCTTACTTCTTCCTTCTCTAACTATAGATCCTCTTTTTAATGGGCTCACCTGATTAGGTAAGACACCTAGGATAACTTCCCCTTTGATTAACTTAACGTCAACTAATTAGGAACCTTAATTACACATCAGTAATCCCTTTAACTTTGCCATATAATGCAACCTAGTCATGGGAGTGATAACCCATCATATTCACAGGTCCTGCTCACACTCATGAGGAAGGGGTTATACAAGGCGTTCTTGCGGTGGGTATCTTGAGGGCCTTTTGGAATTCTGCCTACCACAAAAAGGCTTTGGCTTCAAAACATAACTGAGAGATTTTAAAGAGAAGAATGGGATCTAGTTGAAACCAAAGTGAGATCCTCATGATTCTTGAATACAACTACATGAGTGTATTATACATTAGAAATATCCGTGGCTCAGGGTCTAATCCTCTTTCCCTGAAGCCTGGGTGTTGTTTCTTGGTCTTTTTTGCCACTTCAGAAAACTGAGACTGGATGATAGGTCAGACCTTTGGTCTCCATCAGATGCCCCGGTGCCCTGGCAATGACCTCACGTAGGCCAGCTCCGGTGGACGCACCCACTTGGGCTCTGTGGCGTGGCAACAGAACTTGGACAGGCCTTGTAGATGGCTACCCACTCTTTCCTTCTGGATGGGGCGTGTGGATTCAAGAATCTGCGCAGGCTCACTCACGTGTCCAGAACTGTGGCTTTAAGGAAGCAGAGTTGGGAAATAGGCCCATGAAGAAAGGGAGAGGGTAGAATCAATGTCACCTTAATAGGTGCAGTGTTTCTTGTCAGAGCTGCAATAAGGACATATTGGCAAATTAATTATTTGTGAGGTCTGCTGCAAGCAAGGTGGAGGTCACCTAAGGGTGTTTGATTCTCTGAGCTAAAAAGCCAAAGTCGGAAACCTAGTGAAATGTTTCACATCTCGGGAATTCGATGAGTGTCTCTGATAATGAGGAGAGTAAGAAAGAAACAAAGGCCGTGGAGAAAGTATTCTTGACATTTGCACAGATGACTTCCTTGTGGCTTGTCATATCATGTAAACATGTACTTTTTCTGAACAGGTATGCTTGATGATAAGCATAATAAAATCCTAATAGTCTCATCAGCATCCATCCATCCATCCATCCATCCACAATTCAGTCATTTATTTATAGAAGAATGTCTATTAATGATCTCTTTGGGGATAGAGGCCTCTAGTTGATTTTCTCATGAACAAAAAATAAATGGAAAGACATTATCTTGGTCTTTAAGCCATTTAAATTTAGTCCAAGAGATGAGACTGTGTCAAAGGCCTTTAGAGAATGTAAGGTAAGAAAATGACTTTTGTGGGCTACTTTTAGTCTGGGCTTCTTGGTGGAAGCAAATCTCCAGATTAAACCAATTATAATCCGATCACCCTTTGTTCAGTATCGTTTAGAACAAGCTTCTAAATGAATTCACATGCTGTATCAACCCAAAAGAACATTTTTAAAAAGCATTTAAGGATTTTTCCTTCTCTAACTTTTAGGGCTAACTTGCTTGGTCTTGCTGCTTGTTCCCATAGTGGGCAGTATATTTATTTCCAGGATGGCAAGGACTACATTATGATTTAATTATATACTTACAAGTGTGCCTTCCCCACTGAACTCTGAAATCCCTGGGGTGGGGAGCAGATTTTTCACATTTTTTAATCCAGGCCACTAATACAGCATCTTGCACATAGTAGAAACTCAGTACAAATCTCTTAAATGTTGACCCGGTTCAATGGAACAAAAGCTAGTCAACTGAGCAACATGGAAAAATTGATTATTCATATATTTCTTTCTTCGCTTTTGGCTGTAGTTATACACCTAGGTCCAAATGAGCAGTTTCATTTCAGTTAAACCAGATTTTATTTTCTCCCATTTTTCTATCAAAATACAACCTTATAAAAATGAACAGATTCATCTAGCACATGGGTTAAGTCAGATGATAGCCATTTGATGATCTGTCCAGATGATTAAGAAAAAGATCTTATCCCCAATAATCAGTCTGGTCTCCTGGTCATAAAATGTTTACTATGACCTGGCCAGCATTAACAAGTACATTGAAAGAAGTGAACTCCTTCTTTCAATAAGACATAAAGGTTGTTTAAACCTCAATTTCGAATGCAATATTAATGTGGTTACTTAAATATTAATTGGTCTAAAAGCCTGGAGCCATACATGTGCTTGGTACTTTGTAGCATCTAGTCATTCAGGGCTTGGGACTGGGCCCACGTCCAGCAGGTGTCCTTTCATCATGGCGGCCACCTGCGACCTGGAGCCTTGGTGTGTACACTGCTGCCAAGCTCAAAGGCACTTCCTCCGGGCTCAGAGCTGGCAGCCCTTCAGAGTGCTCTGGAAGTCCCTCTTCAGGACAGTTACCTGTCAAGAACCCATAAAAAGAACGGAAAAGTGCAGGTCCTAAGGGGTGGGCTTTTTCTTTTATAAGAACTTTGTTTGGTGAAATAACCCTGGAACATAAATATACCACGTTTCCAATTTTGAGCTGAACCAAAGAGCATAATTTGTCCTCTCCCATTCAGGAACTTAATTGCATTTCTACCACCTGACAAGCTCTAGACGTTACAGAAAAAAATAGCTCTTGGCTACCTGCATGTGGGTTATCCACACCAAGAGGCATATTCTCTCCAGGCTTTCGGTCATGGGGACCTCAGTTAGTTCCATGGTCCTCTATTTCCCTCCCTGGGGACATGCATTATGGGGAATGGAATGAGGCCATCCACCTATGAGGTGGTTGAGAGATGGGAGTTAGAAGGTTCTAACAGAAGGTTCTGCATGCTAGACTTTCCATTCATCATCAATAGAAGATCATCCATCATATGATTTAGTGCCTGATTTTATTTGCAAAAGTATGAATGATGAATATTCAATTCAATTGAACAAAGATTTATTAAATGTCTGCTAACCATCATGCTAAATGTTAAGAGGGACACAAAATAAAGAAGTACACACTTTCCTACAAAGAGCTGGTGATCTAGTTGTGATGTAGTCATGCATTATAGGGGAATAGCTTTGTCGAACAAGTGAATGAGTAAAGTGCCAAAATGAATGATAAGATTAATCATTAGATTCTGGGAAAGTTTTCAAAGAAATACACCTTATGTTGGGATGGAAATCATTACTATGCAAGACCGAGGAGGGGGTCTAGCATGGGTAACTGTAACAGCTTCTGCATAAAAACAACAGAATATGTCAGCAGTGTATAACAATAAGCTTTTATATCACTTATGGGTCTGCAGTTTGGCTGGGAGTTTGATGATCTAGGCTAGGCTCAGCTGGGCAGTTCTGCTTTCTTTGCTGGTCTTGCTTGCTTCTGGCGTCGGCTGGTTTCAGATGAAATGGGGGAGCTCAGAAAGGTGGCTCTGTTTCTTCAGTTCTATGGATTGACTTGAGTGGCTGTGTTTCAGGCTCTGCCAGCTCTTCACCACCTCCTGGGTCCAGGAGGCTAGCCTGGTGGTGATGGTAGAGGCATAGGAGGGCACATGGGAACATAAAAGGCCTTGTAAGACCTCATCCATAAACTGGCACAACACCTCTGTATTATTCTATTGCTTTAAACAAGTCACAAGGCCCAGCCCACAGTCAAGGGGTGGGAAATATACTTTACTCCTCTAGAGAGGGGTGCTTTCTTTCAGAAGTTATAGGTCTTGGGAAGGATGAGCTCTTGGTCAACACACTCTTCCACATTTGCTGCAGTCAAGAATCCATGGAAAACTCCAGCAAGAGCATGTGATTCTGCACTGATTTTCAGCACAGGGTCTTGAGACTGCTCAGAAGATGACCCACAGTTTCCCAGCTGAAAGATGGAGGCCCTCGGGCAGATGCCCGTGCCCCACCCTGCGATCACTAAAACATCAGGAGATGTCATTTCCTGGCCCGGAAAAATCCTCATTTGGAAAAATTGCTATTTTATAGTCCCTTCACTCACCTTGGGATTAGCCCTCCCCTCTGAATATCCTTTTAGTTCAAAGATCTGTGACAGAGAAACTGGATGTGGATCAGAGTTTCTGCTTCTCAGGGCCATCCTTCTTCATTACATCCCTGGCCGTGAGCAATGGGTCTTCTTTCCCCTTGTATCTTCTGTTTGCTTGGATGTTCTTTTTCAAATAAATCTTTCATTTTTTTCAAATAAAATCAAACTTTTATCTTTCAAAGAAATCTTTTAGATTTACTTTGGTGACCTCCACTTTTTGGCTTCTGCTTTCCCTCACGACCTTACACTTGGTCTGGATGATAACTCTGAGCTGACCCGTGTTGTGCACTGAGCAATTGCACTGGCTTTTAAAGGCACTTCCCTGCTTGTCCTCCAGCGGGACAAGCTGCCATGAGGCAGAGTTGTGATCTCAGCTCTTTTGAGAAGGAGATGAATGTGTGTTGAACATCTATTATCTACCTGACACACATGTTATCTCAACAATATCTCACAACAAACCTGATATTTTTTTGCCCATTCCACCAATGAGAAGATTAAAGTTCAAGGGGGGGTTACAGGATTCCTAGCCCAAGGTCGCAGAACTATGAATTAGGGAGCCAGGAGTCACACTCAGGTTTGACTCCGTTTCCACTGTTGTCATGCTGTTAGAAACCCTACCTTTGCCTGCTGGTTGATTTCCAACTGCCATCAATTGCCACTCTGTGTCTAAAGACTCTCTGCTCTCTGTCCCCTGACCCTATTCTGCACGGATAATGCACAGGCCAGAAGAGCCAGGGAGTTAAACCCTGAGCGTCCCACCTTGCACCTGCTTCAGAAGCACAGCCCTCAACCTCCGACTGACAAGCGTTGGGGGTAATTCTGAGAGGGCTCTGTCTACACTGCCTCCCAGAGTTCTACAGTGAGATTAAGCTCCCATTGCCCTCAGTGGTCACTGGCTTCCTAACAAACCCTTTCCTGGCTGCTGTCCCTTCTGGTGTCATTTCTCTTCTCCCTGGCTGGTACTTCCTGGAATCTTCTCTCAAATAAACGACTTGCTTTTAAATCTTTGTCTCAGGTCTATTGCTGAGAAAACCTCAACCCACTGGGAGAAGACTCTTCTTGGGTTTTATAGAACCACTAGGCATTTCTTCATCTCTGTAGCTCCAGCGGAGCAGGCTTTGGAACAAAACAGGAGACACTCAGCTCCACTCTGCCTGCCTGTCCACGGAAAGCTGCCACCTCAGTCACAGGTCACGTGTTCTTGAAGGACTCCTCCTCTGTTCTATAGACCTGGAAGAACCCCTAAGCTAGGACCCGTACTGTGAGCACCCGCCTGTGGTTGTCACCGCATGGGGGCCACACAGTAAAGTGATGAACAACCCCTGCCTGCCTGCCCCTCCCCTGTTAGACGCATCCCACGCCTGTGTCCTCACTGACTCAGGCTCCTCTGGAGAACACCCATGTCTGCTTTCCCTCTTCCTCTGGGGTTTGCACATAGTGGGCTCAATACACAGGGATTCAGTGGAGTTAGACCACACATCCGGACCGGTTACACAGAGAGAACGGGGTAGAGGAACTCCGATTTTGACTTGGTCTAAAATTATTTCTTGGCCAATACTCATTTCATGTTATTACTGAAGGGCTGGAGAAAGGAGGATTTTAATCATTTGGAATAGTGAGCATTGACCAGTGGGACTGGATCCCTCCAATTAAATTCAATCACAGGACAACAGAGTAAAAATAAAAGTGGTATTATTGTCCTTTGCTCCTAACAATCAACAGATTTAAAGTAGATTTGCTGAATTAAATGAACACTAATGACTTACATTTATATAACGATTCGCAGCTTTCGAAGGATTTAAATTCTCAGTTTAAATGGAAAGAACATAGAGTACCAGCATACTCAGATTCTTCTCTCTCTCTCTCTCTCCTTCAGAGAAAGCACAAGCAGGGGTGGGGAGGGGCAGAAGGAGAGGAGGAGAGGGAGAGTCTTAAGCAGGCTCCACACCCAGCACAGAGCCTGACTTGGGGCTCAATCTCACAACCCTGAGATCATGACCTGAGCCGAAACCCGGTCAGACCCTCAACCAGCTGAGCCACCCAGGCTCCCCTCTTCTTTTTTCATATATGGAATAAAGCTTTCAAATTAATTCTGCTTTGGGAAATGTTTTACCTGGTTTGATTATCAAGAAATTTTTGTTATAGTTGTCCAAGAATCTCTGATAGAGTTTTCACTTCTCACTGAAAATAATCAGTAGTGAGAAGAAAATTTCTCAACACAGTACCTTTCTGTTTATTGTAACCTTTAATAAATCAGCAGTCATCCTCCTGTGGTGAATGTTGCGAGTACCAGGCCTATATGCCTTTGGCCTGTCACCCATCCTCTGGTGAACTCCATCCAATTGCCTGTACCCGTGTCTCTTTGCCAAGAGTTTTCTCTGAGACTGTAGAAGGTAGGAGGTGCTGGAATGTTCACAGCCACACCCCCTAGGACCAGCCTTCAACCAATGACTGACAGGAGTTGAGGTACAAATACCCCAGCCTCTGTGGTGAGCCCATCTATGTTGGGAAAATTCTGGCACGCATGTTCAACACCATCTCCTGGATTCTCTAGCAGGATCGAATTCGAGCTGCTCCCCATGGTAACTTTGATAATGCACTGTTTATCGGCTGCCATCCCTTCTATATTCCCCATTCTATCCTTGCTTCCGAGAATCGCCTCCCAAATAAACTACTTGCACTCTGACCCCTGTCTAAGGGTTTGCTTCTGGAGAAACTCAAAGCATATGTCACTAGAAGGGCACTAGGCAAGCTCATCACATCCAAGCCATTAAGTCACCTAACAAGGTGTGAGGCCACCTGTTAATCAGCTTATCACCATCCACTGATTTCATTGTTCTCCTGGGCAGCTCTATTCCACTTGCCTTTCTCATTCTGTTAGTTATAGTGTAAAATTTTTAATTAAAAATAAAGAAGATAAATTTGATTAGTAGCTTCAAAGTTGTCACTCTCAACTCTACACAGGGTGAGAGAGACACTGACTGGAGCCAACCAGTTGAGGTTCAAGTTCTCTGCTGAAAAATTAAGAAGGAGATATTTGGATGTTGTTTTCTCACCTGTACCAATGACTCGGAAACACTTCACAGCCATGTGTAATTATAGATAATTTTTTGGTAAGGTTCCAAGTGTTTGATAAATGTCGAAGACTCGGACTTTCCTCTGGATGGAGGCTGTTTTGTACGGAACTCACATTTCCTGTTCAATTCTTCGGTGACATCTAGTTTAAGTTTAGAGGAGATGGTGGCATCTCCTCCACATCCCAGCCAAATGGTCATTAACCCTCCCCTTGACCATTTTCAGAAATGGGGAACTCATTATTTCCCGGGAGAGCTAGCTCCTTTTATTTATTAGCCTCAATCATTGGACAGTTCTTCCTTTAACTGAACTACACTCTTCTTCCCACAGCTGTCACCCACGGGTGGGGATTTTCTTGGGAGAAAGTACTGAATGAGTTAAATGTCTCATTCCTCATGGAGAATTTGAAATATTTGAAAATGTATTTAAAGTGCCTCTTAGTTATCTTCCCCCCACCCAGTTTTTTCAGCTCTTCTTAGCAGGTTATGGTTTGGAGTCCCTCTACCATCCTTGTCACTATCTGTCATTCTTCATCTTTGAATGAGATGTGCATTGGAAGCAACGTAGTTGTCCAAGAATTGAGGATTAGAATGTTCAAATAAATTACAGCATGAGACAAGACTATGTAGCTCCTATAACCATGTTTTGAAGAATATTTAGTAATATAAAAAATGTTTATGATGTATCAAGTGGATGGGGGGGAAGCTGTATATGCAACAGAGCCCAATTTTATTAAAAAATATTCACGTAGAAGTGGAAGTCCGAAATATGTGAAAATATTAAGAGTGGTGCTATGGGCAGGTTTTGAATCTATTTTGTGCTTTCCCGAATTTTCTACAGAGAAAATGTATTTATTTTCTAATTAGAAAAAATTTTTTTAGAATGAAACAAAAAAAAAAAAGAAAGGAAGGAAGAAAAAGGAATACAACAGTCATAGAAGCCATAGCACTATTCAGGTATATTCTGATATTGCTGATTTGAGGGGAGATGGCACCTCCCAATTTGGATGCTTCATTTTCCATTTTCTGATCAGGGCTTTTGGCAGATGTATCACGTTCTTGATTAGCATAGTACCTGTAGTTCATCAGAGCCCCAGAAGATTATTTTCCCACTTGAATTACTATCTCTCTTTAATCTGATAACTGGCATCAGGGGCAGCCTGTCACAGATGCATGTGGGCTGGGTGGGGGGAAGGGAAGGATGCCCAGGTCACTCTCTGTGTAAGCAGCCTCGGGATGTTTCCATAGTGTAGTGATTATCACCTTCACCTGACATGGAAGTGACCTGCATGGGGGCTGGACCGGCTGGAGGGAGGCCATGCACTGTGAGCTTCCAGCCTGTCTGACGGCTGCTGCAACCTTGAAGTCCTACAAGCTGTAAGATGTGGTAACACTGGTTTGTGAAAGTGAACAGCACCCTCTTTGGCTGCTATGCAAGGCGCTGGGTCATGGAGATGGTAGGACCCCTGTGCAGCCTGTAAAAGAATATAAATGCTTCTGTGCAGGGAGCAGCTGGTGAAGATGAACCTGCCGGCCCTACAGGCTCTTATCCCTTGGCCATTTCTTTCTTTTTTTGGCCATTTCTTCCTAAGGAAAGGCGTCTGGGTATCAGAGCCTTGGAGCAAACGCAACACACGCATTTCTCAAACTCCCCTTTTGGGGAGGCGGAGAGAGCGTCATTGGAGAAGGTGGTTGAGGCCCTGCATGGGGCAGTCCCTTTAAGAAAGCAGAAGGAACGGCCAGGCCAGGCGGACAGCTCCACGGTGCTTGCAGTGCGGGAAGAAGGTCCCAGAGACAAGGAGGGATCTGCTTCCTCAGACCTGCACATGGGCGCTGTGGCAGAACCTATAACTCACGGGCAGTTTCTTGTCTTCTCTATAGAGGTGGATTCTCATCTCTGAGAATAGAGCTTTGGTTTAACTTCTATCATTTCCTTCTGGAGGAGGGGGGCATACTGGCTGGACTGTGCCAATGATTCATTTAACTTTATTATTATTATTAATAATTATCATTATTAAAAAGATGCTTAGTCCAACATATACTCTTCTAGATTTATAAGACCCATGAAGTAAATAGAAGTTCAGCAGATTGGTGCTTTGTTCCCTGATGCTTAACACAATACACAGACAGAAAATCTCTGTTCTCTCTTTGCAATGTGCATGCGCACACCTTCCAGGACGAATGAATGACCCAGAATGTTGAACTGACAACACTTCTGCTTGTTAACAAGCTTCTCTCTAATGAAGTCCATATTCTCCTTAATATGAGACTCTTAAGCTAACTAAAGTAAGATTTAAAAAAAAGACTTCAACCTGAAGGTTACAGGAGAAGTATAGCTTAGTACGAACAGCAGTGCTTGGCTGGTATACTCCCTGAGGTGAACATAAAGCAATCTCTCATGTTGAAAGGGTTTGCAGGTTTGGTCAGGAAAGCAGCGTGTGATTTGCTAGGTAAAAAGTTAGAGCGTGTGGATCTAGCTCAACAGCGTGTATCATGATTCTCTGCGAATATGTCTTATTTGTCAAAGGATACCATATGGTAGACTCAGTGTTGCAGGGGAAAGTCGGTGTGGGGTGCTCATAAGCACAAACAGTAAAAAAAAGATGACGTCCTTGCTTTGGTAAAGCTATGGTTGCGATGCGAGTAGCCCCTCTTTTTGGCTTTTTGCCATTGGTTTTATCCAGCAAGAACCCAAATGGCACATTTCCACCCTTCAATTCAATATCCTCAGCTAGAGTTGATTAATTAAAGCTTGCCAAGGCTCTCTCTTCTTCATCTCTCCCTTTTTTCTGGGCTTGCGCTTTCAGACCTCAAGTGTCCTGATTGTTTTCTCACAAAGCCACCACCATTCCGTGCTGCCAGGCCCCAGGCCCTGTCCCTTTACTTCTGGTCTGAGCTGTGGCTCCAGCAAGATGGGCAGTTCAAGCGCGCATGAGTGGGCTTGCGTGCATGTGTTTCTGTGTGTGCGCGCGTGCGCCCACCCAGGTCAGCTTGTACTTACGTAGTTCGAGGCCAGGTCCGGGTGCAGATAGTCAATCCCTGTGAAAAGAACACCACAGGATGGAAGGTTAATACCTGCCACTGTGTCCTCAGGGAAGTTGCTCAAGAAAGCACCCTCCTATGGGGCTGGCGCCAGGAGAATGGGGTGGGCTGAGCACGTGTGCCTCAGGCTCAGTCTCGTGTTTCCATTCCCGAGTGAGGGTGGGCTGTGCCTCCCGAGTGGAGAGACAACTGCCACCAGACACATCAGAGGAGTGAAGCCAATTAGAGCTGGGGCCCCAGGATAAGACTCTGACATGCATGTCCGTACTAAGGGGTTTAGTGGCTGCACGATGGATGGCCCATCAGAGCAGTGATCTAAGATTTGTGGAAATCCTGACATTTTCAAAGCATCAACTGACATTTCTTCTAAAATGAAACTGGCTGAGGGAGGAAAAACAATTATCATTTAACAGGGTACAGACAGCAAAGGATTAGGGGAGCATTCTCTGGCATGGAATAAGAAGAACATGGCTGGGTGGGAAAGGCAATTTCGCAGAGGGCAAATGGTTTCTGGTGAAGTGTCCTGGGTGAGAGCTGATATTGTCCCTGCAGAATATAGCTTTCCAGGAAGCTTGTGACCTCCCTGCAGGAGCCATGTGCTTTCTCCTGGATGTGGCCCATCTTGTTGACCAAGAGTCTTTGCAACGGTAGGGTTAGGAGCACCACTGCATTCCATTGCCCTCGAGGCCTCAGAAAGCACCGTGGAACTTCGAGGCCATATTGAAAGCTCTCAGCCAGGGGTGCAGAGCCATATAACCTTTATAGCACACAGCCCTTAGCAAAACCAGCATCTCCCGGTGTCACGGTCATGAACATAGGTTTTGAAATCAAAGACCCAACTTTGCCGCCACCAACTGGCTGCATGACTTCAGGCGAGGTGCTTGGCCTCTCTGGGCTTGGTTTCTTCTCCATCAAGTGGCATGAGCAGTGAGGTGCACTTAGCTCAGTGGCATTTACTAGCTCTGTTGGATTTGCCGTGTTTAAAAGCTAGGGGTATCATTCAATCCCTCTGAGAGGTGGCATCTTCCATGTAAGCACCCACCCTAAGGCCTGGCCACAGATACAGCTTTGCCCCGCAAAAAAGAACTAGTACTGGGATGTTTCTTTCAAAAAAAGTTTCTTTCAAAAAAAATTTCTGGTTACACAAGAAATTTCTGGACTGGGAGTCATTGTTCTACAGAACATATGTTACATTTCGTTGCTGATATTTTGACATGCAAAGCATGTCAAATGACTGCTGCCATTCACGGCTGCTTTCTGTAATTTTGGAGAGTATAGCCTGTCACTTCCCATCCACCCTCCTCCTCCTCCTCCCCCACACCCCCTCCCAAGGACTGCAGAAGGGACAGGGGTCAGAAGATTCATTCGAGACTAGTATTTTTAAAGGTTGCCGGCCCTTGTCCTGGACCCTAATTCCGAAGTGGTCTGTTTCAGCTGTGGGAAAGTTTGGGGATGAGCACAGGCTAAAGAGACCACCAGATCCAGTTCTATTCTAGTCTCAGACACTGTAATAATTGTGAAGCTTCAGCCAAGTGTCATAATCTTCCTGAGCCTCAGTTTCCTTATCTTTGAAATGGGGATATTATTTATCTTGCAAAGCAGTGTTCAAGATGAGGGCCAATTCATCAAAAGTGTTTAGCTTGTAGTAAACACTTGATAAGTTATATTTATTATTGTCACCATTGGTCACATCATCTACCACATCATTAGAGTCATGTGGATAATGCAGAAGAGCAGAAACATTTTCAAAAATCTACCGGGTCTAGAATGTTGTGTTGAAATTAAATTGTTGTATGTATTTGTTGAAGTTGGTTACATTTTGTAAACTCAATGTTGGGCAAAACATTTTGGAACATATAGATAAGTTAAAAACACACCCACAGGGCACACACAGAGAATATGTTTTTTTCTAACAGGGAGTCAATTTTTTTTTGGTATAATTATACTTGTGTATTTATTTTTTTAGTAATCTCTACACCCAGTGTGGTGCTTGAACTCACAACACTGAGATCAAGAGTCACGGGCTGTACTGATTGAGCCAGCCAGGCACCCCAGCACGATCATCCTTCTATTCATGTTTGCAGTGTGTAAGAAGATTGTGATGCATGTACATACACACCTAAGTCTCAGGAAAGCCAGGTACAAGCCACCTGCGCCGCCACTCTAAGGCAGAAGCATTCAATGCACACAGTCTCAGGTGATACCCACCCCCCTCCTCCAACAAATCAAGCTGACTTTAGACATTGGGTATTTCCCCCTAAAAGATGTACCATTCCTGGAGGTACTGCAATACCAGGTTGATGCGTGGAGTGGATGGAGCAAGCTCCTAGTCCATGCAGTGAGTCAATTTTTTAAAGATGACCCCATGGTCTGATAGTGCAAGTTGTCTGGGAGAGAAATTTTCTGAGAAATAGTAGTCTATTCTCTGTGAAGGTAAAATATCAAGGCAAAGAGATAATTTGAGACCTGAAGGAAATTAAAATTAAAACAAGATAAATTTAGCCCAACTAAAATAAAGGATCTTTAATTAGGTTAAGGGGAAGACTGAGTGTTAAGTTGGGACAGACGCAGACTTTGGTCTGAGAAAGAAGAGATTATTGATAGAACCATGGGGAATGACAGACATGACTCAAAAAAATATAATGAACTAAAGCATGAGATTAATGGCCTGGTAATTAAATAGTATTTTAATATTTTTGTCTATTTGATTATCTTTTGAGGTGGAGTGTACTAAATACATTTTCTCAATCAGCTTATTTACTTTTAATTCTTGTATTATTAATGTATTCAATTTTATTTTGCACTCACTGGGTTATTTTCAGCAGTGAACACCAGGCACGATGCAGGTCCTAGAAAAACAGGCTATTTAGACACAGAGCCTGAGCTGTTCAGCTATCTGTGGCTCCCAGTCTACAGGGGGGATCAACTCATCACCAGCCAATCATAACACAAATGGTATGCAAATGACAATTATTTGGTTAGAGTTTACATTAATATCCTGTCATCAATTTGAGTCTTTTCAGAAAGTCTAATCCACAATAGTCCAAATTCTCAGGAAACTCTGATGATTCTGGAGATCTCAGAGAATTAGCAAGGAGCGCCATGTACATATTCCTAGTTATAATGTTAGTAATTCAGTTGAGATGTATAACTATGCCACACACCTTTTCTGGAGGTAGGTCTGTTCTCCCCTCTTCAATCTGAGTGGGCTATGACTACTACCAATAAGATGTTGCACGACTTTCAAGGCTAGGTCAGAAGAGGCCAGGCATCTTTCACCTGTTCCCTTTGGACACTTGTCCACTAAGGGGGTGAGGTGGGGTGGGGAGGTGAATTCAACTGCCATGGAAGAAGCCCATGAGTGGCCCTTGGTATGAAAGCCTCAGCTGAGCCGCAGCAGCCAACATCAGTGGTCAGCCTTGGGAATGAGCTGAGAATGTCCACCCCAGTTGAGTCTTCAGATGACTGCAGCCCAGCCAACATTCTGCCCTCAACTGCATCAGAAACCTCAAATGAGAAGTGCCCAGACTGGCTCTTCCTGAGTTCCTGTGCCACAAAATTATGAGCAAAACAAATATTTACTATAAGCTGCTAAGGGTTGGAGTCATTTATTCTACAATAATAATACTGGAACAGATACCCTGCTAGTCCTTCTGAGACTGGTGAAGCCCAAGTTAGGGGAGAAAACATTGCTTTTCTATGTGATGCAGACTTCTAACTCTCTTGGTAGGGTAAGGCTGACTGCCTGGTCCTTAGGCTTGGACCTCCACTTACAAGGATGAGATCCCATTCACAAAGACCCACCAGGGAGGCAGAGCCAAGGGGTGGGCTTCAAACACTGAAGATGATGGTTAAGATCAGTTTGAGTAGTTCTTGCCTCCCTAACCTTGGTTTCTTCATCTGCAATATGTGGACAATAGCAACAATCTTAGAGGATAATTGTGACTGTTTCCAAATTGTTAGGCAGTACCTAGTATATAGTGAGTACTCAAGAAATGTTAGTTTTTTATTAGATTTTATTTATGTATTTGTCAGAGAGAGAGAAAGCACAAGCAGGGAGAGCGGCAGGCAGAGGGAGAAGCAGGCTCCCCGCTGAGCAAGGAGCCCTATGTGGGACTCGATCCCAGGACCCTGGGATCATGACCTGAGCTGAAGGCAGATGCTTAAACAACTGAGCCACCCAGGTGTCCCAAGAAATGTTAGTTTTTATTGTTACTTCAGCTTGAAGCTCTCTCTGACCCTGCTTCCCTGGCCTTCAGTCTTACTTCCTTGGCACCATTTGATTGACTAAAGTCCTTGATTCATGCCTTCACTGACCATCTTTGACCTTGATAGCCTGCACCTGTCCAGAACTGTGCCTGTGCTGGGTGGCTTCTACCCATCTCCATGTTTTGTTGGCCACATCCTATTTTCCAGTTCAAGTTCCCAACACCAAACAACCCTATCTACAACAAAAGGGGTGACTTATTACTATTAAGTGGGGTCCTTGCTGACATCTCCATGCCTGGAACATCAGAGCAAACCCTTAAGAAATGCTTTCTGCCTCTGTGGGCAACAGCTAACCATGGAGGTACTCTCCTTCTGATGTGTAGTGTGTGGAAATGACATTAAATTGCACCTACATGAAAGCAGCAGATATTTATTGAGCACGTATTGAGTCATTGGATCTAGCAGAGAGGATGTTGGTCCAGTTCTGAGTTGTGCAACCAGCGAGTGTGAATGGCTATTAAAACAGGGCTGTCTATAGATTGACTCTCCCACATGCAGATAATCAAATTATTTCCTGTAGAGGCCAATTAAAGAGAGCCAATGATTAGAAAATATGATATTGTTTTTGCTCTTAGGTGTGAACGTCAGTATCTGTGTGTGTCTTTACCTTGTTTGGCGATGATATCTTGCTAAGCGAATATCTGGGAAACAATACCACACCATTTACTGATGCTCCCAGCCTCACCATCACACTTCCTATTCTAGGTGTTAGGGCAGAGATGCCTAATGACACGGTGTGAGGCTGTTGACCATTGTCCCTGTTGTGCGGGAGGCCACTCCTGTCCCAAATGTGCTCATCTTGACATTCAACAAGGGATTTGGAGAGTGGCTTGGTAGTTCCCCTCTTCTTCAGTCATCACTCTGAATAAGCATGTGCTGAATTAAAGCCAGCCACAAATCTTTTGTTTAACTCTGCACCAGGATGTGGAACCTATTCCTCCTCCCCTGGAATCTGGGCCTGAGACCATTCGTCCAATAGAAGTGGCTGAGTGATGTTTGCTCGTTCCATGTCTGGCCTATAGGAGGAGTGGCAGCTTCTGCTTCTTGTCCCTTAGAGTGACTGTTCTTGGGACCTCCAGCCATCTGTAAGAAATCCAGCCACCTTGCTTGTGAGACCACGTGGAGAGGACAAGTCCTGGGACTACATGGAGTGGGAGGGAGACCGAACCATTTTAGCATCCTAGTTAAGCATCCAGTTGACACTGGCCCCGGCTATATTCCGACCCCAAAGGCATGAGGGACCCTAGAGAGACCAATAGCAGAACTTTCCAGCCAAGCCTGGTCAACCCACAGAACTGTGAGAGATAACAACATGGTGGTTGTGTTAAGCCACTCAATTTTGGGGTAGTTTGTTCTGCAGCTGCAGATGACCAAACAAATAGAACTTTCTGTGGTGATAGAAATGAAGTTGAATTGAATTTCAGCAGCCGCTAGCCACTTGTGGCTATTGAGAACTTGAAACAAAGCTAGTGTGACTGAGGAATTGAATTTTTAATTTTATTTAGCTTTAATTGATTAAAACTTAAGTGTAAATAGCCACATATGGCTAGTGGCTACTCCACTGGACAGTGTGGATCTGGAGAAGCAGATGGTAAATTCAGATGGGTTTAGAAGATGCTCTAAGGTAAGGTACAAGCCGTGGCCCAATAAGAAATGACAGTTCAGTGGTGGCCAGTCTTCCTTTGTTCATTTTTTTGGCTTTTTAATTTATTAATTAATAAAATAGTGGAGGCGTTGGAAGTTTAAATTGGGGGGCAGAGAGTTCAGTTTTGGGGGAATTCCCAAAGGCCACTAAATCAGAAGAAATAATATCAAACAAGAAACTGCTGAGACTTTCTTTCTGAAGGGCTTGGCTTCTCAAGCCAGGAAAGGTGGGTCAGAGTCAGGGCTCATCCTTCTGTTTTCCTTTTTTGGAAGGGTTGATACACAGTCAGTCAGGGAACTACAGTTAAAGAATCCAGAAATAGTCATCATGGGCTGTTGGGTTTCATAAAAGCAATATGTCTGTGGCCACTTTTAGGGTGCTCCTCTAATCCCCCAGATGCTGTGTGATTGCAATATATCTTAGGCAGATTTCCCCCAAACATAGATACATCTTTCTCCCAGGTGAGCTGGTCTCAGCCACGTTGGTTTCCAAATCAAAGCATTAGGAAGGAAGAAATGGTTATAAGCTCCCAAGATTCACGTATACACACACGCTTTCTCCTGCAGAGCTCCTTTCTTCTTGTGAAAGCCCTCGGCCACTGGAGAAAGCTTTTACATCCACTTCAAAACATCTCCCACATCAGAAAACACGGAGGCATTGTTTCCATGTGGATATTTAATGAACCCACACAAGAGACAGCACCAATTTTAAGCATGCTGGCTCCCTTTGTTTCACCATCAATTCGTCTTCAAAGGCTTGCTTTGGAGAGCATAGTGTTCTTTGAGGATCTTCAGAAGGGAAAAGCTCTGTTGTTTCATCTCATACATAGGCTTTATGTATAATTGCATCAATACTGCTCAGTGGAACTTTTCCTGGAGGATCCACAGGGCTGATGAGGAGCAAGAGGACCTGCCCAGTGAGATGACCACCGAGCAGAGATTCTTCAGAATCTTGGCAGAGCCAAGGACGTGTGTAGTTAGAAAAACATCAGTTCATCAGACCCATTGGTTTTTGTATCACAAACTATAGAAAATAAAGGTCTACTAAATCTTTGTCTGGTAGGCATATGGGGTAGAAAAACATGTTATAGAGGGCATATGTAATAAGAGGTTATCAAGGTCTGCTTTACCAGGGTTCATCCTGAAAGTAGCAACAAAGTCAAAATTTCTCCAAACTCCAATCCTGTTACCAAAAAGCTATTTCATTGGTGTAGAGCCACACTGTCTAATAGAGCTTTCTGTGATGATAGAAATGAAGTTGAATTGAATTTCAGCAGCCACTAGCCCCTTGTGGCTATTGAGAACTTGAAATGAAGCTATTGTGACTGACGAATTGAATTTTTTTATTTTATTTAGCTTTAATTGATTAAACCTTAAGTGTAAATAGACACATGTGGCTAGTGGCTACTCCACTGGACAGTGTGGGTCTGGAGAAGTAGATGGTAAATTCAGATGGGTTTAGAAGATGCTCTAAGGTAAGGTACAAGCCGTGGCCCAATAAGAAATTACAGTTCAGTGATGGCCAGTCTTCCTTTGTTCATTTTTTTTGCTTTTTAATTTATTAATCCAATAAATGTGTATTAAGGGCATCCTCAAGTTTGAGGACCACTGATCTGGAGGAAGGGGAGGATTTTGCCACAGTATAGATGATGGTCGAGTCCAGCAGGTGGTTATTCTGCCTTTGATTAGCATCCCCAAAACAATGAATCTTTTATATTCCAAATGCATGCAAAGACACACTTGCTCCCAAATGATGTGAAGGCTTTGAAATACTTACCATCATCCATAATTCCAATGGTAACACCTTTCCCTGTGTATCCCAGCTCCCACGCTTCTGCCACATTCAAATCAAGGCCAGGAGTGCCATCAGCTTGTCCAGTATTGATCTGGTTCAGGAATTTCAAAGCAAAGAATTTTATTAGTCTGGTGCAGTAAAGCACCTGTCTGTTTGCACCTGCTATTCCAGGGCCGGCTCAAAGACCACATCTTCCATGAAATAGTACTCCTGAATTTTCCCCATCTAACTCTTCCAGACTTCTCCCTCTGTTTTTTGATATACACAACTGATGTTTCTGCAACTGGATTGCTGTCTTTAAACTTCTTAAAGTTGCCATTGTAAGAAACCTTCCCCAGTTTTGAATTAAACCTCACTCTTGTAGTCTTTATTTATACCTCATGTTTTGAATTTAGCACATACTGTCTTGGATCATTCTTATTTGAATGTGATTTCCTCCCTCAATACCAGTATGCTTTGCAAGAGGGAGCATGTCCTACTTACCTTTGTAATTTCAGGGCCACTTTACCAAAATATTTGATGCACTAAATCAAAGATAGCTGGCTCACTTTTAGTGCTTGTTCTAATGCAAAAAGTCTTTTCCCTAAAAAAATTCAAAAAAGGAAAACAAAGAAATTCTATATAAATATGTTTATTACCCTCTTTTCATGCATCTTTGTCCTGTGCAGATTTTCTCAAAGATGAGTCATAAAAACAGTGAAGTTAGAGCTCATACTGGCAGAAGCCCACAGTGACCTGTTGGCTATTACTATGGTGTTGATAAAACACTCTGTGAATGTCATTAGTGTGCTTGGTAAAAATGACTGCTCTTTTCCTTCCATGCATGCGTTAAGATTATACCTCTCCATCACCTAGGAAGTTAGTAGAATGCCCACATGACTGATTTGGGCCAATAGAATGTGAGCTCATGTGCCATTTGTCACATCCAGGCAGAAACCTTAAACGCCAGTGTGTGACCTCCCCCTTCCCTTTGTTGAGGTGCTCGTGAAAACAGGGGTTAGGATGGAGCTGGGATGGAGATGGAGCTGGGATGGAGCCTGGGTCCCTGAGGGACTCTGAAGCATTGGACATATAACATGAGTGGGCAAAAGCTTTGATTTGTTAAGCCAAGGTGACTTAGGGGGTTGGTTGTGAGTGCAAGAAATGTAGTCTAACCTGATTAACACACATAAGCTCTTTTCAATTGCCTGGATCAGATTTGTAGGATTCCATGCCAAAAAACAAAGGACATAGTCAAGCTCGAAAGATCCAAGATAGAAGTTGTGATGCATTCCTATAAACATCTCAGTCCACAGGGCTATAATTTAGTCTTCTATCTTGCTCATCACCTTTTAGTCTTAAATAAAGTAAAGCATCACTCACAGTTTTACACTAATCACTCCCTTTCCCTCAAGATGCCCTGCAGTTAGGATTGGTTTAGAGGCTTTGGGTCTCTTCTAAATATAACCCAACTTGTCCAAATGGATCATGAAGGACTGCTGGTGAGCCAGATAATAACATTCACTTCATCGGACAGACTGGGTTTTGGGGCCTTGCATCCTCCACCCGGAAAGCCCCATGGATGTGATTTCCTGCCGTTATTTTAAGAAACGCTAATGGATGCTACTTTTGTTGCTTTGGTCTTTGAGTTCTCTTGCTTGTCCCTTGTGAAGTTGCCTAAATCTTTCTCTTATGCCTGTGGTTTCATTATATCCTCCGGTCACTCTGCCTGTTGAGACCCCTGGATTACTCCCCTCAGACTCTTGACTCAACTTCTACATGATTTTGCAAGTCTTCCCTCATGCGTTGGTGTGCTTTTTTGGAGTCTGGGGCAGTCTGATCAGCATTTGATAGTTGCTTTGACCCTAGAGATCATGGTTATTTAGCAGTTCCAGAAGGAAGCAGAAGGAAGAGAGAGTTCTCTCTCTCTTCATAGAGAACATGATGCATGGGTGCTCGTAGAAAATCAATACATATCAAAGGGACAGAAAGGTTCATAGAGTAGGATGCTGGCTGACATCCCACAGAATAATGAGGAAATAGAAATGCATTTTTTTATCCGAAGTCTCAAGATGAGAAATGTTAGGAATAATATGGACATGCTTACCAGATACCACTGCTTTGTAAAAAGAGGATCATTCATGTTGATATCAATCTCATTGATGTCTCTATACCCCCGCTTCTTTCTGTTGAATCCTTCTTGCTGCAAGGCCATCTTTACCTGGAATGACAATATTGGCATATTACCTGAATATCCACCTGAACTTCTTCTTCTGGAATTCATTTCCATGAATTCAAATTCTATTTGTACACAGGTGTTTTTTTTCTCTGTGGAAGCCAAGTTCATCTCATGTACACTCTACACTCTTATGATTATTTTCCAAAAGCATTCGCTTCTATCTGTGCTGAATAAATTGGCCTTGGTGATGGCTCACAGTGAGTTTCCTTAAAATGAGAATTTGATAGAAAAAAGTACTCTCAAGGAAGATAAGGGGGTAGGGGTTGTTAAGGGAAATAAACAATGCAATGCTTCTATTACGTAAAGAAGATTGATGTGGATTCAGGGAGGGGGAGAGAGAGTGAAAACTGCGGGGATCATTTTTCAGAAGGGTTTTCCAGCCTTTGCATTTGTTGAGAGGATTGTGCTATCACATTTAGGAATCAGCCAAAACCAAAATCAAATCAAACCAAAACAAACCAAAACCCAAACCAAAAGAACACTTGCCTAGAGAGCCAGCTAGTTCCTATCAAAGCTCTGGAAGGTAAGTGAGGGATCTTTGAAAAGAAAGGGTTGTCCTGGCAATGACAGTGCTTCAATTTTTGGAAGGTCAGACTGAACCCCAAGCCCTTGGATGAAATGAAACTTAAGAGCTGAATTGTTCAAGCAGGCTCCTGGCAACAGTTAGATTTTGTCCCATTCATGAAATTTTCTTCACTTGGGCAATCACAAATTTATCATCCAGGGGCTATGGCTCATCTCTGAACATCTACAAACTTGGGGACTATGCCAATGTATAAAAGGGTGTGTGCTGCATACTGATTTTTTTTAGAGAGAGAGAGAGACCGCATGTGTGAGCGAGCGCGGGGGAGGGGGCATGGGTAGGGGAAGAGGGAGAGGGAGAGAGAGAGAGAGAATCTTAAGCAGGCTCCATATCCAGTGCAGAGCTTGATTCAGGGCTCGATCTCACAACCCTGAGATCATGACCTGAGCCAAAATCAAGAGTTGGATGCTTAATGGACTGAGCCACCCAGGTGCCTCTGATTTTTTTAATGATATTTTGCTGCCCAACAGTCATTTCTTCTTTTTCCAAGTATCTCCAGTGCATTTGGGGGGTTCCCTGGAGTCCACTAAATTCTGTGTTGGTGGGAATGAAATTTGAGACATCTATCTGCAAAGAAACTGCAGGCTCTCTCTGCCTCAGAGGTGCCCAGGTGGGTATGGATTTGAATCCTGGGAAAGGGATGTGAGAGCAGAAGGAACCCTTGAAGGCTATTTATTTCAGAAGTTCACTCACCAGACTTTCAAAGGTCCTTGGAACAGTTCCACAGCCCGACCAATCCTTTGGCCTCCCACTGATTGTGAGCTGCCTATACCATTCCAAGAAATTCTCTTTTGCTTATGTAAGCCAGAATCCGTTTGTGTTGCTTGCACTTGAGAACTCTGATGTGGGAGCAGGGAAGTCAAGAGGACCCACATCAACGGTGATGGCAGGGAGGGAAGAATGAAGAGAAACCACATATGTGGCTGGAAACCTCCCCTTCCTTCCTGTCCTGAAATGTGCAGGAACGCTCTGGAAGAGTGGTTCCTTACTTCACCCTATACATTGACACAGGCAGACCGGGGGCTCATTAGCCAGAAAAACTCTAATTCTAGCAGAAACTCTGTATGTGTAGAAAAGAGGTGGTAGGTGTGGCATGTACTCTGTTCTTTGGAGGTATTCCAATGACAGATACTCATTGTGGCATATAGCAAATATTTGGGAGCTGGGATGGATGGAAAGTTTTATAAGGGCAAAAATCTGGACACAACCAGTGTCCATCAAATGGAGATAAATTATGATTCAAATATTCATATACATATATGTATATGGTGTGTAATATATATATATACACACATGTATATATACGCACATATGTCGTCTGTATATACATATACAGATACACACACATATATATCTTCTGAGAAGAAGATGCCAAGATGAGGGGCGCCTGGGTGGCTCAGTCGTTAAGTGTCTGCCTTTGGCTGGTCATGATCCCAGGGTCCTGGGATCGAGCCCTGCATCAGGTTCCTTGCTCCACAGGAAGCCTGCTTCTCCCTCTTCCACTCCCCCTGCTTGTGTTCCTGCTCTCACTATCTCTCTCTCTGTCAAATAAATAAATAAAATCTTTAAAAAAAAAAAAAGAAGAAGAAGATGCCAAGATGAGATTAAATGTGCAAGGCTTTTATTAGGAGAGAAAATGCAAGAAACTGCTATGTAAGCTTGACCCTGCAAAGGAGAGAGTGAACAAGGTTGGGCAAAAGTGTCCTCAATGGCTCTATAGTGTAAGGAAGGTTTGGCAGGTCTGTTGGGGATCCAAAGTCGGCTGTCTGAAGAACCCTGTGTCTCCCAGGGACGAGCCTGCCTCAGTGCCCTTGCTGTGCTCAGTCACTGGCTAGAGCTGCCAGGAAGCATGGCTTCTTGCCAACACAGTGACAGATTTCAGAGTGCAGCTGGGGTCCTTGGTCAATTACTCTCCCAGAAGTCAGAGGTATATGCTGCGTATTCTCACAGCTGCCACAGAACAGACAGACAAATAGATCTAGCTAGACACATACACATGTATGTAAAGAGCCACAGCACATCCCTCTTAAAACTTTTCTCTTACTCAGGAAGCAAGTACTCAAGGAAGAGCAGCAGGGGAAGGAGCCTGAATTCGGCCATCGCATCTTCCCATAGTGGTCCCAAGCAAGACCTTTATCTGCACTACTCAGATGGTAAGCCTTGGTTGGCTTCCACTGAGGGATTCCCAACCTATTGGATTCGTTGTCATGACTGACTTCGCTAAAGTAGCACCGTTCCTTCGCGAGGGTCTTTGCTAAGCAAGAGCAGCTGCCCTGTGGATGCTTGAAAACTCCCCTCTGTGGTTGCTTCTCAGAAGCATAAGAACAAGAAGATTCACACTGGATTTCATCTTTTTAGATAACAGTGCAGGAATGGCTATGACAATAGCACTCCAAACTCAATTAGCCTGAGTGCAGTCTAATGAAAAGACTTTAGAGTCATTTCCATAAAATTAATTTTTAATTCCATAAATTAGGTTTTAATGGAGACCAGTGATGCTTTGGAATGCTGCGCTTTCTCGACATCACCCCTCCTTGCAACCCAGAAGCGCCGAAGCATGACGTAGGTGTCTGTAATCTTGTCATCTAGTGTTACTAAAAATTAAAAATCCTAAGACTGCAGGCCTTTCTGAGCCTTTTAGTTTATCTTCATGTCCTTAATGAAGATCACAGTAACAATTCCGAGAGAGAGAGAACACCTTTTAAACATATATTTTTACTTGTTACACACAAATAACTGGAGAATAGTTTTCATTCCCCCCCACCAATGATACCATGGAATACCATAAATTGCTTTAATCTTTCTGGGTTCTTGTTCAATGCTAATTTGCATTTAAACCTAATTTTTGCATAAAAGTAATTGAGCTATAGATAAAATTATGCTTTCTTTCTTCACTAAGTATCCTACCTTAGGAATTTTAATATGTTGCTCTGTAGCTCTCATAATTTAATTTTTAATAGCTACCTGAATATCCCATAGAATAATGTACCATAATTTACCCAATGATTTCCCTTTTACTGGTCATTTGGATTGTTTTCTATTATTAATGAAATTGCCATTAGCAGAAAGATGAGATTATAAACTATTTTTAAAGACCTCTGGAGAAGACTTCAGTGTTATAATCCTATATGTGATAAAGCTGTTAATATCAGAGAAGTATTTCCTAGTGTTCAAATTCCTTCCTCACATTATAACTAAAAGGTCACTTTTATTGTCTCCTCCTCCTCCTCTGAATTGTAATCTTTCACACATGATACCTCTCATTACCACTTCAATGTGGCACCAATGCCATGCAACTTAACCATAGTTTCTTGCCTTCTCAAAAAATAATGTACAGTTAGCTTAGGTATTTCATTGTAGACTGCTCACCCAAGTTAGTCCATTGACCTAAACATTTATACAAATAAAAAACATAAGAAAGCAGGAGTGTTTGTTACTGGGAATTATTTTATTAGAAACAGATGGATATTTTGCAATTCTGGTTTAACTTTTAAATCTTAGTTTGACACATGTGCATAGAACAAATTTTACTCAAGAGACTCCCCCACTTTCCTTCCCTCCTGTAGTCTTTCTCTTCAATTAAGAATTTTCAGTCAACAAATGTTTTTGTGCATCTACAATGTACCAGTTACAGACCATCCTAAAACGAGGCAGATACTATCCCTGCACATTTGCGTTCTATTTTACAAGTTTCGTTAACAAGGTACTTTCACTACATAGAATCTTCTCAACAAGACTGTGGAGAGAGTACGGTTACAGCTGAGGAAAGGAGGTTTAGTGGCCATTGTTCAGCGGTTGAAAACATGGCGGAGTCACACGGGCTGACCAATTCTAAATGCTGTGTACTTTCCACTAAGCTACATTGCCCCTCCCGAAGGTACAGAACACAGTTAACCTTCCAGTATCTGGGACAGCTTAACCGTGAATGTAACTCTCCAAGGATCAGGGTCTGGATCACTTCCCGCTGGGCTGATAATTAAACAGCTGCTAATTAGCATTGACTGTGTGGGGCAGGAGAGGGGCCAGGAGAATGAGGAGCAATATGGGAAACCTGCCTCCAAAGGGCGAAACAAGTTAGCTTAGAGTGAGCACAAGAAAAGAAACATAAAACACAAAATTGACATGGTGAAAATACTGAAATTTTAAACCTATGATGATGTAGATTGGGTCACACTATCATTTTCTGTACCACCAAGAATTATTTTCTTTACCATTTTCATGAGTTTAATTATATCCCTCTGAAAGATATATTGAAGGCCTAACCTCCGGTACCTCAGAATGTGACCCTATTTGGGAAAAGGGTTGTTGCTGATGTAATTAGTTAAGAGGAGGTCGTGCTGCAGGAAGATGGTCCCCTAAAGCAACATGGCTGGTGTTCTCATGAGAAAAAGACAGACACAAAAGGAGAATGCCATAGGAAGACATATGGACACAGAGAGTGAAGCCATGTGAAGAGGGAGGAGGCAGAGGATGGAGTTATTCTACTACAAGCCAAGGAACTTGTGGGTCTACCAGAAGCTGGAAGAGGCAAGGAGAGATCCACTCCCAGAGATTTCAGAGGGAGCGTGGCATGCCAACAATGTGGCTTCAGACTTCGGGCCTCCAGAACTGTGAGAGAATTAATTTCAATAGTGTTGGGCCTCCCAGTTTGTGGTACTTCGTTATGGAAACTAATACAACCACAAAGAATTAAACTAATTCAACCCTAGGAAATTACCACAGTTCCTGAGAATTAAACTCTGTCACAGTGCTTCTTTCTCATTTGTAAACTTTATTTTGTACATGAAGTGCTCTCATAGTTCCATTTGAACAAAGATTTCTTTAACCCTATATAACAGTTTGCAAAAAAAAAAAAAATAATAATAGAGGGACAATGTTGGGAAATAAATTGGTTGGGATATTCCTAAACTGTTGCACATTTAGGGGCGCCTGGGTGGCTCAGTTAAGCGTCTGCCTTAGGCTCAGGTCATGATCCTGGGGTCCTGGGATCGAACCCCACATCAGGTTCTCTGCTCTTCTCCCTCTCCCTCTGCTTGCCACTCTGCCTACTTGCGTGCTCTCTCTGTCTGTCAAATAGATAAATAAAAAAATCTTAAAAAAAACCTGTTGCACATTTGGAGTCTAACTCAGAATGTTCCACGTCTGTGTTTTCCTACACCACATCATCCTCTGTGCCATCAAGCGTGTTGGTGATCAGCATTTCTTGAAAGAGTGCTCCACCATTGTCTCCAGGAGTTTCCTGTAGTGGCCAACACCTATTCTGCACATTTTGATGTACCAGCCTAAGGCAATACAATTTTTGTCACTCTTGTCATTTGCTGAGAGAGGTTGTAAAATGCATGCAAAACCCATGCATTTTCGAATAGATAATGTGTGATTGTTTTTGCTTTTCTAGATTTTCTGATGGCAAACTTTTGAGCAGTTAACAAAGTGGAACGTCTCTGAGTTTTCCCCACTTCCAGGACTGGAGCCCCTAATAAGCGAAATGGGGGAGAGTCACCCATGGACACCATGAAGTTTTGTAGGAAGACCTCTGGATCAGGAGTCAGGAGCTCTGGATTGTGGTGCCACAGATGCGGGTTTGAGACCTGCATCTGCCCCTGCTAACTCTGTATCTTTGAGCCTAATAGTGCTATTTCTGAGATCTGTTTCCTTTCCACCAGAATGAGCATAACTCCTTCTGAGGGTTGATTTCAGGAACGAGTGGGGTCACCTGCTGTGGAATGGCTGTGAAGCATAGTTCCTGGCACAGAAAAAATGTCCACAGACATCCGTTCCCTTCCCAGTCCTCAGGTCAGCTGTCCTCTACCTGGACTGCCCATCAAGTCACCTGGTGAGCCTCAGCAACCCCCATGCGCAGGCCACACTTGGACCACATCAGACTCTCCAGGGGATTCCAACCTGCCTCAAGGTTGACAGCATCTTGGAAGCCAATTTTCTTCCTCTGTCAAAAGCCTATTTCTACCTCTCAGAATTGTGATGAGGCCCTGGTGGAATCCAGGCTTCGAGATCCTCACTCAGTAGAGAGATCCGCAGTGTGAAGCTTTGCGGCCAACCTCTGAAGATGTCAGCCCCAGGCGACGAGGCAGGGAGATGCCTACTACCTCTTAGCCTCCAGCTCTCCTGGTGCCTGTCCTGCCCTCGATCTTGGTTCTCTCTCTGGGGAAGGATAGGGTCAGATTGGACCACTCATTCTCTGATTGGGCTGGACATCCAAATCCCCTGGGTGAACTGCTTCTTTAATTAAATAAAAATTGTTTTCAAGCAGAGAAGTAGGAAAGAAGACAAGAAAAAAACAATTCTTCCCCCACTTCCTGAGAATCCCTGTTGACGTAGGAAAAAAAAAAAAGGAAAAAAGAAGGTAACATATGGTCATGGTTAGAAAATTAAAGCAGTCCAGAAAGTTATATAATGGGAAGGGAACATTTATCCTCCTCTTTCCTTCCTTGCTCTCAAATAGCTCTCTCCTCAAAGGTGACCACTCTTCATAACTTCTTGTGAGTCCTTCCAGAAAATATTTATTTGTATGCACTCATACACATACATAGAACGAGGGAGTTTTTTTAAAAAAGGGGTATATTTAGCATGATTCTTTTATATGCAGTAGATTGAATGTTCCCCCCAAAATATACATCCCCCCAACTATATATCCCCCCAAATTATATGCTCACATCCAAATCCCTGGAACCTGTGAATGTGACTTTATTTGGAAAAGGGGTTTTGCAGTTGTAATTAAAGATCTTGAGATGAAGCCATTCTGGATTATCGGGGTGGGCCCTCAATCCAATGACACACATCCAATGACCAGTGTCTTTATAAGAGACACACTGGGTAGAGACACACGCAGAGACAAGCAGAAGAGACCCACTGGGGAGAGACACATGCAGAGACGAGCATAAGAGACCCACTGGGGAGAGACACACGCAGAGACAAGCAGAAGTCCACGTGAAGGTGTAGGTGGAATGAAGCAGCTGCAGCCCAAGAATCCTGGCAGCCTCTAGAAGCTGCAAGACGCAGGGAAGGACTTTCCCCTAGAGCCCCGGCAGCCCTGCTGACCTCTTGATTTTGGACTTCCATCCTCCGGAACCATGAGAGAATAAGTAGAAGTTGTTTTAAGCCACCAAGTTTGTGCTAATTTGTTACGGTAGTCATAGGAAACTGATACAATGTCATAAATTTGAAAGAGAGATTTATGTATGTATATATTTATACATGCAGGTATACAATATTGATGGATAATATCTCTCTCTATATATTTTTAAAGATTTATTTATTTTATTTGAGAGGAGAGAGAAAGAGCAAAAGTGGGAGGGGCAGAGGGAGTCCAAGCAGACTCCACGCTGAGTGTGGAGCCAGACTAGGGGCTCAATCTCAAGACCCTGAGATCATCATCTGAGCTGAAACCAAGGGTCCGATGCTTAACCAACTGAGCCACTCAGGTGTCCCTATTCATATATTTAATATCTACATATAGATATATTTTATAATATGTAACCAGTAGATTTACATATATAACACCTATATGGGATAGTATCTATATATTATATATATAATACCTATAATACCTATGTTATAATATCTGTATCTATTGTAATATAGATATAACATCTGGTAGTATCTGTTTTAAATTTACTACAAAAGGATCAAGAAACATACACTGTTCTTAATGAAAACTCATTCTCTTCAACAGATGCACATTATTTCATCGTGTGGTTAAAGCAAATTTAATGATCTTGTCACCTATTGAAGGATACTCTGGTTGGTTGCATATTTTGTTGCTGTTTTGCAGTTCTACTCAAGGCTGCAGTGAGTACCTTCACAAACGGGGGTGTGCGCCCTGGTGATGTTTTTCAAGGATAAATTATAAGCAGCGGGATTGCCGATGACTATGATTTTAAATTTCCACAGGGCAATTATTGCCAAATGCCCTCCAGAAAGTTTGCATCAAATTGCATGCTCGCTAAGGACACATGAGAGTTTAGGGAACTTTTAAAAAATATGGCTCTCAGACACCCTAAGGTGGCTACTCTGATCGCCCAGGTACATGTGCCTTAAGAGGCCCCCCACCCTGACCCTGGGGCGGGGGGGGCGGTGTTGTGCTGAGGGTCCTGGCTGAGAACCTGCAGAGCTTGGAACTCCAACCCTCCCTGTGGTTCTGTGGTGCATCGGGCGACACCTCTGGGTGGGAAGCAGCGGGTCTGAAGCCTGGCTGGCTGCACAATCGCAGGGGGAGTTTGTCAAATGAGTCGCTGGGGGTGGGCCTGGCCTCAGTGTCTCTTAAAGCTTTCCAGGTACTTGATTCCTAAGCTGGGGTTGAGAAACTGTGTGCTGGGGGCTCCTCTGTGCCTCCCTTGTCTCTCTTGTCCTCGTTCTGATACAGCTCAGGTAGGGGAACCGAAATCAAACTATAGATGAGAGCAAAGGACAGAGTATCTATAACCAACAACATCGAAGGCTCTCTCTGCAAGAGAAGAAAATCACATCCATAAGAAAATACATTCCATTTACTCACTAAAAAATCATCTCTCTCTATTCCCCTAGTGCTAGCTGGGAGGGGTGGTGCCAGTCGGCTGGGGTGTGGGGTGGGGGTGTGTGGGCAGGCACAAGACTACAGCAAGGTTTCCAAGGAATGTGGATCTTCTGTTTATTACAAACCTCTTAATTTGCACAATAAATTACCTAGTTTTTATTATGGGCTGAGGACTCCCCCTTTCCCCCCAGATAGTTTAAACCAAAACAAAAATAGCTATTCCAGAAACATCACGCCCAACATGTATTAGCTAGGACACCCACGGGCGGGCTTGAAGATCAGTCCACATGGGACGCAGGATTAAGGCTGAAGTCAGGAGTCCCCACTGGCTCCTGACCTGATCGTCCTCCCTGGTGTCAGTCTCCTGGGGAGGGGAGAGGACCTGAGTCCTTTTGGATATGTGCTTACAGAGTTAGCGGCCAATGGGGACAGGCTCTGTTCTTCCTCTCATGAGATGCCAGGGGCACACCGGGGGAATTTCCCTTCGAGCTTTGAGCTGCTAGGGCGGGAGAGTTTAAATGGATTGGGCTGCTCTTCATCTCCTGGAAAGGAAGCTATAGCTTTCCTTCTATTTAAGCAGAATATTGACTTCAATTCAGTAGAAAATGTTGGGGGAAAAGAGGCAGGATAGCATTATGGATGAGAGCTTGGTCTTTGGGACAAGCAGACCTAAGTTATAGGCCCTGATGCACTTGCTGTTGACTGGCTGTGAGATCTCCTACAAGCTACTGGACCTATTTAAGGCTCAGTTTGCTCCCCTGTAAAATGGGGATGAGACCTGATACCAACTAATGTTTATTGAGGGCTGATTGTAAATATTTCATGTACTGTATTTCAGCTGTTTTTCACAGCAACTTCACGGGGGCTTAAGAAACAAGGCAGGAAATAGTAAGTGTACTGGGAGTTGTGTATTGTGAGTCACACAGGTAGCCAAAGGTAGAGCCATGGTTCGTACCTGTTCTGAGCTGAATTGCGTCCCCCTAAAAATTCTCATGGTGATGTTCTCACCCCCGGTACCTCAGAATGTGATCATATTTGGAGATAGCGTCTTTAAAGAGGTCATTAAGTTAAAATGAGGTCATTAGGATGAGCCTAATCCCATATGACTGGTGTCCTATTACAAGAAGAAATTTGGATACAGACACGCAGAAGGGAATGCTGTGAAGATACAAGGTCAAGACAGCCATCTCCAAGCCAAGGAGAGGCCTAGAACAGACCCTTCCCTCATGGCCAGCCCTGCCAACATCTTGATCTTGGACTTCTAGCTTCAGAACTGTGAGGCATACATTTCTGTTGTTTAAGCCCCCCAGTCTGTGATACTTGGTTATGGCAGCCCTCGGAAACTTGTAGGAGACCTCAGCGATCTGGCTGTATGGTCTGCATGCTTCCCTACTGGGCCATGTTGCTTCTCAGCTCCTACTTCATAATTTGGATTATGGAGAAAATCAAATGAGATTATTCATATAGACCCTTGGCCCATAGTATATACTCAGTAAATGCCTGCATTTGCTACTATCATTATTGCCGATGTTATATTTCAGGTCCCATGGAAAGGCAGTGGGATGGTGCCTTCCAAAGCAACCCAGGCCCTTTTGATTCATTCTTACTGCTCTTAGCTAGTTAAAGACAGATTAAACATTGCAAAAGAAACCAGCTAGAGTCCATTCCCATGTGTGTCCTGAATGCAGAAGACCCACCTGCAGGAAGAGCACAGCTCCACCCATTTTTGACTTCATCTTTCCAAAGCAGTGTGTTATCTCAGTGTTTGAACTGATGAGCTGAACACAGCTCATCAAACAAGAGACACAGAAAAGCCATTGCTGGGGGTGATGTGGAAGATTACAGAGGAAAGCGGCCACTCCTAAGCTCAGATACACTAGCTCATCTGCTTTACCACCCACCGCTGGCCTTGGTTGTCAAGATCCAAATAGGGATCTAGAGATGAGAGGGGCCTGGGGAGGGAGGTTGTGACGCAGGAAGGTCAGTCGCTGGAGGGGCAGAGCAGGCAGGAGTCTGGCTGCTTAATTTCCCTCTTGAGCATGCAGGGATGCCTTTTCAGAAAGCCCAGTTACAGGCAAATCACAGGGCTTAACTTTCCAAAGAACAGCAAGTTAAGCCACAATTATGGCTGAATGCGCTGTATTGATTGCCCTCATTTAGGGAGGTTTGCCCATCTTGCAAGAATGAAGACAATCAATTGAGGAAAGAGGATATGGCTGCATGCCACTGGTCACAGTTCCGGTTACTGCGTCTCAATGACAAGATATTAACAAATTGGTATCTATCATCTGAAGCACTGTATACAAGATATATCATAAGTCAGTGCAATTAAAGAGGGATCAGAAGATGTTTCTAGCTGAACAAAGTGCAAATTCAACCTATGGGAATGCCTTTAGAAGGTAAAATTCCAGTTCCCATGTTTGTTGGAATGTGTGTATTGGGTTTGGGGTTGTGCTTTTAGCGTGATCTCAGTCTTCCCATTTTCCTATTTCCAGGATGGTGGAAGACTGTCATGGGTTGGATTTAGGGGACTGTATTAAGGAAAAGGATATTAAAGGATGGTAGGTACTATGCCAGATGTTGAGGAAAAGGTGGTTAGACTGGGGTATGTTTGAAAGGACAATTTCCCAGGGATGCCAAGGGTCCCAAGGACCTGTAAATGCTGTCCTTGGCCAAAATGACATGGTCCTCTCAAGGAGGTTCTTTTGAGACATGAGCATGGAAAAGAAGCAAAGCAAACCTGTTGCTTTAATATATTCATAACTTTGGGCACATACACAGTATAGTCAAAGAGAGCCTGCCTTCGCCATGTGGAATGCTGTTTCCTATCACAGGTGGGCAGAAGGACCTCTGTGTAACAGAGGTTTCTGGGAGGACAAATGAGACTGAGACAAGGAGTGAGACTAAGGCTTGGCCCCTGTCCACTCCAGCTGTGGCTCAACCAGTCACCTCCCACCTGACTAACCCACCCAGTGCTCCACCTTCCCGGGGAGACACCTGGAGGTGAAGGTGAAGAACAGCCAGCAGTATCCACTGAGAAGGTGCTCGTGGTGCCCAGCTGGGAATGAATGGCTCCAACACAGCCCAGGGGCATAGCTTCCCAAAGCTTTGTCCCCAGCAAAACTTCCACCATGGTGCTGGTGCCTGGTCTGCTTCTGCTGGTGAACCAGAAGGAGGATGCTGAGTGAAGATGTGTCTGGGCTGCCTAGTCCCCATCCTGTGCTGGAGGGAGGGCTCAATAATGTGCTTCTGGAAGGAATGGATGAATCCAACTGAATATGCAATGAAGGTTCACAAATTATCCTGTCTATGGCCTGGTTTGGTCCTGTGGATCAGCTACCTTCACTGTTTCCATGACTGCATTGTAATGATGGTGCCCCAGTCCCAGCTGCCACCTCATAAATGTGCATGGGGGAAAGAGGGGATGGGTGGAGATTTCGAGTGATTTGATCCAAAGTCACAACTCTATCAAGTGCTAAAGACCATGCTCCAAATGCAATTCGGTGCAGTGAACGAGCACTAGATTTGGAGTCAGAAAGCACGGGGTTCAGGTCCTGGGTTGATTTGCTCCTTATTTGTGTGTGTTCTGAAGTGGGTCCCTCAGCTTCTCTGGATCATGTTTTCTTCCTCTAGAGCAGCAGGGTTTGGCAAATCCAGCCTGCTGCCTGTTTTTGTAAATATTGTTTGTTGGACACAGCTGTGTTCTCCCGTTTACATGCTGCCTCTGCTTTCACACTTCAAGGGCTGACTTAGGTACTTGCAACAGAGACCATATGGTTCACAGTACATTTGCTCTCCGGCCCTTCACAGAAGAAGTTTGTTGACCCTTGATGTATATCATGGAGATGATGGAATTCTTGATTGTACAAGGCTTCACAGTGAGGATCACGTGAGATAATCTTCCTTTGTTGGGAACTATGAGACATACTATAAATATTATTGTCTATAATTATGATGAATAATATGGCTATGGAATCCATCTCCTCCGTGAAGGAAGAAGCAGGGGCAGAATTAGGAATTGTGGTATAAATGGTGTGATTTGAGGGGCCCAGAGAAAGCTTCCAGGGACCCAAATCACCTCCCCTGAACACCTGCACACTGACTGAATTCCAGCCATGAAGAGTTAAGCTTGAAATCGAAGCCTTCATTACCCATGTTGATTATGTCTCTATTTGAAAAGATTTGGAAAATGAGTCCTCTGGGACCAGCAACACATCCAGGGGTTACCGTTTACCAACACTTACACATGAACTCCTTCATTAGATGGTTTTTCTCTGTGAAGCTAGTTGAAATGCAGGCAAGGAATGGGAGTTTATGAAAAAGGTAATTTTGAAACTCTTGGGCAGTTTCCAGGGCTCAGAATTGGGCGCCGCCAAAAGGGGTAGGATTAAGACAAAGGAGGCGAGAGGGCATAGTGAAAAACCCTCCCGAAATTGTGTGCTTCTAGGCATTCTTAATGCCTGGCATGTCTGCAGCACGGAGGGACACACTTACCATTTATTTTTTACGACAAAGTTTGAAGTATTTTTTCATTGTGAGTTTCCAGCGGGGGAATAAACCAAGAGCTGCCTGTTACAGAATACAAATGGGGCCTTGAAAATTCATAGTCTCCTTTTCTTTAACGAGCTCTGAAGAAGGTTTGATCTTTGGATTGGGACAATAGACTAAAGAGTTAAAGAAGAGCGAAGATTCACTTCCTTTGCTCTTTCTTCTTAAAGGGCATCTATTTTTCATCATCCTCAAAGGTTAGCCCCTTTGTCAACAGCGATGCCTTGCCAATTCCTTCCTCCTCTTGGTATTTCATTAGTTGCCAGTGAAACAATCCCAGGTTGACAGGGTGGCAAAGAAAATGTGTGTTGAAATTGCACTTGGCATATGTCTGAAATATTTGGGGGCTGGTAACTGCATCCCCTGCACCAGGCAGCTAGAGTGTAATTCATATGTCAAGCCAAGCAGCCCACAAATGACAAAACACCAACAAGGAAGAAAGGTCAGAGTGATTGATTCCTAATACACGTCGGCTTATGCACAGAGCACCCAGAGATGCAGTGTTAAGGAGCCTCAGCACAGCGATGCAGAACAAACGAAGAAAATAATACATCGACTTTGCAATACTGCTCCTGGAAGGTACAGGACCAACGTGCACTTAGATCTGCCCTCTGACAAACACAAGGAGAAAACAGTTTTCATTCTGCAGTATCTTAGTTTTCTTAGTGGCTTAAAACAACACGAATGCATTCTCTTACAGTGCTGGAGGTCAAAAGTCTAAAAGCAAGGTGTCCACAGGGCTGCACTCTTCTAGGGGCTCCAGGAGAGAATCCATTTCTTTGCCTTTTCTACATTCCACAGGCTGCCTGCATTTCATGGCTCCTGGCCTTCTTCCTCCAGCTTCAAAGGCAGTAACGGTAGATCAAACTCTTCTCCATAGTGTCACTCTGACCTCCTCTGCTGCTGTCCTCCTAGGAGACCTTTGTGATGACACTGGTCCCACCCTGATAATCCGGGATACTCTCCCTATCTTAAAGTCAGCTGTTTGCCACTATATGCCTTGCCATGTGCCCATGACATATTTGAAGCTTCTAGGGATTAAGACGTGGGGACCATTGTTCTCCCTACCACATGCAGCAAGGGAGCTAATATTCATGCTGGAAGATGAGGCTGATGATTGATTATTTGTCCAATGAAGATATCTCTGCAGGGATGAAGGAATTTGATGAAGATATAGAGTACCCAGAGAACGCCCACTACCATGAAGAGTAGGGCTGCCAGTTCAACCAGTGTTAGAATTAGAAGGACCTGCTACCAGGCACTAGGTCAGTGAAGCTGTAGAGATAACATATTCTGTGGCCCGTCTAGGTAATGTCCTGGAAACAAGATAATCTTTCAGTGAAAAATCTGATATGATCATCCTCAGGCTCTGCCCCACTGTGTACATTTTATTTTATTTATTTTATTTTATTTTTTTATAATCTGTCAAGATAATTTTACTTCTTCCTTTCCAATTTGTTTTTTTTAACATTTTTTATTTTGTTATGTTAATCACCATACATTACATCATTAGTTTTTGATGTAGTGTTCCATGATTCATTGTTTGCGTATAATACCCAGTGCTCCATGCAGAACGTGCCCTCTTTAATACCCATCACCAGGCTAACCCATCCTCCCACCCCCCTCCCCTCTAGAACCCTCAGTTTGTTTCTCAGAGTCCATAGTCTCTCCTGGTTCGTCTCCCCCTCTGATTTCCCCCCCTTCATTTTTCTCTTCCTACTATTTTCTTTTTTTTTTTTTTAACATATAATGTATTATTTGTTTCAGGGGTACAGATCTGTGATTCAACAGTCTTGCACAATTCACAGCACTCACCATAGCACATACCCTCCCCAATGTCTATCCCCCAGCCACCCCATCCCTCCCACCCCCCACCACTCCAGCAACCCTCAGTTTGTTTCCTGAGATTAAGAATTCCTCATGTCAGTGAGGTCATATGATACATGTCTTTCTCTGATAGACTTATTTCACTCAGAAAAAAAGGTCTCTATTAACCACTGAGAAAGCTGTTGTGTATACCTCTCCCACACTCCACCTCAGCTGTCCCTGGCCAATACTTCTTTTCCACTTTTCCCAAGAAACTTCCATTCCCAAAATACACAATTGACAGAAGGGAGATAGAGACTGGTGGTGGCTTGTTTCATTTTGGGAGCCATCAATCACAGAGGTGGAGTGTCATTTGTGTGAGCAGAAGCAGGAAAAACCCCAGTGGTGGTACATCCAGCAGATTGCAATTTTCAACCACTTCATTTGTTCAGAGTGTCAGAGAAATATGCAGTGGGCGTGGGGAGAGATTCCATCTTAACACTGCAAGTCCTTGCCACATTTGGAACTTGGTAAAGAACTGTGCATTTCTAACATTGTATCTGAGAAGGTGATTAAACTAATGGGCAGAACCAAGGACAACCCAACAGTGAGTCAGGAGGTCAATGTTTGTGTTCTAGCTACTGTTGCTGCAATCACAAATTATCCCAAGACATGGTAGCTTGAAGCAACACTTTATGATGCTTACAGATTCTGTGGGTCAGGAATTCGAAGGTGGAACAGAGGGATGGCTTGTCTCTGCAACATTATTTCTGGGCCTCAATGGGAAAGACCCAATGGCTGGGTGTGACTCAAAAACTGGGGCTATATAAGATATAAAGATTATTATTACGGAGTTAGGAGCTTGGGATAGATCTGACCAAAAGAACAATGCTGTTTCCTCAGCCCTACACATGGTTGCCTTGCCCATTTCCTCTCCTCAACCAGAGATTGGTAAGTAAGACAGAGTGACCAATAGGGAGATAGCTTTCACTCTCCCCAGTGGCCAAGTTCTAGTCTTCTCTGTAGTCACGAGCACCATTTCTTTCTCTAGAATGCAGCAATGCTTTAGCCCTGACTTCAGGGTGCCAGAATATTCTCAGCCCATCTGTTCAGCCTACATCTGCATGCCACAGTCCTTCCACATGATCTGGCCAGGCTAGTCTCCTTACAAACCCTCATGTGTGCCCATAATGTCTCTTGCGCAGGGCACTTGCACTCACATCTTAATGTTTTTGTGTCAAAATATTGATGCACAACTGTTGGTGGGAATGTAAACCAGTGCAGCCACTATGGAAAACAGTAGTGGGGGGGATCGCCCAAAATTAAACATAGAACTAACATATGATCTAGCAATTCTACTTCTAGGAATATATCCAGAGGAAATGAAGACATTAACCTGAAAAGATACCTGCACGCCCATGTCCATAGCAGCATATTCACAACAGCCAAAACATGGAAATAACCTAAGTGTCCATCAACAGATGAATGGATAAAGAAGCTGTGGCATGTGTGTGTGTGTGTGTGTGTGTGTGTGTATGCCACAAATGGCAGGGTTTCCTGATGGATCTTGAGGGAATTATGCTAAGTAAAATAAGTCAGACAGAGAAAGAGAATACTGTATGATCTCACTTATATGTGGAATCTTAAAAAAAAAAAAAAAAAAAGACTCAGAAAAAGAGATCAGATTTGTTATTTCCAGAGGTGGAGGTAGGTGGGGAGAGGGAGAATTGGAGGAAAGTACAAACTTTCAGTTATAAGATAAATAAGTACCGGGGATGTAATGTACAGCATGATGATGACAGTTAACACTGTTATAGGTATAAAGAAGAGTTCTTAAGAGAGGAAATCTAAGAGTTCTCATCACAAGAGAAAGGGTTTTTTTCTCTTTTTTCCCTGAAACTTTTTTTCTTTTTTTCTTTTTATTGTATCTCTATGAGATGATGGATGCTAACTAACTTATTGTGGTCATCATTCCACAATGTACGAAAGTCAAACCATCATGCTGTACACCTTAAACTTACACAGTGCCGTAAGTCCATTATATCTCAATAAAACTGGGAAAAATATGAAGCACAAACCATTGCCCACACCCTCCCCATTCTTGAATATCTGCTACATTTTCTGAGAACAGCCAACATTATATTTGGTAACTCCTTTGCAAAAGGGTTGTTTAAACACACAGTTGGGACTTGAATAGTCATTTAGAGCATTGGATGTTTCCCATGCTTTGGTGTATCTGCCATTAAATTGTAATTTTCTTGGGGGAAACAAAACCAAATGTAAAAATATATTTTTGTACCTGTCATTTCCCTATTACAGTTTTGCCTTTATAGAGAGGTGGATACGTGAGGGTACTATTACCATTTCTTTTTTTTTTAAATAAAGATTTTATTTATTTATTTGACAGAGAGAGACACAGAGAGAGAGGGAACACAAGCAGGGGGAGTGGGAGAGGAAGAAGCAGGCTTCCCGCCAAGCAGGGAGCCCGATGTAGGGCTCAACCCCAGGACCTTGGGATCAAGACCTGAGCCAAAGGCAGACGCTTAATGACTGAGCCACCCATGTGTCCTACTATTATCATTTCTACCCCCACCTCTCTTAAATGTGAACATCATACCATTATTCCCTGATGGGTCTGATTTCTATTCACTTTTTTTTTCCACTTCTGAACATGAATTGGACCAGTCCACAGTTACACGAGCAAGGGGAAGTCACCAGATTGTATATGCAGAGTTAGCATTTTAAAAAGCTATGTCATGCTTCATTTCATGCTGTACAATTGGGTCACTTTTACACAGCTAATTTTTGAAATCTGAAAAGTGCTCTGTAGCTCCAAGGAGCCTTCTAGAAGAGAGTCTTATTATTTTAATTGTTGAATAGATGTCCCTAAAAAATATGCAATATTCGTGACAAAAAATACATGGTATGTCTTGATGCATCCAGCAAAATCACTTCAAAAGCAAAATGCTATGTGAACATTCTTACAGTCTTTTGGGAGTGCTATCTTGAATTTTAAGGAGGGGCAATTTGCTAGAAGTTCTGTTGTCAATTTGGACTAACTTGGACTCACTAGAGTTTTGAGACTTTTACTTTGAATCCCAACCCTGTGTCTTAATCTTTCTGTGAGTGAAGTGACTTGTTTTGGCTTCCCGACAACATACAATGAAGGTACGAGTCCTGTCCCCTTGGTTTCTCAGTTCCGAGAACTCAATAGGTATTTATTTGATTTTTAAGATGGGATTAATCATTTTTTAAAAAAAGATTTTATTTATTTATTTGAGAGAGACACAGAGTGTGAGAGAGAAAGAGCACGAACAGGGTGAGGAGCAGAGGGAGAAGCAAAGTCCCCCTGAGCAGGTAGCCAGACACAGGGCTCTATCCCAGGTGGGGCTTGATCCCGGGACTCCGGGATCATGACCTGAGCTGAAAGCAGATGCTTAACCGTCTGAGCCACCCAGGCGCCCCTTATTTGATTTTTAAAAAAGAAAAAATGGATCGAAGAGAATGGGAATCTTCTTCAGGGTTGTTCCTTTCCTGAAATGATCCCGACAGAATAGGCAAAATGGTCACTTTAAAACAAAAACAGCAGCAACAAAACCAAGTTTCTTCTCAGAAGAAAGAACCTGAGTCGAGAGAGACCTCAGGGGTGGAAGTGGGCCTGAGCTCAGGGACAGGTAGAAACGACTGCTTGCCCCACCTGAAGTTTTCTGTCCCCGAACCCAAGGTCATATATGCAGAATGGAGACATTTAGACCTAATTTTTCTTTCTCTTCTCTCAATGCTTTAAGACAACTGTACTATTCATCTCAGGGAAAACAAAGGAATTCCTTTGTCATAAAGTAAGATGAGGTGGCTTCCTCTTTTTACTCCTTCTAAAAATTGGATAGAAAAGCAAATTTGTTTTCTGGTTTGAAATGAAAGCACAGCATCCCATTCTCATCTGCAGTTGTGGATAAAATGGATGTTCTTCAAACTAAGTGCTGAGAACGTGCTCCAAAGACAGAGCTTGGCAAACCCCCCTATGATGGTCTTTTCCTTAAGAACACCACAAAAACCTAAAACCAAGCCCAAGAATGCCCATGGTTTCATCCTCTTCTGCCAAAAACAATAATCCACTGAAATTTAGAAAATCTATCAAGATCATTAGAAAGTATCATTCTTTGGAGATTCTCCTTTGTTGTTCCTTGAAGCAAATTCTCTGGGAACGCATACTGGGAATAGAGCTAACCAAAATCTCCACATCCCTCTCTACCCTTTGTCATTCGTTTCCTTCCAATGGTGCGAGTTTGCAGGTGATTTCCAATCTGTACCCCCTTTGACTGCCTGAGGGAACCCCTGGCATTTTTTTTTCTGAGTGGAGTTAAACATACCTCAGTTTCCCTGGTTGTCAATAGCAATATAGTGTTGATGAGTGGATTCTATAATGTCCTTTCTTTTAAAGAAATTCTGTGTTGTCACTACTGAGACAGGCTAAGATGGGTCTTTCTTGAGATTTCCAAGAGTATAAGCAATTTTGCACTTGGACATCTGGGATGAACACCCGATCCTCTGAAATGCACAGCTGCATCTGTTATTAAGACTGTCCACCTGAATCTTCAGTTGGCTCTCCTCAGACAGGGCTAGAGCCTAATCTCCATGGATTGGTTGGAAGTATTTTCCACGATGCTACTTTGTACCATCTGGGCAAGCTATATTATGAATTGGCAGATAATAAAGTATGAACAATGGTGTGTGCTTTCCAATGTAAAACCAGAGGTGGATGGGGGGGGCGCATCTGAAGCTTAACCAGCTTTATGTTCAGAAAACCATAACTGCCTTTGTTGCTCCTCACTGGATCTATTTCTATGTGGTCTGCCATTTGCCTGATGTTTGCTCAGCACCTGGTAAGCAAAGAGCTTTCAAAAGTGGTAGAAAAGAAAATCAATATCCCTGCCCATTTAGTCAGCCTCTCACCATTCAGTGACATTCACACAGCACTGGGGAGGAAAGCAGGAGATCAATGCATCTGAGGGACCTGGAGAAGGCATTTGCTCAATTCATCAGAGCAATCTATGGCATTCAACTAGTTGCTAGCCTGGATTCAAGTGACTAGGTTTTTATACACCTGTGGCTTGAAGAAACGACACCATCTAACTGTGTTTCTCTCTTATTAACAAGCAATCTCTCTGACTGATGAAAGAAGCAGCACCCAATTATCCTGTGATAAGCCAATAATTATAAAAATTTCAACAATAATACTATATGCAAAATACCTTACAATTATTGTATATCTAATCCTCTCAACAATCTTAGAACATGGTATTACTCTGTGGCAGTTTTAAGTCATGTCTGTAAATTCTATGATGGTCCTTCCATCGAGGTAGGACCTATGTCCTTTCCCCTGCTCTGTGTGGGTTTGTGACAGATTCAACTAGAACAGCATGGTAGAAATGATCCTCTCTGACTTCCAGTAGGAGGTCAGAAAAGGCCACCTGGTTCTTTTGACTTAGAGGAGCCAGTCACCACATACAGAAGTTCAACTACACTGAGGTGACTATGCTGGAGAGGCCATGTGGGAGTGCTCTGGTCAACATCCTCTGCTGGGCTCCCAGCCTATAGCCATGTGAGTGGCCCATTTGATAGCAACCACGTGAGACCCCAAGCAGGAACAGCTGAGCCATTTTATGAGTGAAGAAACTGAGCCTCACAAAGCTTGAGTAACATGCCGAGAATCCCACAATTTCAAAGTTGTTGGTTTTATGCCAGATTTGTCCCAGTCTAAAACCAATGCCCTTGACTCTGTACCATATGCCTTTCCAATTAGCTGGTTAATTGCAGGGGAAACCCAACAGGATTGAAACTGTGTGGATAAAGAAAGAAATCTGGCTACTTTGGATGCTTCCTTGAAGATCTGATTGGTGGTGCAGATCTCCATGAATGTGTGAATGAAAAGGTCACATGATTGTAGGTCCTTTGGACTTCTCACAGGGCAGAATCATTGGAAGCTTTTCTCCTAGGTAGTGGTCCACTGGCGCTAGTGATGTTCCACCAGCCCCTTCCTATTGGTCTTCACCAGCTCAATCTTTACCATCAGTTCCTCTGCCAAAAAGTCCGCCACCCCCTTGTTTTTGGAGTAAAGAAGCAAGAGTCATTGACCACCCATGGCCCCAGATGCATTCCCCCCTTGGGCATCTCATTTGGTCTTGGTTTGCCACACTGGGAGAGGCATACTGCTACTCCCATCCTGTGGATGCAGAAATCGGGGCTTAGAGAAGTTAAGTGACTTGCCCAAGTTAATGGGTAAATTTAATTCCCTTTGTTCACAGAATACCAAATGCTTAAACAGTGAAGTATAGTTCAGTGCTCTTGCAGTACCTGGCACTTTCTCACTCTGATGACTCTGGTGAGAATATTATTCCCACTTCAGGAGGTGCCTGGTACCCAAAGGTGAAGCTGTTTCCCATCTGAAAACCTCTGGAAAACCAGAGTGCCCAACTGGCTGCTCTTCCAAACCACTAACCTTGACATCATGCTGGCAGAAATGATTCCAGACACAAATGACTTGAATTGGGAAGTCACTCTGACAAGCTGGGTTACCTCTGGCAAGTTATTTCACCTCTCGGGATTTCTGTTTCATCAGGTGTAAAGTGGGAGAGAACCAGATAAACTCGATGAACACACCATGAGCTCACCATGGACATACAACTATCTGCACTTGCCACCATAAACATGAAGTGACTTATAATGAAGATGGGCATGGGCATGTTTACAACAGTAAACATTCACTGAACAACTGACCTTGTGCTCTACACAGTTCTTAACATGCTACACTTATTTTATCCCATTGCTATTATCAACCCCATCTTTCAGATAAGAAGGGGGCTTGTCTGAAAATAGACAGAGGCAGGATTTGAACCCTGACCATTTGGCCCCAGAGGCTGTGTTCTTAAACTGCTTCTAAATATTGTCAAATAAGCATTACAGACAATAAATGCCCTAAAAGTTCAGAGGGGACAGTGACATTTCCAGCTGTGACAATAACCATACTCCTGTTCTCCTCACACCCGGTGCCCACCCTCTCTCCATAGGCATCTCCACATCCGGACACCCTGGAGGGACAAAAGTGATGTTCCAAAACACGACAATGTGAAACATGAGATTCTGTGAAATCAGTTGCATACACATGGAACATACGTTATGGTTGCTCCATTTCCCTTTCTCAACTTTTTGTGTTGAAATAATACCAAAAAGTTGGAAAAATAGTGCCTAGTATTCCTACATATTCTTCACTCATATTTTCCAAATGCTAACATTTTACCCTATTTGCTCTATCATTCTTTCTCTACACACACACACACACACACACACACACACACACACTTTCTTCTGAACTGCTTGAGAGTAAGGTTCAAATAGAATGCTCCCTTAAGTTTAAATATGACAATATGGGTTTCATAAAAACAATCACATTTTCTTACATAACCACATTTCAATAGTGAAAATCAGGAAATTAACACTGATACAATGCTATTATCCAATCTCCACACCTTAGTCAAATTTCCTCACTTGTCCTACTAATGTTCTTTATGGCAAAAGAAAAAAAAGATTCAGGATCCAATCCAGGATGATTTGTATACCTTTCAAACGGGAAAATATTGCAAACTTTCCATCTCTAGAGAAACCAGAGCCAAAGATAATATAAGATGGGGTCGTCTTTATAAGACAGCAGCTAAGCAGGCTATAAGCAAACCCAACCATTGTACTGACAGTAAAATAAAGGCATAGTTCCCAGAACCAAGCATGTGAAAGCTACGGCAGAAAATGATCAGCCTTCCAGTGGGTCAGTGATCATGAATGCTGTACACAGCTGTGTTTCTTTGTGTTCTTAGAGCCCCTTAGAACAGTGGTTCTTAAATTTAGAAGCAGCATCAGAAGCCTCTGGAAAGCTTGTTGAAACACAGATCGCTGGGTCCCAACCCCAGAGTTTCTGATTTGGTAAGTCATGGGTGGGACCTGAGAATTTGTATTTCTTTCAAGTTCCCAGGTAATGCTGGTGTTGCTGGTCCAGGGGGCCACAGTATGAGAACTACTGCCCTAAAGTAATGTATGCCAGCTGAAACTTCATCCGAGAATTTCATATGAGGACTTAATCAATGGCTTCCTATTTATCAAATCCAACGCCCTATTCTCAATTCCATCAGACTCTGTGATAGAGATGGATAGGGGATATTTCTCTATTTGTGGGAGGCCTCTAATTTCTACAAGATACTGGAATGACTTCAATTCCCACTCCAGGGTACTGAGAAAATACTCTTTGTGTGTGAGGTCCAATGAGTGTGCAATATTCAAGCCAGATGTTATTTGTGTTAATCAGAACCATATGCAGCATGCGCGCACACAAACACACACACACACACACGGAGTAGGCTGATCTCTGTAAATTCCCCATAATGATGATAATGCTGGCTATGATCTGAATGGTGAAGCAAAGTTGGAAATTGATATAGTATCTAAAAAAAATGTTTTGACTATGTCATGTAAATTCAAGTATTAAGGCAGGGAACCATGTCCCAGACAGAACTGAATCTTATTCATCTTTGAATCTCTACATCTCAACTCTAGCTCTTTATAGCTGTGTGACTTTGGAAGAGTTTCTTAACCTTTCTGTGTCTCAGTTTCTTCACTCATTTATAAACGAGGTATAATAAAATTCACCTATGGTAGATTAAATTATTGTTCGTCAGGTAGTTACCCTCTACCCCTCAACCTCCATTAGGGGAGCAGATTCCCCCAAATGACCTTGGGCTTGGCCATGTGGCCTACTTTGGCTAACAGAATATGCATATAAGTATGGGGGCTTTAGAAAGCCTAGGCCTCAAGGGCATCATGTGTTACTGTTTTTCTTTTGGGAACTTTTGACCTCTGTCAGAAAATCCATTGGTCAAAAATAATAAGATAATTATTATTCAAGAACAAACTTGAACCCGGTCCTTGGCTTAGAGCCACGACTGGCAGAGCCTACCCTAGATGAACTGCACCATAGACAAATCGTATATAAGTTAATGAGAATTAAGTGTCTTTTGTAGACCTCTGCAAGTTTGTTTGTTATGCAGAAATAGCTGATTTATTCACGACCTTATAGGACTATTGTGAAGATGAAATAAAATAAAAAATGCAAAGGGTTCAGAACAGTGCTTAGCATGTAATAAATGCTCTGTATGTGTGAGCTGTAATTATTATTACATCCAGTGCCTAGACCATTGGGAAGTTTTTGATATAGGAGACAAGGAAGCCTTCCCCAATGTCTAGTATTCCTTTCTTATATGTTGTAAAACCCAAGACATGGGTTCTGGCTCATATATTTGATCTTGATCACTTTATTTCTCTGAGTCTCAGTGACCATTTATCCAATAGATTTGAACACTTCTGCCAACCTCGTAGGTTTTTTTCCTTTCCTTTTTTTCATACATCACATGACAGGCATAAAAGCACTTTGAGATTTTTATCTTCTCTTCAAGAATAAAAGCTATTCTGAGTAGATCACAATAGACAGATCATTTAGTGTCCCCAAGATCTATTTGCCTGATGCTCAGACAAGGACAGCTTATAAGTGGGTTTTCACGAATACCAGAGATTCTGCTGGGAGGGGACTGAATCTTACACTGGGTTTTCAACTGGTCACAAAATTCAGATTGAAATTCTTCAATTGTATGTTCAGTCTTCATAAACTATCTGTTACTTGTTGGGCAGATTTCAGCTGAGAGTAGAGAAGAAGCAGTGGGTTTCTTAACAGAAGACCTGGATTTAAGGGGTGGTCGATGGCTCAGTCTCTTCTTGGTTATGACTTGGGAAAGTCATTCGACTTCTGGGAAATGAAGGTGATGCTCATAAAAGCATAAATGGTACAGGGTTATTTGAGGATTCAGTAACGCCAGCGCTGCTGATGGCATGAGACATATTTTTTTATATTTTTGGAGGAAGTATAAATCGGCACAGCCCATGTGGAATGTGTTTGAAGAGTCTATCTGACTCTAAAGCGAGCAAATTCCTTTGAGCCAGGAATTACATTCTAGATTTTCACATGGTCTTTGGGTGATAACCTGTTACCCATTTTTGACCCTATTTTCCATTTCCTGCTTCTCACTGTGGAGACAAAAATAGCTGTTTACCCAGCTTCCCTGTAACTAGGGAAGGACCTGTGAGCTGTTCTGGCCAATGAAGGGCATCTGAGAAACATCTTTTCCCCTCCATGAATACATGAAGAGCTCTTTCTCACTTTCAAAGTCATCCTTCTGCTCCCTGTCTTTGTAGGCTGAGTACAAAGATGTGCTCTCTGGACCTGCAGCAGTAATCTTTTTTTTTTTTTTTTAATTTTATTATGTTATGTTAGTCACCATACAATACATCATTAGTTTTTGATGTAGTGATCCACAGTCCATTGTATTCGTATAACACCAGTGCTCCATGCAGTACGTGCCCTCCTTAATACCCACCACTGGGCTAACCAATCCCCCCTCCCCCCTCCCCTCTAAAACCCTGTTTGTTTCTCAGGTCCATAGTCTCTCATGGTTCATCTCTCCCTCCAATTCCCCTCCCCCATTTTTCCCTTCCTTCTCCTAATGTCCTTCATGTTATTCCCTATGTTCCATAAATAAGTGAAACCATATGATAATTGACTTTCTCTGCTTGACTTATTTCACTTAGCATAATCTCCTCCAGTCCCATCCATGTTGATGTAAAAGTTGGGTATTCATCTTTTCTGATGGCTGAGTAATATTCCATTGTATATATGGACCACATCTTCTTTATCCATTCATCTGTTGAAGGGCATCTTGGCTCTTTCCACAGTTTGGCTATTGCGGACATTGCTGCTATGAACATTGGGGTGCATATGGCCCTTCTTTTCACTACATCTGTGTCTTTGGGGTAAATACCCAGTAGTGCAATTGCTGGGTCATAGGGTAGCTCTATTTTTAAATTTTTGAGGAACCTCCACACTGTTTTCCAAAGTGGCTGTACCAGCTTGCATTCCCACCAACAGTGTAAGAGGGTTCCCCTTTCTCCACAACCTCTCCAACATTTGTTGTTTCTTTCCCTGTCCATTTTGGCCATTCTAACTGGTGTAAGGTGGTATCTCAGTGTGGTTTTGATTTGGATTTCCCTGATGGCTAATGATGATGAACATTTTTTCATGTGTCTGTTAGCCATTTGTATGTCTTCTTCAGAGAAGTGTCTTTTCATATCTTCTGCCCACTTTTTGACTTCAGCAGTAATCTTGCAGCACAGGAGGGTTGAGAGAATTACAGAGACATCAATCTAGAGCCTGGATTGTTAGCTGCTGGTCCAGCCTTGGAATGGTCCAGCCTTGGCAATCCAGATGTTGTGTTAGTTACATGGCTAATTTAGGGCCTTAAGATTTAGGCTATTGTTAGTTCTGTTACTGGCAGCAAAAGAGCTATTAACAGATATATCATTTTATAGTCTCTCTCCCTCACCCCGACCACCATACACTTAATGTATATAGAAAGAAATATCTAGAGCAGCATTGTCCAGTAAGTAACCACTGTCCCACGTGTGTACTGAGCACTTGAAATGTGGTCAGTCTGAAGTAAGGTGTGCTGTAAGTATAAAGTACACACTGGATTTTGAAGACTTAGTGCAAGAATGTAAACTATCTCACTACAGTATTATATTGATTACACGTTGAAATGATAATACTTGGGATATGTTGGGTTACACAAAATATATTATTATTATTAGTTTTAAAGATTTTATTTATTTATTTGACACAGAGAGAGACAGCTAGAGAGGGAACACAAACAGGGGGTGTGGGAGAGGGAGAAGCAGGCTCCTGGCTGAGCAGGGAGCATGATACGGGGCTCAATCCCAGGACCCTGGGATCATGACCTGAGCTGAAGGCAGATACTTAATGACTGAGCCACCCAGGCGCCCCCACAAAATATATTATTATTAAAATTAATTTCACTTTTCCTTTTCCTTTTTAACAATGTGGGTATTTAATATCTTGTACCTATTCATGGCTCATATTATATTCTGTTGAACAGCACTATTCTAGAAGGATAGATACCAAACTAAGACAATGGTCACCTCTGGGTTGTGGAAGTGAATGAGGGGCATGACAGAGAGGGGGACTTTTTTTTCTATATATACTTCTTAAGTTTTCTACAATAAGCATATATTTGTGTATTATTTCTGTGAGTTTTAGGAATCTAAGACAAGATTTAAAAAAAATGAATGAATACTTGCAATCATGCCTTGTCAATTGTAAAGCTGTGCACACACTAGCTGCCAGGGTACATCTTTTAATCTTGATAATCATCTATTTTAGAACATCACTGCATTTGACTATGAGTACCTCCTTGTGTTTTAAATCTCTACAATCTTGGGGCACCTGTGTAGCTCAGTCTGTCAAGTGTGTGCCTTCAGCTTGGGTTGTGATCTCATGGTCCTGGGATTGAGCCCCGCATCAGTCTCCCTGCTTTGTGGCGAGTTTGCTTCTCCGTCACCCTCTGCCCCTCCCCCACATAAATCTCTATAATCTTAAATATTAGATAAAGCCCACAGAGAAACTCTCAAGTAGCATTTGAGCTAATATATAACAGAGTGCATCTATATTTTACCAGCAGAACCCCATACATAAAATGAGCTTGCTTTTGAATAATTGGGGGCATATTTATGAGATCAACATAAAAAAATCAAAAAGGTGACTTATAAAGAAGTTAACATACTTTGGGGTTAACTGATATATAACTAGCAATATTTACAATAATCCTCTTTTCACTGGTAGAACATAGCCACTTGTAAACATCCCCAATTCATCGTGACCCTTGCCTTTTTGTGATGCCTTGGGAGGTTTATTTTTCTCCAAAAATCTTTGAGTCATTGAATTTCAGATTTAACATTGATTTATTCCTTTCGAGAGTTTGCCAAATACAAAGATAAATTGCTTGGCTTAAGTGATTAAGGAAGAATAATGGTTTGCTTCTAGTCAACACTGTGTTTAGTCCTTCTTTATTATCTTTAATTAAAAAGCCAGCCCATGATTCTCAACCTGCTAATGGAGCTGGAGGACAAACTAGCTACCAGGGTCCTGGAGACGAGCCTGGCTGTGGGTTGGGAGGACAACCCACAGCGTGTCTCAGCTTTGCTGCTTGCTGGCTTCCAGCAAAGTTTGGATGATTGACATTAGGTGTATACTCTGGAATCTTTGAGTACTATTACATGATTTTGCACAATTCGAGCAGAAATCCAAGTGGTTTTGCTTCAGTGTCATCATCTTACAGCTCAGTCATATATTAGCTGTGCAATGTGGGGCAAATCAATTTCCTTTTTGGATGTCATCTTCTAGGCCAGGAAAATGGAGTGTTGGTCCAGAAGATGATCTCCAAAATCTTTTCCAGCTTTGAACTCACCTTCTCCTTCCCTCCTCTTCCCGTCCCCTTCTGTATCATCTCCTTTCTCCAAATGTTCAGTGTCATCAATAAAATACATGTGTTGTCTGACATTTAAAGCCACGGTTAATGATGTCCTTGCTACTAAAATATATATGTTATATATCAAATTATGTATACTCTATATATTTAAATTGTATGTAATATGTAAATTATGTAATTTAATGTAGTACATACATTACAGATATGAATATGTTGCACATATGAAATTATATAACTGTATATTTAAATTACTATATAATTATATACAACACAAAATATCATATATAATCATACATTATTTTATATATAATACATATCATATATAAAATTATATACAGTTATGTATATTATATAATATATGTGAATATATGTGTATGCACATATATATGTATATTTATATTTATGTGTGTATGTGTATAAATATGCATGCATGGGGAAGAAGCTTTATTGTAGAAAACATACCCATAAACTCCCAAACTCCAAAAGCTTCTTTGGGGTAGGTCAGAGAAAAAAACCCAATCCAATTATATTTTCCAATTTGTAACAAAACCTAAATTTAACAATGCTTTATAAGTGCTGTTTGGAAATTTAATTTTAGAGAATGGATGGTGAATTTCAGTTCCCTTTTATCCCCCTTGTTTTTCCATTTTCCTGCTATCCCAACTAGAACCAGAACTCCGGAAAGGATGAAGTAAGAATTCTTTGCTCGCATTCATTGCGAGATCGATCAGTACAATTGCTCTAGGAGTAGTCAGACTTAGGACTCAACAAACACAGCCCATTAACAAATCTCTTCTCAACATGGGCATAGTGTGCGTGTATAAAGGCATGATTTACTTGGATTTGTTGAAGCGGCAGTAAATAAATTTGGAAGAACTGAATTGTATTAGAAAAACATGACTGAGCATTTGAAGCTTTTTCTCAGTGAAATAAATGGTATGTTTGTTGACAATCTCTTTCTCATGCATTAATATGGAAAAACTGATTTACTCAAAAAATGGTAATAGAAACCAGCAAACACCTTAATTTGTGCTATTATCCCAGCCAATATAAAATTCAGGGAAGCAGAAATGGCACTGATGGAGACCAGCAGTAGCAGCTGCTCCAAGACCCCGTGGAGCATGGTCTACTTGAGGGATGCCACATTGCCATGGCAGCAAGCCACTCCAGTGAGCTGCCTGCAACCTCAGACAGCTGGGTTTGCCGAGCATCTGTCCTTCCTTGGGTATTTGGTGGGGTGGAGGTGAAGGCATATGACCTAGCATTTCCTGAAATCACTGGAGGATACAAGATGTATCCAGATTGGTCCCTGCCTTCAAGGAACTTACAGTTCGTTAGGCTGAGACACCCTAAGAAAAGCTATACAGTTAGGTGGTATAAGGGCTTCAGGTGCCCCGAGAAAGGCCCATTGATGAATGTAGTAGCAGTCAAGGAAGCTTTCTTGGAAGGCAGTGGGATTTGAATGAGATTTTGAAGAACAAATGAAATTGAAATGGTCTTCCTTGATCTCATTGTAGCCGTGGATTTTTCAGTCAGCTTGTTTACATTGCATTACTCCAAAACCACAGAGGTTTGGTGTTGGGTCTAGAACTATCCAGTCTGACTTTATGTACAGGTGAGGAAACAGAAGAAAGAGAGGACGAGTAGAGGGTACAAGTGCGGAGAGGAATAAGACTGAAGTGGTGCGAGGGTGGGAGGAGCCCAAAGGGAGGCACTTGGGGCTGGGGCAGGCAGCTCCACATCCGGCAGGGGGCGCCTGTGGGCGGCTGTTTTCTCCTGACTGACAGGTGACTCTGACAAGAGCTATCTCCACAAATACCCAAGCCCTCTCAGGTGAGTATATGGCAGGTCCTACAGTCTCAGACAAGAGCCTTCCTCCAGGCAGTAGCTCTGACATTTGTAAGACAGTAATAAGTTTAAGTCCTTGATGAACTGAGACAAGAAATTTTTCTTGCTGTCATATTCCATTGTTGACTGCTTTAAGGAAACTTTATATTTTAGAGTACTTCTAGATATACAGAAAAGTTGAAAGTACAGAGAGTTCCCATATACTCACACTCAGTTTCCCTATTATTAACATCTAATATTAGTATGGTACATTTCTCACTACTAAACATTATTATTAACTAAAGCCCATACTTGATTCAGATTTTCTTAGATTTTACCTAAGGTGCTTTTTTTCTGTCCCATTATTCCATCTAGAATTCCAAATTACATTTTTTTTTTGTCATGTTTCCTTATTCATCTTGACTGTGACAATTTTCAGGCTTTTCTTGCCTTTGAGACCTTGACAGTTTTGAGGGGTACTGCTTTTCAAAGGAATTTAAACCTACGTACTGATTGAGGATATGACTGCCATTTGGCCATTTGCTTTTCTTTCTTTCTCTTTCTTTCTTTCAGATTTATTTATGTGAGAGAGAGAGTGAGGGGAGGGGCAGAGGGACAATGAGAGAGAGAGTCTTAAGCAGACTCCGCATTGAGCGCGGAGCCTGACACAGGGCTGGATCTCATGACCCTGAGATCAGGGCCTGAGCCGAAACCAAGAGCCGGATGCTCAACCGACTGCAGCACGCAGGCTACCCAGCCATTTGCTTGCTTTTCTAAATACATTTCATCATTTACTTGACCTTGAATCTTGTGGTAAATTCACTGGTGGTCTTGATTTTTCACCCCTCCCCGTATCTCTACCCTTGTTGTGGCCTCATCATGGGTAACGTGTACTTGTGTACCTCCTGGCTTTGTGTTTGATCATCACAGTTGTGTTGGCCAATGGCTTGTGGGGAGAAGTGGCAGCATGCCATGATTGAGCCTAGGGCTTAAGAGGACCCCTGGTCTTTCATTGACTTTCTCCACCTTTGTCATGGCCGTGAGAAGGACATGCCAGAGCTAGGCCGCTGGTGGAAGGAGAATGAGAGTTACGTGTATCAGAGCTACCCTCAGCTGATCTTGGCTTAGGTCAGCTCACCCTGGCCAACTCAAAGATGAATGAGCAATATTCAAAGATTGTTATTTTCATCCTCTGAGCTGTGGAGAGATTTGTTATGCAACAGTAATTAACTGATACATGCCCTCAGGTTGAATACACTTCAGACTTAAAAACTTTTTTTAAAAAAGTTAGCTTTTTAAAAAATTTTTCTTTGGGAACATATAATCAAGAGGCCCACACGCCTCATTGGGTTATTTTAGTGTCTGTCATGAGAGGACATGTGTCTCACTGACAATCTGAGCTGTCTCACCTCTGAGGCAAAAGGACAATGTCTTCAGCTAATTGACAACCTGTGATTTGGGTAAAATCTAAATGGAGCTGCTTAAGAATGGGTCCATTCATTCCTTCAACAGCTATCTATTTGGTGCCTAATATGTGCTGGGACTTCTGCCTAGTGCTGATCATACAGGAGTGAGCCACAGTGGACAGAACTCTGGCCCTTGGGGAGCTGGCTTCACAGGCAGGACGTGTAGTAAAAAGGCAGTTACAAGGGGAATGTGGTTCTGAAAGGAAAGCTATCGTGGGGGGATCTGACCTCTTTGCTTTTCCAGGATAAGCTTCCCAAGGAAGGCTGACCTGAATTCCGAAGAGGGGAGCGTTCTGTGCAGAGAACAGCACACTTTGCAACAGCAGGAAGCATGGAGGCTTCATGTGGTGGCACAAAGCCTGGTGGGGCTGGACTTCAGGATCAGGAAAGCCTGTGGAGCAGGAGGGGGGTGGCCTCTGACTGCCCAGTGTTTTTAACACGCTGATTATTTGGGATGTGCCTGCTCCCCATGGTAGATGCTTTTAAGCATGTCATTCTTAAAGCTCTCTCAGGCTGTAACTTGAGACTGGGCCAAGAAGAGGCATGCTGGTTAGGGACTTTCCCATGGAGGCTGCTGGTAGCAGAGCATTAGGTGGTGGGGAGTGTCCAGGCAGTGGAATCTGGCAGCAGAGACTAATAGGGACCAAGGCACAATGGGGGCTGCAGGGATTGTTTTACCTACGCAGATGACCTTACCTCTGAATTAGCCTGGTTCTGTAATAGAGGCCTTTCTCATCAATTCCTTTTCTGATTTAGGTACTCAGACTATTCCTATTGCTAAAGCCAAGAACCCTGATATCAATAGACAGGTAGGTGCCAGGTTATGCCAGGTCTTCTAGGTCATATTAAAGATCATGACCTTGGGGTGCCTGGGTGGCTCAGTCGGTTAAGCATCTGCCTTCACCTCAGGTCATGATCCCAGGGTCCTGGGATCAAGCCCAGCATCGGGTTCCTTGCTTGGTGGGGAGCCTGCTTCTCCTTCTTCCTCTGACTGCCACTCCCCGTGCTTGTGCTCTCTCTCTCTGTCAAATAAATAAATAAGATCTTTAAAGATCATGACCTTTAGCCTAAGAGAACTAGAGGTCCATAAAGATGTTTGAAGCAGTAGAGGAGACTGTCAGATTGGAGCCAGTACTTACAGCCTTGTGTCCCCAGTTGAATTTTTCTAGTAGAAGACCCTAAGACAAAGAGCTGAGTGCAAACGGCTTCTTTGGGAGGGGATCCCAGTAAGCACCAGTGGGGAAGGGGAGGCGGCCATAAAAGGTGTGTCATTAGCTGGTTACTACTGTGGACATCTGGGGAGCTATGGGAACAGCATAGAACATGTCTCAGAGTCATCCCACTACGGTATTTATCCACTCCCATTAGTCATTGATGGAAGGCTGCTCTGGGGATGGGGGTAGTCACTGTCCAGAGCTTCCTGTCTGCCCTGAGCAAGGGCTCCAGGGATTGCAGAACCTGCTCAGGTGAAGAGTTGTGCGTATTGGCAGTTGGAAGTCTCAGAATCTCTGTACCTAGAAAAGATTAGTGCTGAGGGAATGTTGAAGTGATTGGGGAAGAGAAACAGGAGTGTCTGCACACCTGGAAAAAATACCATCTGGTTCTTACATCTTGCAAACTGCAAAATGTCACCCTAGGTTGGAGGCTATAAAAATAAACACAGAACTACAACAGGTCTCCTGTGCTGTCCCCTGCTCCATGGAAAACTGACCAACTGATGAAAAGTATAAGAAACCCCAGTTACTTTCTTTTCAGTCCCTATTTATAATTTGTTTCTGCTTTATATGAGAGTTCAACCTATGGAGGAGAGAGCTCAGTTTTGCAGTCCAGTCAACTGAAGTTAGAATCTTGGCTCATTGTCATTTCTTTGTAATCTTGGGCATGTTACTTAACCTCCTGCTCCTGGAAGTACCTGATTCTAGAACCTGAGACTGTGAACTAACTGTACTAGTTTGCTGGGGCTTCCATAACAAAGTACCACAGACTGGGTAGCTTAAACAGCAGAGATTTATTTTCTCAAAATTCTGGAGGCTAGAAGTCCAAGACCAAGGTGTTGGCAGGTGTGACTTCTTCTGAAGCCCCTCTCTTTGACTTGTAAATGGCCGTCTTCTCTTTTGTCTTCACGTGGTCTTCCTTCTGTTCATGTCTGTGTCCTAATCTCATCTTCTTATGAGGACACCAGTCATATTGGATTAAGACCCACTCATACGACCTCACTTCACCTTGACTACTTCTTTAGAGGCCCTATCTTTAAATACAGTCTCATTCTAGGTAATGGGGGTCAGAGTTTTAATATGTGAATTTTGAGGGCACACAATTTATCCCATAACACCAACTACACAGCTTACTCATCAAGACTCTTTTCAAAATCTTGACCTCTACGTGCTTACCAAACCAGAGTGAATAATAATAAAGCGATAAATTTGGCCCAGTCCCAATAAATTCTATGCCTTGCAAGATCCACCTAAAAATCACCTAGTTCAACCCTGAAACCATTCTCTGTCAAGGTCGTGTTCTTCCTTACTGCACTAAGACTAGTAAACACAGCCCTACTTGATCAACAGGTTTCTCGGTGGTCTTTGGGGAGTTAACAAGATCAAATAAGGGGGTGGAGCAAGATGGCGGAGGAGTAGGAGACCTGGATTTCGTCTGGTCTCAGGAATTCAGCTGGATAGGGATCAAACCATTCTGAACACCTATGAACTCAACAGGAGATCGAAGAAAAGAATAGCAACAACTCTCTGAACAGAAAAGTGACCACTTTCTGGAAGGTAGGACATGTGGAGAAGTGAATCCGAGGCAATATTCGGGAGGATAGACGGCGGGGGAGGGGGCCTCTGTTAGCTGCTTCTGGCAAGTGATAGAGCAGCAGAGCACAAAATCGGAACTTTTAGAAGTCGGCTTCGCTGAGGGACGTCGCTCCAGTGGCTAAGCGGGGGGTGGAACCCTCGCGGGACAGTGTGGTCTCAGGACCCTCGGGGTCACAGAAAGACTGGGTGTGCCTGAGTGCGGCAGAGCTCCCAGATATCGGAGCGGGGAAGCCGGCTGCAGAGACAGAGCCGAGTGGGTTCTCAGCTCGGGGTTGCCATAAACCGTGATCTGGGGCACAGTCGGGCCACTGCTCCTCCAGCAGGGACCCAACAAGCAGCAGATCCGGGGAGACTCCCCTTCCTCCCCCGGGGAGGAGTGGCGCGGGAGCACACCGCAGGGATCTGCTGGGTTTGGAGACTCCACACAGGGTCGGGTGCCAGAGATAGAAACGCTCGGTCACAGGCCAGGTGAGCACGGAGTGCGGCCAGAGACCGGGGAGACGGGAGTGACTGACTGCTTTTCTCTGGGGGCTCACTGAGGAGCAGGGACCTGAGTTCTCGGCTCCCCCAGGGCGGAGATTGGGAGGCCGCCATTTTCATTCTCCTCCTCCAAAGCTGTACGGAAAGCTTTCAGGGAACAAAAGCTCCCGAGAGCAAACCCGAGCAGATTACTTAGCCCGGACAGGGCAAGGGCGGGGCAATTCCGCCTCCGGCAAAGACATTTGGGAACCATGGCAACAGGCCCCTCCTGCAGAATATCAGCAAGAACAGCCAGCCAAGACCAAGTTTACCGATCAATGAGAATGGCAGAACTCCAGCACTAGGGGAATAGTGCACAAGAATTCATGGCTTTTCCCCCATGATTCTTTAGTCTTTCCAAGTTAATTTTTTTTAACTTTTTTTTTTTCTGAATTCTTCTTTTTCCCTTTTTCAACCAACATCTTATCAATCCCTTTTTTAAAAAACATTTTTATTTTTAATTTTTAGAGTCATATTCTATCCCTTCATAGTAGTTACCCTTATTTTTGGCATATATATATAAGTTGTTCTCTCTTTAAAATTTTGAGATAGTTTCTTCTAACAGATCAAAATATATCCTAAATCTCTAGTGTATGGCTTTGTTCTAGTGTCCTGCCTGATCATATTCTCTCCCTTTTTCTTTCTTTTTTTCTTTTAAATCCTCTTCTTTCTTTTTTCAAACAACTTCTTATATTATCAATTCCTTTTATAAAATTTTTTATAATTTTCATCTTTACAGTCATATTCCATCCCTTCATCATATCAACCCTTATTTTTGTACACATATAAGTTTTTCTTTCTTTAAAATTTTGAGAGGCACTTTTTTCTAACAGACCAAAATACACCAAAAATTTAGTGTGTGGCACTGATCTATGCACCAGCCTGATCATATTTGACCATATTCTGTTTTTTTTTTTTGTTTTGTTCTGTTTTTGTTTGTTTTTATCTTTTTCTTTTCTGTTTTGGTTTTCTTTTTTCTTTTTTCTTTCTTTCCCTTTCTTTTCCCACAGCTTCAGGTCTTTTCTGATCTGTTTAGAGTATATTTTCTGGGGATGTTGTTACCCTGTTAGCATTTTCTTTTCTCATTCATCTGTTCTGCTCTGGACAAAATGACACGATGGAAAAAATCACCTCAACAAAAAGAACAAGAGGTAGTACCAACTGCCAGGGACCTACTCAATACAGACACTTATACGATGTTGGACCTAGAGTTCAGAATCATGATTTTAAAGATACTAGCTGGGATTGAAAAAAGCATGGAAGTTATTACAGAAACCTGTCTGGAGAAATAAAAACTAAAATCTAATCAAGTCGAAATCAAAAAGGCTATTAATGAGGTGCAATAAAAAATGGGGGTGCTAACTGCTAGGATAAATGAGGCAGAAGAGAGAATCAGTGATATAGAAGACCAAATGATGGAAAATAAAGAAGCTGAGAAAAAGAGAGATAAACAACTACTGGATCACGAGGGCAGAATTCGAGAGAGAAGTGATACCATTGGATGAAACAATATTAGAATAATTGGGATCCCAGAAGAAGAAGAAAGAGAGAGGGGGGCAGAAGGTATATTGGAGCAAATTATAGCAGAGAACTTCCCTAATTTGGGGAAGGAAACAGGCATCAAAATCCAGGAGGCACAGAGAACCCCTCTCAAAATCAATAAAAATAGGTCAACACCCCGACATCTAATAGTAAAACTTACGAGTCTCAGAGACAAAGATAAAATCCTGAAAGCAGCTCAGGAGAAGAGATCTGTAACCTACAATGGTAGAAACATTAGATTGGCAACAGACCTATCCACAGAGACCTGGCAGGCCAGAAAGGACTGACAGGATATATTCAGAGCACTAAAGGAGAAAAATATGCAGCCAAGAATACTATATCCAGCTAGGCTGTCATTGAAAATTGAAGGAGAGATAAAAAGCTTCCAGGACAAACAAAAACTAAAGGAATTTGCAAACATGAAACCAGCCCTACAAGAAATATTGAAAAGAGTCCTCTAAGCAAAGAGAGAGCCTAAAAGCAACATAGACCAGAAAGGAACACAGACAATATACAGTAACAGTCACCTTACAGGCAATACAATGGCACTAAATTCATATCTTTCAATAGTTACCCTGAATGTGAATGGACTAAATGCCCCAATCAAAAGACACAGGCTATTAGATTGGATTAAAAAACAAGACCCATCGATATGCTGTCTGCAAGAGACTCATTTTAGACCCAAAGACACCCCCAGATTGAAAGTGAGGGGGTGGAAAACCATTTACCATGCTAAGAGACACCAAAAGAAAGCTGGTGTGGCAATCCTTATATCAGACAAATTAGATTTTAAACCAAAGACTGTAATAAGAGATGAAGAAGGACACTATATCCTACTTAAAGGGTCTATCCAACAAGAAGATCTAACAATTGTAAATATCTATGCCCCTAACATGGGAGCAGCCAATTATATAAGCCAATTAATAACAAAAGCAAAGAAACACATCGACAACAATACAGTAATAGTGGGGGACTTTAACACCCCTCACTGAAATGGACAGATCATCTAGGCAAAAGATCAACAAGGAAATAAAGACTTTAAATGACACACTGGACCAAATGGACTTCACAGACATACTCAGAACATTCCATCCCAAAGCAACGGAATACACATTCTTCTCTAGTGCCCATGGAACATTCTCCAGAATACATCACATCCTAGGTCACAAATCAGGTCTCAACCAGTACCAAAAGATTGGGATCATTCCCTGCCTATTTTCAGACCACAATGCTTTGAAACTAGAACTCAATCACAAGAGGAAAGTCAGAAAGAACTCAAATACATGGAGGCTAAAGAGCATCCTATTAAAGAATGAATGTGTCAACCAGGAAATTAAAGAAGAATTTTAAAAAAATCATGGAAACCAATGAAAGTGAAAACACAACTGTTCAAAATCTTTGGGATGCAGCAAAGGCAGTCCTAAGAGGCAAGTATATAGCAATACAAGCCTTTCTCAAGAAACAAGAAAGGTCTCAAATACACAACCTAACCCTACACCTAAAGGAGCTGGAGAAAGAACAGCAAATAAAGCCTAAACCCAGCAGGAGAAGAGAAATAATAAAGATCAGAGTAGAAATCAATGAAATAGAAACCAAAAGAACAGTAGAACAGATCAATGTAACTAGGAGCTGGTTCTTTGAAAGAATTAACAAGATTGATAAACCCCTGGCCAGACTTATCAAAAAGAAAAGAGAAATGACCCAAATCAACAAAATCATGAATGAGAGGAGAGATCACAACCAACACCAAAGAAATACAATTATAAGAACATATTATGAGCAACTCTATGCCAGCAAATTAGATAACCTGGAAGAAATGGATGCATTCCTAGAGATGTATCACCTACCAAAACTGAACCAGGAAGAAATAGAAAACCTGAACAGACCTATAACCAGTAAGGGAATTGAAGCAGTCATCAAAAATCTCCCAACAAACAAGAGCCCAGGGCCAGATGGCTTCCCAGTAGAATTCTACCAAACATTTAAAGAAGAATTAATACCTATTCTTCTGAAACTGTTCCAAAAAACAGAAATGGAAGGAAAACTTCCAAACTCATTTTATGAGGCCACCATTACCTTGATCCCAAAACCAGACAAAGACCCCATTAAAAAGGAGAATTACAGACCAATATCCTTGATGAACATGGATGCAAAAATTCTCACCAAAATACTAGCCAATGGGATCCAACAGTACATTAAAAGGATTATTCACCACGACCAAGTGGGATTTATTCCTGCGCTGCAAGGTTGGTTCAACATCCGCAAATCAATTAATGTGATACAATACATTAATAAAAGAAAGGACAAGAACCATATGATCCTCTCAATAGATGCAGAAAAAGCATTTGACAAAGCACAGCATCCTTTCTTGATCAAAACTCTTCAGAGTATAGGGATAGAGGGTTCATACCTCAATATCATAAAAGCCATCTATGAAAAACCCACAGCGAATATCATTCTCAATGGGGAAAACCTGAGAGCTTTCCCCCTAAGGTCAGAAACACGGCATGGATGTCCACTATCACCACTGCTATTCAACATAGTATTAGAAGTCCTACACACAGCAGTCAGACAACAAAAAGAAATCAAAGGCATCCAAATTGGCAAAGAAGTCAAACTTTCACTCTTTGCAGATGATATGATACTTTATGTGGAAAACCCAAAAGACTCCAGCCCAAAACTGCTAGAACTCATACAGGAATTCAGTCAAGTGGCAGGATATAAAATCAATGCACAGAAATCAGTGGCACTCCTATACACCAACCACAAGACAGAAGAAAGAGAAATTAAGGAGTCAATCCCATTTACAATTGCACCCAAAACCATAAGACACCTAAGAATAAATCTAACCAAAGAGGCAAAGGATCTGTACTCAGAAAACTATAAAATACTCATGAAAGAAATTGAGGAAGACACAAAGAAATGGAAAAACGTTCCATGCTCATGGATTGGAAGAACAAATATTGTGAAGATGTCAATGCTACCTAGAGCAATCTACACATTCAATGCAATCCCTATCAAAATACCATCCACTTTTTTCAAAGAAATGGAACAAATAATCCTAAAATTTGTGTGGAACCAGAAAAACCCCGAATAGCCAGAGGAATGTTGAAAAAGAAAAGCAAAGCTGGTGGCATCACAATTCCGGACTTCCAGCTCTATTACAAAGCTGTCATCATCAAGACAGTATGGTACTGGCACAAAAACAGACACATCGATCAATGGAACAGAATAGAGAGCCCAGAAATGGACCCTCAACTGTATGGTCAACTAATCTTCGACAAAGCAGGAAAGAGTGTCCGATGGAAAAAAGACAGTCTCTTCAACAAATGGTGTTGGGAAAATTGGACAGCCACTTGCAGAAGAATGAAACTGGACCATTTCCTTACACCACACACAAAAATAGACTCCAAATGTTTGGAAGACCTAAATGTGAGACAGGAGTCCATCAAAATCCTAAAGGAGAACACAGGTAGCAACCTCTTCGACCTCAGCCGCAGCAACTTCTTCCTAGAAACAAAGGCAAGGAAAGCAAGGGCAAAAATGAACTATTGGGATTTCATCAGGATAAAAAGCTTTTGCACAGCAAAAGACACAGTCAACAAAACCAAAAGACAACCGACAGAATGGGAGAAGATATTTGCAAATCACATATCAGATAAAGGGCTAGTATCCAAAATCTATAAAGAACTTATCAAACTCAACACCCAAAGAAAAAATAATCCAATCAAGAAATGGGCAGAAGACAGGAATGGACATTTTTCCAAAGAAGACATCCAAATGGCCAACAGACACATGAAAAAGTGCTCAACATCGCTGGGCATGAGGGAAATCCAAATCAAAACCTCAATGAGATACCACCTCACACCAGTCAGAATGGCTAAAATTAACATGTCAGGGAACAACAGATGTTGGCGGGGATGCGGAGAAAGGGGAACCCTCCTACACTATTGGTTAGAATGCAAGCTGGTGCAACCACTCTGGAAAACAGTGTGGAGGTTCCTCAAAAAGTTGAAAATAGAGCTACCATACGATCCTGCAATTGCACTACTGGGTATTTACCCCAACGATACAAATGTAGGGCTCCGAAGGGGTACATGCACCCCGATGTTTACAGCAGCAATGTCCACAATAGCCAAACTGTGGAAAAAGCCAAGATGTCCATCAACAGATGAATGGATAAAGAAGAAGTGGTATATATATACAATGGAATATTATGCAGCCATCAAAAGGAATGAGATCTTGCCATTTGCAACGACGTGGATGGAACTGGAGGGAGTTATGCTGAGTGAAATAAGTCAATCAGAGAAAGACATGTATCATATGACCTAACTGATATGAGGAATTTTTAATCTCAGGAAACAAACTGAGGTTTGCTGGGGTTGGGGGGGGAGGGATGGGGTGGCTGGGTGATAGACATTGGGAAGGGTATGTGCTATGGTGAGTGGTATGAATTGTGCAAGACTGTTGAATCACAGATCTGTACCTCTGAAACAAATAATGCAATATATGTTAAGGAAAAAAAAAAGTAGAAGATAGGAGGAGGGGAAGAATGAAGGGGGGCAAATTGGAGGGGGAGAAGAACCATGAGAGACGATGTACTCTGAAAAACAAACTGAGGGTTCTAGAGGGGAGGGGGTGGGAGGATGGGTTAGCCTGGTGATGGGTATTAAAGAGGGCATGTTCTGCATGGAGCACTGGGTGGTATACACAACCATGAATCATGGAACACTACATCAAAAACTAATGATGTAATATATGGTGATTAACATAACAATAAAAAATTAAAAAAAAAACAAGATCAAATGAAATTATAAATGAAGACTCTATCATAATACCTAGCATTTAAAGGTGCTCAGTAAATGTTAGTTTTTTCTCATAACCCAATCTCATTGCAAAAGAAAGGATTTTCAAAGCTTAAGCAATCATTTTTATTTTCTTTCTTTTATTATGCCCAATTGACGAAATAATCTCACTTCAAAAACTTTCTGTCTCTCTGTTTTATCTGAATAAATCTGTGCCTAATACAAGTCAGCAGTTTCTAAATTATTTTCGTCTATTCCTCATAGTCTTTGGAATGTCGGAATCAATTAGAGGTTAGTCAAAGGTTTTTTGATGTGTAACACAATTCCGTTGAACATGGAGGTTGCTGGGAATTTTGCAGACTCTAGCCATTGAGTGTGAATTATGGAACCAACCACTGTTATGTAAATTAGAGGAACATAGAGAATAATTTCGCTCTCCCTATATGATCAGAGCATAGCACTTTTTATATTGAAAATAATACTTATCACTACCTGATTTTATTAGAGCTACTTCCTTACATGTCTGCCTTTCTCCAAAGCAGAAAGCAACTGGAAGGAAAGAGCTATGTTTTATTAGCTCTCTACTTCCTTTGTAATCTAAGATAGATTTTTTGCACATACTCAGACTCCAATATGAACCGACGGAATAGAATAGAATTTAGTCCTCAGTGGTGAGGGTATTGGACAGTGAGGGAGGAGGAGGACATTTGAGTGCCTCTGATGGGTGAGCGGCTTCACATTCTTCCTTCTATTCAACCCTTACCACAGTCCTGTGCAGTCAGAATTGCAATTTTTTTTTAACAGATGAGGAATCTGAAACTTAGAGAGGATACCTTGGCCAAGGTCTCAGTTCAGATAAGGGATGGGGACAGAAGGAAGTCCAGATCTACTATTGCTTCGTAATGGAAAGCAATGATAAAAATCTTTGCTTTCCTGTTGAGTGACTTGGGTAGATTACATTGAAAGTCAACCATGCATTTAAGGCAGCTGAGACATTATTTCGTGCGTTTGCACGAAAGCAATGGCAACAACAACAACAGAATAAACCAAGCGAACAGTCTCAAGAGCGGAAAAAAATAAAAATGATTAAAAGGATCGTTTGTTGCAGAACAGTTTGCCTGTTTTAACGGTGTTTTGCTTTTGACATGCTTTCCTTGGTTTTGGTCAGAGCCTTCATCCATTTAAGTTATTCCTTTCTGTTTAGTTCTTCAATGATGGTTAAGGCAGAAGGACTGTAGGCTCGCCCACATTCCTTCTGCATTCTTCTCTACAAGCTTAAAGCCACCTCCTGTAAACTCTAGTGACTCTACCTGAAGGCCTTTCTCAAATGCTGGTGCCATGCCCCGAGAAGCCAAATGTGCTGGAGAATTAATTCTATTGGGAGCCCCCTTGACCACTACCTGCCAGGGAGTCGGTGTATAAACACCCCGACTACCTCTCCCCACTGGGTGGGGTAACTCTGGGGCATGTGCTACATAGTCTTTCACAGACCCTCAGCAGGTCTGAGCCCAGTTGCCCACAATGGTAATTGGCTGATGAACACACACTTTACTGGGTTCAGTCCCTTTCCTGTCTCACTTCCCCAGCTCCTCCTGGTGCTTCCTAAGGGACTTCCTGGGTACAAAGCCTTAGCCAGGATAGGGAGTGGGGACATAAGAATTCAGCCCTCCTCTGCCTCGGCCGTGCGTGGTGATCACTGAAAAGAAAAGAAAATGGTGTTTCTGGGAGGATGAGGTGGGGGGGGCCAAAGGAAGGGATCTCCCTGAGGGGCACTGTGGGGAGAAGAGTCCAGGTTTCATGCATTCTATGTTATTTCAGGGAAAAACAAAGATGAGAACCTAGTGTCTCCTGAGCACACACCTGTTTCACTATGAGAGCTCTCCCTGGAAGCGCATTGCAGTGGGATTTCCAACATGTTAATATAGGGAGTGGTGATATCAGTGAGGAGAGATGCATTTAGAGGCTGAATAAAGATGACAGATGAGGAAATGAACAGACAAGGCTAAGTCCTCAAGCTTTGCCACTGTGGCCCTTCGACTAGCAGTATCAGCCTCACCTGGGAGCTTGTTAAAAATGCAGTCTCAGGGGGCGCCTGGGTGGCTCAGTCGTTAAGCGTCTGCCTTCGGCTCAGGTCATGATCCCAGGGTCCTGGGATCGAGTCCCACATCGGGCTCCCTGCTCGGCAGGAAGCCTGCTTCTCCCTCTCCCACTCTCCCTGCTTGTGTTCCTGCTCTCGCTGTCTCTCTCTCTGTCAGATAAATAAATAAAATCTTTAAAAAAAAAAAAATGCAGTCTCAGCACCCACCTCCTGAATGAAAACTGGCATTTTAACAGGATCCCAGGTGATTCATATGCACATTGAAATTTGAGAAGCACTACCTTAGGAATCTAAAAAATACCAGGAAAATATGACACCTTGAGCTTTCAATTGGGTTTCCCTCACTACATCTACATACTTACCTGCCTACATGAACTCTGTCTTTTCTTTCCCAAAATATTTTCCAGACTCTCTAGTCTTCATGGGGTTCTTATTTCTGTCTAGTATAAATAATTTTACCTATCCTCAATGCTAAAGCAAGTTACTATATAAATGATTCCAGATGCTCCCCATGCCTTCACAATTAATGTAGTATCAAGATAGTCATGTGATCTTGGGCAGAAAAGTGGCCCGTCTGAATTGAAATTGCCTCAACTATCAAAGGAAGAATTTAGACTTGAAGACATCTAAGGTCCATTCTGTCACATGATTGCATGATTCTAAGTTCTCATATTTCAGTCTGATAGATACAGGTAAGAGTGTTTCCAAGAATGCTTCTGCAGTAGGTTGTCAGAGTAATGACCCTGGTTTGTTCATCCCTCTCTGTATGCTCGCCTTTGAGTGTTCTCTGCCCACACTGAGCCGGCTATGTGATTTGTTTTGGCCAATGGGATATAGCAAACATGCCACAAGCAGAGATTTAAAAAATGCTTATGCACCGGGCTTGCCCTCCCTTGCTACACGTGGGAACCACCACCACATGAATAAACCCAGGCTAGCCTATTGGAGATGCAGGGTCCAGTCATCCCCGCCTCCCTACCCAACAGCCAGCATGAAACATCGGACATGCGAGAGAGCCCATCCAAGACCAATGGTCTCCTGGCCACACCACTGGCTGACTGTACCCACACAAGTGACCCTAGAAGAGGCAAGCAGACGATCTGCCCAACTGAACCCATCCTAAATTACCGACCCAGAAAATCGTGAGTCAATAAATGCTTGTTGTAAGCTACTACGCCTGGATGGCTTGTTACATAGCAAAAACTAATTTGATATAACTTCATTGTCTTTAATTCTCCATTCTCGTTTTTTATAGGGGCATAGCTTGATAGTTATTTACAGTGGTGCAATATGGGCTCCCACGCAAAAAAAGTCATTTTCACCATCAGAAATTAGTTTCTCCCATTACAGTTGACTCTTTGATGTTTCATGAATGATTGATTCTTGGTTGCCCATACCCTATTTGTTGAAAACAGAATGTATGTTTTCCTGGCAAAGTTAGCAGCTCCCTCCTCAAACATTGGCTCAGAAATGAACAGTGTCCATAATGCAATAGGTCTTTTCCCCCGCTCTCTCTTCTCTCCCTTTTTCTGACTGCAGCTGAATTGAATGATCTTGCGCTAGGTCGTTCTGATTGTATGTGTGTTCTTCCAATAGGCTTCTTGTCTAAAGTAGCAGATGTCTTTCTCTCCGTCTGTCTGAAGAAATGACAATAGAAGTAAATTGTGGCCCTGTAGCTCATTCAAAGCTGCTGAAAGCAGAGGCGGGCTTCAGAGAAACCCAGCAGAACTTTGACATTAGTAGGCGTCCCTGGCAGACGGTGGTGGTTGGGTGGAATGTCCCATGGAGATGAAAGACCACCAGCCACAAGTGGTTTGGGGCCATAAGGTTTAGAAAATGACAAACATACTCATTGTTTCCTGACTTAAATCAAAACAAAACAAACCGTAACAACGCCCACGCTGCAATCAGAGCCACTTGACATTCCCCAGCTCATATACAATGCAGAATGCATTTTGCCTTTGAAACAGGTTTTCCATCTATACGGAACCCAGGCAAATGAAAAACGTGATGACAAACAAGTCAACTTCAATATATTTTGTATCTCAAATGCCTATTCATCAGGAGCCAGGCACATCCCTCACCTTTCATGGAAGGGCTGCATGAAACAATGTACCTGCAGAACCTCTGAACAGCAAATAACAGACAGGAGCACAGGTTTGAAGACTGGTTTTTTTTTTTTTTTTTTCTTTTACCACATTATGGGTGGAAAAGGAACTGGAAGCGTTCTGTCCTCCGTTTCCTTTGGTGTTTGGAACCGTGCTCCTGCAGGGAGCTCATTGTACACAAGTAAATCAGCATGTAACCCGGATGGTAGGTCTTAAAATGCATCCAGTCATTTAACTAAGTTGCACTCAAAGCCCAGAATGGACACTGGAGATGTCCAGCACATCAAAACAAATCCAAATGACACATCACGTTTTAAAGGACTGTCTGTAAAATCTAATCAGGCAAACATTTTTCTCTTCTGATTTATATCCTTCATCTCTGCTGCAGGCTGTCCTCCGGCTATTTGGTTATTATTCATTTTTCCAGCCATCCCCTAATTGTCCTTCCTGCATCTAGATCTTTTTTTTAAAAATTCATTTTTCTTTGTAATTTTCTGACCTTTCATGTGTTGTTTATGTTTTTTTTTTTCTTAAAAACTCTTCCTGTGTCTCTTTTATTTGGCGGTAATATTTTATTATTATTTCTATTTTGAGTTACTTCTTATTTCTCATCTTATTTCCAGGATGCTGCAAGGAGAAAGGGGGGTTACCCTGAGGTAGAGAGGAACAGATGGCAGCTGCTAGTGAAAGAAAAACACCTCTAATAAATGAATATTTAGTTACTCATTTTCCAAACCCAAGTTTGCCAAGAGAGCGCTAATGGACACAGCTAGAATCAGCAGGGCAGCACAACAGGAAATTGTGAGAAACTATGTCCACTCCGGTGAGAAAAGGAAAGGAGAGACGGGTCAACTAGAAGGGAAGGAACTTCTGGATAACCCAGGTGAATACTGGATCTCTGTCTGCAGAGTCCACAAGGATATTTCAGAGAGGAAAGTTTACTAAGGGCAAAAACTATTAATGTATAAACAAACATTCACGTTTCTCCCTTGTCATGCTCACCACCTTCTACTGGGGGATGGTCAAGTTGGCTCCCAGGCTCTTCTTGATCACAGAGACTTTGGCAGCTGAGAGAAAAGCAATGTATGTGAAGAGGATAAGCTGATTCACCCAACTAAGAGCCAGCTGGGGAAAGAGCTGGCTGGAGAGAGAGAAAGAGCCTTTTGGGCAGTGTGTTAGGGAAGCTGGTAGATGTCAGGACAAGAAGAGAAGGTGTGACATTCTCAACCAGCTGGAGAAAAGGGAGGAGGAGAGAAAGCTGGACTCTAGGAAATGCTGCATTCTTTGAGAGAAGTCAGGAAATACTAGAATGAGTTTTAATTACTTATGGCTGGTGGACCGGGAATGCAGCACTGGCTAAGAGTGGACTTGCTTGGAGGCTGAGAATTACTTATGGAATGGAAACTCTCCTCCTGGGTTCAGTTCTTAGAACCTAGCTGTCACATCACGACATCACACACCCCCAACACAGCATCGCACGACACAATACGGGAACTGTGGGTGTGGTGGAGGGAGGGTGCCATTGTTCCTTCATTGATCACAGCAAGTTAATGCTGTTTTCTGATTGTAACTCTCTTGTCTGGATGCAGGTTTTCTCTATCTAAGATAACGTCCTGAATCCTGGGAAAGGATGCTAAGTGGCCAGCATTCCAGGTTCCCTTAGACTCGTATCCTGATGCAGAATTTGAGAACAAGTAGTTTCCTTGGAGGTGATCCCAGAAAGCTCTGGTAGGGGAGTAAGGAAGGGAGACAGGGAAGGGAAGGTAACCAGTACGGGGTGTGTTTTCAAGCCTGTTACTTGAAGAAAACTGTATGAGCACTTGCTGAAATGGCATTTCACCTATACATTCACTCGTAAAGACATTGAAACATAGAGGCAGGTACATATATACATACCTGCAGACACATGTGTATGCATGTTTATACGTGTACACACACACAGACCATATAATTTTAAAACACTTGAGTGACTTGGGTGAATTACTCTGCAGGCATGGTGCTTTTCTCTTACACTGGTCTAACTTCAGGTCAGTAACAACCCAGACGGAAACAAGAATGGAAACGTGTGACAGCAGCAAACAGAGGGGGCAGGGACAGTGGAAATGGCAGCTAATATTTATTGTGCAGGGACAGCTTGTCCTCATCCAGTGCTGGGTGGTTTTGGTGCATTAGCAACCCCGTGGGGTCAGAGCTGCTGTGATTCCCATCTGACCACTGAGGAATGAGCCATAAAGAGAGTGAGGTTTAGGAGTGGAATCTAGGCAGCCTGACTTCAGAGGCTGTGTTCTTAACTTCCCTATCTCCCAGGCAGGAGCCGACGAGGAAGGAGCTGTATGTTGGCAGTAATAATGGAGTTGATAACAGAGATGCCAGTGAAGCCCTGGTGGTTAATCTTTAAAGCTGGGAAATGGACATGGCTTTCCTGTTCAGGGAACCCCAAGATGCCTTGCTCCCAGGCATGCTTGGCAGGGTGCCTGGGTGGCCACGGATTCACCACCATGGGGGGCGGCGGATTGGGTGTGAGGTGGACCTACAGGAGAGAGAGGCTGTCAGGGAGATCTCAAAGGCAGATACCACGAGCCTGATGTGTGAGTGCCTCCCTCAGGAGCGTGGGAGCTCCCTTCCCCAAGAGGGATCTGCCTGGCCAGGATTCCCTCAGCTCTGAAGAAGATCAGCTATCAACAAAAGTCACAGTTCACTTGAATACATAACTTTGCTAAGACCACTGTTTGTTGTGCTTTTCTGGATTCTGAAAAAGCTCATTTTCACATTTTTTTTTCTTCCTCCTTTTCTCTATTTAACTCTATTCTCCAGCCCCTCCCATGCCATCCCAACCAACACATTCACAGACACACACCATCACCACCACCACTATGCCTCATGTTGAGAGTCTAGTGGTTTCGTCAAATTCATGTCAGGAATGACTCCTTGGAGGGCCTCCAGAGCTCACAGGCCCTGGCCCCTTGGGTATCAGACAGGCATTCCTAACTGTGGGGGAGGGGGGATACCTAGGACAGCATAGACTTTTCAAAGTGACTCCAAGATAGTGGTGTCATTTCTTATTTCTGTGGCTTATTTTAGAAAGGAATTGACAAGATCTGACAGCATTTAGTACCTTTTCTTATAAGGAAGTCCTTCCATGTGTCTACCCTAAATCTCTATTGCTGCACTTTAACAATCAGCACATCCTCAGAGGACAAATTGGCCAACATGAAAGAACATTAGACATAAAAACCATGAAAGGAGTAACATTTAGATTAGTAACCATCTAGAAGCATCTGATAGCTTTAGTAGCAAAGGCAACATGGGAAAATTTAATTTTGGAGATGGTGACTAGTAGTGACTGAAGAAGTGGAAAGGATACATACATGTTTAAATCTGTAGGATAAATTAATATCCTCTACTAGAGACATTACTTTAAAAAGCATTCAAAAGCAACAACCAGCATCTTTGGTTTCAGCTGGTTTAATGCATGATAAAAGTAGAAAAACCAAACCCATCTTTACAGACAAGTCAGAAACCATCCTGTGCCTCACTTTGGACGACTGCACAAAGCCCTGTCCTTTCTCCAACTTGGTCACATCTGAGGCAGTAACTGTAAGTTATTCAGAGCAGCACCTTTTAGTCCAGAACCACCAAATGGACACAGTTTCTACATGAAGAGTAAAAACACTGCCTGAAACTCCTGTCCATTTGGAAAACTCTGTCCGGCTGGGTTCATTTGCACTTGTGCTCTGTGTTTGAATCTAGATGCCCCACCCATGTTTTCGAGCCTCGCTCTGATTTTTCCTTGATATTGTAAAGTCGGTGCTGGATAAAATACAAAATAAAAAGGTCCATAGGAAGGAAATCGAAACAGATTTGAAATTCTGGAAGTTGCTAAATGGGAGGTCCATTTATCCAGTGAGGTGCTATTTCAAGACACAGTTTAAACGGCTAGAATTGCTCAGTTTTCAGTTGCCTGCACATTTGTTTGGCAACATATGCGACTGCTTGCAGTAATTCAGCCTCTTGGGGGTGGGGGTGGAGGTTCAGGTCTATTTACCCCTGGAAAGAAGCACTTAGTCTTTGGTAGAAACAAAAGTGAGTCATTAGTCACTGCTATGTTGGCTGAAATATGGAGTTTTCAGAGTTTACCTTGTGCGTGTGAGCTATTCATTGACCATCAGGTACACATGATTTGTGTCTCATTTATCTATTAGGAAATGTTCTGCAAATGGGTTTGCGCCTGGATTTCTCAAAGGGCTGAGGGAACAAACAGCCACCCTTTTATCTCTCAGTCTGTCAGCATCAATGTTTATGCTGGCCCTGCCATCAGCAATAGTTGACTTGCAGAGAGAAACCTCATAAATTACGGTCCTTTGTTGGGTGAATCCCCCAGCAGTGACCCAGAAAGAAAGTATGGAGGCCTCTCCCCTCTCCAGGATGCAACCAGGTTGGGAAAGAGGTTGGTGTGGAGGAGGGAAAGCGGCTCCTGCTTGCTTGGCTTACCCGCCCCTCCCCTCTTTCTTAGGAAGGTCTGATGCCAATTGTTCCCTGCAGGGCTTTAGAGTTGCCAGTGGCCTCCTTGAAAACAGCAATAGGTGGTGCTTTTCGGGTCCCCTCTGGTGGTGATGGAGGTCAGGAGACAGTGTTATAAAATCTGAGGAGTAGCTTGTGAGAACTCTTGGAGCTGTTCTGTCTGTCACTGTCCTCATCAGATGTGGCTTTGGGGTGCTTGAAATGTGGCCGGTCCAAACTGAAGTGTACTATAAGTGTGAAATGCACACTGGATTTTGAAGACTGAAGATGAAAGTAAAAACGTGAATATCTCATGAACACATCTCAGGATATGGATTACATGTCAAAATGATAACATTTTGGTACATCGGGTTAAGTGGAATATATTATTAAAATTCCATTTTCATGGTTTGGTCTTACTTTTTAAAATGTGCCTACCAGAAAATTGGAGATCATCTACATTGTTCACCTTATTTATATTTATTTTTATTTTTATTTTTATTTTTATTTTTGGGCCCCCTTTATATTTCTAGTGGACAGTGTTTGTCTTGACGGTGAATTCACAGAGGAAGACACTGACTAGTGCAAGTGACCCAAATTCTCCTTTGGGGGAATAAAGTCTGAAAGGAGGAGCAAAAAGACTTGAGTTTGGGATGCGGAAATCTAACAGCTTTAAAGTTCCATTCATACAGAGTTCAATGGGCTGCATTCCCAGCTTCAAGGCAATTCTCTGTGGCAGATTTGGTGGCTCTAGCTAAATATTTTGGGAGACACTCTGCACTAGCCCATGGCTCCATAATGGCCACGCCTTTCCTCCTAGAGTTTGAGAAGAAACTGTGCAAAGAAGGGTGGACATTTTCCCAACTAGGGGTCTGGTAGGCAATGTTTTTCTGTCCTGTTAATGCCCAAGCTTTTTGTTCGTCCTTGGGAAAATTACTTGAGCACTTTGTCCATCACTTTCTCATTTGCTGAAAATATTAGTATTTGGCCTGTTGACTTCATAGGACTAATATCTGAATCAAGTGTGTTCATGGGTTTGGCGGTATTTTGAAAAGTAGTCAATGGTTCTTAATGAGTGGGTCACCACTGGGTCTTGAAAGAGAAGAGTGATGGTCAAGGGAAAGGGAAGCTTTACTTCTTGAGAAATTACAAGAAATCAGAAGTCCCTTGTTTCCCCGCCTCTGAGGTTGTTATTTTATGATTGCTTCCACACTGATTTTAGAGTTTGGGCCTGGCAGGAGGACTGGGCTAGATGGGAGAACTGACTTCTCAGTTTTGAAGTCCATAACATCTAGTCTCTAAACCTGAAAAAGGAGACACTGCCTTTCAACATCATCTGCTCTGTAAAGAATCTTTGATGAAGTGACATGTTTGCAGCCAAAAAAATAATTCTCAATAGTAGAGGTTGCAGAGCAAAGCAGTCATGTTATACAACCTGAATGGAATATCATTTATTTATTTATCTGGGTCTTTCTGTTTAGTGAGGGCTGCTGTGGGCACATACTGAACAAGGAACAGAGAGAAATGCTATCCTAGAGATCTTTTGAGCAAGCTGGTTTTAATGGCATTTGGACTATGTCAATTACAATTGCAGAGAAAGAGAAAGAGAATTATTTTCTAGAGATATTGCTAAATCTGTAAAATCAGGTTTCAAGCTGTTGTTTTTACGTCTTGTAAAACTCACAGCCTCCTATTTCATTCCAGTCTAGATTCCTTGCAGGGTCATCTAAGGGGGTCATGTTTCCTGAAGAGAGACTCTACCAGGGTCAGAAGATGTGTGTTCTTGTCCCAGCCTTGATCTATCCATTATAAACCACACAATGAAGGCACATCCATCACTGTCAGCATGTACTTTAATGGCCCAAAGTATATCCTAAAAGCCGAGAACTTCTTCATATTTCCCCAGAATGAAATGATAAATCACTCACTTTTAGATTCAGTCATCTACTTTCTGCATCACCTTGGAAGATCAGCAGCTTACAATACCCGTTAAATGGTGATGACCCATCACCTGGCCCTTCATTGCTCCAGTTAGGATAAGAGTCAGGTTAAATAGGTTTAAGCTCTTTAAGAAATATATACCTAAGAAATATTCATGTAATATTTATCAGGAATTACCAGGAAATAAATTATTCCACTTAAGAGGATTTTCTAGGAATGGAAACTTACCTATTTAGCACCAAATGGATTTAAAAAGTAGGTGTTTTCTGTGGAAATCTTTCCAAAATCCACTAGAATGCAGAGTAGAAATGAATCCTTTTTCTTAAAGGCAGAATATTTTTATTAAGGGGCTCAATTAATACACTTTGATAGAATTGAAGTTTCTTAGAGTAGATTTGCCCAGAAATTAAAGGTCTTAAACTACTCTGGTTGTTGAATCTTTCTGATGGATTTCATTTTTATCTCTTCTATCTCTGACAAAGACTTCTTTTATTCATTCATTTTCTCCACAGATGTTTTCTGATGGCCTACTTGGTCCAGGGGACCGTGTGACCAACTGGGTACATGAAGATGAATGAGACCCAGTCCACGACCTCAAAGAAATTTCTGTGCACTGAGGGAACAGACCAACTTTGAGAATTAGTTTGCATAGAAAATGTAGTTTGCATGGACTGACATTTATTTTGGCATTTCAGAGGTCAAGGTAAGATGAACAAGGTAAGATGAACAAGTTCTCAACCAATGTAGCTATTATCGTATTATTACTTTCGGTAGCTCTTTTTTTAAAAAAATTGTTTTAAAGATTTTATTTTTAAGTAAGCTCTACACCCAATGTCAGCCTTGAACTCACAACCCCAAGATCAAGAGTTGCACACTCCATCAACTGAGCCAGCCAGGTGCCCCACTTCTCGGTAGCGCTTTTAAATGGTTGGGGATATCAGATGTTAAAACTTCTGCATAAAAGATGTATTATCGCGCTTATTGTCCACCTTGTGATAGCAAATGAGCTTCCAGACATTGTGCCCTGGGGGAAAATGTCAAACTTTAGGACATCTGCTTTCGCATTTCCCAGACTATTAGGTGGCAGCGAATACCCAGAGTGCCTTTAATCAAGCAGACAGCATGGTAGATGGAATGAGACCTGGATGGAAATTAGGAGACCTGCTTTTGACCTTCAGCTCTTTTGTTAACTCTCTGGATCTCAGTAAGAATGAGAAGACTGCATTTGGATCAGTGAAGTCTCTTCTTGCTCAACAATTACATAGTAATTATCATTAAAGCTTTTATTTCCTCCTTGCTACCATAGTACTAATTTATTTTATGGTTCAATGAAAAGAGGCCCTCCCTGCACTGACTTACTTCTCCTCTGGTCACAGGTGAAGTAGCAGAGGAGTGATTGCCAAGCCCTTCATGACCTCTTGCCAATCTCCTCAGTTTTATGGTAGCCTGTGCAACATTGACCACAATACTTCACTTCTCCCAACATGCTTCACTCACTCCCTTTGTAATCTGAGTTTTTGGCTCTTTTCATCAAGAAGAAACAAAGTCTCTTTCTCTTCCCCTTGAATCTGGACTGGATTTATGATGTGCTTTGTTATTTATCCTGTGCTAGACCTTGGCAGAATTGATGGTGTGTCAGTTCTGAGGTTAGGATTCAAGAGGCATGGTTTCCTCTGCACTCTCTGGGGCCCTATTCAGTCGCCAAGCTGGGCCAACCTAATGGAAGATGAGAGGACCACAAGGAACAGAGATTAGTAACTCAAATGTCCCAACCAAGGCCCCCAACATGTAAGGGGTCCCAGCTAAGATCAACAAAATTGCTGACATGAGCCAAGCTGTCCATGGATGTATGAGGGCATCACCCAGCTGAGCTCAGCCTAAATTACTGATATGCAGAATAGTTAGCTAAATAGATCATTGCTGTTTTAAGCCATTAAGTTTTGGGATGGTTTGTTATGCAGCAATAACTGCAAACTCCCTCAAACACACCAAATTTGTTTTTTTCCTCAGGACCTTTGCACTTCTGCCTGGAATGGTCCTCTTTCAGATCTTTGCCTGTGTGTCTGTGTGTGTGATCCAGGTGTCATCTCAAATGTAACCTCTTTGGAGATTGCCTTCTCAGGCTATCGTACCTAATTGCACAATGTACCATAATTCCTTCCTAATTGTACCATCTAGTTTTCTTCTATCACATTGCTCTGAGTTAGTACTCTGCACAGGATTTACTATTTCTTGATATTTTCTTTGTTATTTATTGTTTTCTTGATTATTATCTATTTTACCTAATTGAAGGTAATCGCCATGAAATGAGGGAGTCTGCTCTATCCCCAAAGCTTAGAATACTGCTGGTCCAGGGTAGGGCACTCAACAAGACATTGATGAAGGGATAGAAGGTATTCTTTAGTTTGCTGCAATTTGACAGAAGCAATATATAAGAAAAGGGTAGTTGTACCCACCTGTACTAGCAGAGTTCTTATTAGGCTCCTGTGCTGGCTATGTCCCAGGCTGCTCCTGATGCTGCCGACACCATCCTTTGGCCACCCCGGGCTGTGTGTCATATTCCCTAATGGCTCATTACCTCTCCTCATGCTGTTCACTTCAGAATGGCCTTTGACACACTCCCATTCATCTCCCAAGGCTTTGAGTACAATTTTCAATTCCTCCCTCTATTCATCTCTGGTCACCAAGGAGAATTAATTATTCCTTTATCTATGTTTTTGGAGCTCAAAACAAATGTTTCTATGATAATTTTCTCTGTTGGCCAGAAAATTCATTGATGTTAGAAACTATTACTTATCCAACTTTGTATTTTCAGTGCTTGACAAGGATGCTCTCCAAAAATATTTGCCAAATTATGTAAGGTACAATCTGTGAAATAAGTCAGCATGGTAGAGGGAATTATCATCTTACCACGTAATACGGTTGACATTGTTGTTTCTAGGGTTGACCTAGCGAGGTAAAAATATTAAAAAAAATTAACAGGGGCGCCTGGGTGGCTCAGTCGTTAAGCATCTGCCTTTGGCTCAGGTCATGATCCCAGGGTCCTGGGATCGAGCCCCGCATCGGGCTCCCTGCTCCACGGGAGGCCTGCTTCTCCCTCTCCCACTCCCCCTGCTTGTGTTCCCTCTCTCGCTGTCTCTCTCTCTGTCAAAAAATAAATAAAATCTTTAAAAAAAAAAAATTAACATATCATACCAGCATTAGTGGGATGAATGAATGAGCCCACCACCTCTGGAATATTTTTCCTCCCAAATTAGCTACCTAAATGAGTAATGCATAACATTTGGATTTACAAAGTTCTTTCTAAGTATCAATACAGTTTTGAGAGAGACTTTTCTCTAAGGGGGCAGAAAGGTTATAATTAGGTGTGACAGAAGTTTCTACAGAAAAGATATAAAGGACGAAGGAGTTTGTATGCAGCTCATCACATATTGCTCTGAACTCTTTACCTAGGACATGAGAAAGATTTCTGGGCCCATTGAAAGTGTTTTTGTTAATGAACCCAACGGTCTAACCAGGACTTGCCCAGGTGGTGTGCTAATGAGAAATGGTGGGGTGGAGGGGTGCGGGGCATTGTTCCCATGCAATACACATTTAAACTTAGAGAAAAGCAGTTTCATTTTCAAAATCCAATGTCCTATAGATGCACTAAGTCAACACCTGCCTGGGGCCATCTGTTTGAGGATCAAATGGTTCTCTTTGGGAAGCGTTAGCCTTTTATATCAGTCAGTATTCAGGCTTACTTACCAAAGGGCTTATTTTGATTAATTAATTCATTTATTTTGGCATACTTCACTCATTCAGTGTCAATGCCAAGTTGAAAACAAATCATCTACTTAACATAAATAATTTATCTGCAAACCAGAAACAACTGTGGAACTAAGGAAATTCACATAAACTTTGCACAAATTGCATTGTTGATACTTTTTAGCAAAAGGGAGATAAGATCGTATCGTCCATCTTTATGTCCATATAATTGTGTTTTAGAAAGCTCTATAAAAATAATTCGTCCTAATAAACCCTGTGTTTACTACCAAGACACTATTCATGCAAATTCTGCCTTTATTTTGGGAGCAACCCTTTTGCAGAAGAATGTCCAGCTCAGGTAATACTGTGGTACTCACAAGGAAATGCCTAACAGTAATGAAATGCATCATGTTCACCTTAATTACAATCATAATTTTTTTAATATTTGTGTATATGGCACACTGCTAAACTTGCAATGGTTTGATTAATTACCCATGCAGTGAATTAATAAACTTTTTTCCATTTATTTATTTAACAAAGATTTAATGAGTGCCTGCTATTACAGATGTCATGTCAAATGCTAGAAATGTAAAGAATAAATAAAGTAAATACGATAGTTTTCTATGTTTACTGTATGGTTAAACTTTCTTGTCCTGAAAGCACATTTAATAGGCTGTATGCTTCATACTTTTCTTATTAGGTCCTTATAATGACCCTTTGAGGGATATAATACTATACCCATTTTATTTTATTTTTTTAAAGATTTATTTATGTATTTTAGAGAGAAACAGAAAGAGAGAGAGAGGGCACAAGAGCGGGGGGGGGCAGAGAGAGAGGGAGAGAATCCTCAAGCGGATTCCATGGTGAGCGCTGAGCCGAGGCGGGGCTCGATCTCACCACCCTGAGATCTTGACCTGAGCCGAAATCAAGAGTCAGACACCTGCCTAACTGACTGAGCCACCCAGGCGCCCCGCTTTTAAAAAATATTTACTTATTTATTTGAGAGAGAGAGAATTGTACCCATTTTAAAGATGAGAAAACAGAGCCTAAAAGGATTAAAGTGTCTAATTTAAGTCACATGGCTGAACAGTGGCAGAGCTGGGATTTGAAGCAAGAAGAAAAATGAGGCCCGGCAGGGGAGAAAAAGATAGAGAAAGCAAGACTGACCTATAAACAACAAAGCAATCTGGAAAAGCTGGGGTAAGTTTAAACATACTTAGGAGGACTGAAGAAAAACAATAGTCAGACACGGACATGGGCTGGAGAGGGGTTGTGGGCTGGATATTGGGTCATGAAATTCCAGGATTAAGGAAAATTTAGTATCAGATAGCTGTTTTGACATGAGCAGGAAGCCCTACTAAAGCCCAACAAGAAAATTTTGATTTTGCCTAAGGCCTGAACTTGGTTGCCTGAAGTTCTGGGTTAAGCAGGACAGACTACCAAGAGAAATCTGACAAATGTGTGATTTTTTGCTTTGTCTACACCCTAAAGCTGGAAATTTCTAGGTTCAGCCACTTTGATTTAATGTGAAGGTCAAGCCTGCAGTACCAAGAAGAGAAATGTATATATATATATTTATTTTTGATCTCTTGGATCCTGGTTGTTGGTAAATGTAGGGATCTTTCAGCTTGGATATATTACTAACAACTTCACCATTATGCATATATATATATATTTTATATATATATATATTTTAAAGATTTTATTTATTTATTCATGAGAGACAGGAGTGGGGGCAGAGGGAGAAGCAGGCTCCCAAGGAGCAGGGAGCCCGATGTGGGACTCGATCCCAGGACCCTGGGATCATGACCTGAGCCGAAGGCAGAAGCTTAAACATCTGAGCCACCCAGGTGCCCTATATATATATATTTTTTTTTTTGCCAGCATCAAAAGTATATAGGACATCAAATAACCATCATCTTTCAAATTCCTTAATTGAAATTAAAATAGATTAAAAGACACTCCACTGGAAGGAATTTGCAACTTGTTAATAAGCAATAGGAGGACAACAAATAGCCAAATATATATTGTTTATAACCTTGGTATTTTATCAGGTCATAAATGGAATTGGGCTATAAAATGAAATGAAAGGACCACTTTTCCCTTGCAATATTTTAGCTTTTATGACTGTGTTTATGCTGAATCTGTCCAAATAAAAGGTGACCTCAAATATAAGGTGATGCCCCATTTTGATTGTTCCCAAGAAGAATATGCAAAAAATGCCTTATGAGCAATGTAAATGTGAAGGCTTTTTGGGAAATGCATGAACCAGTCCAATGCCTCCTTGTGGTAATTATTCGTTTACTCACATTTAAAATGACATTTGTGGAGTGTTGATTGAAAACCATTGCTTTTTCATTCTCACTCTTTGTGACCCTATTTTATCCACTCTTTCCAGGTGCCTTTGGACATCGGGGTCTTCTTGCTGCTGGAGCTGCTTTGTGAGTCATCACACAGTTGTCAAAACAGGGTTTCTCACCTCTTCCCTTGTGTTTCGATTATCTGAGGTAGCGCACTTATTTTTAATCTGTATGTGATGCCGGTGCTAGAATTTCCATCCTAAGTCCCAAGTTCCTATTCATATAACATCAAACAGCTCTCCTCTTTTCATTGATCCTGTAGGTCACAGTCTGATTTGAAAAGGCTTGTTTACAATGACACCACACCCTAAAGCACAAGGCCATATCTCAGGTGACTGTGACCACGATCACCTTGATGAAGTTCCTTTGCATCCTTTATTCATTTGCCTCATTGGGTCACTTCTATAAGTATCCAAAATTAGCATTGTATAAGATTGTTTAAGGCAAGTTCTGTCTCTCCCAAATAAAAATTTATTTTTCAAATAAAATAAATACGAGAGCACCTGATATTCTAAGAGGTTTCGTGCAGACTTCACCTTAAGGCAACACACTCCAGTTTTAGGGTCATCTTGGTAAAGCCTCAACTCACATTTGGACAAATTCAATATTTTATGAGTTCAACTGAATAGTATTGTTGAAAAATCCTTCTATTCATTATAAATCAAAAAAGTATGACAATGAGGAAATGGGAAATGAGAAAAATGAAAATATTTTCAGTGTAACAATCAAAACATAAACAAAGCTCAAATCTCCCTTGACCTGTACTTCTTAGGTGTCCAGACAGTTGGGCTGGACCCACACATCAAAATCTCATCCCCTGCAACTCCTTGGAAATGACCAAAAGACATATAAAAAGAGAAAGCTACATGTGGGCTATAAAGCAGGGAGTGTGCCAGGAACTGCCTGGCATTTCTTACAGATTCAGTGGGGAGGGGCTGGGCGGGGATCTGCAGAGAGGACTCAGGCAGCCAGGCTCTGGGAGATGCATTTTAATCCCAGTGCCCTGGACTAGAATGTGCCCACAGCAGTGCAGTCTCCAGGTTACTGGGTACAGATGGCTCTGCCAGGGGCACAGGGCTGTGGACTTGTAAGGATGGCAGCTGTCGCCAGCCAGCCCTGGAGACCGTGCTGGGGCTCATTCGTGGCTGCTCAGTGAAGGGGCAGGAGGCAGGCTGAAAGACCATCCCTCAGGCTCAGGCGCCTTCCCCTGGGTCTCTGAACAGATGGGATCAAACCAGAGTGAATCTCAGCTTTTTGCTCCTTCTTTCCTGGGGCCTAAAGTATGTGGGATGCCGTCTGTCAAAGATCCAGCTCGTGTGACAAATGAGGGTAAACACGCACCTGCTCCCTTAAGGAGGGACAGAGACACCCCAGACCTGATGAAGCCTGGGTCGTCCATCCCCCAAGAGTTAAAACTGGTGTCTTCCCCCAAAATAGATCTATGACGAGGGATAGGAGAAAGAATGAATGTCTTTTTTTTTTTTTTAAGATTTTATTTATTTATTTGACAGAGAGAGACACAGCGAGAGAGGGAACACAAGCAGGGGGAGTGGGAGAGGGAGAAGCAGGCTTCCCACTGAACAGGGAGCCCAATGCGGGGCTCAATCCCAGGATCCTGAGATCATGACCTGAGCCGAAGGCAGACGCTTAACGACTGAGCCACGCAGGTGCCCCATGAATATCTTTCTAATTCCCAACCAGATTCGTGAAAGTAGAGCTGAGAGTCCCCAGGAGGAAGGCGCTTTGATAACACTAAAGATTGCATAAGAGCTGAAACAGGATGATGAAATTCAAGACTGTCATGCCAGAAGAATGACAGATAAGGTAGAAAATCGGATTAGTGAAAGAGAAGGTAAATTTGGGGAATTCTTCCAGAACTCGGAGGGAACGATGAAGTTGTAAAAATGATGGAAGACAGAAGAAATGGAAGATGGGTGAGGGATATCCAATGTTAATTTGGAAATGTGATATAATCCCAATAAAAAGTCCCAAGGGATATCTTTTGAGACTGGGTAAAAATGACCCCACCGTTCTTCTGAAAAGACTAGCTGGACAAGGAAAGTTAAAAGGATGATTGTTAAAAGCAGCTGTGATGAAGGAAGACCGGCAGCTATGAAAACATGTCATATAGCCAAATAATGAAAACCGAGAGGTTTGTGCAAGAAAAGAGAGAGTTGATGAAACAGAACATAAACCCCAGAAACTGACCCTTGTGTTTAGCACAAGATAAAGGTGGTTTTTCAAATTAGAGGGGAAAGGATGGATTGTGTATTAAACCATACTGTGAGAATCCTTTAACTATTTGGTGGTATTTTATAACAAACACAAAATAGATCCTTTTGGGTTGAGATTATTGCATGGAGAAACATAATTCATGACAGTCAGGAAAATGTCCGATCTCAGGCCAGAGAAGGCCTTTCAGGCAAAAAAAAAAAAAAAAGTGAAGGAATAGATCATGAAGTAAATTTTAAAAAAATGAAAGTTTAGCTTTCTGTACATAAAAGATCTGAAATATGATGAAGGTATCAATGATATCTTAAACATCTTAGATTAAATATTTGTAGTACACATATTAGACCTAGGGCTGCCACCCATAAGGAAAAAGAATTGCGTGACAGACAATAAAGATAGAAAAATGGCAAGATGAGACAGGCAATCAATAAATGGAGGTGTAAAACATGGAAGGATTTGGGAAACATGCCTACCAGGAAAATAGAGGCAGGGGAAGGACTGAGTCAAGAGCCCCATCTCCTTCAGTGAGTTTGTGAGCATACTATGATGATCCGCTCCAACACTGGGAGCTTAGGAAAGTACAGTTCTTCTTCTCTATAGAATCTACTTTAAATTTAAATTTAACTTGAAGATATTTTATAGCCAGTCATGGCATGAATAGCTATTTAAAAATTTAAGAGTGAGGATAGAAAAGCATTGTCACTAAGAATAACTTAAGTGTGATTAATTATATTAAAACAACTGTAACAGCACAGAAGCTCTAGAGCACAGTTTCTCAATCTCAACACTATTGGGATGTGGGTGCTGGTTGATTCTTTGTTGTGGGCTCTGTCCTGTGCACTGAGAATGTTGAGCAACATCCCTGGAGACTCTATCCACTGGATGCCAGGAATAACCACCTCCCCTCCAACTGTGGCAATCATAACTACCTCCAGGCATTGCCAAGTGTCCCCTGGGGTCCCAAATCTCCTCTTACCCCTGGTGAAAGCCATTGTTCTAAAGCTAAATTATAACATGTAAACTATGAGGTGGGGAGAAGCTAAGTCTAGAATCCTTACTTACATCAATTGAAATTGGAAAAGGGCCAAGTGGAGAGAAAGTAACAATATGTTGAAATCTAGTGTCTTTCTGAGGGATGATTTAATAAATATTGCCTGATGATGTTTTATAATGAGACAAAAATGGATTCATATATGCTTAATTTTTTATGGTAATCATGAGGCGAATAAAGCTGGATTATGGCTTTCAGAGCACAAAAGGAAGGAAAAGAACAATAAAAGGATGATCTATAAAAGACAGAAGAAAGGAACTAATCTAGAAGTCATAAGAACAAATATATTACTTTTGACAATAAATAGAAATGCCCTAGAGCATCCCACTAAAAGAAAACTACTTTTACTTGAGATCTAAAGTCCAAATCCAAATGTATGCTATTTTTAAAAATTACCTAAAAAAGTAATTGTCCCAGGAAAGCAAAAAATAAAAGGATTAACAAAGATAAATCAGGCTTAGGTACTAACAGGAGAGCAAGGGTGGCAATATTAATTGGACAAAGTAGACCAGAAGGCAAGAAACATTGAATGATACGAGTTTTTATTGATAAGAAACTACGTTCACAATGAGGATATATTAATGATGACTCTGAACCAAATACTATCACACCAAAACACATGACACACTCTTGCCATTTGCCATGTGCTATAGACTGAATATTTATGTCTCCCCCACCCCCTGAATGCATATGCTGAAATGCTAACCCTCAATGTGGTGGTTATTTGGAGGTGGAGTCTTTGGGAGGTACTTAGTTCAGGAACATGAAGAGCTCAGGAATGGGATTAGCACCCTTATGAAAGAGATCCCATAGCTTCCTCGCCCCTTCTGCCATATGAAGACACAGCAAGAAGATGGTCATCTACGAATGAGGAAGCAGGTCCTCGACAGACTCTGAATCTCCTGGCACCTTGATCTTGGACTTCCCAGCTTCCGGAGCTGCAAGAAATAACCATCTGTAGTTTAAGCCACCCAGTGCGTGGCATTTTTGTGATAGCAGCCCGAGGAAGTTCCAAAGAGCCACCAGCCTGGAGAGAGAGACACATGGGAAAGACCCTAACCCCACCTCTGAAGACTGGAGCATGCAAGCCAGCCAGTGCTGCTTCAGACAATGGCAACATTGACCCTGGCCCCCTCTATGATAAATCCATTCCCAAATAACCAGATGCTGCTTCAATGTTGAATAGTCTCTCTGTCCTCTCTGACCGTGAAATTCAACTGCAGCACTCGGACACCCACCATTCCTAATCCTCTAATGTAAACAGTCCTTTTTTGACTTTGAACTTGGCTGTCCCCATTGTGTACAACACCCAGCATGTACTTTGCAACACCTGTTCACTAAATTCTCTGCTCAAACACCAACACTTGTAATTAATGTAGTATATGCAATTGTAATTCTGAATTCAAATGTTATGAAAACATTAATCCTCTGAAACACCCTTAAAAACAAATATAAAACACCAACAGTCTACTTTGAATATCATTTAAGTGTAGCTCACTCTCTAGATCTGCAACGAAATATGACCTTTTACTTTCATGTAGCATCTTTGGGCCAACAAAGTGAGCCTTTCTGAACATATAGTAGGAGATGTCACCAATGGGACTGAGGCCCACCTTTTCTAGTAGAAGTAAATTCATCGAAAACTTTGAGGGTTGAGGTGATTTTTCCATAAAGAAATCCTTCCCACACTTTCTCCTTTTGATGAAAAAGGTTATGAAAATTAATTTTAAAATAATGCCACCCCAAATCCTCTGGAAATACAATAAGACCCATTTCAAAGCAGTGATTTGAGCTCAGAGGTTCTCTTATCCTTCCTACAAATATTCTATTGAAATAACTAAAGGGATGTAAATTTAAGATAAAATATGCAACAGAGCTGAAAAACCCAGAAGGACAGACATGACAGGCCAGGTTGGAAGAGTTTCTGGAAGACAGGAAACAGATGGCATCAAGGCAAGTACAGGTGAAGGGTGACGGGGGGTACATATGGTTAAGCTGCATCAGAGGTAGGGATGTCAAGAAAATGTCATGTGGAGGTTCTTTGAATTTATTCTCTATCTTAAAAAAATTGGTAATTTTGAAAACCAGTTTTAGATTTCAAAAAAGAACTTGTGATTCTATGACGGAACTTATGATTTAGGTTTCACAATATATGTAGGTGATTAGCTAGCTATTGCTTGTTCTGGGATGTTGGGAGTTTTTGACGTGAGGTGTGTGGCGGACTCTATGGATGTCCTGCTCACATGCCCCTGGTGCTCACCCTCTCCACACCACAGCTCTGGCCTCAAGGGAGTCACCTGCCTTGTTGCTTTGCCCTGGCAGTTACATCTCCACCAGCCGGTGATCAGGGGCTAGAACAGTGCATTAGACAGACACCAGGTCCTAGGGCTCTGGACTTCCTCAAGCCCTGCACCCTGAGAAGTTGGCAAAACTTCTCACCCCAGGGCTCCACTACCCCTGGTACAAATGCTTCTGCAGAGCCCCTGCTATCATTTCACCTTGCCCAGTGAGAGGCAAGTGTTCGGGACACCCCGGTTATCAATATGGAGACATTTTCATTTTCATTTATGAAGATGAGGCAGATAAGAGAAAAACCATGGACATGTACCTGTAAAAGCAGCAATGGAAAGAGGAGACCACCTCAACACAAAAAGCAAATGCCCATGTTGCAGAGTGGTGGAGATCCAGGGCTCTGGAGCTAGATGGCCTGGGTTGGCATCAGGCTCCCCTGCTCTCTTGGCTGTGAAATGTGGGTAATAATAATTGTACATGTCATCACTAACCCTCATGGGTTGGTTGGGATTCAATTATTTAACATATGCAAAGCATTTAAAACAATGTTTGGAACACATTAACTTCTCAATAAAAGTTTGCTGAATATGAGTGTGGACCTCACTGAAACAATTAAAAGAAAACAGAGATTATCCCAGTTTTAAATTTATAACCTCAATGAAATTTGAGGGATATTCCTATCAACATGACATGAACAATTTGCTGAGAAAAGAATAAACAGGAAAAAGAGGACCTTTTAAGAAATTCAAGACAATTACTGTCCCAAATTTAATTTAGGAATAAAATGGACATTGCTAAAAACCAAGTTAATGAATTCAAGGAATTATCTCAGAGAACAGAACAGAGACAGAGAGAAAGAAAACAAGGCTAAGGGGCATGGAGGAAAGACCCAGAATATCTTATATTTACATAATATCAATTTAAAAAGGAGAAAACAGAGGAAATGGGAGAGAATAAGCAAAAAATATTTTTGATCTGCATAAGTTTTATTTCAAATTAGTAACTCTCACTGAATGACAAACAAGATTATTGAAAATAAAATATATCGTGGGATATTCCTAATTTCCAGGATAAAAGAAAAGCCCTACGATCTTTTAGACAAGGGAAACAAAACAAAATAAAAACAAAAACAAAACCCAAATAGAACAAAAAGACCTCCAAACCTATAAATGAGGGGGAATCAAACTGGACCTCTTAGGTACTGGACTTTTTATTTGAAATGCTAAATGCTAGGAGAAAACAGAATAGGTTTTACAGAGTTTGGAGGATAATGGGTTGTGGCTCCTGAATTCAAATTGAAGCTCTTAACTTGTGAGAACAGAAGAAAAAAACAAGGTTGGTTATTCCAGCAAAAGACTGGAAAGGGAAAAAGGGGAAATATCAAAAAAGTGTAATACACAGAAGACTTTAAATGAGGGGAATAAGGTACATACAGTCAGTGGTCATAATGAGTATGAATGACTTAGATACCTAATAAAAGATGAGATTGTCAAACTGAATAAATCAAAGCCAGGGCCAGTTATGCACTACTACCAAGAGACACACCTATAGAAAGAAAGGTTGCAAATGAAGAGATAGTGAAAGATGCGCTAAACAAATGCAAGACAACCCCCACCTGAAAGACAGGGCTGGCAGTATTAGCATCAGGAGGAAAGGAGACTATGGGGAAAGTATTAAAAGGGACAAAGGCTCAGCTGGCTCAGAAAAGGCTCAACTGGTTGAGCTTCCGACTCTTGGTTTCAGCTCAGGTCATGATCTCAGGGTCTTGAGATTGAGCCCTGCCTTAGGCTCCGCTCAGCGGGGAGTCTGCTGGAGATTCTCTCCCTCTGCCCCACTCTCTCTCTCTCTCAAATAAATGAATTAATCTTTTTTAAAAAATAAAAGGGGTAAAGGAAATATTTCCTATTATTAAAAGGAATATCCTCCAGGGAGATGCAACAATCACAAAATTTTACAAATTCATTATAGCTTTAGAATTGGAATTGGCAGCTCTTAGGAGTAAGAGGAGAAATCACCTAGACCTCAATTATAGTGGAGACTTTACATGCTGCCTTTCAAAAACCAGCAGCCCAGCAAGAACAAAAAATCGCAAGGATACAGAGGATTTATGTAGCGTAATGAACACATTGGATCTAATAGTTATGTAGAAAACTGCAATTGTCAAAGAGATATTGCACATTTTCTCCAAATACTCATTTAAAAAATAATTATAGGCTACTTAGAAAGGAATAGTAATGGAAGATCACATTTCAAAGCCTGTGAGATGAATCCAAATCTTGATTTAAAGGAAAACATTTTAATACAGTATATTTATTAATAAAAATATACAGCATTTATTACAAATAAAATAACACAGCTTTGGTGTGCCTGGCTGGCTCACTTAGTAGAACATGCAACTCTCGATCTCGGGGTTTGTGAGTTTGATCCCCATGTTGGGTGAAGAGATTACTTAAAAAAAATAACATGACATTAATTCAAGAAACAAAAACAATAATTTTAAAAGAAATAGCAAAAAGGTATTATTGAGATTAAAAACAGGAACAAATCCCACCTCCCCCAAAGAGTACTATTGAGAAATAAATCTAAATTTTGGTTCTTTGAAAAAGCCAACAAACCTTTTAAAGTGAAATAAAAAAGAGAGAGAGAGAGAAAGAGAAGATGGCAGGACAGTACATTTGGAATAAAAGCATATAATTATATACTGGAAGGATTTTTAAATAAGAAAATACCGTAAACAAGTCTACAGCAACAAATTTGGTAACTGAGATTAATAAATACTCTTTTTTTTAAAGATTTTATTTATCTGACAGAAAGAGACACAGTGAGAGAGGGAACACAAGGAAAGGGAGTGGGAGAGGGAGAAGCAGGCTTCCCGCCGAGCAGGGAGCCCGATGCGGGGCTCCATCCCAGGACCCTGGGATCATGACCTGAGCCAAAGGCAGATGGTTAACGACTGAGCCACCCAGGTGCCCCGAGATTAATAAATACTCTTCAAGGAATGTATAAATTACCAAAATGGGCTCAGGAAGTGGCAGAAAACCTGACTAGACAATATGCAATTTAAAAGGAGTTGAAAGTTGTCAAAGGTACACTTCTAAAAAAGGACCAGAACAACCCAGTTTTTAAATGAGTTATATTGTCCTTCAAGGAGCATGTTGTTCCTTTGCATTCTAAATTGTTAAGAAGCACTGGAAAACAAGAAGTTTCCAGTTCATTTATGGGTTTCACAATTCCTGAGAAAAAGATCACCCCAAAAGGAAACTAAAGACATATATTTCTTAGGAATATAGACTTTTAAAATTCTAAATAAAATATCAACAAATTGAATCCATAGTATAATAAAGGATAATGTCTCATGACAAAGCAGAATTTACACTAGTAATTTGGGGGTATTTTTAAAAGATTTTATATGTTTATTTGAGAGAGAGAGAGAGCTCACCCGAGCTGGGGGAGGGGCAGATGGAGAAGCAGGGGCAGACACCTGGCTATATCCCAGGACTTTGGGATCATGACCTGAATCGAAGGTAGACGCTTAACTGAGTGAGCCACCCATGCGCCCCTGGGGGTACTTTTATATTAGGAAATCAGTCACTATAATATACTTTATTACATCAATTGTTTAAAAGAAAAAAAAAACAGTATGATAGTAGTATATATGTTTCAAGTATATTTGATATATTTGATAAAGTTTCCATTTTTGATGCTGTTTAGAAATTAGAAACATAAAAAATGTTTAAACATGATAAAGCGTATTTGTTAGAAAGCAAAAAATATAAAAACAAAACAGAGGTATTCTTGTTAAAATGCACAATACAAGGATGCCCACACTGACAACTCTCATTCATTTGGAGGTTGTAAACAAAACAAGGCCAAGGAAAATGTATGAGATATAAATATTATAAAATGGTCATTATTTATAATTTATCTGAGTTTCTTCCTAGAAAATTCAAGATAATCCCATTTCAGGCTATCATAATTAGTAAGATTCAGCAAGATGGAGAAAATCAACAGTTAAGAATTTCAGAACCTTCCTATGTACTGGCAGTAGTCTTTCAGAGAAAGTAATAAGAAAAAAAATATTCATAATAAACACTCAAACTATGAAAGTCTTGGGAATAAATCTATAGGAAATACTCAAGACCTAATTAAAAAAACTATGAAATTTGACTGAAGGACCTGCAAGAAGGTGTGAATACATTGGGAGATATGCCATGACCTTGAAAGAGAAGACCTGATATTGTGAAGGTGTCAGTTTCACCCCTTCCCAGCAATCTATATAAGCTTAATAGAAACTCAATTCAAATATTTGATTTTAAAATTTTGTATATAATAAAGTCACATTATTAGGGCTGGATAAATTAAATGAGTGGTATTGAGTCAATTAACTAACTGAAAGAGAAATCTCCATATTACATCATACACGAAATTAATTTCCATATAGATTCACCATGTGAAAGTATAGTTTTAATTAATTTGTCAGATTCTTTTATGAATTTATCTTGTATAAATATAGGAAAACATAAAAGTATTTTTTTTTATTTTCCTTTTGAGGGACTGAATGGGGAAGATCTTTTTTTTCCCCTAAGATTTATTTATTCCATTTGAGAGAGAGAGTGCACAGGCACTCCTGTGTGAGCCGGGGGGGGGGGGGGGGGGGCGGTTAGTGGGTGGGAAGGGCAGAGGGAGAGGGAGAGAAATCATCAAGCTGACTCCCCTCTGAGCACCGAGTTGGTCACGGGGCTTGATCCCAGGATCTGACCTGAGACCATGACCTAAGCCAAAATCAAGAGTTGGACGCTCAACCAATTGAGCCACCCAGTGCCCAGGGGGAAAATCTTTCTAAAACTCTTCTTTTCTTTCTAAAAAAAGAAAAAAAAAAAGCTTCAAGAAAAAAGTACTATGTATTAAAATAAATTCAAGATAAATTAGCATTAAAATTGAGGACATAAAAGAAGTAAAAAGAAATGCAGGTAAATATTTGGTTTTGGAGTGGGAACTCAGTGAAGAAAAGATCTAGATGTGACACGGTGGTAGAGAGTCTTGCTTGTCTAATCAATATCCATACTCTCTGGTCTACCTTCTTAATAGAACTCTGTATTAGTGAGGACAGCCATATGCTCAGCCAAAAAGTTATAATTCCCAGCATTTCTTGCCAATAAATTTAGGCAATGATACTTTTGGACTACTATGGAAGTTACTCTTTACTCTTGGAGTTTTCTTGATCTTGTTTGGAATACTCATGTGACAGTGGAGTTTCAGCAGCCATTTTGTGATCTTGAGACTGGAAGCTATATGTTCAGAATGACAGAACCTCAAAAATGAAGGAGCCTGGTTCCTTATGCTTTGTGGAGCTGCCATATCAGCCCTACACTACTTGCCTCCAGATTCCATTTATGTGAGGAAATAAACCCTTATAAGTTTATCCTGCTGTGATTGGGTCTCTATTACTAGTAGCCAAATACAATTTCTAACTAAAAAACAGAACAAAAAAACCACCAAAAACCTCTTATGCCTTAAAAAGCACTATAAATATGTTACAGCTGCAATGGGGACAATATGGTAACATCTATCAAAATTACAAATGTGTATACTTTGACCTAACCATTCAATTCTTGGGAATTTATTCTACAGATATACTGGAAAGCAATACATGTAAAATGTGTATCGTAGCCAAAGATGAGTAGTAACCCAAATATCCATTAATAAAGAATTGGTTAAGTAAAATAGGATTTATTCACACAATAGAATATCACTTATCCATACAAAAGAACAAGAAAGCTGCTCATGTACTAATATGGAAGGTACCAAAGGGAAGATGAGCAAGGGTGTTTATAGTTTACTACTCTTTGTGGAAAAAGGGGGAGAAACAAGAATATATATTCATACCTTGCATAAACAAAGAAACTCAGGGAGGTTACACAAGAAATTAATAATAGTCATTATTTAGAGAAGGTAGGGGTGAAAATTGGCTAATGGAGGAAGGAGTAGGAGGGAGACTTTTGAAGAACTTTTTATATATATATGTATATTTTTATATTATAAAATTATATATAATTTTTGGTCTATATAAACTATATTACCTACTCCCAAAACATAAGTAAAATTAAAAAGGAGGCAATATTGCATCAAAAGTGAAGGCCTATGGAATTTCAGACAGAACTGGATATTGTCTTTTAATGTTGTGATCAAGACATTATTTAACCTCTGCAGATTTGGACTTCCCCATTAGTGAACAGGGTAATAATAGCCACCTCTGTGACTGGTGGTGAGAACTTAAATGGGATTAAGCATGTAGAGTGTATAGCCCAGGCTGGGCACATGGTGATAAATAGTGGTGGTGAACATGATTTTCAGAAAGTGTATATGACAGAGAGGATGGATTATTTGCTATATGGATAATAGGAAATGGGCTAATGTTCTTACAATAAAATGGGATCACACAGATCCTTTAGGAAAATATCAACACTCCCCTCAAAGACGGCAAGAACACAAAAAGGCAAATCATTCATACCATTGTTGATTGAAGACCCACTGTGTGCCAGGCAGTGCTCTGTTTTTTAGACACAGCTACACATGTCATACTGAAGATCACTGTCTTCTCAGAGAAGAGATATAAATGACTCAGAAATACATGGAGAAATTAACTTTCATTAAAAATCGAATACATGCAAATTGAAGTAAAATGAGATACCCTCTTTGTCTTGCCAAACTGAAGAAGATGAAAAATTATAACAGTACCCTATTGATAAAAATGTGTTTAAAACCTAAAAAATAGGGCGCCTGGGTGGCTCAGTTGGTTAAGCGACTGCCTTCGGCTCAGGTCATGATCCTGGAGTCCCTGGATCGAGTCCCGCATCAGGCTCCCTGCTCGGCAGGGAGTCTGCTTCTCCCTCTGACCCTCCCCCCTCTCATGTGCTTGCTCTCTCTCATTCTCTCTCTCTCAAATAAATAAAGAAAAAATCTTTAAAAAAATAAAAAAAATAAAAAAAAAATAAAACCTAAAAAATGGGCAAACTGAAGAATGCAGCAATTTTACCTCTAGGAATTTATCTTCTGCAAATAATCAGAAATACATTAAGAAGCACATATAAGAATTTATTTATGACCGTGTTCTCTGAAGCTCATTTATTATTAAAAAAAGCTAGAAGTGGCCATTTTACAAAATAGGGAAAATGTTAAATAAATAATGCTAAAATCATATAATGGAAAACAAACATCTTTTAAAAACGCTATTATAGAAGGAAGTAAAATAAACATGAGGATGACAGTTTTGTAAAATAATAAAAAAGATAAAACACTGAAAAGACATAAATACAAACTGTTAAGGGTTAGTTAGCTTTGGCTATGGGTAGTTTTTATTTTTAAAGTTATGGACTCAATATTCGTGTCCCTTCAAATTTCATACATCGAAGCCCTAACCCCCAAAGGGATGGTATTTGCCTTTGGGAGGAAATTAGGTTTACATGCGGTCATGAGGTTGGAGGCCCCAGAATGGGATTAGTGCCAGGAAAGGGGGTATCACCAAGAACCCAATCTGCTGGCCCCTTGACATTGGACTTCCCAGCCTCCAGAACTGTGAAAAATAAATGTTGTTCCAGCCACTCAGTCTATGGTATTTTGTTACAGCAGCTGAGCTAATGAAGACAAAAGTTATACTCTTTAAAGACATATGTTGATTTATAGATAAAGACTAATGTGTTAGGTATTTTTTTTAAAGATTTTATTTATTTGAGAGAGAGCGCACAAGCAGGCAGTGGGGCAGAGGGAGAAGAAGAAACAGACTCACTGCTGAGCAGGGAGCCTGATGCGGTCCTTGATCCCAGGACCCTGGGATCATGGCCTGAGCCAAAGGCAGATACTTAACCGACTGCGCCACCCAGGCGCCCTGTGTTAGGTATTTTTTAATAGTAAAGATGTTCTTTAATTGTTACCATTTTCAGATCTTTTTTAAATTAATAAACTTTATTTTTTAGAGCAGCTTTAAGTTCACAGCAAAACTGAATGGAAAGTACAGTGTTCCCTTGTACCTCCCTGCCTCCACACATGCACAACCTCCCCCGCCATGGACAGGACACGGGGCCCCACAGTGGAACATTTTGGTACAACCGATAGGTTTATTTTTAAGAGAGGAGCTTCATACTGCCCCTCCAATATGCATCTGTTACTTCCTGTGTTACTCTTGTGCCCCAAACTAATTAGGCTCCTTTTCGGTATATAAATCTAGACTTCCAAAAAAGATCAACCTCACTACCCATTTTGCCTTCAACCTAGATATTAATTAAGCTAACAAACCAACAGGATTAAGCAAAGTTGAGAGATAACAGCACTGCATAAATTTATATTCAAAATGGTAAGAGATTTTATCACTTATTGTTCAGCATTGTCTGGGACTCTGTCACTATTCCTCTGGTGAGTGAAGTGAAATGTCTCCTTCCAGGCACAAGGTGGTTTGTAGCAAGGTCTGTCATCCTTATTTTCTTCTATAAATAGATCCCATAGCACAGCCCATGAACCCAGCTCTCTTTTACCCAGCCTTTTAGGATAGCTCCGTGCAATCTTTCAGAATTGCTACCTATAGTTCGATGTAGAGTGAAGCCAGGTGTATTAGTTTTCGAGGGCTGCTATAACAAAGTCCCACTGACTGGGTGGCTTCATAACAGAAATTTATTTTCTCACACTGAGGTCAAGGTGTCCGTGGGGTTGGTTTCTTCTGGTCTCTCTCCTTGGTGTGCAAATGGCCACCTTTCTCCCTGTGTCCTCACGTAGTCTTCCCTCTGTGTGTGTCTGTGTCTTAATCTCTGTTTATAGGGACACCAGTTGTATTTGATTAAGGCTCACCTTAATGATATCATTTTAACCTAATTAGATCTTTAAAGACACTACCTCTAAATATAGCTATAGTCTGAGTTACTTGGAGTTTAGGACTTCAACTACGAATTTGGGTGGGACACAGTCTAGCCCACAGCTCGAGGCATTGTGTTGTTGAGACAGGTGACTGGAGACCTGCGAATGCTGTCTCTTTGGGCTCTCACATTTCTCTTCTATGCCCTTGGAACTGCACCTGCCCTCATCTCACTGCCCTTGGAATTGCTCCCTGTCTAAGCCACCCTCCACTGGACCAGACCATCACACAGAGCTCTTCTTGAAATGCTCTCCTGTATTTCTGCTGCCTTTGGAAGAATCCTCATATACCTTAGGGTAATTGGGTGCCTGCTAAGGGAGTAGTTAGATGAGCCTACTCAAGGACATTCTTGAAATGTAATCTACCACAAGAAGGGCTCCCCTAAGAGCAGAGCTGTGTGTTCCTACAAGGGCCATGTGGGGCTTTCTGCTTGGTCAGGTAGATTTAGGGTAGGAGGAAAGGGCATGCACAGTGACATGATCCAAACTGCAGAGCTGGCCTGGGGTTGAGCAAGACCACTTTGCACAAGGAAAGCAGGGCATTCTGGGAGAGAAGGAAGAACCATCAAACCCCAGATTCTGGGTCAGGTTGCTTTCTTAGGGTAGGCTTAGGAGTGGGCATATCAAGGGTAGATATAAGGTTAGAACAATGAGGCCCCCAAAGTAAAGGCACCTTGAGGATAAAGGCATGCAAGTTTCAAGGTCAGATCCTACACAGGCCCTGGGGGGATCAGGGAGGTTCCCTAAGCCTCCCCAAGTCTCCCTATGTCCCCTAGGGAGGCTTGCAGGAACATTCAGTGGCCAACTTGGGAATTCTAAGTAAAAGGAGCTGTGGGCTTGGTGCCTGGCTGAGATGGGACAGTACCACCAATGGCTGCTAGTGGCACTGCCACCTTGGAAGTTCCAGGGTTCTTGGAGAATAAGGATCTCCTTCCGGTAAGGTATGTGGACTCTTGAGTCACGAGTTAAAAAATTATATAACCACATTTGCTCCTATGCTTGAGAAGCAAATCTCACTAGCCTACTTACCTCTTTGGGCTCCTCGCTTCTGTCTCCTCCCCACTTCAACACACACACGCACACGCGAGCGCACACACACACACACACATTCCCTCTCTATTAAAAGTATTCAGAATGTGAAGCTCCTTGAAATGCCTCCATGTCCTTTTTCACTGTGGTTTATTCTCCCTTAGCCTTGGAAACTCATCACTTGCAGCTCTTCTCAATACCCCTGCATATCAATTACTATTTGATTTGTTGGCCTTGTCCATTGGATCATGGGATGATTGATTTTATGTGTCAACTTGGCTAGGCTATGGTGCCCAGATGTTTGGTAAATACCAGTCTAGATGTTGCTGTGAAAGTATTTTTTTAGATGAGATTAACATTTATTGATTTTTTAAAGATTTTATTCATTTATTTATTTATCTGATGGAGAGTGAGCAAGAGAGAGAGCGCACTAGCAGGGGCAGAGGGAGAGGGAGAAGCAGACTCCTGCTGAGCAGGGAGCCCGATGCGGGGCTCGGTCCCAGGACCCTGGGATCATGACCTAAGCCGAAGGCAGACGCTTAATGGACTGAACCACCCAGGCACCCTGAGATTAACATTTAAATCAGTAGACTTTGAATAAAGCAGATTACTCTCTGTAATGTGGGTGGGCCTCATCCAATCAGTTGAAAGCTTTAAGAGCAAAGAGTGGGTGCCTTGAGGAAGAGAGAATTCTGCTTTCAGAAGGCCTTCAGATGCAAGACTACTCCACCAACTGTTGATGGAATTTCCAGCCTGCTAGCCTGCCCGGCAGATTTAGGACTTTTGCGTCCCCACAATCACATGAGCCAATTCCTCAGAATAAATCTCTCTCTTTATTTACACATCCAGTTGATTCTGTTTCTCTGGGGAATCTTGACTGATACAGACTGTGAACATGACTCTCCATCAGGTTAGGGACGAAGGCTGAGGGTGTTGGGGAGTGAGGCCTGGGTAGTTCTGCAATCCAAGCAAAGCAGGTGAGCTTACAAACATCGCAAGCTCTTTTTGAATTCCTGACAAAACCAGGATTTATATATAAACGTTTTCCAAAGTTTGGCTGAAGGGTAATATTCAGAGCATTACAGCATTTGCTACATTTTTCTCCCTCCAAAGGCATCTTAGTAGTTTTGCTTTTTTTGAAGCTTAAGCTCCTGGAAAGGTATTTAGTATATTTCATATAAAAAATCTGACACATTCTAGGTGTTAAAGAAAAGATTAATTTCCTTTAAAAAAAAAAAACATTCTGTGCAGAGAGCTTGCTCTCCCAGTCATATGGAGGCTGCACCTAATTTCCCCATTTATCTTCAACATTCTTCCTCCTGCCTTTGAAACTCTTTCATTTAACATTAGCATTTGATTAACCTTTTATTCAAGAGACATCTGGGTTTTGTTATACACTATTATGCTGATTCTGGCTTGTTTTTATTTCAGATAATTTTCAAGTAGCCACATGTGCCAGGTAATAAGGTCTTCTTGTATGGCTAATTTTTGGTAATGGAGCTCCAGGAAGAGTTGTTCTTTCATTATGCAAAACTTGTTCACTGTTGTGAAAATAGGAACCATCAAGTAGTGACAGTGAGATCTTATTTTACTGTCTGGAATTATTTGGAGGAACGTCTTGGCCATCTTTCCCTTATATATATGCATTTTCTGCAGGCTTTGAAAATTATATTGTCTATCAATTAAAATTCATACAAAATACAACTTAACCAAGGAAACTAAAGATAAATCTGCACTTACTGTCACATGAGAATATTCTCAGCAGTCGCTATGGATTCTCTAAGATTTTTTTCAAATGTCCTCTGAGGCCATAGTGCTGATGCATTAGAGCCTGGATGATGTAGACTATGGCATAACTTCTAGATCTGGAGGAAGGAAAATTCCACTCCTAATTCTTTAACAGTAATGATGGGTCATGGTTGCCAGGGACAGAACTGATCCAGGATTTGTACCATGCTTTGGCACTTCTTCAAAGCTTTGGTCTGAAGATTACTACTCTCGTGGGGACATTCTGTCTGCTCTTGTCTGAAGGAGGAGCTCAAAATACAGTCTCCTCAAGAATTCAGAGCTATTGAGAGATTGACGGCTTGCACACACCTGTTCTCACACAAGGAAATGACAGGGGAAAATGAAGCAGATGTAATTCCTGGAAAGTAGAGTCAAATGTCCAGGATATGGCTTAGGGAACATCAAGAAATGCTTTCATGGATAGGATGAAAGGCATTTTCAATAATATCACACCTGTACCTTAGAGTTAGCCAAACATAAGGGGCAATTCCAGGAGATCAGCTGAGCCCTGTTAGTTAATAAATAGTTAGAGGCTAAGACTGGTACCACTGAAGGCCAGCATGATATTCTCACTTTTTGACTTATTAGCTCCATAAACCCCAGTCTCTCTAGCTGGTGGGACCAATGTTCCTCAAGTGGGAATGATGATACCCTTGTGGCTTATCTCACAGTGCTCAGGAGGATGAAAGAAGTTTGTAAACTTCCATCCCAGTTGAGATGATGATGATCAGAGTGGAGTTAATACTATGTAGTTTGCCTAGGAGAACCAGTGCTACACGGATGCCTATCAAAGATCTGAATATCAATGGAGCATGAGGGGAGCCACACATACTAGAGATGAGAGCTGTGTATTCCAGCCAAGGCTCCAGCAGTGATAAACTGGGTCATCTCCAGCAAGTCATAAAACTCCAGTGAGGCTCATTTCGTGAGGCCCATAGAGAGGCTTGCTAGAGGTGCAGTAGGTAGGTAATTTCTGCTCCAGCTGATCCTGGTCTAGGTGTGGCTGCTAATTACACCTGAAATCTAATTGTCCTCTGTCTCTTTCCTTAGCATGAAAGATAGCTATTGTCTTAGTTCTTTAGCACAAGAAACTGAAGCCTTAAGTACTTGTCAAAAATGCTTACCCTTGATTGAAATCATATGACGGTCATACTGGGCTTGATAGAGAAATAGTTAAAAATGAGGCCTGGTCTGTAATACATAGATACTTAATGTGAAGAAGCCTAGCCTCAGAAGCCCAGCCAAGAAGCCCTTCCCCTGGGTCCAGCTATATTTGTGCTCATTGAATTGGATGGTTTCTTCTGGAAATTCCAAGACTGTATTTATGTGTAACCATCACAATAGGGGTGGGGGCAGGGTAGAAAAATGAGCTCCAAATAAGATTTCAATTTATCATGCAAATCTCAAATCATCCATGCCTCCATGAAACCTCCTTAAGAATTCAAACTCATCCTGAGCTCCTCCATCTGTGAATATCGTTTTTCGTTATAGGTCTCTCTATAGTTCAGCCCTGAATTATTCTCTAGTCTCTTTATCTACGTATATACTTAGCGTATCTATCTATCTATCTATCTATCTATCTATCTATCTATCATCTATCATCTATTTATCATCTATCATCTATCTATCATCTATTTATCATCTATCTATCATCTATCCATCCATCCCTTTATCTATCGTAGCAACTTTTCTTTTCCTTTTGTGTTTGAGTGTAACATCTTGAGGGAAGGGATAGATTCCCATCCAGTTGCTCGATGAGGCAGGACCCACAGAAGGTGCTCTTGGCAAATGGTTGATCAGTTAACTGGGCTAATGGAGTCTTAGCCAACACACTTAGAGCTAACTCCCTAAAGAGGTCCCCAGTTCTAACCATCCTTCAGGCAAAGCAATGAGCAGTGAAGAAAAATCTTTCCCAAGAACAGGGAGAAATAAGTAACCTAAGATATAAAAAATCTTCAAATCATGGTAGGTTATCTACAAGACTCAGACACATTCTCTCCAGCCTGTGTGATAAATAGGAAAAAGACAAAGGTCTTACTTCATTAAAATAAAAAAAAAAGCCTGGCATAACACTTTTTTTCACAGCATGTATGCCCTTTCAAGGGAAATATTTCCACTAATGAGTCTCCTTTGCTTGTCCATTAGTTATTAGGCACTTCTTAGAGAAAACGCCAAGTTTCCTTTAATTAATGTGGCTGTTCTTAGGCTTTCTTTGGAGATTTTCTTTTTATGCTGAGCTACAGAAATAAGATGAGGAGGTATTATATTGGCATGAACTTATCTGTATTTGATACAACAATGGGGCACTTCCCTCTTTCCTTCTGTAAGCTTGCCTTAGAAAAGAACAGCCCATGGGTTAAAGATAATACTTGAATCAAAAGCAAGCACAGCCAATGAAAGAAATGGATGTTCCATACTTAAAGTTACAGAGGAATCGACGCATATAGCACACTGAGAGCCACTCCCCACCTCTTTTCTCTCCTTAAAATTCTTTTTTTTTTTTTTTTAAAGATTTTATTTATTTATTTGACAGAGAGAGACACAGCGAGAGAGGGAACACAAGCAGGGGGAGTGGGATAGGGAGAAGCAGGCTTCCCGCGGAGCAGGGAGCCCGATGCGGGGCTCGATCCCAGGACCCTGGGATCATGACCTGAGCCGAAGGCAGACACTTAACGACTGAGCCACCCAGGCGCCCCTCTCCTTAAAATTCTTAAATATTACAGGAAGACAGGTAGAAAAAAATGTTTTCTTAAATCCTTAGCTGCACTGGAAAATAAGAAATTTTCCCTTGCTGGAGTGTATACCATGAGAAATTCTTGAAAGATGGCATCAGAATAATACAGAATATTACAAGCAGAAGAGAACTATTCTGGATTGTGTGCATGGCATTGGGAAGCTCAAAGTCTGAAAATGGATATAAGAATCCAAGGGCAATAGTCAAGTGGTTTCCTGGGGCATCATAGTAGGAATAGCCAAGTAAGATAACAGAGAATTCCCTTGTAATTCCCAGAGAAAGCTTCTGTCCACTGGCAGGAACAATCGGTCTAAGAGTCAGGTTAGAGTGGCAGGGCAATATTCAAAGGGCTCAGAAACATCTTCATTCCTATCAGAAAAGGTACTTGAATATCCCCCTTGCTGCACAAACTGGTCATGGTCTGAAATGGCTGGGCTAGCAGATATAGCATGCACAGAGATGCACAGCAACCAACAGAGAGCAGCCAGTATAAAGATGAGTATATGATAAAGTCTGTCCAGGGATGAGAAGCCATCCCAGCCATGTTAAGTAGGCAAATTAATTAGAATAAAGAGAAACATTACATTTGGTCACTCACATGCCTAAACCAACCACCTTGAACCAGTGGTGAACTGGATGATAGGTCCTTGAGAACTTCTCAGCATCACCATGGGAAAGCAGGTATCAGAGCAAGGATTTGAGCTAGTATAAAGCACCCAACTTTGGGATCCTGTCCCCTATGACTTTCATAACTCATTATTTGCTTCCTTCACATGCTATTCCATGTTGTACTGAATACAGCATCCAGGATACTGGTCTACAGTATACAGGAGACCACTGAAACTGGGAACATTGGAGATCAAATGTCTCAATAGTTGGTAAGTGAGTCCATCCCCGAATGGGATAAAATTAAATGGGGACCAGGTATAATTAGTAAAGGCACCAGTGAACTTCCTATGGGTGACTGAGATTGAGGGGAAAGCTCTGCCACACTTTCTAAAAGGGCCCATGTTCAATTTCTAAGTGGCATCAATTTGGTATGAAACCTAACCATCATTCCAGGACCAAAACACAACTTTGAGCCATCAATTCCATTTCTGGTGGCTATCCTAAAGAAACAATTGCACCTGCACACCAAGTTTATTATGCATTTTTACCATAATGGGTATTCTAGAGATGAAAAGTGCTGAGATTCAGTTTTCTTTTTCATGGTGTTTGCAATCTAGCTAAGAACCAATTACTCTTTTATCCATTCACTCAGGAACAAGATGTTGATCTGAATACTCACAATTCTCTATGATTCCATTAAAAAATATTTATTGAGCACTTTTTGTGTGTCAGGCACTGTGTTAGGCACTGAAGATAGTGAAATAGTCACAGCATCTGCTTTCATGAGGTACACAGTCAAGTGCAGGGGATGTGTAACTGATAAATTTATGCATCCTATTTTTCACTTCTGGTTAAATAGGGTAGATTACACACACATGTTTATTTCCATTTCTTTCACAAACTGCACTAAAATGAGTAAGGGAACAAAAAAGATGCAAACCCACAAAAAGAAATAAGATGGGATTAGAGATACAGCAAATGAGTGATGTGAACAGAAAATAGAAGATAGAAAGTGAATGGAGAAAGTGAATGGACTTTTTGTCCATTTATGGGTTTTTGGAACTAATCAATGAATTCAGTAAACTTGCAGGGTACAAAATCAGCATATAAAAATCAGTTGTGTATTTATACACAACCAGCAACAATCTGAACAAGAAATTAAGAAATGAATCCCATTTACATTAGCATCAAAAAATAAATACTTAGTATTAAGCTTAACCAAGAAAATGAGAGATGTATACATTGAAAACTACAAAACAATGCTAGAAGAAATTAACACACAATTAATGAAAATATAACCAATGTCCATGGATTAGAAGATTTAATATTGTTAGAATGTCCTTATTACACAAAGTGACCTACGGATTCAATGCAATCCTTACCAAAATCCTAATGGCACTTTTTACAGAAATAGAAAAAATAATTCTAAAATTCGTATGGCACCACAAAGGACAGTGAATAGCCAAAATAATTTTGAGGAAGAACAAACCTGGAGATCTCACACTTCCTAATTTCAAAACATATTACAAGGTTACAGTAATCAAAACAATATGGCACAGGAATAAAGACAGTTATATAGATTAATGGACCAGAATAGAAATCCCAGAAATAAACCCATGGGGAAAGGATGGCTAACAGGTATATTAGATGTAACAGGTATATTAGATATATAAAAGATGTTCAACATCAATATCATCATTTGCATTTTGAAATGCAAATCAAAACCATTATATCACCTCACACCTGTTAGACCAGTCATTACATAAACAAACAAAACCCCAGAACATAACCAATGTTGTTAAGGATATAGAGAAAAAGGAACCATAGCACACTGTTGGTGGGAATGTTAATTGATACAGCCATTATGGGAAGCAGTATGGTGGGTCCATGAAAAATTGAAAATAGAACTACCATATGATACAACAAATCCCACTGCTGGGTATTTATCCAAAAGAATTGAAATTAGATTCTTGAAAAGATACATGTACCCTATGTTCAAGGTAGCATTATTTACAACAGCCAAGAGGAAGACTACCTAAATGACCATCACTGAATGAAAGGAAAATACATTAATGGATGTATTAAGGAAAATACGATACATACATACGATGGAATATTATTCAGCCACACATAAAAAGAAAACCCTATCATATGCTACAACATAAATGAAGTTTGAGGACATTATGCAAAGTGAAATAAGCCACTTACAGAAGGACAAATGCTGCATGACTCCACTCATCTGAGGTGTCCAAAGTAGCAAAGTGATAGAAGCAGAAAGTAGAATGGTGGTTGTCAGGGGCTCAAAGGAGAAGAAAATGGAGAGTTGTACAACAATTACAGAGTTTAAGTTGTGCAAGATGAAAAAGTTACAGAGATCTGCTCTACAACAGTGTACTTATAGTTAATAATACTATACTGCTTACTTAAGATTTTGTTAATAGGGTAGATTTCATGTTATATATTATTTACTACACACACAAGGAAGTCATTGATTTAGCTGGACTGGGAAGTTAGAACCTAAGGGTATGTCAAAGGAGAAGCCAACAAGATGTAAGCTGATTTAGACTGAAGCAACCCAAAAAGACTCAGAAATCAGAGGCACCAACTACATCAAAAGGTCAGAAGTTGAAAACCTGTATAAAAGCAGTGGGGGTTACTACTTAGAAAATTGAACCAGAAAGTTTTCATATTGGAGGCAACAAGCATGCAAATGATTGGAAATAGGTGTCATATAAAAGTGAGGATTAAGTGAAATGGTTTCACTACTGTACTATGACATGATTATATTTCAGAGTGCAAGCAGCCAGACTTTTCTTTCCAGTCTGGATATAGGGGTCTATTCCTCTTTGGAAAACTGACATGGTCAAGAGATAAGATCACAGTTATTTGTGGGTAGACAAACAAATGACTATGTCTTCACTCGTGCACCTAGAGGTTCCAATCAATTTTTAAATATGAATGAACAACTAAAGATCACCATGCATTTCAGAAAATATTCTAAAATAAAAGCTTAAGTAAATAAACCATAATGAAACACACAAAATAGTGAACTTAAAGGAAATAGACAATGCAGGGAGTAGAACAAAACTATAAAAGAGCTAGAACAAACACCCTGGAGAGAACAGAAACTGCATCAATGAAACAAGAGCATGATGCTATAGAAAAAGAACAAGGAAGAGATCTTGCATTAAGAAATTATATGTACATACACAAATATATATCTACATATTTATGCATGTGTGTATTAGGAAATCTCCCAAAAAGTAGAACAAAAGATAAAGAATATGGGAAGCAAAAAGGGAAAAATAAGAAAACTCTGAGATTAATCCTATAATCTGCCCAACAGCTAAGAGAACAGAGAAGTAAGTTATCAAAATAATAATACAAGAAAACGTCAGAGAAGTGAAAGGCACATGTCTCCAGATTAAAGGGACTCACTAAATGTTAACCACAATGAGTGGAAAAAGTCTCCTCCAAGGAATATAACTGTGAAATTTTAGAATGTAGGGATGAGGAGAAAATCATGAAAATTGTGTATGTGCGTGTGTGTGCATGTGCGTGTGCGTGTGTGTGTGTCAGAGAGAGAGAGAGGGAAGGAATAAGAGAGAGACAGAGAGACAGAGAAAGAGACAGGGGAAAGAAGAAATATAAGGACAGGAATCAGAATGACCATCAGACTTCTCAATGGCACTTTTATAAGCAAAGATAATGATAAGGGAAAACTGTGTCCTAAGATGGCCGACAGAGCCAGCAAGGGAGTCCCAGCCCCAGCCCCAGCCCAGGGACTCTTCTGGGTTATTCTCTCTGCTCTGCTTCCCACACACCAATCTGGGTTCTTCTCCCTGCCCTGCTTTGTGCATGCGCCAAGAGTGCCCAATACGTGGAAGTAGAAGTGTATAAGTTACCCCCTTTGTTTGAGCTTGGAGCTCAGACCTTTGGAGATCACTCTCTTCCGAGCCTGCCGGCATTAATTAAATAAACCTCCTATCCTCCAAGATCTCCAGGTGCCGCTTGGTTCTTCCATTGGGCGATCCATTCCAGGTTCCGTAACAATAATACAGCAACACTTCCAAAATTTGGAGAGATGTTTATTTGCAACATAATAATTTATAACCAGATAAACTATTAATTAAGTTGAATGTAGAATACAAGTTCTAGAATATCATGTCTCATGATAGACATCCTTCATCAGAATAAGAGAGTAAACTGAATAAAAGAAAGGTATGAGATCCAGGAAAGAGGGATCCAATACCGGACAGCTGAAAGAGAATTCCTGGAATGATGGTGAGGGAAGTCCTATGGTAAGAGCTGTGAGCTGGTCCAGAGAGCAACCACTACAAGTGAAGTGAAGAGATGGTGGCTCCAGGATGGATGACTCAATTAAATAAAGGAACTGATCATTTATCAGGCCTGTTTGACTATACTGAGAGGAGATAGAAAACTGTTCATTTAGAGAGAAAATTTGACATTGGAAACAGAGCAATCATTAACTCCAGAAGGAAAAAAAAAAAAAAAGCTGTTTGAGAAAGGAGATGTTCTTGGTATAATAAGTGGCTTAACTGTGGATAATACTTAAATACTCATAATAATATAAACACTGAATATTAATTTAGCCCCATATTGTGATATAACTATATTCAGAAGGTGGAATAAATATAAAGATTGTGTTTGTATGTATGTATGTGTTGTGCTGTGATTGAGAAAATTCTCACCTATAGAAAAAAGCCAATAGGCTACATTTGAAATGAAAAAAAAAATACATTTCACTATACACATATTATTTTACAATGGGGAGTTAACACAACAAACAGTTAAAGAATTAAAGGATAATGCCTCTCTGATGGACTGAGACTTGAGAGAGGTGGGGCAAAAGATTGCTGCCTTTAGTTAAGTCCTATATTTAATGCTTAAAACTATATTATTTTGGCAAAATAACAGTGAAAATAAAATCACCTATTCATACCTAAATGTGATGTGTTCGTGACATATATATAAAATTTTTAAAAGGCAACAGTGAATAAAAGTGCTAACAGGTAAATTTTAGAAGTCAGTATCAGTCACTATGTAATTATATGCTAGAGAATAAAATATTACTAATCATGGCTTTCATCTTTCAATCACTCACTTAGCATCAACTCATTTAATGCTTACCTCAACTCTTGAGATAGATGCTATTATTATCAACCACATTTTATAGATGAGGTCATGAGAAGATAAATAACTTCTATAAACATATGCAGTTGGAAAGTGCAGTGGTGGACCTAAGACTAAAATCTCACTCTATCCAAAGCCCATAAACTTGGCCACAAGTCTATACTCCAGACATACTAAGAGGTTATAGGAATTCAGAGATCTGGATTAACCCTTTTTCTGGACCAGGTATCCCAGTAGAGAGCAAGTTTCCCTGTACTTCAAAAAAATTTTTTTAACTCCGATGTAATTTGCTATTTGATAAGACACTAGATTGAATTTTAAGAAATAATTTTACTTGAGGTTCTTTTCAATTCACTTCCTACACATTTTTAGTCAGGTTATTCTTAGATTTTTCAGCACAAAATTTAGAATGCTGCCCTGAATCTCTATGAACAATAATAACACTTCACTGTATTCAGAGAACCTTCACTTCTATCATCTTATTTGATTGCCACAGTGACTCTACAAAATGAGGAGGGTTGATGTCATTCATCATTTCACAGATGAGGGCATTAAAGACCATAAAAGTGATGTGTTTTTCTGGGACCCACACAGACAATAAGTGATAGAGTTGTGATTAGAACTCACAACTTGTGAGTCTTCGACTCTTTTTCCACCACACATGTAGCTCCTTACAGGATTCCTCAAGTGGCACCCATTGATGTCACTGCCCAGTAAAGGGCATTTGTGATTGTCTTATGTCAAAGTTCACACTTTGGAGAAGCCCACCTCTTTTACCTATGTATGTATATATGTATTATGTATCTCAGTTTATTTTATTTATTTTTTATTTTAAATTTTTACATTTTAATTCCGGTATAGTTAACATGTAGTGTTATATTAGTTTCATGTGTACAATATAATGATTCAACAATTCTATGTGTTGCTCAGTACTCATCATGATAAGTATACTCTTAAATCCCTTCATCTATTTCACTCATCTCCCCACCCACCTCCTCTCTGGTAACCCATCAGTTTGTTCTATATAGTTAAGAATCTGTTTCTTGGTTAGCCTCTTTTTTTCTTTGTTCATTTGTTTTGTTTCTTAAATTTCACATATGAGTGAAATCATATGTTATTTGTCTTTCTCTGGCTGGCTTATTTCACTTAGCATTATACTTTCTCTAGATTCATCCATGTTGTTGCAAATGGCAAGATTTCATTTTTTTTACTCCATTGTGTGTGTGTATGTGTGTGTGTGTGTGTCTATATATATATATGTATCTTCTATAAACATATATATATATATCTTCTATCTATATATATAGAGAGATATATATCTTCTATAAACATATGCAGCTGAAAGTGTAGTGGGGGACCTAAGATTAAAATCTGACTCTATCCAAAGCTCATAAACTGGGCAGTCAATTAATGTGGTGTATATATATATATATATATATATATATATATATATACACCACATTAATATATATATATATAAAATCCAAAATATAAAATATAATTTTATATATTAATATATATATATATATAAAATTATATATATATATATATATATAAAATCCATCCACCTATTGATCAACACTTGGGTTGCTTCCATAATTTGTTTATTGTAAATAATATTGCAATAAACATTGGGGTGCATATATCTTTTTGAATTAGTGTTTTCAGGTAAATAACCAGTAGTGGAATTCCTGGATCATATGGAAATTCTATTATTGATTTTTTAAGGAAACTTCATACTGTTTTTTCCACAGTGGATGCACCAGTTTGCATTCCAACCAACAAAAATGAGACCTCCTTTTTCTCCATATCCTTGCCAACACCTGTTTTTTCTTGTGTTTTTGATTTTAGCCATTCTGACAGGTGTCAGGTGATATCTCATTTTGGTTTTGATTTGCATTTCCCTGAAGATAAGTGATGTTGAGCATCTTTTCACGTGTCTGTTAGCCATCTGTATATCTGCTTTGGAGAATGTCCGTTCATGTTTTCTGTGCATTTTTAAATTGGATTATTTGTTTTTTGGGTGTTGAGATGTGTAAGTTCTTTATATATTTTGGATACTAACCCTTTATTGGATATGTCATTTGCAAATCCTCTCCCCTTTAGTAGATTGTCTTTTGGTTTTATTGATTGTTTCCTTTGCTGTGCAGAAAGTTTTAATTTTGATGTAGTCCCAATAGTCTATTTTTGCTTTTATTTCCCTTGCCTTAGGAGACACATCTAGAAAAATATTTCTACAGCCAATGTCAGAGACATTACTGCCTGTGCTCTCTTCTGGGATTTTCATGGTTTCAGGTCTCACATTTAGACCTTTAGTCCATTTTGATTTTTGTGTATGGTGTAAGAAAGTGGTCCAGTTTCATTCTTTTTTCATGCAGCTGTCTAGTTTTCCCAGGACCATTTGTTGAAGATTCTCTGTTTTTCCCATCACATATTCTTGCCTTCTTTGTTGAATTGCCTACATAATCATGGGTTTACTTCTGGGCTCTTTATCTGTTCTATTGATCTATGTGTCTATTTTTGTGCCAGTACCACACTGTTTTGATCACCACAGCTTTGTGGTATATCTTGAAATCTGGGATTGTGATGCCTCCAGTTTTGTTCTTCTATTTCAAGTTTGCTTTGGCTATTTGGGGTCTTTTGTGGGTCCATGCAAATTTTAGGATTATTTGTTCTAATTCTGTGAAAGATGCTGTTGGTATTTTGATAGGGATTGCATTAAATCTGTAGATTGCTTTGGGTAATATGGACATTTTAACAATATTTGTTCTTTCAATGCATGAGCATGGAATATCTTTCCATTTGTTTGTGTTGTCTTCAGTTTCTTTCATCAGTGTTTTATAGTCTTCAGAGTACAGATCTTTCACCTTCTTGGTTAAGTTTATTCCTAGGTATTTTATTATGTTTGGTGCAATTATAAGTGGGATTGTTTTCTTAATTTCTCTTTCCGCTACTTTATTAGTGTATGGAAATGCAACAGATTTCTGTATATTAATTTTGTATCTTGCAACTTTACTGAATTCATTTATCAGTTCTAGTAGTTTCTTGGTGGAGTCTTTAGTGTTTTTTTATATATATTGTCTGCAAATAGTGAAAGTTTTACTTCTTCTTTACCAATTTGGATACCTTTTATTTCTTTTTCTTGTCTGATTGCTGTGGCTAGGACTTCTAGTACTATATTGAATAAAAGTGGTGAGAGTGGACATCCTTGTCTTGTTTCTGACCTGAAGGGAAAAACTCTGTTTTTCACCATTGTGTATGATTTTTGCTGTGGGTTCTTCATGTATGGCCTTTATTATGTTGAGGTATATTCCCTCTAAACCTACATGAAAAAATGTTCAACATCATTAGCCATCAGGGATATTCAAATCAAAACCACATTGAGTTACCACCTTACACCAGTTAGAATGGCACATTCATTTGTTGAGGGTTTTTTTTTTATCATAAATGGATGTTGTACTTTGTCAAATTATTTTTATTCATCTATTGAAATGATCAAAGGTTTTCATTCTTTATCTTGTTGATGTGATATACCATGTTAATTGATTTGTGAATTTTGAACCAGACTTGTATCCCAGGAATAAATCCCACTTGATCATGGTGAATGTTTTAAATGTATTTTTGGATTCAGTTTGCTAATATTTTGTTGAGAATTTTTACATCTATGTTCATCAGAGATATTGGCCTGTAGTTTTCTTTTTTTATAATATTTTTTATTATGTTATGTTAGTCACCATACAGTACATCATTAGTTTTTGATGTAGTGTTCCATGATTCATTGTTTGTGTATAATTCCCAGTGCTCCATGCAATACATGCCCTCCTTAATACCCATCACCGGGCTCACCCATCCCCCCAACCCCTCCCCTCTAAAACCCTCAGTTTGATTCCCAGAGTCCATAGTCTCTCATGGTTCATCTCTCCCTCTGATTCCCCCCCCCTTCATTTTTCCCTTCCTTCTCCTAATGTCCTCTATGCTATTCCTTATGTTCCACAAATAAACAAAACTATATGATAATTGTCTTTCTCCATTTGACTTATTTCACTAAGCGTAATCTCTTCCAGTTCCATCCATGTTGATGCAAATGTTGGGTATTCATCCTTTCTGATGGCTGAGTAGTATTCCATTGTATATATGGACCACATCTTCTTTATCCATTCATCTGTTGAAGGGCATCTTGGCTCCTTCCACAGTTTGGCTATTATGGACATTGCTGCTATGAACATTGGGGTGCATATGGCCATTCTTTTCACTACATCTGTATCTTTGGGGTAAATACCCAGTAGTGTAATTGTTGGGTCATAGGGTAGCTCTATTTTTAACTTTTTGAGGAACCTCCACACTGTTTTCCAAAGTGGCTGTACCAACTTGCATTCCCACCAATAGTGTAAGAGTGTTCCCCTTTCTCCACAACCTCTCCAACATTTGTTGTTTCTCGCCTTGTCAATTTTTGCCATTCTAACTGGTGTAAGGTGGTAACTCAATGTGGTTTTGATTTGAATATCCCTGATGGCTAATGATGTTGAACATTTTTTCATGTGTCTGTTAGTCATTTGTATGTCTTCTTTGAAGAAGTGTCTGTTCATGTCTTCTGCCCATTTTTTGACTTGATTATTTGTTTTTTGGATGTTGAGTTTGAGAAGTTATTTATAGATCTTGGATACCAGCCCTTTATCTGTAGTGTCATTTGCAAATATCTTTTCCCATTCCATGGGTTGTCTCTTTGTTTTGTTGACTGTTTCCTTTACTGTGTAGTTTTCTTTTTTTTTTTTTTTGTAGTGTCTTTATCTGGTTTTGGTATTGGGGTAATGCTGACCTCAAAGCTTTCCTTCCTCTTCTATTTTTTTTTTGGAATAGTTTGAGAAGAATAGGTATTAACTTTTCTTTAAATGTTTAGTAAAATTCACCTGTGAAGCCCTCTGGTCCTAGACTTTTGTTTGTTGGGAGTTTTTGACTACTGATTCAATTTCATTGCTGATAATCAGTCTGTTTAAATGTTCTATTTCTTCCTGATTCAGTTTTGGGAGGTTTTTATGTTTCTAGGAATTTATCCATTTTGTCTAGGTTGTACAATTTGTTGGCATATGTTTTTTCATAATATTCTTTTATAATTCTTTGTATTCTGTGGTGTCAGTTGTTATTTCTGCTCTTTCATTTCTGATTTTGTTTATTTGAATCCTCTCTCTCTCTCTTTTATGACTCTGGCTAAATGTTTATCAATTTTGTTGATCTTTTCAAAGAATCAGCTCCTGGTTTCATTGATCTGTTTTATTGTTTTCTAGTTTCTATTTCATTTGTTTCTGCTCTAATCTTTATTATTTCCTTCCTTCTACTGGTGGCATCTCAAGATGCTGGAACCTTTAACAGTATCAGTTACTGAAAGACCATGTTGATTAGAGCTTCCACTGACCCAATCTAGACATGTAGCATGAGTAAACAGTAAACACTTGTATATTAAATCACTGGAACTTGAGGGTAAATTTGTTTTGTTACTGCAACATAATCTAGTATATCTTAACTAATATTTTTATTATTCACAACATTCTGGTAGGAAGTGCCAGGAGCTCAACATAATACAGTTTGAGGAACACTGTTTCAATTCACTACATTTTTAAACTCGCTATAATTTTTCATGGAGTAGAGGCAGGCAAGGAGAATAAATATAGAATTAAGTGGGAGAAAATGCACAAGGAATAGGTGTTACCATCACCTTTTCTGCTCTTGCAAAAGTTATAATGTATTTGTGAAACTAGTATGTACTTTCATTTTTTTAAATTTATATCCTTTCAGACTTTATATTTGTAAATATATACAGATACAAAATAAATTTTAATATAAATTCTCTATGTATATACATAGCTGATGTAATGTGTATACTTAAAAAATTACTGTTCTTTCAAAGATAAAGTCACTCTTTTAGCTTTGAAGTCTTAGGCATTTATTTGTAGGCATTTGTGCTTTCATTGTGATTCCATGATAAAGATGAAAAGCTAAGGTGATTTATTTCCAGACATTTAGATTTTCATTGTTATTTAATGACAGAGATGGTAAAATAAAGATACTTAATGAAGGTTAAGTGACTTGCCCAGGCCACATGATTAAACAGTAGATAATTTTTTTGAGTGCTCCTATATAAGTCAAATGATATGTTATATTTTAGCCGTGGAGAATATGATCCTTAGCTGAATTAGTTTATTTCTGAGATGCCTTGACTTACTTAAAAGGAATCACTTTATTAAGTTTTAGAAGAATTTGATTTGGTCCACACTTGAGTGCCACCTGGTACTCTCATGATTAGCATTGATGATTACTCATTGATTTTGGTTCTTTGATTAAAATTTTTCATAATTAAACATCAACCAGTTGCAGATGTGTGAACAAATTATCAAGTGAATTGAAATTACCTCAAAAGACCAGATTGAAAACTGGTTGGTCTGGTAATTTTGGTCATGTGAATAGCTGGATTAGATTGCTCCAAGGCAAACAAACTGATTGCTCAGAGAGCAGTGTACACAAACCAATCAACTAGATTTCAGAGTGATGCAGTCAAGCCACATAAACACAGTCTTCAAATAGCCTCCCTGGTGAGAGACTGTTTTTTATTTAACCTGAATGAAATTTTTGGGATTTGGGGTGCTTTCAATATGGGGTCAGTGTGAGATACTCCTCAGAGTCTATATTAATAGATTTATATCATACTGTACTGGACAAAGGATTCTGAGCTTTGCCATCTTTGTCTTATTCAACATTTTATTAAGAACTGGTTGAGGATATTGATGTTGATCAAAATCATAGATGACAGGAAGCTGAAAGGAGACTGAATCAGGATCTGGTAAAATCTTGACAAGTCATAATAATGAACTCTAACAAAATGAAAAAAATTAAAAAATAAGCTGATCCTTGCTTTAGGATCAATACCCCAGTCCTCCAAGGATGGATTGATTTGTGCATATTTGAGAAGACACTAGAAGTTTTTACTAGTTGTAAGATCAGTATTAGTGAATAATAAGATCTGTGACTTCTAAAAAAGATAATGTGATATGATATATTAATAGAAATGATAGAATATGATAGATATCATATAATAGAATATGATATATTAATAGAAAAATAACTTCCAAAATATAGGAAGTGAAAATCCAGTGCTATTCCAACATCCTTATACTGGAGCTGGATTGTGTGTTTAGTTCTCAGACAGTGTTCAAAGAGATATGATCAGGAAGGCACAGGAAATGAGCATGAAATTCAATTAAAACACCGGGGTGGGGTGGGAGGGATGGGGTGACTGGGTGATGGACACTGGGGAGGGTATGTGTTTTGGTAAGTGCTGTGAATTGTGCAAGACTGTTGAATCTCAGATCTGTACCTCTGAAACAAATAATGCAATATATGTTAAGAAAGAAAAAAAGAAGAAGAAGAATGTAGCAGGAGGGGAAGAATGAAGGGGGGGAAATCGGAGGGGGAGAAGAACCATGAGAGACAATGGACTCTGAAAAACAAACTGAGGGTTCTAGAGGGGAGGGGGGTGGGAGGATGGGTTAGCCTGGTGATGGGTATTGAGGAGGGCACGTTCTGCATGGAGCACTGGGTGTTATGCACAAACAATGAATCATGGAACACTATATATAAAACTAAAAAAAAAAAAAAAAAAACAAACACCTGAAAGAATCAGAAATGTTTACTCTAAAGAAGGTCCAGGGGTCATGATCACCATCTTCAAATGTTTGAAGGGTTCTTACATGGAAGATGAAATCATATGGCTCTGGGAAGCAGAATCTGGATAGTGGACCAACACTTTAAGGAGGTAGCTTTGGGATTGCCTTAAGAAAAAACTTTTATGTGGACTAATCCACTTCAATTTGTAACTTACTTGCCTGGCCTCTCTAGTTTTCAGTTTGTGATCCTGGCTGGACACACCAATTAACTGGGTTAGAGAATAGGACTTATTTAGATATCAGTAGTTTTCAAACTTATATTTTTAGTTGAACTACCTCCACTCTTCCACACCCACCTTGCCAAAAGAAATCTTACACCAAGACATCTGGGTGGCTCAGTCATTTAGCGTCTGCCTTCGGCTTAGGTCATGATCCCAGGGTCCTGGGATCGAGCCCCACTTTGGGCTCCCTGCTCTTCAGGAAGCCTGTTTCTCCCTCTCCCTCTCCCCCTGCTTGTGTTCACTCTCTTGCTGTCTCTCTCTCTCTGTCAAATAAATAAATAAATAAAATCTTAAAAAAAAAAAAGAAACCTTACACCAAATCCCAAGTCATAAAACATAAAACAAAGACATTCTCTTTGAAGGTGGATGAGTAACCTCTATCTCAACATTTAATGTTTCCCCTAAGGCAACAAATGAAATTTTAGGGCTCAGATGAACTGGTTTGAACAGCACAGGATTTGAAATACTCTTCTAAAAGATGAAAATACTAACATAAATGGTAGTTCTAAACACTTTGGAGTATTGTTTTAAAGAAAAAAAAATCCCATTTCTGAGATGAAAATAAAGATACGCAAAGGAAGGAACACACCCTAGTGGGAATATCTGGGATTTAGTCCTGGCTTTGACATTAACCAGTTGGAGGGATTTCCGGCCCCCTGGAATCTCAGATACCAAGACTTGGAGAGGAATTTTGGAGACAAGTCTACAATCCTCACTGTACAGATAAGGAAACTGAAGACTGGCAGATAAAATAATTTGTTCAAGGAAACATGGCTACTAGGTGTCAGAGCTAGTATTAGAGCCCAAGAATGACCTCACGTTGCCCTCTCCGCGTGCTCCTTTTCTCCCTGGTAGACAATCTTTTGAGTTTCTTTGCACACAATGGGTTTGAATTGCTTTGCTTTTCTTCTGTTCTCTTGGGAGGGCTTTCTCCTGCCATTTCTCTGAGGTGTCCTTACAAACTAACATCCATTAAGCAATTCTTTACATGGGGTGAACTGCTCTCCCTTTTCAAGGGGAATGGAAAATGGAAAATTGTTTTGTCTTACCTGTTTTCTCTTGGGCAATAAGTTCTTTATTGCTAAATGGGACATACTTGCTGAAGAGAACATAGAAAACACAGCATTTTCGGTACAGATAATGGGAAACCAATTAGATAAACTCCGGCAATCAGGCTGTTATTCAGACATAAATCTCTTTCTATAACTGCTGTTTACTCATTTCTAGACCTGGCTTCACTCATGTCCTCTCCTCGACCCATAAAGGTTTGAAACTATTGGAAATGGTAGGAATTCAATTTCATTCATTTTCAAAATTCCCTTTGCTTGTATTTAAGAGCATGAAGTCTGTTTATAGATGAAGATGTGATTGCAAACATGTCAATGGACATCATAGAGGAAAAATGGCTAAACCAATGAAAAATACCCTAAGAGTTTTAAAGGGGGGGGTTTAAAAACATTTCTGAGGCATATCCGTCTCCAAAGCTGTCTTACAAAATATTATCTTAAGAAAATTCAGTAGCTAGATAGACACACCTATTTTAACCATTTGTTTATGTCTTCATTAAGGAACACTAATTGTCTCCTTCAGCTAAGCATTGAATAAAATTCATTCTGGAGCAGTGGATTAAGGAGTGAGAAATTACTCTCTGATAGATTTTGAATCTTAACAGGAAATTATTTTAAGAACTCTATCTTTCTGAAATCCATGCAAATGTGATCAGAATTGAATCAACACAGCTTGCATTTTTATTTTTCTTAATTGGAGATTAAGTTTCCTTCCTTTAGGTTTACAGTCAAACTTGAGGTTTCTCATGGTTTTCATAGCTTCTGAAAATTAGAAAAGAAGTGGCCAACTTTGACTCTTCATTTCAAATAGGTAGTTTTCCAGTAATTTCACTCATGAGGTTTTAAAGGCTTGATTCTTATCCATTCTCAGTCAAATGGGATTCCCTGTTTTTTTTTAATTAAAAAAAATTTTTTTTATTATGTTATGTTAGTCACCATACAGTACATCATTAGTTTTTGATGTAGTGTTCCATGAATCATTGGATTCCCTGTTTTAAAGCATACTGCCCAGCCCACAGAGCAGTGTCCATGAAATAAAACTCATGCTACTATTTTTATTTCATAAGCTCATGTGTGCACTATAAATTTCAATACTTCTTGAGAAAAAAATAGATTAGAGAAAAAAACTGAAGAAACTTATTGATACCTCTAAGTGGTTTTATTAAGAAATAAGTCTAGGGACAGTCAAGTTACTCTGGTAAAATTTGAATGAGGTAGGGCACATTGACTAGATTAGTCTTTGCTTGATCACTGATCCTCTTCCTATTTTATTTGTCACTTCTCTGTGTTGTTTACTGGTCCCCAGTCATCTTCCAGACTTCTGAATGTTAGAGTGCCCTAGGACTCAGTCCCATACAGCTTGTCTTTCCTATTTACACTCATTTCTTAGAGAACTTCAACTGACCTCATGGCATTGAATGCTATCAGTATGTGGGTGACTCCCAATTTATGTCTCCAATTCTCATCTCTATACTAGCTTTCTTTCTTTCTTCTTTCTTTCTCTCTCTCTTTCTTTCTTCCTTCCTTCCTTCCTTCCCTCCCTTTCTTTCTTTTTCTCTCTCTCTTTCTCTCTTTCTCTCTTTCTTTTTCTTTCTTTCTTTCTTTTTCTTTCTTTCTTTCTTTCTTTCTTTTTCTTTCTTTCTTTCTTTCTTTCTTTCTTTCTTTCTTTCTTTCTTCTTTCTTTCTTCTTTCTTTCTTTCTTTTTCTTTCTTTCTTTCTTTCTTTTCTTTCTCCTTTCTTTCTATTACTTTTTTAAGTAGGCTCCATGCCCAACATGGGGCTTGAACTCATGACCCTGAGATCAAGAGTTGCATGCTCTACATACCAAGCCAGCCAGGTGCCCCTCTATCCTAGATCTTTAAATCATTTGCCTATTTTACCTCTCCACTTGGATATTCAACGCAAATTTCAAAAGTTAACATTCTTCAAACTAAACTCTTGATTCCCTACCCACTCCCCATCAACCTGCTTCTTCCCGTATTTTCCCCACCAACATAAATACGGACTCCATACTGTCCCCATCTCCACCTTTGCCTTCTCCCTTCCTTTCCCATTCCTTGTCTGATCTATTGGCAAAGAATCAGCAAATTTGAGGACTCTACCTTCACAATCTCCTTAAATCTGAATTGTTTCTCACCACCTCCACTAACTTCTACCCTGGCCTAAGCCACTGGCCTTTCTCTTCTGGAATGTTGCAGTTGCCTAGCACTGATCTCCCTGGTTTCCAGTTGTGCCCCCCCTTCCCACCCATAGTCTATTATTCACTCTGAGTCAAAGAAATCCCATTTCATTCAGAGTGAATACAAAGTCCTTACCTGACCTAGACTGTCTTCCATGGTCTTGCTCCCTTGTTCCTCTCTGACCTGATTTCTTTCCCTGTTCTCCTCAGCTCATTTATTCCCAGCCTTACTGGCATTCTTGTTGTTTTTAAAACACATCAAGTGTGCCCTGGACACCTGGCCTTTATCCTTGATAGTCCCTCTACTGGGAATGACCTTTTTCCAGATAACCACATGAACACCTTCCTTAACCATCTTCAGGTCTCTATAAATGTCATCTTACTAGAATAGCCAATCCTGGATACTTTTTATAAAGCAGAAACACCCCCTCCCCTGGCACCCTCTCTTCCTCTTACTTTGCTCTATTCATCTTCATAACACATTCACCAACAGTCATGTAATTGCTTTATTATCTGGTTTTTGTCTCTCTCTTTCATCCCCACTAGTATATAAGTTTCTTGGGAGAAGAACTTTGTCTGTTTTGTTCCCTATTGTGTCCTAGTACCTGGAAGAGTACTCAGCATGTAGTTGAGCTCAGTAAATATTTGTTGAATGAATAAATGGTTTGCTAGCAAGCAACTAGATAATGGAATTATATTGTGAATTTAATAAACATACAGAAAATGCTCATTTTTAGAGGAAATAATAGAAACATTTTAGGTAGTTAGAGACATTTCCTTTTGCATCTTGGGGAAGTTTAGAGAAGGAATCAGGTAAGGAAGGTCAGGAGAAATTTGCCCTACAAACATCAAAGATTTTGCCTGGATGTCCTAAAAGCTTGCCAGCTCGCCATTTGAGAGTCTTCATCTTGTGAGTTATAAAGATGATACAGAACAACTTTCTTCTCTTTGTGTTGCTTTTCTCTGCACTGGGGCTTGTTAAAATTCTCTCAAAGAAAGTTAAAACTCCCCAGAGATCTCTGGGCTTGCTGGAATGTGTCTCCGAGAGTGTTCCTCCTTCTCTTTTAGTAAGCATGACAGCATGAACAGTAGTAATCATTTAAAAATATGCTCATAACATCTAGGAAAAACCAGGCCTCATTAGCAGCTTTCTCTGTGCCTTTCTAAATCCATGGTAAATAATTCTCCCCTGTTCCCCACGAATACTTAATTATAGCACTAGCAGCAGCTCTTTGAGGCAGGAAGCCAGGCATAACTGCAATGCCCAGAGGAGATACTGAAAGTCGCTCCCTGCTGCATAATAAAACCAGCAGATTAGGGCAGATTAGCTTTTCCCACAGGTTGGAGCATTACTGAAGACTCCTCCTTTCTCTTGCAACACATTTCTTCTCCTGATGCTGTCAAGTGACTTTCATGGAAGGTTTACACCTGAGCCCACATCTTAATGAGGTGTCTAGAAAATGGATTTGGTCACCAGCTGGGAAGGGAAGTCAGAATGTGCTCCACATGGGTCTCTTGGCTTCATCATTTGGGCTCAAAGTATGGTCAAGGTTGCATGCCTACATATTCATGTTTCCCTCTGAGCTAAATGCAATGCCTGGAGGATGGCAGTGAGGGGAAGCTGGGCTGCATAGAGGGGAGCTGCTGACCCTAGAAGGCATGTTAACTCTTCCAGAAAGGTCACATTTCTGGTAAGGTTACTTTCATGGTTATGTTGCATCCTGTGGTAAAAGGGACTTTGCAGATGAAATTAAGTTTACTAATGTCCTGACCTTAAGATAGGGAGATTATGCCGGGTTATCTGGGTGGGCCCAATGAAGTCACATGAGTCCTGAAGCCAAAGAGGAGGCAGAAGGTGTGAAGCATAGAAAAGATTTGAGTGTATTGTTGGTTTGAAGTTGGGGGGACCCAGGTGTGATACTGTTTTCAATCCTATGCCCAACTAGCACTCTTAGAAACATCTTTTACACAAGCAACTCTCCATCTCAGAGTGCATTTCCAGGAAATCTAAGCTAAGGCACCAACTTTGTTTACATTTAGAGGAATCCTACAGTAGGATTCTGAAGTGGGTGAAGTGAAAACTACACATTGTCAAAATTAACTCTGCAAACTTCTTAAGAAAGTCAGAAATCAGTGTGCTGCATCTCAGTACATCACAGGTCATCCTCACCTACAAGGAATCTGGTCCCATTACATTCTTTGTACAAAGGAGCAGGGAAAATTAATTTATGAAACACAAGTCAGTGACAGAGCAGCACCATGCAGTGGTGAAGATTGCTCACAATCTGTGGGACGAGCCTCCCTTAAGTTCTCATTTCCTCACCTGTAAACTGAGAATCAGATAGTATGTAATTCACAGGTGACACTGGAATTTTAACAAGATGATGCATGCTAAATTCTCAGCACAGCATTGGGTTGTAGGATTTATGACTGTAGCTGTGGATTTCATCCCCGTATTCTCTCAGCCCTCTTCTGAGTTCACTTGTGACTACTGACAGCTTTTCCTGTCAGGCATCTCCATTTTTGCCCCTCGGCTCTGGGGATTTTTCCAGCATCTTGAGGCTCCCTCAGCCTTTGTACAGGGAAGCCCGAAGTGCTAGGGATTTGACATCCAGGGTCAACTCAAACATGAGAGACAGAGCCGGTAGATTAATCACCCATTAATCAACCTCGTTCCTTATAGGACAAATCTGAAGCACATTCTACGCAACACCCTCATAGAGTCCCCAGTGGGACTGAGCCTCAGGTGCCTACAATGAAAACCTGCTAAAATATCCACCCTCTTATGCTTTCCTCACTTCCTTTTTTCATTTCACTCTTTCCCTTGTGCTTCCTAGGACCAATCACCCAAATAAATGACCCTCTTCTGAGTCCTTTTCTCAGGGGTTGCTTTTTACAGGAACCCAAAATAAAGCAGCAGCATCTAATTCACATTCACTGTTCTTACAACTGTTACCAAATTAAAGTGAGAGGAAACCCTGGAGCCCTCCTCTCTCTTCTTTTCTGACTCAGTGATCTGGTTCCTGCAGAAATGTCATGAGCAGGATCATTGAAGGACTATGTCCTTGCTTTCCCCTTACTAACATGCAGAAGGTCACTAGCTGGTTGGTTGGGTGTGGAGAGGTCTGAGCCAAAATCCCTTCCTAATGGATTTCATTGTATTCATTTGCATTTATAGCTCATTTTTTATAAAGCAGCTTTCCTCTTAGAGTCTGAGACACACAGCACATTCTGGAAGTGTATTTGCTGCTTATGGATTCTTGAGGAGAGGAAGTAAGGTGGAGAGAGGCAGGGAGGAAAAACTAGAAGAAAGGAGGAAGAAATGACAACTGCTTAACTTTGCTATGCACTCCTTTTGGTTATTTGCCCTTTTAGCGTGGGAAATATTGTTCCCTTTTTTATGATAGAAAATTGAACTATTTCCTATTATTTCCTATTTAGAATAGGAAAGGTCCAGGTCCTGAAGGGGTCACATGGTTCAGGTGATATTAAGACACTGTTAGGAGGTGGGTGGGGAGTACAGCATTGGGTGTGGGGCTGGGTCTCACACACTTTCCACCAGTCAAAATTTTTTTTCATTTTTTAAATTTTCCTGTGCTTCTGTTTCTTATTTTATATCTTCTTCTTCACAGTGTAGCTTCAATATCACTTTATTTCAGTCCTGTATGTCTTTAGTTTATTTCTCTTTAGAGTAGATATGCCAGAGACACCTAAATGAACACTTGTTAGCCCAGGGAAGAAGGAGTCTCTCTTAGGAATTCTGGCTAATCTGTACTTTTAACCCCAAAAGTTAAAGAAATTTCATTCTACTTTCAGATCCTACTTATGGTTAAGTCTACTTGCACAGCTTTATTCGTGGACCACTGGGCTGTTACGATCATGCATTGTGGTTGGTGTTTTCCCTATGAGAGTCCCAATTCCAAATAGGCTGTTCCCTTGTCCAACCAGGAGACCTAAATCCAGATTGGACAAGATGGTCATCATTTTGGGGGACTTGATCTGCTTTCACAAACTCACGTGTGATTTTGTATCTCCATTTCAGGAAAGAGTAACACCTGTTAGTCCAACTCATGCTACAAAGAAATGAGAAAACGATTTTTTTTAAATAAGTAAAATATAATTAAATCTATCTGCTTCCTTTTTTTCCCCCCTCAATGAGACATTTGGAAGATAGATTGGAGAAGTCTTATACATTTCTTTTTTTTTTTTTTAAGATTTTATTTATTTATTTATTTTAGAGAGAGACAGAGAGGGTGAGTGGGGAGTTGGGGAGAGGGGGAGGGAAAGGATCTTAAGCAGACTCTGGGCTGAGTGTGGAGCCAGACGTTGGGCTTGATCTTATGACCCTGATATCATGATCTGAACCAAAATCAAGAGTCAGATGCTCAACCAACTGAGCCACCCAGGTGCTCCAGTCCTATACATTTCTTAGAGCAACATCTCACCTCAAATCTCACCATTTGAGACTTAACAAATATGAAGACCAAACAAAACAAGACAAAACCCTATTCTTTGGGTATAAATTCTTTTAAAAAGGCACTAAAACTATCTAATTTCTATTTTTACCCAGCCCCCAGGTGGAAAGGCTCTCATACATTCACAGTGATGGTAAGGAGAGGACACCCCAAATTCTACTAGTTACCCACTGGCTGAAGGTTTGATCAAAATCAAAACCAAACAAAACCAACCAAACCAAACCAAAACAAAACAAAACCCAAAAAAGTGCAAGAAGACATTTTTCTCCATGAGATTTTCTATTTGAAAGCAGATTTTCCACAAGATAATGGTGCTTCTTCTTCTCTCCCCCCAATTTTTTTTTTTAAGATTTTATTTATTTGTTTGACAGAGAGACACAGTGAGAGAGGGAACACAAGCAGGGGGGAGTGGGAGAGGGAGAAGCAGGCTTCCTGCAGAGCAGGGAGCCCGATGCAGGGCTCGATCCCAGGACACTGGGATCATGACCTCTGAGCCGAAGGCAGACACCTTAACGACTGAGCCACCCAGGCGCCCCTCTCCCCTAACTTTTAATCTAAATAATCAAATGGTTATCTAATACTATAAATCAAAGACACAATACATGTAAGTGGCACCTCATTATCATAAAAAGTTACATGACTAGTGCTAGGTATTTGAAAAGGGTTGTAAGCTAAGAGCTTAGCAATTGTGACAAAATTTTGTGTTACTTGTGGAGGAAAAGATAAATGAATTTTTTTGCTTGCTTTGAACTGCTGAAGTTCCAGTATTCTTTTCAGAAAGATGTCTTTAGATTGTGAATAAATTGCTATATTATTGCTCTGATCATTTCATGGGCTTCTTCAGATCATGCTTTCTAGGTCATCGATGCTAAATCTTTCTGATCTGAGTCTATGTACAGTTCTATAAGGTGTTCACCAGTCACAGCTAAATTACTCCATCTGAGTTAGATCTAAAGCATTATTATTATCATGTCAGAAAAGGACCCAGAGCAATTGCAAGCCATTCTCAGCTTCTATCAACCACCTGAGTTTCAAGCATGATAATAAATCCATTTTTTCAAACAATATCAATTATTGTATTATTAAAGCCTATGGACAAAGAAAGTCTGGTTCACTCATTATTCAGATTTTTCCCAACAAATCACACCAGTCTTGTCCAGTTAATTTTAAAGAATGGGAAAAATTCTCATTTGTTCTGGTGGTATGGTTCTATGAAATTGCTGTAGACCTATCCAGTGAAACTAACTTTTGTAGGTGTTTTGCAGCACCCTAAAAACTCCACATATATGCTCCTAATAGACCATTTAAGAACAAAATTAGGTCACTACAGGATCATGAGTCTGCCATCTATATAATTAGACACGTGGATATGTTTGGATGAGGAAGAATGTAGAAAGATACAGCTTCCATATATAGAATGCAAGGGAGACATCATCCATTCTTTGAGATGGGGAACTGAGAAAAGTTTTCAGCAAACTGATGGGAGTTTCTGACTTGCAAAATTGGAAGATGATTTAAAAATGATTTCAAGGAATAATTATGTGGTCTAATAAAATTGCTTTGAAAAGGGAATAAGTGTTTACAATTTTCCAATCAAATATAACTTCTCTCAACAAATAAAGTTCAGGTTATTTGTTGTTAAATTATTTGGCTTCCGTACAACTAATGTGTGTTGCTCATTGAATGATGGGAGTCTTCATGTTTTTTAATATTTCTCATTTCAGTGCTATGTCAGATATGCAAGCAACATAACTGTGAAACAAATATTATCTTAAATAAATCTATTCTCTGCAGCGTTTCAGGTACTTGTGGGACTGTGGGAGTTTGGTATGTAGACTGTGGACCACAATCAGGTTTGGCTTCAAGATTTGTTGACGCTGCTCTTAGCTAAAGTTTAACAAATCCCACAGATGTTTTGGGCAGGGGATATTTGTTCCTAACCCTCACTCTGAGAAGTCATTTTTAGTTTTATTATTTCATCCCAGCTTTGGATTTATTTATTACCTCTTCACATTATTTTAGCTACCCAAACTTTCCAAACACATTGTCCTCACTTGGCTGGTTGTACCAGGACCGTGAATATGATCAGCAACACAGTGTATTGGATTTTTGAAATTAAAAACTGGTTCTTCATGGGGTTCTCAGTGACAGGGCTTGGAAGTAATAAAATAGCAACTGGTTTAAAATTAAGAATATTTCTAAAGGAGTAGCTAAAAAGAAGGCTGTCCTTCTGTTTCCTAAAGAGTGCACATTTTAGAATAGGGATAAAAATATAAGATGAGAAGAACAATACTATTTCATGGATTAAAACCCTGAGGAAAAATTATTAATCATCTATTCATTTGACAGATATTTATGGAGCATCTACTATGCATTCAGACCTGCACTGTGCAAAGACATCCAGAAAAAAACAAGACCCAATTTTTGCTTTTTATCATCTAAATAATGCTAGTCAGAATTCTAATTCTTTGTTGTTATTCTTTAATTAATTATGTTATTTGAGTGTAGTTTGACACACAATGTCACTCTGCTAATTTATTTAGCAGAAAAAGATGGGAAAGCAAGAGAACACCTTTGAAATGATCTGCATCAGAATCTATTTTAACTATTGTCCTACCTATCAGTGAATGAATATGAACATATTGAAGGAGCACTTTATTGGCCTGGAATAAAAGCAGATATGATCGTTTTCCAGTCTTTCTTTCATTTTCTTTACACATAAAAATTAGTTGCTGAATAAGGGCCAACCATCCTTGAAATTTCTGTTCTGAAGCTGGAACAAAACCAAAGTGAAGCTCAGTCCTCTACTTTTTCGTTATTTCTTGAGTTGATAGCAGATCTTGGCAGTTTCTATGGCTAAAAAGCTACTGAGTAGATTCAGCCCTGACAACCTGTAGCTGCTCAAACCCTCCTGCTCTTACATGCCTAGTTCCTTGGGTTTTGCATCCTCCTTCCCAAGCAGGACAGTGAGTGAGAAAGGCCAGGAAGTGATGTGGAAACAGGAGTAAGAAGCATGCAAGCATGATGAAGTAGGTTGGTCTAGGAGACAACACGTTTCAGAAAATGACAAAACAACTTGCTCTTAAAATGTTGGTTCATAAAATGTAATTTGCAACAGTTACCCAAGAGATAAAAGCCAGTGTCGATAATCCTTTTTGGCTACCTGGTCCTTTTTGTTTCCTTCCCATACTTTTATTTATTATTATTATTATTATTATTATTATTATTATTATTATTATTATTGAGACAGAGAGAGAAAGAGGGAGAGGGGTGGGAGAGGGGCAGAGGGAGAAAGATAATCCCAAGCAGGCTCCATGGCCAACATGGAGCCCCATGTGGTGCTCGATCCCACGACCCTGAGATCATGACCTGAACCAAAATCAAGAGTTGGTCACAAAACCGACTGAACTATCTAGGCACCCCTCCTATACTTGTATTTACTTTTCTTTTTTGTAGCCTATGTGAATGTGCTTGGGAACTCAAAGATTGAGGTATCCTCTCAACATATTTGCCCTTTCGTTTAAGATCTGTAGACCCACATGGAAGAATCCTTATATTGCTACTCTTACACTGGTCATAGTCAATGCTTTTTGTTTAAGAATAGTTCCCTCCATGAGGATGTGGAGAAAAAGGGACCCTAGTGCACTGTTGGTGGAAATGTAAATTGGTGCAACCACTGTGGAAAACAGTATGGAGTTTCCTCAAAAAATTAAAAATAGAATTACCATATGATCCAGCAATTCCACTACTGGGTATTTACCCAAAGAATATGAAAACACAATTTGAAAATATATATACATCCGTATGTTTATTGTGGCATTATTTACAATAGTCAAATTATGGAAGCAGCCCAAATGTCCATTGATAGATGAATGGATATAGATGTGTTATATATATCCAATGGAATACTACCCAGACATAAAAATAATGAAATCTTGCCATTTGCAACAACATGGATGGATCTAGAGAGTTTATAATGCTAAGTGAAATAAACCAATCAAAGAAAGACAAATACTATATGATTTCACTCATATGTGGAATTTAAAAAACAAAACAAATGAACAAAGAAAAAAGACAAACCAAAAAACAGACTCTTAACTATAGAGAACACGTTATCAGAGAGGAGGTGGGTAGGGGGAGGGGTGAAATAGGTGATGGGGATTAAGAGTACACCTAATGTGAAGAGCACTGAGTAATATATAGAATTTTTGAATCACTATACTATACACCTGAAAATAATATAACACTCTATGTTAATTATACTGGAATTAAAAAAAAAGAATAGTCGCCCCCATATTTTGCTATCAGCTGATGCCAGAATTAGATAATCACAAGAAAATCATGCAGGAAAGGGCTTAATCTATTTTAAAATGAGGCAGTCATCACTAGCAGTCTTTTTTTTCCTCAAAGAATTATGAGATTTTATGTTTTATTTCTTTTCCTAGAATGACTTTATTATGGACCACAGACTTGACATTTACCCTCAATGAGAGGACAGAGAAAAGGTACAGGAGATTTATGATCTTTAGTGTACCCACTATCTTATACTGATCATGGGCAAGACAGATGATTGCCACCACCATGTAGAGGAAGATGGTTACCAGAACCCTTCTAGTGGGCAGTGAAGGGGGAATGGATGTCCCTTTTGGTTAAAACAGACAATATTTTGAGGAGAAAGACAAATGATTAGAATCACTAGTGCATGATCTCCTTATTACCTAACCTATCTTATTTTCTTCTCTTTTGGAAACATCACTCTAAACTTCAAGAATAAGCATTTCAAAGATCATTTCAAGTAAGCGAAAGAATAAGAAAATCTTAGTCTAATGGGTTCAAGGAGTCCCTCTGACCCAAACAATGGCTTCTTAGTTTCCTTATTCCTCAGTTCTCTTTCCCAAGCATCTGTTTCCTTCTGCCACAGTTTCTTTTATGTTTTTCTCTCTGGATGATATTGAGGCAACATCTTTAATCATGAAAGAGGAGAATCCAATGGGACTTTTAAGCAAATATATAAATAAAAGGAAAATAACTGGCAATAAAGGGTAAGATCATAGGGCAGGGATGAAGTGCAGGGAGAACCAGTGCCACAGTTTCCCAGAGTGGTCTTTGTCTACTGGTATCCACTCTGGATCCATAGGTGAGACACACAGGATTTCTGTCCATAGGCTTCCCAAGAGATTCCCGAAGCTCTGAATTGGTACAGCCAGGGTGGAGGCTGTTAAGACACAGAAAAGAGAGCTTTTCCCTTAGATAATGGTGCCAGCTTCTTCAACAGACCCTTTAAGAATGTCTGGCATGGGCTGGCAGGAGGCAGCTTGGATCTTACTGTGAAAGTAGATAAAGTGGCTTCTCAGAGCAGAATTTCCACTCCAGGGAATGGGGGATCCCCTGGGTTGAGGAGTTAAAGGAAAATTGCCTGTGGCCTGTCAGTTGGTGGTCTGCTGGGGAGTCTGTTTCATCTGCATTCCTAATTAAAGCCCAAATTAAACCCAGTCAAATGTTCATATGAAAAGCCCCACAAGAATGAGTTTCCAGATTCCATCAATTCAAAAAGTCTCATGTGTAAATCCCTAACTCAAATGTCTGACCCACTTTATATCCACTTTCTCCCAAGAGTTCTGGAGAAGAGTTATGCAGCTGTCAATGTACAGAGAGCAATTTGTCTGGATTATTAATTTCCCTTTTAGTGAATTGCATAACAGAAAGTATTCTACTCAGTTGAATGAGTCTGTAAGTATAGAGGGATGGCAGAAGAGATTTGATGAAGGAGGATTCAGGGATGACCAAAGTTCCTATTCTAGAAAAGGAGCTGCTTTGTGGCTAAAGTAATAAGTTTGATTGTGAGGAAGTGAATTTAAGCTTCCAGGGTGAGTGGGAAATGAGATCTAGATTCTAAGAGCAAGGTAAAGATTGTATATTTAAAAATAGGGGTTATGAGCACCATCAAGGCATGAGGGTAAATTAGGTGATTGTGAGAAAATATAGGAGAGAATGGCTGAGGTGGTCTTGGGGATGCAACCATGCATGGATACTGAGAAGCCTGCTGCCTACTGTAAGCTAATCATTCACTGGCCCAGTCATTTCTCCATGCCCAATATGGGGCACAGCAACCTCCTAACAGCATAGGGCTCACCAGTAGAAACCTTCCATAAAATGACTCATTAAATGACTGGTTTCTCCCCACCCATCATAGGCTAAAACAGGTTCCAAGGCAACCAGAAGTCCAAACACAATAATGCAGGAAAAGATAGCCAGTAAAGGGGTGGTATCCCTGTTTATTACTTTCCTGACCCACAGCCTATAAAAGATTTACTTATTATACACAAGGTAGAGGAGTGGAGAGTATCCAGTGCCATTCTGCCAAGGATCAATTTTGCTTATCACAATACACTGAGTGTCTTTACTTCAAAATTCTCAGCCCATCCCTTTATACATCCCCTCAGTGGGCTCAGTTGTGGCAGAAGAGGTTGAAAGGCAGGTGTCCAAGGAAACTCACCCTGGGGTCTCTCTCCAACTGCTGCTTGTGATGTAGACTGCGTCTTCTCTTGGCCTTTGCTAGGCCATTGTGATAAAAGTGGTACAGTCCTTCAGTGAAGGGAAGCTGTGGAGAGTCAAACAGACATAAGACATAATTAGCTTCTGGGAGTGGCCCCAGGACAGGGAAACCAAAGCTGGGGCTGCATGCTAGGGCTCCATGGGATGGGATGTATGTGAGAAAACTGGCAGCTTCCTATCAGACTTGGACTTCTATTTCCCTATCACTGTACTTTTGTTTTCTCTACTTTTTCTTATATACTGCCCATTCACTTCTCCTCCCCAAATACCTTCTACTCTTTCCTCTATTTCTTTAGTTTCTACCCATTTTAAAAAATTTCTTCTCCATGGAGCCTTCCCTTTCTATTCACCCACACCAAGTTCTCCATTCTCTTCTCTTGAACTAGTATTTCCACTCTAAGTCTGGTTGCTCCAGAATTGTGTTGTGACCTATTCCTGTCTTCACAGCTGGATTATCTGTCCTGTATCTTAGACTTTCTCTTGAACTCCTTGATGTCTTTCATCATATTGGGCACAGTGCAACCATCTAAATCTGGTAAGCACCTGTTGGATGATGGGCCAGATTTCCCTGTCTCCCTATGCTAAGGATACTTGGGATTAGGTATGGGTGTTAGAGCTAGTTGGAGAAACCATAATAATTAGAGCTTGTCTGCTGCTCAAGGCCTGACAGATGAGGAAGCTGAAGATTAGAGACTCTAAATAAATTGCTTTAGTTCTTCCCAAGTACAAGAATCTGAGAGAACCTAAGGAAGACTATCACTTATCCTATGGTAAAACTATGTTTGGGGGTTTATAATGTATAAAGATGTATTAGTACCACAAAAGATGGAAAAAGAATCATAGCTATATTGGAGCAAAGTTTTGTATACTTTTGAAATCAAGTTGGTATTAATCTGTTTAAATTATTTATTAAGTTATTTATTGTAATCTCCAGGTCATCCACCAAGAAAATAACTACAAAATATATAGTAAAATAAGCAACAAGTTCATTAAAATGGTGCACTAAAAATATTTAACACAAAAAGGCCATTATGAAAGAAGAAAAAAGTTTATAAGACCTATAGAAAGCACATAGCAAAATGGCAAGTGTAAATATCTTTTAGGTATTACATTAAATGTAAATGGATTGAAAATTCCAATCAAAAGACAGAAATTTACAGAAAGAATGAAAAAAAAAAAAAACCCAATCCCATTATTCAACTATATGCTATCTACAAGAGATACACTTTAGATTCAAATATATAAATGTGTTAAAGTCAAGAGATGTGAAAAGATATACTGTACAAACAGTAACCAAAGGAAAGAAGGACTGACTACATATACTAGATATAATTGATTTTAATAAAAAATGTTACTAAAGACAAGGAATGACATTTTTTTTTTTTAAAGATTTTATTTATTTATTTGACAGAGAGAGACACAGTGAGAGAGGGAACACAAGCTAGGGGAGTGGGAGAGAGAGAAGCAGGCTTCCCGCAGAGCAGGGAGCCCGATGTGGGACTCGATCCCAGGACCCTGGGATCATGACCTGAGCCGAAGGCAGACGCTTAACGACTGAGCCACCCAGGCGCCCAAGGAATGACATTTTATGGTGATAAAAGAGTTAATACATCAAAAAGACAGATAATTATAAATATATATGCATGTAACAACAAAGTCCCCAAATTAACAAAACAAAAACTGACAAATCAAAGGGAGAAATAGACAATGCATCAGTAACAGTTGGAGACTTCAATAGCCCATTTTCAATAATAGGTAGAACAGGTATGCAGACCAAAAAGTAAATTGAAGACTTGAACAAAACCAAAGATCAACTAAACCTAAGAGACATTTATAGAATATTCTACCCAACTACAGCAGAATTCATAGTCTTCTCAAGTACACATGGAACATTCTCCAAGATAGATCATATATTAGGCCACAAATCAAGCTTCAATAAATTTAAAAGGAGTAAAATAACACAAAGTATGTTATCTGATCACAATTTCTATTTACTTTAAAAATCAATAAGATGAAAAATCTGGAAATTTGGAAAACAACCTACTCATAAATAATCGATGGGTCAAAGAAGAAATCACACTGACTATTCCAAAATACTTTGAGATGCATGAAAACAAAAACACAGAATTTAAAAACTTTTGGGGTGCAGTTAAAGCAGTATTTAGAGGGAAATGTTTACAGAACTTATATCAATCCTTCAGAAACTTCCAAAAAATGGAAGATGAAGGAATACTTCCCAACTCATTATCAAGGCCAATATTACCCTCAAATGAGAACCAGACAAAGATATCACAAGAAAAGAAAACTGCAGACCACTATGCTTTACAAATATCAGCCCATAAATCCTCATCAAAACACTAGTAAACTGAAACCAGCAACTTATACAAAGGATTATATACATGACCAAGTGGGATTTATCCTAGGAATGCAAGGTTGTTTTAACAGCTGAAAATAAGTTAATATAATAACAATATCAATAGAATAAAGGACAAAAACCACATGATCACCTCAATAAATACTTTTTAAAAAAAGTATTTCTTTTAAGTATTTTTAAAAAGTATTTATTGACATGATCATTAGACAAATCCAACACTCTTTTATGTTAAAACATTCAAAAAACTTAGAATGAAAGGGTATTCCTCAATCTGATAAATGTATCTATGAAAACAAACAGCCAACATCATATATAACACTGAAAGGCTGAATGCTTTCCCCTTAAGATCAGAGCAAGACAAGCTTGTCTGATCTTGCCACTTATATTAAACAGTGTACTGGTGGTTCCAGCCAGGACAATCAGGCAAGAAATAGAAATAAAGGCATCCAGATTGGAAAGGAAGAAAAAATTATCTCTATTTGCAGAAGACATATCTTGTACATAGAAATTCCTGAGAAATCCACAAAAAAACCTATTCAAATTAACAAATGAGTTCAGTTCAGTGTGGTTGTAAGATATAAAACTAACATACAAAAATCTATTATATTTGTATATGCTAGCAATGACCAATCCAAGAATAGAATTAAGAAATCAGTTTCATTTACAATAACATCAAATAAGTAAAATACTTGAGAATAAATTTAGCAAAAGAAGTACAAGTCTTGTACACTGAAAAGTACAAAACATCATTGAAAGAAATTAAAGAAGATATAAATAAATGGAAAGACATCCCATGTTCATGGATTTTTAAGATGGTAATACCCCCCATATTTGCTGATCCTAAAATTCATATGGAAATGCCCAGGACCCCAAATAGCCAAAGCAATCTACAAAAAATAACAAAGTTGGAAGACTCACACTTTCCCATTTCAAAACTTAATACAAAACAGTCTGGTATTGGCATAAGGAGAGACATAGAGTTCAATGGTATAAAATTGAGAGTCCAGAAATAATTCATAGTTAGGTCTGGTTAATTGATTTTAACCTTGTCACTATGAAAATTTAATGGGAAAAAGTAGTCTTTTCAACAAGTCATCCTTGGAAAACTGAATATCCACACAAAAAGAATGAATTTGGAGTCATCTCTCACACCATACAAAAATTTTAACTCAAAATTATTTATGGCCCTAAATGTAAGAAGTGAAGATCTACAAATCTTAGAATAAAACTTAGAAGTAAATATTCATGACTTTAGCCTAAGCAATGACTTCTTAGATGTGACACCAAAAGTACAAAGGACAAAAAAACCATCCAAAATCGGATTTCATTAAAATTAAGAATGTTTGTGCTTTAAAGGAAATCATCAAGAAAATGAAAAAACAACCCACAAAATGAGATAAAATATTTTCAAATCATATCTATGATGAGGGACTCATACCAGAATATATTAAGAACAATTCAGCAATAAAGTCAAATAACTCAATTTAAAAATGGACAAAAGATTTGAATATGTATTTCTCCAAAAAAGATACATAAATGACCAATAAACACATGAAAAGTTGTTCAGCATCATTAGTCATTGGGGAATTACAAATCAAACCACAATGAGATATCACTTTATACCCACTAGAAAAAACAAAAATAAAAACAAAAACTATAAAAACCAGCAAGTGTTGGTGACAATGTGTGAAAGAATTTGAACCCTTATACCTTGCTTGTGGATAGTGAAATGGTACAGCCACTTTGGAAAACACTTTGGCAGTTACTCAAAATTTTAAAATGTTAAAGAATTGATCCAGCAATTCTAATCATAGGTATATATCCAAGAGAAATGAAAGCACATGTCTACACAAAGACATGCACACAAATTTTCTTAGTAGCACTATTCACAATAGGTAAAAACTAGAAACAACCAAAATGTCTACCAAGTGATGAATGGATGAACAAAATGTGGTATGTAGATACAATGGAATGTTATTTGAGAACAAAAAGGAATGAAGCATTGTTTACCTGCTACAATACAGATGAAACTTCAAAAACTAAAGGCTAAACGAAAGAAACCAGACCAAAAAAAAGGCCACATATTGCATCACTTCCTTTATATGTAATGTCCAGAACAGATAAACACAGAAATACAAAGTAAATTAGTGTTTACATAAGGGACTAAGAGGAAGCAGCAATACAGAGTGATTGATGATGGTACAGGGTTCCTTTTTGGAATGATCAAAATGTTCTAAAAGTAGATCATGGTAAGATTTCACAACTTTTTGTATATATTAAAAATCACTAAATTGTACATTTTGAAAGGACAAATTTTATGATTTGTGAATTATGTCTCAATAAAAATGTTATTTAAAAAATCCTGTGATGAACAGCCTTGTAAATGTCACTATATGCATAGATGAAAGTTTTCTTGAAGGATATATCCCAGGAATTCAATCATTTAATTAGAGATTATGAACATTAGCATTTTTTAAAAGATTTTATTTATTTGAGAGAGAGAGAGAGAGAGAGTGCATGTGCATGAGTGTGAGCAGGGGGAGAGTCAGAAGGAGAAGCAGACTTCTTGCTGAGTAGGGAGCCAACACCAGGCTTGATCCCAGGACCCTGAGATCATGACCTAAGCCGAAGGCAGATGCTTAACCAAATGAGCCACCCAGGTGTCCCTGAACATTCACATTTTGATAAATATCCCCCAAAAGTTTTCCTATCAAGTTTTATAAGATCAACCAAAAAGTGAGAATAAAAATATTCATTGTCCTTTTAATATACTGTTAGATCCTATTAGCTAGAATTTTTTGAGTACATTGGCATCCATGTGCATCAGGGATATTGGTCTATAATTCTCCTTTTTGATGGGGTCTTTGCCTGGTTTTGGGATCAGGATAATGCTGACCTCATAGAAGGAGTTTGGAAGCTTTCCTTCTGTTTCTATTTTTCGGAACAGCTTCAGTAGAATTATTTCTTCTTTAAATACATCAAAAGCTAATTATGTACTATACAGTGGCTAACTGAACATAATAAAAAAGAATCCATTGTCCATTCAACAACACTGCACATTTTAATTCTGCCTATTTAATAAACAAAATATGCCATCTTATTTGGATTTCTTTGTTTTTAAAGTCTGAACATCTTTTCTTATGTTTATTAAACATTTTAAATCCTTCTCTTTGAATTGCCTGTTCATGTCTTTGATGCCTTTTGCTATTGCTTGTCATGAGCCAGGTACTGTGTTTTGTGCTGGAGAGGCAAGGATAAATATGACATGAAAATAGGTCTTAATCCATCAGGGAAGGCCTATTTACACACAGCAGCATATAAATGGTACTCTGTGATGGAATGAGTTAAGAGCATGAGTTCTGGGGTGCCTTGGTTAAACTCTGGGTCTTCCACTTAACATGACCTTCTGGCAAGTTATTTAACCCTTCTGGGCCTCAATTTACTCACTTATAAAATAGGAGTGTCTCCTTTTCACACTGTCTGAGAATTGAGATAATGCATGGGAAGTTCTTGGAATGATACCTGGAACATAGTGGTACTCAGTAAGAGTTAGCAAGTATTTTTATTGTTGGAGTGCAGTGTGCTCCAACGTTGTTATGGGCAAGGTGCATTAGGACCCGGAGGAGAGATTATTTCAGTCAGAGGGATATCTGGGGAGTGGTTCATGAAATTTCTGGAGGAAGGGAAGGTATTCAGACAAAGGGAATATTTTCATTTTTATTAAAGTATGTATTTTTCTAATGTTTCAGTTTTGAAGAGTGTGTCTATTTTTAAAATATAGGTGCAAGTTCTTTGACAGTTTTCCCATCAAGAGATGGAGTACATGATTCCAACTCTTGAATCTGGGGAATGTGACTGCTTTGATCTAAAGAGTATGGTGAAAATGATGCCATGTGACTTTTGAGGCTAGGTCATAAGAGACCCTGTGACTTCTGCCTTGTTCACCAAAACACTTTCTCTTAAAGTCATGATCTGCCATTTAAGAAGTTCAACTACTCCCAGGCTGCCATGCTATGAGGAAGCCCAAGCAACTTTGGGAGCCTTGTGGAGTGCTTTGGTTGACAAGTTTGGTTGGGTCAAGTCTTCAAGTTACCCCATTTTGGGTGCCAAATATATAAATGAGGAAACTTTGGATGATCCCAGATTCCAGCCATGCTAATCATCCTTCAGCTACTAAGTCTTCCCAACTGAATTCCTATGTGGACCATCAACAAGCCATCCCCACTGTGCCCTGCCTGAATTTCTGATCCCAATTTCATGAACATAATAAAATGGCTGTTGTTTTGTACTACTAAGTTTTAGGTTGGTTTGTTACTCAGCAACAGATAACAAGAAACAAAGAGCTGGCTAAAAAAGAGTTTTGTTCCCTCAGCTTTTAGTACTTTGAAATTCTACACTATTGGTTCTATCTGTTAATTGGTGATACCAGCCTGGAACAGCTCCATTAGGGTCCCTCAAGTGACCTTCCTGGCACAGTGGAGAGGGGGCTTTGGGGCCAGAGCAGCAGATACTGGATGAACCGCAAGGGCACAGCAGACTTGTCTAGGAGTCTGATGTGTGAATGAAAATCTTTTAGAACACTGCAGCTTTTATGATTTAGTTCCTGTTCATTAAAAATCACATTCTCCAGGGTAAATTAAACATAAATATTTCATGTGTGTTTTCCAGGCTCAGTGGTTCTTGAATGTTTTTTTCTACTTAACCCCACTGATATATTCAGGGTAATGTCAAGATTTGACTTCAAATGTGAGGGTGGGTGGAGAATGGAAAAGGAAAGAAAATATAAGTGTGCTGACCTTTTGCTTTCCAAAGACTTGTGCCTCTGATCACTGTCAGGTGGTATGAACTTGGGAGTTTTACTTCCTGTTGTGGGGGGCATGATGAATCTGAGAATTTTTAACACTAGAAAGGACTTTGAAGTTATCAAGTACCAGTGAGCATTGGAGGGACATTATTCTGGCTTTGTTTTACTGATTTTCAGAAATTAATGGAGGCAAAAGGAAAATTCTTCCTTAGAGTGGAATTCCAACTAACAACTGTAGAAATAATGATAGAAATTGGATACCATCCTTTAGGAAATACCATGGTAATAATTGTGGCTGGCAAACTTCAGCAATGATACTAAACTTAGTGAGTGAAATATAATGATAAATAAAGAGAAATAATACCTTTATAGTGGAGAAATCCGAGAGACACTGTTTTAAAGAAGTGATCAAGTTAGCCTCACCAGAGATGAAATGTATCAGAATCATGTGCCTCATGATATGATGCACCAAGAAGACAACATCACTTATGTGATTGCATATCCTGGATTGGATCCCAGATCAGTAGAAAGGACATTAGGAAAAATTGGAACAAAGTCTGTAGATTAATTAGTAATATTGTATCAGTTATTTTCCTGGCTTTGGTATTTGTGTTATGGTTATGTAAGATGTTAATTTGAGAAAGGCTGGAATCAGGCAGTATCTTTCTTTTTGTGACTGGTTTATTTCACTCAGCACAATATCTTCAAGGTTCACCCATGTGTGGCATGTGTCAGAATTTGTTCCCTCTTTAAGGCTGAATATGCCTTAAATGTATATTGTGTATTGATGAATACCTGGGTTGCTTCCACCTTTTGGCCATTGTGAACCATGCCACTATGAACATGGGTGTGCATGTGCTATTTTTGCAAAAAATAAATAAATAAATTAATTAAGTCTAAAGTTATCTCCAAATTGAAATTTAAAAAATGTAAAAATAATTAAAAAATTAATTTTGAATGTCCTTAAGAGGACATTCAAGCTAGAAGCCCCACCATGTCCTATTGTCACATACAGAGGTCATTTCAATGGTTATGTTACCTGAAGGCAATTGGGTTGCACTTTGGCTCAGTCTAACTGCTTCATTTTATCAAATGAGAAAAGGCTCTGGCTCAGGGAGGGGTAGGGCTCTCCCAGTTGAGAAGGAAATCCTGGCAGAAATCCCAGGTCTCCTGACTGGAAATCAGCACCTTTCCTATCATGCTGCTTCCACTGCAGCCTCGGTCTATGCCCCAGACACCTTTGCAACTATGGCTGTGAATCCGAGTTTGCAGGCTGGAATTCCTAATGAAGACAAGCGTGACAAAAGGACAGCCAGGCTGGTGAGTGACATCCTCTCTGCTATGTTCTTGGGATCCAAGACCTGGGATTCTCTGATTAGGGGCACTGTCTTGGCTAGGTTAGAGATGGAGCTAACTGGTCTCATGGAGCTGAAATTGGAAAGAGGCAATAAACAGGCAAACTGATTGATCACAGACCTAATGGAAGATTAGTCTGCGGGCATTGGTTATTTTTTGGTGTCATTTTGCCTCTTGTCTTTGGGTTGTAGAGCCCAAATCTGCTGTCCTCTGAGCATCTAAGAAGGGCTATCTGAGGAGATCAGTGTGTAAGCATGAGGCCACCACAAGCAGAGAAAGACAGATGCTGTGTAACTTACAGTAGTATAAGGTTGCTGCCTAGACAGACCTCGATAATGTAATGCTCATGCATTCCCCAGTTTTTCAAATAGAATGCTAATCTTATAAATAGAAAAGACATATTAGAAATAGTGTCAGGTCCTCAAACACTCACCTGAGTGTTCCAGTAAGAAACCTCTCATATACATCAGCACTTAGTATATTTTCAAATGTTTTCTTCACTTACACACACACACACACACACACACACACACACACACACACACACACATTTCTTTTATACCATCACCTTTTTTTTTTTTTAAGGCAAAATATGCTTGGCTCCAGAAGGAAAGAGAAAAACAAGTGAAAGAAGAATTTACAGCAAATTGTCAACTTGAAGGTTCAGGCTGGGTGACGGTATAATAATGTTGCTAGCTCAGACTTGCAGAGATTTTTAGAAATTCTCATTATGCTGCAAAATTTTATGGATCCCAGCAACAGTTCCTATTGCCTTTCTTCCTTCCCTCTTGCTTCCTTTTCCCCCTGATAAGCATGACTCCAAGCCAAAGCTCTTCTCTGAACCCACACATTCCCATTCCTCAACAGGAGGGAACCTCAGGGAGCTGGCAGCCAATTATGAACCAATCAAAAGGCATGTGAAATCATCCCAGAGTCCATGGCCTGCTTTACTTTGGACCAGAGTTTTATCCACTTACACAATCCATGGGTGTTCCAGAAGGGCTGTAAGCATGGCCTCCACCACAAATTTTGTGCTTCTATGCATTTGCTTGTTCTCAGCAGAGTCCACAGTTTCTTAGAAATTATCAAATGGGTCCAGAGCCTCCAAACAGTTAAGACTTCCTGGTTTAGGCCCATTATATTATTTGCCTACTTTCTTCACATTTGTCCATTGTGCTGATTTTCATGATGCTCAGTCAGGCTAAGTTGGGAGTCTAGTTTGATAGAACATTGAATGTCATTCCACATATAAAGATTTTTATAATTTTATTACCAAGAGGAGCTGCTGTCAAGAGGTTTAAGGAATAAAAACTGGGAAACAAAAATAATGTATCAAAGACTGAAAATGGCTTAGCTGATAATTGCTTATCAATTTCATTTTGGACCCTGCATTTTATAGACAGATCTAGGCTCTGCATTACGCTGACATTTATTGAGACCATTCTTGATTTCCCTGGATTGCATGCAATCTGCAGTCGGCAAATAAGGATGGGGAGAAAGGGGAAGGGAATGGGGGAGTCCCAGGCTCGGCCCAACAGGTACTTACAGGTCAGTGAAGAAATGCACGAACAAGAAAATTATACTGTGTAGTGGACAGAAACATACGACAGTACAGAAAAACGAAGACTAGAAATAGAGGCTGCGAAGTAGCTGGGGGAAGTCGGGAGAAGAGAGAAGGAGAGAGGAAGGGGCAGGCTGAGGACTTCTATGGGAGAATAAGGGGAAGTTGGTGTGACTTAGCACTGAAAAGTCTTTCTTTGCCTCACAAGGTTCCTGCTTAGCCCCATCCTAAGTTTCGTGTGTGTGTGTGTGTGTGTGTGTATGTGTGTGTGTGTGTGTGTATTGAATGCTTGGTCTCATGAAAGTGCAGTTATCTCTGGGAGGGCTAACTCTCTAAACCATGGCTAGCTAAATGCCTCGATTCAGATTTGCTGATGGAATGGAAGTTTCTGGGGCCAGAAAGGAAGAGAAGAGGAGTAAGAGGCAGATAAGGGGATACCAAAGGCCTGTATTGCAATTATGCCCCTAGCCTGAACAATCCCTTATATATAGGCTGTAAACACTCACCCCTACTGACTTGCATATTTCTCTCAACTAAAGCTCCTCCTCCTCAGAGTCTGGACCTAGGATCACATTTCTAAGCTATTTGAATCCTCTCACTTCTTTCTGTTTTACTTTGGAAAAAGAGGGACAAAAAGTGGGTCTGGAGAACAACAGGTAAAGACCACCTTTGTTCCTGCAAAAGACTTTCTCATCTTATGGCTCCCTAGGGCCACAGTTAGCTGCCTCTGGGGTCAGGCTCTCGGATGATTCACAAAGAAGCTCAAAGAACATTATCAGTGGCTCAGGATTGGAAAGACAGGCAAATCTGTGGAGGGAGGCTGCCACTCCAATGGCTGAGGAGCCTCATAGGTCCTCATTAAAGTTCTCTAGCAGTGGAGGAAACTTCCCAGTCACTCAGGGTTCAGTCATGTATCACCATGATAATGTGTGTTACAAAACACCACAGATCTTAGTAGCTTCAAACAGCAACCATCTATTTAGCTCACAATTTCCTGGGTCAACAGTTTAGGCTCATTGAGTGGTAGTTCAGGTCTTGACTGGGCTACCTCATGCATGTGTAGTCAGTTGGTAGTTTATGAAGTTGGCTCTGCTTCTGAGTGCTAATTGGCTATTAGCAGGGCACCTCAGTTCTCCTCCACCCGGTCTCTCATCCTCCAGCAGCCTTGCCCAGACTTGTTCTCATGGATGAGGCAGGGTTCCAAAAGTAAATACAACAGTGCAAAAAACTAAACGGGGATGTGTAAGGCCTCTTGAGTCCCAGGCTTAGAACTGGCACACCAGCACTTTTACCATATACTTTTGGCCAAAACAAGTCAGAGGTTAACCTATAGTCAGAATAGAGAGGATTTCAAAATTCCAGGGCAAATCTAGGAAGGCCAATATTTGGGCCATCAATAATCAATGTACCATAGTTAGAGCATACCAGGAGGCCCACCCGAAGATGCCTCATGGACCAGCTGATGTTTTGGGACTTTCCAATAGCCATCTCCCCACAGAAGGCAGGGCATGAATGCCAGCATTTTTGGATCTGCTAGACAGGATAATTGACACACACAGGGAGTCATCCTCAAACCACAAACCAGGATGTTGCCATTCCCCAGCAGAAAACACCGCAAAGAAAAGATCCATTTGTAAATTCACCTTGCCACCTATGTCAGGCTCTTCAAAAACATTACTTTATTTTCTGATTGAAGCAGTCCTGTAAGGTGGGTGTTATTATTTCTATTTTAAGTATGAGGAGACAGAGGTGCAGAAAAGTTTATTTGAACCCAGGTCTGGCTGACTTTGAAGCCCATGTTCTTTCTCCTATTTTTCACTCTCCCTTGAATTTCTTTCCTACATAGGACTTGTCTTTCTTTGGGCCAGTCGGGGGATAGACCTTGTATGTTAGTGATACCTGCCCAGAGACCATTACTGGTTCCCCTGGATTGTGTGCAAGGTAAGCTGATCTCAACAAGAATTCTGAAGCTTACAAATAGACAGGTTGGAATGTCAACTTTAGGGCAAAGGAAGGGAAAAGCATATTTTCTACCATGATTTTATTTCTTAATTAAAACAACAAAAAAGTCAATTTGTTTAAACTGATACACAGATTAAATATCTATTCCCATCATGAAACAGAAAACTTTTTTTAAAAAGCAGACTACTATATCAACTATGAAGTCACAGCTGCCATCCAGAGCAAGGGTAGGGATAGTCTGGTTGAAAGCCCAAGATGATGAGGGAACAGACCATACTCCTCAGGTTCACACTGGACTACACCCCCTCCATGGTTTGGGCAGGAACCAACCAACTTCCACAGTACAGAAAGGAGGTGCCTTTTGTTCAACCATTTTCTGGAGAACACCCTGCATTTACTAGCCCATTCTTAAACCAGGAACCCTGAACATTTTTTGATCCACATTTTTCTGATTAGAGCTTTACATTTTCATTTTTACATTTGTAATTTACTATCAAAGGCTGGTAGTGCCTAATTTCTCTAAGTGCTCTGATCATCTGTCTTATCTTGTTCTCATTGTCAGCCAACTGAATATCCTCAGTCAATCCCAGCAGAGCAATTCCAACCTGTAGCAAAGTGAACCATGCACATTTTACGGTAAGGAAACACTTCTTCCTTATGGGAAGATTCATACACAAGACTGGTTTTGTATGGAATGTTAGGGATCAGAAGAATCTTAAGCTTAAAAAAACTGAACTACAGACACGTTGCCTAAATCTTCATCTTTCAAAATTATCCTGGTATTTCAAAAAGAACACTTTCTGGAGACAGTCTTGGGGACAAATGCAGTCTCCATGAGGACAATCCCTGTTTTGCTTCCAGGTATCTGGTACAGAGCATGTGCTTCATAAATATTTGTTGAATAAATAAAAATCAGGAAGTTCTAGATTGAACTTGGGAGGAGTTGCTAAGTAGCTGCCTGCCTCAATGTAGATGACTATCTCTGGGTATGGCATTCTTTGGGCATTAGTGAAACGTTTAATGCTTTGGGAGGCAAGCAGGAAATACAAGTATGTGAGACAATAAGGAGCAGTGAGGCTTATAGTAAATTGGAGAGTACATGCCTTTCTTAGGACAAAAAGATTGAAAGAACTATGGTGGCCAAACAAAACTTAATTTGTGAACCAATGAGTGATGCATATTGTACCTTCTAGCTCTGAACCATCTAGAATTCTAATAAGTGCTTGGCAAAAGGTACATCTTAAGAGGGTTTGAACACATAGAAACTTATGAGATTGAACTGGGAGTAGAAATACCCTCACATGTTCTAGTGGGGGAAAAATCCAGTTGATTATAGATATGACTGAGACAATCTGTTATTTTTGTCTGTATTTGGGCCTAAGCTCTCTTCAACAGTTGTGGAAGACAAGAGAGATTAATCACTACCAAGCATCAGCTCTGGGGTGGAGGCTATCTCAAAATGACAAAGAAGAAGAAGGGGTAAAAAGTGGTCACATGGCTGTGAATTCACTTGATGGTTTCTTCACAAGCAAGCTGTTTTTTTTTTTTTAATTTTTTTATTGTTATGTTAATCCCCATACATTACATCATTAGTTTTAGATATAGTGTTCCATGATTCATTGTTTGTGCATAACACCCAGTGCTCCATGCAGAACGTGCCCTCCTCAATACCCATCACCAGGCTAACCCATCCTCCCAACCCCCTCCCCTCTAGAACCCTCAGTTTGTTTTTCAGAGTCCATCGTCTCTCATGGTTCTTCTCCCCCTCCAATTTCCCCCCCTTCATTCTTCCCCTCCTGCTACATTCTTCTTCTTTTTTTCTTTCTTAACATATATTGCATTATTTGTTTCAGAGGTACAGATCTGAGATTCAACAGTCTTGCACAATTCACAGCGCTTACCAGAACACATACCCTCCCCAATCTCAGGAAACAAACTGAGGGTTGCTGGAGTGGGGGGGGGGGCGGGAGGGATGGGGTGACTGGGTTTTTTTTTTTTCAAAACCTGGAATAACCCAGAAGAAGGCTGCACTTGGCCAAGTCAATATCAAATGTGATTTCTTAATGAAGTTCACTGGTGCCATATTAAATTCCACATAGATAATAAGGCTGGAGGAAAGGAATTCATGTTTGACATACATTTGTTTGTGTATCTGAGATTGGTGATATTAAGATTAAGTTAAATATTGAAATATCAGTCTCGGTCTTGCTGGGATAAAGTTGCAGAGAGCACAGAAAACGTTGTGAAGGAAGAAAAGGGGTTTAGAGGGAAGAAAGCTGATTGCATTTTTAAGAAGTAAATAGCTATAAAAATGATGCTGCATTTGTCTTCATTGCTGCAGAAAGATCTTCACAATACATTGCTTTTGGAAAAACAAAACAGTGTGTGCAAGTAAGGTTACCACTTGGAAAGATGTTCAGCTAATATTCACCTAAATGTTTATAATAGGTGGCAAAATTTGGGATGATTTAATTTTTTTTCAGTTTACCTCTTTATTATTTTCTACGATGACCTTTGTAGATTCTTAAAATTGACATATAATAAAGGTAATTTCATTTTGTAAAATAAAAGCAAGTTTTCACATGGAAATGGCCCAATAGAGTATATAGCACTATGTCTCACTTTACAGAGGTTGTGAGGCCCCTGAATTCCTCTTGGGGAGTGAATTGTCTTTATCTGGGATGGTTGGTACTGTCCTAAGGCCATGGGTGCCTAGGGAACATAAAAAATCTGCTCTGCCTGGGAAGAATCTGTCTTCACCCATGAGAGGAGGGAATGAAGAGGAAACCAAGGGACAGAAAAAAGAAAGGGGAGAGGAGCCAGTAAGAGGTGTGAGGGCTGGCATGACACAGGGCAAAGAGGCCCTCAAGCCCCAGTGGTGAGGTGACCAAAGGATGTCTCAAAGCATGCCTGGTGCTTACTTTAAAGTTGTTTGTATTTTGCAACATAAATCCCCTCTCTGCACCCCTGAATCTTCAGTAAAATACATTATAGTTACAAATGCCTTGGGTGAGTGGTTAGGATTAGATAGGTGTGGGGAAATCAAGGCTGAGGCTGAATTTCACATCTGTTAGCATAATGAAGAATAAAAACTGCATGTGTGGGATGAAGACATAATTTCTTAACTAAAATGATTTACTGGGAGCAGAAAAGTGGATCCAGAGGTGAAAAGGGGATCCAGCTTCCACCCTCAAAATTGACAGGAATGTTGAGAAGAGCTTAGGACTTCTACAAGTCACATAATTGTGGGGGGTGGAAGGGTTGAGTGAATCTTATTTAGCTTCTAAGGCCCAGGCATTTCTAGTTGACATCTGGATTATATAGATTAAAAAAAGTGAGGTCCAGAAAGTTAAACAATCTGATCAAAGTCATACGGTTCTATGGTGGCAGAAGTTGGATGAAATCTCATGGTTATTGAGAAAATTGAACTCTCTCAGTTTCATAGAGGGAGAGATTTGAAAGTTAGTTTTGAGCCAATATACCTTTTTTTTAGGGTAATTTCTTATTTTTGAAGTAATTTCAAACTCACAGAAAAATTTCAGGAATAGGGCAAAGAATGTTCATAGAACTTTTACCCAGAGTCCTCAGTCATTAACATTTATGTGTTTTCTTTATCATTTTTTCTAAATATACATATTAATTTTGTTGAATTTTCTGAGTGTAATTTGTAGACAGTATTTGTTTCCTAAGAACAAGGCAGTACAAGTATCATAATCTGAAAACTAACATTGATATAATATTTTCTAATTTACAGACATCATTTACAGCTGCCAATTGTCTTAACAATATTTGTAGTTAAGAAAAAATCTGACCCAAGGTTCAATCCAGGATCACTTGTTGCATGTAGTTTCCAATTCTCTTTTAACCTGGAAGCGTTTCTTCGTTTGCCTGTATTTGTCTTTCATGACCTTAATACTTTTGAAGAGTACAGGCCAATTATTTTATAGAATGCCATTCAGTTGGGAATCATCCAATGTTTTCTTTTTTTTTTTTTTTAGGATTTTGTTTATTTATTTGAGAGAGAGAGAGTGCGCATGAGCTGGGGGAGGGGAAGAGAGAGAGGGAGAAGCAGACTCCCCAAAGAGCAAAGAGCCCAAAGTGGGCCATCCAGGACCCTGAGATCATGACCTGAGTGGAAGTCAGAGGCTTAACTGACTGAGTCACCCAGGCACCCCTGTCCAATGTTTTCTTTTTTTTTTTTTTTAGATTTTATTTATTTATTTGAGAGAGAGAGAATGAGAGAGAGAGCACATGAGAGGGGGGAGGGTCAGAGGGAGAAGCAGACTCCCTGCCGAGCAGGGAGCCCGATGCGGGACTCGATCCAGGGACTCCAGGATCATGACCTGAGCCGAAGGCAGTCGCTCAACCAACTGAGCCACCCAGGCGCCCATGTCCAATGTTTTCTTATCATTAGATTGAAGTTATGTGTTTTGGCACGGATATCACACACATCATGGTGTATGGTCTTGATGCAATGTACACAGTCTTTTAAATGCAACTATGTTAAGTTCAGATTAACTATTCTGATCTCACCCACCTAATAGTGAATTTACAGACTGAGTCCAAGACACATTTGTGGGCAAATTCAGTGTTACTTTCTCATGTATTTCTGAACATCCAAGTGTGAGGGTACCAAATAAGTTAAAAATAAAGCCTACACTAAGAATGAGAAAGTAGACTTTGAAATAAAAGCAATACCCTTTACATTAGCACCCCCCAAAATGAAGTACTTGGATATAAATCTAAGAAAACATGTGGAAGATATGTTTGAGGAAAACTATAAAACTCTGATCAATGACATCAAAGAAGTAAATAAATGGAGAGATATTCCATGTTCATGGATAGCAAGACTTAATATTGTTAAGATATAAGTTCTTCCCAACTTGATCTGTAGATTCAATTCAATCCCAATCAAAATCCCAGTAAGTTGTTTTGTGGATATTGACAAATTGATTCCAAAGGTTATATGTAGAGGCAAGAGACCTAGAATTGGCAACACAATATTGAATGAGAAGAACAAAGTTGGAGGACTGACACTACCTGACCCAAGATTTACTATAAAGCTACATTAATTGAGGCAGTATGGAATTGGTGAAAGAATAGATTAATTGACCTATAAGACAGAATAGAGAGCCCAGAAATAAGAATGCATAGATACAGTCAACTGAACTTTGACAGAGGAACAAAGGTAATACAATGGAAAAAAGATAGTTTCTTTAACTGATGCTGGAATGACTGGACATCCACATGCAAAAAAAAAAAAAAAGTCTAGTCACAGACCTTACATCCTTCACAAAAATTAACTCAAAATGGATTATAGACCTGAATGTAAAACACAAAACTATAAAATTCCTAGAAAATAGCATAGGAGAAAATCTAGATGACCTTGGGTAAGTGAGGCATTTTGCCTTTTTAGGTACCATGCCAAAGACACAACCTATGAAAGAAATAATTGATAAGCTGGACTTCATTAAAATTAAAACCTTCTGCTCTATGGAAGACAAGAGAATTAGAAGACAAGACACAGACTAGGAGAAACTATTTGCAAAAGACACATAAAAGACCATTATCCAAAATAAACAAAGAATTCTTAAAACCCAACAATCCAGAATACAAACAACCCAGTTAAAAAATTGGCCAAAGATCTTAACAGACACCTCACCAATGAAGACATACAAGTGACAAGCATATGAAGAGAAAGACCACATCATATAAGAAATTACACATTAAAACAACAGTAAGAGAGTAGGAGACCTGGATTTCGTCTGGTATCAGGAATTCAGCTGGATAGGGATCAAACCATTCTGAACACCTACAAACTCAATAGGAGATCGAAGAAAAGAATAGCAACAACTCTCTGAACAGAAAAGCGACCACTTTCTGGAAGGTAGGACATGCAGAGAAGTGAATCCGAGGCGATATTCGGGAGGATAGATGGCGGGGGAGGGGCCTCCATTGGCCGCTTCTGGCAAGTGATAGAGCTGCGGAGCACAAAATCGGAACTTTTAGAAGTCTGCTCTGCTGAGGGACATCACTCCGGTGGCTAAGCGGGGGGTGGAACCCTCGCGGGACAGTGTGGTCTCAGGACCCTTGGGGTCACAGAAAGACCGGGGGTGCCTGAGTGCAGCAGAGCTCCCAGGTATTGGAGCAGGGAAGCCGGCTGCAGAGACGGAGCCGAGGCACGGGCTCTCAGCTTGGGGTTGCCATAAACTGTGATCTGGGGCACAGTCGGGCCACTACTCCTCCAGCAGGGACCCAACAAGCGGCAGATCCGGGGAGACTCACCTTCCTCCCTGGGAGGAGCGGTGCGGGAGCGCACCGCAGGGATCTGCTGGGTTTGGAGACACCACACTGAGTCGGGTGCCAGAGATAGAAATGCTTGGTCACAGGCCAGGTGAGCACAGAATGCGGCCGGAGACCGGGGAGACGGGAGTGACTGACGGCTTTTCTCTAGGGGCTCACTGAGGAGCAGGGCCCCGAGTTCTCGGATCCTCTGGGAGGAGATTGGGAGGCCGCCATTTTCACTCTCGGCCTCCAAAGCTGTAGGGAAAGCTTGCAGGGAACAAAAGCTCCCGAGAGCAAACCCAAGCAGATTACTTAGCCCGGAGGGGCAAGGGCGGGGCAATTCCGCCTCCGGCAAAGACATTTGGGAAACACGGCAACAGGCCCCTCCCCCAGAAGATCAGTGAGAACTGCCAACCAAGACCAAGTTTACCCATCAATGAGAACGGCAGAACTCCAGTGCTAGGGGAATACTGCACATAGAATCCACGGCTTTTTTACCATGATTCTGTAGTCTTTCCAAGTCAATTTTTTTAATCTGCCTTTTTTTTTTTTTTTGAATTTTTCTTTTTCCCTTTTTCAACGAACATCTTATCAATCCCTTTTTAAAAAAATTTTTTTTTATTTTTCATTTTTAAAATCATATTCTATACCTTCATAGTAGTTACCCGTATTTTTGGCATATATATATAAGTTGTTCTCTCTTTAAAATTTTGAGATAGTTTCTTCTAACAGATCAAAATATATCCTAAATCTCTAGTGTATGGTTTTTTTCTACTCCCCTGCCTGATCAGATTCTCTCCCTTTTTTTTTCTTTTTTTTTTAAATCCTCTTCTTTCTTTTTTCAAACAACTTCTTATCAATTCCTTTTATAAAATTTTTTATAATTTTCATCTTTACAGTCATATTCCATCCTTTCATCATATCAACCCTTATTTTTGTACATATATAAGTTTTTCTTTCTTTAAAATTTTGGGAGGCACTTTCTTCTAACAGACCAAAATACACCAAAATCTAGTGTGTGGCACTGATCTATGTACCCGCCTGATCATATTTGATCATAATCTTTTCTTTTGTTTTGTTTTGTTCTGTTTCTGTTTGTTTTTATCTTTATCTTTATCTTTTTCTTTTTTTTTCTTTTTCTGTTTTCTCTCTATCCCTTTCTTTCCCCCCTGCTTCAGGTCTTTTCTGATTTGTTTAGAGTATATTTTCTGGGGACGTTGTTACCCTGTTAGCATTTTGTTCTCTCATTAATCTATTCTCCTCTGGACAAAATGACAAGATGGAAAAAATCACCTCAACAAAAAGAACAAGAGGTAGTACCGACTGCCAGGGACCTACTCAATACGGACATTAGTACGATGTCGGATCTAGAGTTCAGAATCATCACTTTAAAGATACTAGCTGGGCTTGAAAAAAGCATGGAAGTTATTAGAGAAACCCTTTCTGGAGAAGTAAAAGAACTAAAATCTAACCAAGTCGAAATCAAAAAGGCTATTAATGAGGTGCAATCAAATATGCGGGCGCTAACTGCTAGGATAAATGAGGCAGAAGAAAGAATCAGTGAGATAGAAGACCAAATGATGGAAAATAAAGAAGCTGAGAAAAAGAGAGATAAACAACTACTGGATCACAAGGGCAGAATTTGAGAGATAAGCAATACCATAAGACGAAACAACATTAGAATAATTGGGATCCCAGAAGAAGAAGAAAGAGAGAGAGGGGCAGAAGGTATATTGGAGCAAATTATAGCAGAGAACTTTCTAATTTGGGGAAGGAAACACACATCAAAATCCAGGAGGCACAGAGAACCCCCTCAAAGTCAATAAAAATAAGTCAATACCCCGACATCTAATAGTAAAACTTACGAGTCTCAGAGACAAAGAGAAAATCCTGAAAGCAGCTCAGGAGAAGAGATCTGTAACCTACAATGGTAGAAACATTACATTGGCAATAGACCTATCCACAGAGACCTGGCAGGCCAGAAAGGACTGGCAGGATATATTCAGAGCACTAAAGGAGAAAAATATGCAGCCAAGAATAATATATCCAGCCAGGCTGTCATTGAAAATAGAAGGAGAGATAAAAAGCTTCCAGGACAAACAAAAACTAAAGGAATTTGCAAACACGAAACCAGCCGTACAAGAAATACTGAAAGGGTCCTCTAAGCAAAGAGAGAGCCTAAAAGCAACATAGACCAGAAAGGAACACAGACAATATACAGTAACAGTCACCTTACAGGCAATACAATGGCACTAAATTCCTATCTTTCAATAGTTACCCTGAATGTAAATGGGCTAAATGCCCCAATCAAAAGACACAGGCTATTAGATTGGATTAAAAAACAAGACCCATCGATATGCTGTCTGCAAGAGACTCATTTTAGACCCAAAGACACCCCCAGATTGAAAGTGAGGGGGTGGAAAACCATTTACCATGCTAATGGACACCAAAAGAAAGCTGGGGTGGCAATCCTTATATCAGACAAATTAGATTTTAAACCAAAGACTGTAATAAGAGATGAGGAAGGACACTATAGCATACTTACAGGGTCTATCCAACAAGAAGATCTAACAATTGTAAATATCTATGCCCCTAACATGGGAGCAGCCAATTATATAAGGCAATTAATAACAAAAGCAAAGAAACACATTGACAACAATACAATAGTGGGGGACTTTAACACCCCCCTCACTGAAATGGACAGATCATCTAAGCAAAAGATCAACAAGGAAATAAAGACTTTAAATGACACACTGGACCAAATGGACTTCACAGACATATTCAGAACATTCCATCCCCAAGCAACGGAGTACACATTCTTCTCTAGTGCCCATGGAACATTCTCCAGAATCAATCACATCCTATGTCACAAATCAGGTCTCAACCAGTACCAAAAGATTGGGATCATTCCCTGCATATTTTCAGACCACAATGCTTTGAAACTAGAACTCAATCACAAGAGGAAAGTCGGAAAGAACTCAAATACATGGAGGCTAAAGAGCATCCTACTGAAGAATGAATGGGTCAACCAGGAAATTAAAGAAGAATTTTAAAAATTCATGGAAACCAGTGAAAATGAAAACACAACTGTTCAAAATCTTTGGGATGCAACAAAGGCAGTCCTAAGAGGAAAGTATATAGCAATACAAGCCTTTCTCAAGAAACAAGAAAGGTCTCAAGTACACAACCTAACCCTACACCTAAGGAGCTGGAGAAAGAACAGCAAATAAAGCCTAAACCCAGCAGGAGAAGAGAAATAATAAAGATCAGAGCAGAAATCAATGAAATAGAAAGTAAAAGAACAGTAGAACAGATCAACGAAACTAGGAGCTGGTTCTTTGAAAGAATTAACAAGATTGATAAACCCCTGGCCAGACTTATCAAAAAGAAAAGAGAAATGACCCAAATCAACAAAATCATGAATGAAAGAGGAGAGATCACAACCAACACCAAAGAAATACAAACAATTATAAGAACATATTATGAGGAACTCTATGCCAGCAAATTAGATAACCTGGAAGAAATGGATGCATTCCTAGAGATGTGTCAACTACCAAAACTGAACCAGGAAGAAATAGAAAACCTGAACAGACCTATAACCATTAAGGAAATTGAAGCAGTCATCAAAAATCTCCCCACAAACGAGAGCCCAGGGCCAGATGGCTTCCCAGGGGAATTCTACCAAACATTTAAAGAAGAATTAATACCTATTCTTCTGAAACTGTTCCAAAAAATAGAAATGGAAGGAAAACTTCCAAACTCGTTTTAGGAGGCCACCATTACCTTGATCCCCAAACCAGACAAAGACCCCATCAAAAAGGAGAATTACAGACCAATATCCCTGATGAACATGGATGCAAAAATTCTCACCAAAATAGTAGCCAATAGGATCCAACAGTACATTAAAAGGATTATTCAGCACGACCAAGTGGGATTTATCCCTGGGCTGCAAGGTTGGTTCAACATCCACAAATCAATCAATGTGATACAATACATTAACAAAAGAAAGAACAAGAACCATATGATCCTCTCAATAGATGCAGAAAAAGCATTTGACAAAGTACAGCATCCTTTCTTGATCAAAACTCTTCAGAGTATAGGCATAGAGGGTACATACCTCCATATCATAAAAGCCATCTATGAAAAATCTACAGCAAATATCATTCTCAATGGGGAAAAACTGAGAGCTTTCCCCCTAAGGTCAGGAACACAGCAGGGATGTCCAGTATAACCACTGCTATTCAACATAGTATTAGAAGTCCTGGCCACAGCAATCAGACAACAAAAAGAAATCAAAGGCATCCAAATTGGCAAAGAAGAAGTCAAACTCTCACTCTTTGCAGATGAGATGATACTTTATGTGGAAAACCCAAAAGACTCCACCCCAAAACTGCTAAAACTCATACAGGAATTCAGTCAAGTGGCAGGATATAAAATCAATGCACAGAAATCAGTGGCATTCCTATACACCAACAACAAAACAGAAGAAAGAGAAATTAAGGAGTCAATCCCATTTACAATGGCACCCAAAACCATAAGATACCTAGGAATAAATCTAACCAAAGAGGCAAAGGATCTGTACTCAGAAAACTATAAAATACTCATGAAAGAAATTGAGGAAGACACAAAGAAATGGAAAAACATTCCATGCTCATGGATTGGAAGAACAAATATTGTGAAGATGTCAATGCTCCCTAGAGCAATCTACACATTCAATGCAATCCCCATCAAAATACCATCCGCTTTTTTCAAAGAAATGGAACAAATAATCCTAAAATTTGTATGGAACCAGAAAAGACCCCGAACAGCCAGAGGAATGTTGAAAAAGAAAAGCAAAGCTGGCGGCATCACAGTTCTGGACTTCCAGCTCTATTACAAAGCTGTCATCATCAAGACAGTATGGTACTGGCACAAAAACAGACACATCGATCAATGGAACAGAATAGAGAGCCCAGAAATGGACCCTCAACTGTATGGTCAACTAATCTTCGACAAAGCAGGAAAGAGTGTCCAATGGAAAAAAGACAGTCTCTTCAACAAATGGTGTTGGGAAAATTGGACAGCCACTTGCAGAAGAATGAAACTGGGCCATTTCCTTACACCACACACAAAAATAGACTCCAAATGGTTGAAAGACCTCAATGTGAGACAGGAGTCCATCAAAATCCTAAAGGAGAACACAGGCAGCAACCTCTTCGACCTCAGCCGCAGCAACTTCTTCCTAGACACATCGCCAAAGGCAAAGGAAGCAAGAGCAAAAATGAACTATTGGGACTTCATCAAGATAAAAAGCTTTTGCACAGCAAAGGAAACAGTCAACAAAACCAAAAGACAAGTGACAGAATGGGAGAAGATATTTGCACATGACATATCAGATAAAGGGCTAGTATCCAAAATCTATAAAGAACTTATCAAACTCAACACCCAAAGAACAAAGAATCCAATCAAGAAATGGGCAGAAGACATGAACAGACATTTTTCCAAAGAAGACATCCAAATGGCCAACAGACACATGAAAAAGTGCTCAACATCACTGGGCATCAGGGAAATCCAAATCAGAACCTCAATGAGATACCACCTCACACCAGTCAGAATGGCTAAAATTAACAAGTCAGGAAATGACAGATGTTGGTGGGGATGCAGAGAAAGGGGAACCCTCTTACACTGTTGGTGGGAATGCAAACTGGTGCAGCCACTTTGGAAAACAGTATGGAGGTTCTTCAAAAAGTTTAAAATAGAGCTACCATATGATCCAGCAATTGCACTACAGGGTATTTACCCCAAAGATACAAATGTAGGGATCCGAAGGGGTACGTGCACCCTGATGTTTATAGCAGCAATGTCCACAATAGCCAAACTGTGGAAAGAGCCAAGATGTCCATCAACAGATGAATGGATAAAGAAGAAGTGGTATGTATATATACAATGGAATATTATGGAGCCATCAATAGGAATGAGATCTTGCCATTTGCAACGACGTGGATGGAACTGGAGGGTATTATGCTGAGTGAAATAAGTCAATCAGAGAAAGACATGTATCATATGACCTCACTGATATGAGGAATTCTTAATCTCAGGAAACAAACTGAGGGTTGCTGGAGTGGGGGGTGGGGTGGGAGGAAGGGGGTGACTGGGTGATAAACACTAGGGAGGGTATGTGCTCTGGTAAGCACTGTGAATTGTGCAAGACTCTTGAATCTCAGATCTGTACCTCTGAAACAAATAATGCAATATATGTTAAGGAAAAAAAAAGTAGAAGATAGCAGGAGGGGAAGAATGAAGGGGGGGAAATCGGAGGGGGAGACGAACCATGAGAGACGATGTACTCTGAAAAACAAACTGAGGGTTCTAAAGGGGAGGGGGTGGGAGGATGGGTTAGCCTGGTGATGGGTATTAAAGAAGGCACATTCTGCATGGAGCACTGGGTGTTATGCACAAACAATGAAGCATGGAACACTACATCTAAAACTAATGATGTAATGTATGGTGATTAACATAACAATAAAAAATAAAAAATAAAAGAAAATTACTAAAAAAAAAACAACAACAGTAAGATATCACTACATATTAGAATGGCCAAGATCTGGAACACTGACACCACCACATGCTGGTGAGGATGTGGAGCAACAGGAACTCTCTTCACTGCTGGTGGGATTGCAAAATGGTACAGCCAGTTGGAAGACAGTTTGGCAGTTTCCTACAAAACTAAACATATGCTTACCATACATTTGAGTAATAGCACTCTTTGGCATTTACCCAAAGGAGTTGAAAACTCATGTTTACACAAAAAGCTGCACATGATTGTTTATAGCAGTTTTATTCATAATTGCTAATACTTGGAAACAGCCAAGATGTCCTTCAGTAGGTGAATGGATAAACTGTGGTACATACAGATAATGAAATATTATTCAGTGCTAAGAAAAAAGAGCTATCAAGCCATAAAAAGACATGGAGAAAACTTAAATGCATATTATTAAGTGCAAGAAACTGATCTGAAAATGCTACATACTGTATGATTCCAATTCTCCAATATTCTTGAAAAGGCAAAACTATGCAGACAATAAAAAGATCAGTGTTTTCCAGTGGTGGAGGAGGGGAGAGATGTACAGCAAAGAACAAATGACTTGGAGGTCAGTCAAAATAGTCTGTATGGTAGTATAATGATGGATATATGTCATTATACTTTTTTCCAAACCCATAGAATTTACAACACAAAGAGTGAGGCCTACGGTAAACTGAATTTTTGGTGATTATGATGTGTCAGTGTAGGTTCATCCTTGATAAAAAAAAATATTACCATTCTGGTGAGTTAAGTTGATAATAGAGGAGGATATGTATGTGGTGGGGAGGGGCAGGGGTATGTAAGAAATCTTTGTGCCTCTTAATTTTGTTGTAAACTTAAAACTTCTTCAAAAAAGATAGTCTTAAAAATATATACAGCCTATTTCAGTGGATTCTGATTCCTATAATTACCCAACCAGGGAGCAACATGTTGGGAATGGAATATAAAGCATGTTTATTTTTTATTATTACTTTTATTTATTTTCATCATTTTTTTTAATCTTGGAGAGCATGGTTGTGCGTGAAGAAAATAGAGATAAGGAGTTGGACATTTTGAGTAAACACAATGACTCCAAAACTATAAAAGAATATAATCATTGAAAGTACTCAGTAAGAAGCTATTCCATTCTTAGCAGAAAAGCATATGGAGGCAACACAAGGTGATATGCTATCTCATAAAAATCAATCAATGAGAAACAGTGCAAGACAATTTCATACATAAGGCAAACAAGCCACATTATTTAGATGAATAAAGTAAATATGATTTCACTAGAGGAGTGGAAGTCTTGACAGCTCCTTTGAACAGCTGCCCTCATGTAGCAGAGAAACCTAATTGTTTATATGTTCCTTCAGCTCCTCTGTCAACAGGAGGAGGCCGGTGGAGTGAGGATGTCATTTCTTTGCATAACCAGATGTGACAGAGAATATTATTCAGCCTCAGCTTATCAGGGCATGTTATAAGGTTAGCCTGGTCTGAGAAGGTCCCTTGTGTGTAGAACCAGAGTTTTCCACATCCCAACTCATAAAATAGGTTATTTGTTAAAGCTGGATGGAGTCATCAGATTGGGAGAAGTCTTCTAAACTGGCCTGGAGAAATTATAACATGCTTTCATTTGCACATAAATCTAAATATGTCACCTTTCTGTCTGTAGAATCCATCCCTTTCAATGTGCTTATCTCTGTAGGACTCAATAAAAACCTGCTAATAAAATATGAATGCATGGATGGATGTTCCTTTGGAATTAGCTGTTTCCAAAGGAGGAATTTGCTATTTGAGGAGAGGCTGGAAGGGAGAATGGAGACATTGACCTCAAGTCATAGAACTCAGGACACCTTGTACATTCCTAAGCCACTCCTGAGTATTTGTCTCCATGGACAACACTCAACTCTCTTCCGTAATTTTAGGAGCCACTCTTTCCTACCACCAGGAGTGTGGTAGTGCAAAACAGCTTGTGTTGTACATGGTTGTTTGCTGTATTGAGCAAATAGTCCACAGTGGGATTCAAACTGTGATTTACTCCCAAGAAATAAACAACTAATTTATATCAAGTTTAAAATGACAATCAGGTAGTGAGACAGGTAGAGGGTACGTGATTCTCAGACTCACTTACAGTTTCTTTCTGGCCTCAGGCAAAATTTCCATACACTATTTCAGAAATGAAAATGTAGGAACATGCATTATTCCTTTGGCATATCAGGGAATAATCTACCTGTCAGATTTCCTGGGATGACCGTGTTACACTACTGTCCTGGCTCTTTTTAGCTCCCAAGTCAGAAGGTCTGCTTTAGATTCATGTATTTATATGTCAGGGGAAGAAGTAGGACACATTTAATCAGTTTGTTCTTAGTTGGAATAAATTTTACGGATAGAACAGGTTGCCTCTATCAGCCATTTATTGTGGCTTCAAAGACAATAATTAAGCCTTTAGTATCCCTGATGTCATCAGCCAGTGGTAATGGAATCAAAGACATGTAACCTGACTCCTTAGATTGGTGCTACCTGCTTCCAGGACATGAATAATTCCATAGGACAGAAGAACCAGGCTGGGAAATCTGGGCTCCTCCAACTTACTGTTAGCTCAACTTGTTATCCTAGGCTTTCCTGTATATGGCCATTCTGTTATACCCTCCAAGTATCCTTCAACGCCCTCTTCCACCTATGGACAAAATCCAAGCTCCCCTGTATGGTGCGGGTGACCCTTCTTAAACTGACCCCAGTCCACTTCTTTGGCTTCTTTTTCAGTCTGTCTCAGCATCTAGCCAGACAAACCACTTGCAATCCTTCCACTCTCCTGGTGTGTTCTATTGCATATGCTATGGCATCCTCTGTAAACCCTCTTTTCTTTTGACCTGTTGAAATTATGAGTCTCAATGCAAATTCACCTCAACTTGACATTGCCTGCCCTGGGAAGACTTCCTTTCTGTTGACAGTCATTGCCTCATGGGTACTATATCATAAATCTATCACAAAACATATTGCCAGTTGTTTACAAAACGCACTCTATTTCTCTGATTTCTTGAAGTCAGAATCTATGTTCTATCTAACTGATGCCCTCTGTGTGGCAGATGATGTTGATGCCCCACCTTCATTCCTATGGCCTACCCTGGACATCGCCTATAGACAGTACCTACACATGCCAGATTCTCCACACATCTCTACCTCTGGAAGCATGTTTGGTCCACCTGGGGAGGGCAGAAATGCTGGGAATTTGATGCCTCTCAGGTGCAACCCTCAACAAAGAAAGTATGGGAACTAGTGGTTAAATTTCCCAGCTTCCTCACTCTTTGATGGGACAACTCAGAGATGTCATCACTCATAGAAGGTCCAGTAATAGAATGTTGCAATAATGGTCTGCATTTTCTTTCTGCCTCTCTGTATCAATTCCCTTGGTTAGTTCCCTCCCACACGGACTCTGAGCTTGGCCATGTGCACTTGCTTTGGCCAATGAGACTTAGCAAATGTGACACAAACAAAGACTTTAAAAGTGCACACTGGGGCTTGATCTCTCCTTTATATCTTGCAACCTTTCTTAGACCAATGGGATTGAATCTCAGTTGCCTATTTGTTCCCAAATCCATGTTTCAGTGTCTGACATCCTACTTGCTTATTCAATGTACTAAGTACATGTTTGTTGAATGAACTGAGTATTCTGCTTCTATACTTTCCTATTACTTCTTTGTCCATTGGTTTCAAGCTCCCATAATTTTTACTTGGTCCTTTCTTCCTTTCCGGTTAATGGCCAGGATGGTTGGTTTTGGCTTCAGCTGCTGGGTCCAAATTTAGGTTTATGCCAAGCTTCATTGAAGACACAACTCTCCAAAATTCCCTTTGGCACTGATTCTGCCCTCCCTCCCCCACAAAATGGTGCCGCTTCTGAACTTCAAGAGATCAACAATGGCTTGTTTCCTACCCTTCTCCCCACATCTTAGGCTCTGCAAGGTCTCTCTTGGTCTGACAACCCCTAGAAATATAGTCAGCAGGAACTGACTAGAATTGGCTCTTGGATGTCACCTACCTTGTGTTTGAACTTCCATCACCTTTGAAGAGGACTGAGAACCTCCTGATGAAATTGATTTTTTCCCAGTCCCAGAAGTAGAGAACAAGCTAAGGGCAAGGAAGGATAGAATTTGTGGATCACCTTATTCTCTGTCACTGGTTTCTTAATTCCCCAACAAGTCACAAAATTTTTGTCTATTAATGGTAATTAATTAATTGAAGCCACTTAACAGAGGCACAAATTAGGATATTCATGTAACCTTTCCTAAAGTGCTTGGTCTTCCTGATTGCAGCATTATGTAACACATCGGCCTGTCATTTAGTGAGCATCTGATGATAATGGAAACTTTTAGTTTTTTTCCTCATCATTTATTTTTATATTTATTGAGTGCTTACTAAATGTACAGTGCTGTGTTAGTCACTAAGAGAGCAGTCAAAGAAACATAATTCTTATTCTGTATTTCTGTATTTCACCAAGTGTAAATTAAATAGGTTGTTGTTGGTGTAGAATCAATCCCTGAATCTACAAGCAGCTTTGTTTGGAAAACTGGAATTCATAAAACTTTTATAGGTTAAATGGTGAAAAGCAGGCAACGAACTGGTGTCAGACCAAGTTGGTGTATGTGGCTAATATAGGAATCTCACACAGTCAGGTTTTCTGTCTCATCCAATGTGAAAGGCAGATATAATGGTTCCAGTCTCCAAACCTCAGCCAATAAGCAACAAGGTTCAAACGCTCATTGCCAGTAGTTAAAAACATAAACATAATGTTTAATATTCTTTTTCTCATGTGTAGAATGAGAGGTTAAACTAATGTCTAAGATTCCTTCCTGTAATTCCATAATTGTAGATATTATTTGTAAAAATTGCAATAACTCTGGATAAACCATTTAGAATAATTAGGCCGGCACATCACAATTTTTTGGTGGGGTGGCAATTTCCATGTGGTCAACTAGTGTTTAGAGACTATTATCTGTAAACAGCATTAAAAAGACATAAATTTAAATCACCACAGTACTTTTCCTCTTTCCCTTCCCTTACCCACTACACTTCTTGAAGGAATTGTCTTGATACCTGCACTTCATCATATTTACTGCTACCCTTCACAGTTTGGCTTCCTTCCTGTAGCAGACACGATCGTTTTCCCCGCTCAGTCCCTTTGGGCCTTAGTATTTAGCGTATGCCAGCCTCTGCATCTCTTCACCTGAGTTTTCTCTGGTTGGCCAAATTCGGTATGTTGAACATGTGCCAGGTCAAAGTGCTGGGAGACTTAATGCCATCCAGGACTAACTATCCATCATGAATCAATGTCTGATTGTAATTGGCATATAAATACCCTAGATCCCTCACACCTCAGGTAAGACAACTCTGGGGCCTGTGTTCTACACCAGTTCTCAGAGATTCCCAGTGGAACTGAGTCCCCGTTATCCACAGTGACAACTTGTTCTATAATGCACCTTTCCTTCCTGCTTTCCCTTCGCTGTTTCAATTCCCCCACTTCCCTACCGGTATTTTCTAGACTCATTCCTTAAATAAACAACTTGCATTTAAACTCTTATCCCAGGGACTACTTCTGGGGACCCAAACTGATATATGTGGCCTCTTCCACAGTGTTAAGGTGGCTTCTCCAATTTAACCAAGGATTTCATCTCTAAAACCAGTGGTCTTGCTTGCCCCATTTTTTCTTTCCTAACCTTCATCTCCCTTCCTTTCACAGCTCTGGATTCTCCTTCCATATCTCTAGAAGTCCAGGTTCTGTCTTCTCTCCTGGCTCCTGTTTTTCCCCTTCATGCCCAAAGTTCTCTAGGATTTTGTCCTATGACCTCCTCTCTCCTTTTTCTCTCAACGCTCTTCCTTGGCAGTGCTATCTGCTGCTGTGGCATGATGGAGGTGTGGATTCTTGTGCATTTGACTTTCAGTTCCTTGACCACCTTCACCTCTATTTGACCTTGGTAACTAACTTCCATGGGTGTTATCATTATCTGGAGGTACACAGGACTTGGAGACTTAAGCTTCAACATCCCAGTCACTAACCATAGCTTTCTCTTTCGGTTCTCTCACTATTAGTCCCAATTTATCTTCTCTTCTAGTTTATTGATTTTCCATTTTTTGAAAACTCAATTTCTCTCTCTCCCAACCCCCACCACCCTCACTTGAGTGCTGTTTAAGAAAATGACTTGGTTGGTGCTACTATAAATCCATTCTCTTACACTTGGTCTCTCAGTACTGTCCAGAAGTCATCTTTTGTCCTTTGTCATCATCCCCTCCCTTCCCATTAACAGTGTGCAAAATGTTATCTCCCTTGAAGCCCCCACCCCATCACCCCTTCCTTCACTGAAGTGTTGACCTTGTCTCCTTCACTTTTGAAATAATTGTGACTCCTCAGTGGGTTTTCTTCCCATATCTTCCACTGAGACCTTCGCACTGAACTTCATCTGCCCACTCCTCTCTTTTAGCTCAGAGAGAGAAGATTTCCCTTTTCCTAATCAGGCTAATCCTTTTGCTTTTCAATAAAACCTAGCTAACCAAGAGATGAATGAAAATGAAGAATTTGTGATTGAAGAAATTCTGGTGAAAGGACTTGTGATGAAATAACAAACAATTTTAATGTAGAACAAATACAAGCAATACTGTAAACCATGGTTATATGCAGAAGGTTAATATTTACTTAAAACTTGATGTAAAAATAATGATGCACATTGCATTGTGGGCATAGGGGAGGCCAGAGGAACTGTTACGAGGCTAATGTCCCCACTTTGTTAAGCATGGACTTCACTAAATTCACTAAAGTTGAAATATGTAATGAAATAATTAAACATGTCATTAAATATGTATTATCTATCTACCATTTACATGTAAAATAATCACAAACTCCTCACTCAATACCATCACAATTTTTTTTTTTAATTTTAGGGAGACCTATTATGAAACAATATGTCTGTGTGACTAATTTGTCTGAAGCTTAACAATGTCATCAATTTTTTTCAGTTTCCTTTCTGTTAAATTCTGTAATAATTAAATTAATAGTTTAAAATTTAAAATAGTGTATACAATATAATCCCAGTTTTATAAAACAATATATCTGACTACCTTTCTTCTCTCTATATGTATTCTTACAGAAATATCTGCAATAAAATTTACCTAATGCTGGTAATGGTTATTTCTGAGTAATGAGCTTTGAGGTAATAAAAAAAACAAAAAATTCTTTCCTCCAGTGTTTTTTTTTTGTGCTACTTGATATTAAAAAAACAATGAGGATGTGTAATTTTGACAAAAATAATTAAGTTATTATATTTTTCATATGCTTAGGGATTCTTATGTCAACTTATTAACTTGATGATTTCCACTCACGGCATTCACAAGGGCTGTAATGTATAAGAATACTGTGGCTTTCACTGAGAGGTTTGCCATCCCCCCAGTCGAAGAATTCACATATTTTGTTTGCTTGTTTGTGTATCTCAAGAGGGAAGATGCTCAATTGTCTAAGAAATCTGATACCAACAAAAATTAGATCATTCATTCAACAACTACTCATTGTAAGCTTAGTTTATCATGTTTTATCCCATCATGTTTACATAGAAAGCAAGACTGCTGATGTCATTACCCTCAGCTTCTATTAAAACACTGGAACAGTGAAAACCAAGTATCCCAAGTCAAAATAATTTTTTTCTAATGCCATTACGACACTTGGCACATGTTTGAAATCTAAATTGTTATTTTCCTGTTCTTGATGTCTCCAAATAAATGGTTCTATATGTCTCTCATCTTTCTTTGAACTCTTTCTACTTCAATACAGAGTGAGCATTAAGTGAATTTATTTAGCAAATTTAGGAGAATTAGATGTTCATGAATCAGTGCCAAATTTAAAGTTATAAATAAAGAGCAATCCTAGCATCCCATAGTTTTCATGTTCTTGTCAACTTTCTAATGGAGAAACTATCAACATCTTGTAACATTATTGAGTCTATTTCATTTGTGTCAGAAAATTAAGAGTTTGTGCCCATGTTTGACTTTCAGTCTAAGAGTTTGTTATATTCAATTATTCTCACCAGAGGAGCTCAGCATGTCACAAGCTTCTCCGAAAAGTCATGGTCAATTTGTTTTAGGGACAAAAGCAATTTGTCAAGAGCGTTTACTACTTTTTATATATACCTCATGTAGAAGCCACTCACTAATATGGAATCATGACATTTAGGGTGGAAGTGTTAATTCAAATGTAATTTCTTGATTCCCTAACCATTAGTGGAATGTAGTCAGTTAATGGACTTCAGCTATAATATATTATACATAGATACATTTTATATATATGTTAATATAATATATATAATATAATAGCTATAATATAAACATAAACATAAATACATCTTGTATATATATAAAATATATATATTCATATAAAGAAGGTGAAAGTAGAACTCCTGCTTTTGAACTGTCCTGTGATTATTTGAATCTCAAATAATAATGCACAAATTCAATTCAGGGTTTCTTTTTGAAATGATGAATCTGAGCTCAAATGTAGAATGAAGCCACGGCTCTAGTGGGTGGAAAAAGTGTGAACTTCAGGTTTCATGTTTTATTTTTAAAACCTGACTTCTTTGAGCAGTTACAGCCAAATATATAATTATTGCAAACTTAACTATAGCATCACTCCCTGATGTGCTATAACATTATGATCTACAGCTAATAAGATCTTTTGAAAGAGACGTTGAATTTTAGATATTCATTCATTTGAGAAAAAGTGTAATTTTTCTCCTTCTTTTGTATTTTGATCAAGTTTTAACCGCAGGCTTTATTTTTTTCTGCTCAAAGAGCTAATCTATTCTATTACTGATAACTTCTAAGTTGGGAATTTTAGGGAAACACAGGAGTCTGCCTGACATTGACTTGCTGCTTGTTACCTACTTCTATGTCCTAGCTAATTTGCGACCTATAAATAAATGGATGCTACAGGGGTAATTTTTTGAAAACTAATTCTTCAAGTGCCTTTTCTCCGAGCTAATGGCCAAATAGTCACCTTGTGATCCAAGTTTATTTATCAGTCAAGAAGCACATAATGAGTCCCTATTATGAGTAGGGCAAATTGGTTGCCAGTGGGACAAGAGTGTTTAATGGATTTTATAGTCTTCCTGGAGAAGAAAAATCACAAAGACCTGAAAAGTTGGCTTACATTATGAGGTGAAAATATAGGAGTTTTCCTAAGTCTTTTAAAAATTATTGTTCTTGTGATCTGGTTTGGTTTGGTTGTAAGGTTTACAGAGTCACTCCAGCAACTTGAGAAAATGGCTATTTATTGACAGTATATTGGTTTGGGTAATGCTGGTTCTAAAGATAAAGTCTCATATCTCAGTGTCATAATGTAATAGCAGTTTAATTTCTCACTCATAAAGTTCTTCTAAATCAAGAATCAGGGACATGGGGTCCTTTCATCTTGCGACTCCACCATCTTTGGCATTTGGATTCCAAAGTTACTGTTCTCAATCACATCAAGCCTCAGAAGAAAAAAGAGGGTGGAGAATCAACCTATGGGGAGTTTTTATGCATCAAGCAAGGAAGAATTGCACTTCATTTCTGCTTATATTACATTGGCTAGAATCATCATATGGTCATACTTATCTGCAAGACAGGGTGGGAAATGTGGGCTTGCTGTGACCCACGGAGAAGAGGAAAATAGTTTGGTGATTAACTTTACCTTCTGTCACAGATGTCTTTTGCTGGGAAGTGGAACTGGAAAGTTATTAGGAACTCGGATAAAATGTCTGCGTCTCCTATGCTCCCATGGCCTGGATGGGCTCTTTCATGGCAACTAGACCCCATTCTCCTCTCTATAGCAACTAGTGAATCAAATTTCCTAAGGAAGCCAGTATGATTGGTTGAGATAATCACCATGATCTATAATGAATTAAATTCACTTGGGGCGCCTGGGTGTCTCAGTCGTTAAGCATCTGCCTTCGGCTCAGGTCATGATCCCAGGGTCCTGGGATCAAGCCCCGCATCGGGCTCTCTGCTCGGTGGGAAGCCTGCTTCTCCCTCTTCCATTCCCCCCTGCTTGTGTTCCCTCTCTCGCTGTCTCTCTCTCTCTGTCAAAATAAATAAATAAAATCTTTAAAAAAAAATAAATAAAAATAAATAAATAAATAAATTCACTGAATTATTTGAGCCAGGCCCTCTCATGGACCATGGTCAACTCATGGGTGGGTTCCCATTGGGCAGAGTGCTTATTCCTCACTCAATCAGTTGTTACTCCTGAGAAAGTACAACTTACAACTGCCTTCTTGAGTAAAAAACAATATATAGCCAGGCCATCACCTTATTATTATTACTGCTACCAATAATAGGTTTTTTATTCTATACACTTGCTACTGTGTCCAGAACCTTACATGCACTATATTATTTATATTTCCTAGCCACTATATTTTAAACATGAGCCTCTGAGAGATTTCATAAACTAGACAAGTTTCCAGTACTGTATAATTCTAAATCCCATCATTTTTACTTTTGAATGTGGCTGTTTCTAGCTTTCTTCAGTCACAAGAAGGGCACTGGATATAGTGAGTGCTGTGACAAATGTGACTGGTGCCAAGAAAAAAGAACAGTTTCAATGCAATGGAAGTCCCAAAGAGACAGAGAATGTTCTGGTGTAGGTCAATCAGAGAAGACTTGAGGGAAGAGTTTGGATTTGACCTAAGGCATACTGCATTAAATTGGGGTCCAAAAGGAATTCATAGCATTCATGTTGGGGAAGTAGAGTTCTGGGCTATTTACCTTTGCCTACCATGGTAGTAGGTCTTGGAGTTTCAGAAAAACTGTTCCTTAAGGGCTTCTTAGAAATCATTTTGGAAATAATTAGGATCAAATCTATATTGTTTTGTTTCTCCCTCTAAACCATGTTAATCTTGATCTAGAGAAGTATGGGGCAGAGGGTAGAGAACTACTTCTTTGGACTGACAACCGATGAATGATGAAATGAGAGTGAAATTATAGAATCTGGATTCAATATTGTTGGGATATTAAGACACCACTAAAAGGGTGAAAATAGATCTTCAAAATAAATATACCTGACGAAAGATTCCTATCCATAGTAGCTAAAGAACTCCTACAAACCAAAAATTAAGACAGGCAATCCAAACAAAACAAAACAAAACAAAAAAGCCTTTTTCAGGGCAAAAGACCTGAACAAATAATGACTAAAAAAGGATTCCTGAACCACCAAAAAACATATGAAGAGATATTCAGCTTCAGCTGATCATCAGGGAAATGCAAATTAAAATCACAATGAGATACCATCACCATTACATAGCCACCAAAATAACTAAAAGGAAAAAGGTATAAAAAGTCAAATGCTGGTGAGAATGTGGAACAATCAGAACCTTCACATGCTACTGGATTGTCTTTGGCAGGCAGAATTCTGAGATGGCCCCCAAGATATCTGCTCCCTTATGTACATGCCCTGTATAATCCCCTCCCCTTGACTGTGGAGCCAGTATTGTGGAGATGATGGATTTCATTCCTTGATTAGATTACATTATATTGCAGAGGTGAAGAGATTTATCAAATGTAGTTAAGGTCCCAAATCAGCTTACCTGAATTAATCAAAAGAGTTATCCTGGGTGGGCCTGACTTAATCAGGCTAACCTAAGCCGGGACTTAGCCCTTCCTGAAAGAAGGGTGAAAGTGTGAGGTTTATGGAAAGGGTCATGTGTTAGGTCATGAGGGTAGCTTCCAAGAGCTGAGTGGAGCCAGCAAAAAATGAAGACTCCAGGTCTACAACTACAAGGAGCTGAATTCTTCTAAAAACTTGAATATGCTTGGAAGCAGATTTTCCCTTGGTTGTGCCTCTAGATGAGGACATAGCTGGCCAATATCTTGATTTCAACCTGTGAGCCCTTGAGCAATAGACCCAACTGGAATGTGCCAGACTCCTTATCCATGAACACTATTAAATAATGAATTTGTGTGGTTTTAAGTCACAGAGTCTGTAGTAATTTGTTACACAGCAATAGAAAATTGGTACAGTCTCTTAAAGTTGAATGTGTGTATGCCCTTTGACACAACAAATCTACTCGCAAATATATTCCCAACAGAGAGGCATACATATATTCACCAAAATATATACACAATATCCACAGAAGCTATATTCATCATAGCCTAAAACCAAAAACTACCCAAATGAGCAAGAGTGGGAACTTATGAGATGCGAATAATACTTTATTTCTTGATTTGGATGCTAGTTATACATGTGTGCCCATGTTGTGAAAGTTTATTAAGCTGTGTTCTTTCCTAAATTATACTCCAATAAAATTAAAAGAAATTTAATTTTAAAATTAAATTCAGTTAAAATTAAAATTAGACATTCAATTAAAATTAAAAGAAATTTACTCTTTCATTATATAACAGCACAATTATTATTAGATTTCTAAAAAAATTAATGCTAAGCGAAATAAGTCAATCAGAGAAAGACAATTATCATATGATCTCACTGATATGTGGAATTTGAGAAACAAGACAGAGAATCATAGGGGAAGAAAGGAAAAAATAAAACAAGATGAAACCAGAAAGGGAGAAAAACCATAAGAGACTCCTAATCTCAGGAAACAAACTGAGGGTTGCTGGAATGGAGGGGGGTGGGAGAGATGGGGTGGCTGGGTGATGGACACTGGGGAGGGTATGTGCTATGGTGAGTGCTATGAATTGTGTAATACTGATGAATCACAGACCTGTACCCCTGAAACAAATAATACGTTACATGTTAATTAAAAAAATTAAAAAAATTAATGATCACACATATAAAAGTAGTCACATGATTTTCCTAACCTTGGTCCTACATGGATAAAAAAACAAAATTTATCGTAGTAAAACAAAAACACTTAATTGTCAATTGTTTGGATTTTTACCTAAATTCTTACTTGATTTTTAACCAACCTTCAACATATCGCTTTAATAAGTAATTTTTGTGTTTTTTTTTTCACAAGGGATTTAAAATTAGTAATATATGGGGAATTTTAAGGCACTCTTTCGAATAACACCTCTGATGTTATTGTAAACTCACTTACTCTCCTAGACATATATACCTTTTTTGATGAACATATGTCTTTGGGCCAGGTCATGATAAAACAGAAAACTTTAGTCTCAACATACCTGTCTGACAGTAAAGTTATAGGTAGCTTTACTCCACTTCAGGGAGGAAATATAATTGTTTGGTCATGGCCTTGCAAGAGTTTGGCAAAATAATCAACAAATATTCATTTAATATCTCATATACAGACCACCGTGCTAAATATGGGGCTATATTCTTCCGACATGGTATAATGTTTCTACTCTTGGACGATTTACAATCTACCTGAAGAGGTACATACTCATACACATTAGTTAATGACCTAGGCACACATAGGTGTTGGATACAGAAAAAAAGTAAAAAGAAAGAAAGGAAAGGAAAAAACATCAGAATCTAAAGTGGTGTCCCAAGAGTGGAGTTCTTGGCTGTCAGAGAAGGCTTCCCAGAGGCAGCTTGGTAGATTAACAAAATTATTTTCCACAAAGCAAATTTGGTTTTAAATTTAAGTTTTTCCCTTTCCAAATATAAGCTTAACCACTTGGAACTTTAAGTTTTTCATCTGAGAATGAGGACTGTTGGCAACAATTTCTACCTCACAGGTTTGTGAGGTTAGATGAGATAATTCAGTAAAATAGCAGGTTCCCCTGGTCTGCATAGCTGATCCTTCTTTTGGATGAATAAATAGCTACCAAGGATCTTTGGTGTCTGACACGGAGCATTGGAGAGGATGGGGCAGTAGGGACTTGGTAGATACACTAAGTGTTAGAGAGGGGAGGGAGAAGGAGGCATTATGGGTTTAAAATGAAAAAATGAGTAACGAAAGTACAGTACAGCATGATGAAAACAAGACAGGACAGTGTTTGGGAAACCTAGAGGAACAGATAAAATGAAGGATGTTTCTTTACAGGCTGGCAAACCCAGTAACAGGCTGGCTTTGGTGAGGAAACCTATCATCCTTGAATATTTAATAGCTTTCAAGTGGACAAAGGATACTTATACCCATATTTACTTACATGTATGAAATGACTAGAAGACAAATGATGAAATCTACTAGCTTTTGTTGTGTAGGCTTTGCTTTTTTGTCCCACAGGAATTTAGAGAAGGGAAAGCACACTGTGGTCCATAGTGTCAGGGAAGGTACGAGCTCAGACTTGAAGGATGGATAGAACAAGAATCCAAGGAAATGAAAGAGAGTTTATTCTACACAGGTGTGGCATCATGCAAAGATTCATCAGGCAGAAGCATTCTGCCACAGACTGATTTTTTACTTAACTATGTATCAGAACAAAAATCAATGGATAAGAGATGCTACTTTTGAGGGGTTATAGAGAGGTGAGGAGAGGTGGCAAGGCAAAAACTCATTTTTCCTAGATAGAAATTACATGTTTGAGGCTGATTCCAAACCAGTGGGCTCCTCTTGAAGAAAGAGTGGGGGTGAAAGAGGCTTAGGTATCTGATTTTACCCCAAAGTATGAGTTCCCTAAGATTTTATGGTAAGTATATCAAAATTATCCAGATTCATTTATGATAAGATTGTCCCTACACCTCCTTTCTCAAACTTCACCATCAAAACTATAAAACCCCCATTAACTGTTTACCTCTATACACAAAGAGTGACCCTCTTGGAGAATTAGTAAGTTAAGCCATTATCTGTCTTAGCTACACCTGGATTTGCTTAAGTTGCTAAGATCCTAAAGGGCATATTTTCCAAAAAGTAAGTAAAAAGATAGCAATGTCTGCCTTCGCTATGAAAAGGTGCATGGTATAGGGAGAGAAGAACAGGATTTCTGCATCAATGCAGAACCTTTACGCTCAAAAACTAAAGATCCTGATGCCACATCCCTTTTCAGCATACCTCAAAGCCCAACACATCCTTCAGAGCACTTAGCCTGTTTGGTATGTACCAAGAGGTAAATAGCATGAGTTTATCTCTGAAAGATCTGGATTTAAATCCAGATCTGGTTGTGTCTTTTTTTCCCCCCCTTGGGCCCTGATCTGAACCAATTTCCTTATCAGTGCCATGTGCTTAATAACAATAGTAGCTTCCTCAGAGTTGTTGAGAGTATTAAATAAGAATATTTTTAAGGACTCCAGAACACAAGGGTGCCCTATTGTTGTCAGGTAATAATAATCAATATTACAATCACTGTTATATTTATGGCTCCTGGGTCCTGAGTCTTGCCAAGTTAGGGGGGTGGGGTGAGAAGGAAGGAGGGTCTGCTTGTTTATTGTGCTGGTGGCACTCTTGAAACAGCCCCAGACTCGGCGAGAACGACAGCGGGCTGCTCCCTCAGCTGGCATCTTCTCTCCCCTGCTCCACCCACGTTTCCCGGGAGCAACAAGTTCCCTACTGCAAGACCCGCCCGCGCGCCACTGGTGCCTCCTCCCAGACCTCTGACTTACTCTCTTTGAAACCCACCTGGGGTCGAAATCGCAGCTGCCAACGCCCTACGGAGGAGGGAGAGCCGGCCGCATGTGAGGGAGCCCTCGCGGCGCCTGGGAGGGAGGCGGGAGGCGTGGGAAGTCGGGACAGAGGGGCTGATAGGAGACCTAGTTCGCGCTGCCCTTGAGAGGCAAAAGCAACAGACGAAAGCACCCGCCGCTCATCTTCAGCCTCTCTCCTGGGATCAGGAGGGAGGGGAGAGATCCCCGAATCCCACAGACCTCCACCCAGCCCTCTGGGTGCCAAATAGCATCCCTATGTCCTCCAGGCTCCCCTCGCCCGGTTTCTCCTTGCACCCTCACTCCACCCCACCCTTCGCCAGGTCCCCTAAGGACGCTTGTGATTTCTAACAAGATATTTTGCAAGAAGGACAAGTAAGTAAGCCAAGGCTCCCACCCAGCACTCTCCTCTCCGCTGCTCTCCCAGAATGGATACCCTGGAGTCGCCAAAGGAGTCCCACGGCATCCTAGGTTGGGAGCCTTATCTAGCTGCCCAAACAGTTGAACTCTGACAACTTCTTGGAATGGGGATCCCTGCGCCCTCGTGGGGAAAGCCAAGCTGGCCGCCCACACACGGGGAGAGACACCCCGATTTCTCCATAGGGAACTCCTCTCAAAATCTACCTTTCCAGCTTCTACAGCTGTGAGTTGAGAATCAGAGAGCTAACTAAGGAGTACGCTTCGGGGGCGGGCGCTCGTGGGCAGGGGTGAGGGCGAGAAGTTCCACCCCAATTTTGGAAAGAAAACCCAGTTCATGTCTCCAAGTCTCCTGCAGCCAGGGAACTGTTGTTCCTGGAAAAGAGTAGGGACCGAAGTCACCGGGAGGAAAGTCCTCCTAGCGCGGGATCCGAAAAGCACGGAGGTGAATTGCAATGTCCAAGCTTTTAGCCTTGTCCGTCGGAAACTACTCTTTCTCCAGGAGATGGGGGCGGGGGATACATCCCTGGCAAAGACTGCCAACGTCAAGCCCAGATGTTCAGCACTTCATTCCTCCATCCCCACGCAGCCTTGAGAACTTGGTACCTCGGACAGCAGCCCGGGCGCAAGGCATTGTTAGAAAGGTGTTACCTTGTTTTCGCCACCAAGTCAAAGAGCAATAAATTATTTTTATGACCTTACTAGTACAATTTGAAGGACATTTTAATTACATAACCCGTGAAAGATCACCGGAGGCAATGTCGTGTTAAAGAGCCCATGGCAGAATATCTGCATCGCATGAGAAAGAAAACTTGCAAATCTGCAATGAGATTGCGCAGGGCTGCCCCCGTTTTGAAACAACATGCGAAATGCAAGGGAGATCTTACCTTTCGGACTCCAAAGCCGTGTTCTGCTGCAACTTGGCGAGCTTCTTCCTCTCCTCCTTTATGCAACTCCACGAGAAAATGATTCGTGAAGACCGGTCTCTCGGCAGATGAAAAAACCATGACACAGAAGAGGAGCCCCGCGGCCGCCTTCCACTGGGAGACACAGCCACCTTTCATCTTTTTCTGGGAGTGAAAAGTGGTGCTAAGAGGCGCGCAGGCTGGTGGAGCGGGGGACTCGGAGGAAAGGTGCAAATAAAAAAATATATGTAGTTTTTTTGTTTGTTTTTTAAAAAAATCTTTGTGTTGGGAAAAAGACTGATTAGGGGCTCGGAAAGCAGCAAATCAATGTATGTTCTCCAGCATCTGGCTGGCGGGGAAGCCGTGTAGTCAGGCTCGCTGGCAGAGGTGCGAATGTAGGGTGCTGTGTGTATCTGAGAGAAAGAACGAGTGTATGTCTGTGCTTGAGGCTAAATCTGCATTTTCAGCTCCTCCTCGGCTCCAATTCCACTGGGACCGGAGGAGAGCACCAGCCTGGGTGACGTGCGCCCGCCAGCAGCCAATGAAGGCCGGAGATGCGGCGGGCCCCGCCCTGGACCGCCCCGGGCCCGCCTCTGCCCGCCCCCGGCCCCGGCCGGTCCGCCTCCGCCGACGGGGGGCGCCGCGCGGCGAGCCCGCGCCCCCGCCCCTTTCAGAACCCTGGAGAGCTCCTCCATCTCTCCACCCGGGCCCGCCTTGCTCCCAGGAAAATCCCCCCGGCTGTAATCTGGTCGGCGGCGCCGGAGTGATGTCATTGTTTGTGGAAATCTGTAAGGCTCTGGAAAGGGAATTACGGCATGTGCTGCTCTCTGAGGCCCGGAGGGGAGCTGGGGCACCGGCCTCTCCCTATTCCTCTCCCCTGCTTATTTTCCGCTGCAAAACAACTCTCTCTCTCCCTCACTCTCTCAAGGCATACTTGCCTCTCTCTCTCTCAATAACAAAGCAAATATTAACCCTCCTCTCACCACTTTGGGCAAATCTTGGGGGAGGGTTACTCCCCTTCCCGGCACGGGGAAGGTTGAGGAAAGCAGCTTTCTTTGCGTGACTCATGGGGGCGAGTATTTATTTATTTATATTTTTGTAGGCTCCGGGCTTGTCTAGAACTAAGCAGCTGGGAAGCCTAGCAGGAGATCAGACTCACTCCCACTAGCAACTGTGATTAGATGAGACTCCTCCCGGAGTCTGGGCTGCTACGCAGAGACCGCCTTCAAGAGAGCCGCGGCCGGGATTGACATGCCTGGAGGTACATTCTCAGACTTGGGGACGTTCCGTTGCACAAGGACAGCGAGGGTGTGCGTTTGGGAAGGTGTAGCCACCAATCCTAGGCGCTGGGCCAAGCCTCCAGTTGGGCATTCTCAACTGGGGTGAATTCAGGCCAAGTGGCAGCGGGTCAGCTAAATTATCCGGTTAAGAAACGTGCACTCACAGCCTACTAACGGCTTACACTTCTTTTTTTTTTTTTTTTTTTTAAATATTTTTATTTATTTATTTGACAGAGAGAGACATAGCAAGAGAGGGAACACAAGCAGGGGGAGTGGGAGAGGGAGAAGCAGGCTTCCCACCGAGCAGGGAGCCCGATGCGGGGCTCGATCCCAGGACCCCGGGATCATGACCTGAGCCGAAGGCAGACGCTTAACGACTGAGCCACCCAGGCGCCCCTAACGGCTTACACTTCTTCCTGCCCCAGTGAGAGGAAGCAGGGGCGAGATGTCTGCCAAGAAATCTGGGCGATTGTTTTAAAGCAACTCAAATATTGTTGAGTTACAGAGTATGCACACTGATTCCCATTATCATTTCGCTCCGAAGTTCAAAATCCTGCTTTGCTTGGATAAGAGGTAAGAGACCTTTTTCTTAGAGGCTTAATTAAGTGTATGCAGTACAGCCAGAGAGAGAGACAGAGACAGAGGAAGAGGTAGACAAGGAGAGAGAAAAGGAGAGAGAGAATAATGTTGACACATTTTACACACACACACGTTTTATTTTCAACAGACTTCCCCCTTTTCATTTTAGCATGAAGTCAGAATCAACACAAGAAAAGCAGTATTGGTAGAAATGAATACACACAATGCCATGGGATACATTGTCTTCAGAGCAGATCAACTTTGCTGGCGCAGTTGGCTCCCCCAGAGCCCTTTTAAACATTGCCACATAAAAATGCAGACATTACTGAAAATTTTGATCGAAGCATAAGAAATCTGTATGCAATTATTTTTGGTAGAGTAGTGTTAGTACTTGAACTCCTTTAAGAAAAGCTAAGTGAGGTGCTGAGAAGGTGCTAGTACATAGACTAAAGATGAAAGGGGCCAAAGTGGAGACAAGGTTTCTAAGAAAGTATTAATAAAAGGGAACAGAGTTGCTCTGGGTTCCTCAGTTCTTTACTGCTCAGAGGCTCATTTCTGCTGAGATTTCTTTTTTTTTTTTATCACCCTATCCTACTCCACAGCTTACCTCTCATAGTCTGTCTGTTTGATTTTAACACGAGGTTTTCTTACTAAGAGACTTCAGCTCTTCCTTTCTCTCTTTTCCTTATATTTCACCCGTATTTCAAATCAAAGTACTAGGCTGGTATGAAGAAATGCCAAATGATTCTTCCTGCCCTGTATTGTCATTTGAGAAAAATGGCACCAAATGTGAAAATTACATTAGATGGATTCACAATCATGGAGAGCATTTCAAAAGCAGCAACAGAGATAAAATTCTAAGTCTTAAGAAAAATAGATCTGAAGAGCATCAAATAAGTCAATTTAGAAGATTATGGGTGTTGGGAAATAGCACTGCTAATGTAGCTAAATCTCTCTGAAAATGAACATGAAATTACCATCTATTCAGAGATATTTATTAATTTTTTTCTAAAACCACAAAGCAATACTTCATTTCCTAAATAAATTCCAAAGATGAAGTGCTAGTAAATGTTGAATCTTATGTATTTGAATTTTCAGTAATTAAAACCATGTAAAATTGGGTACAAGCTAAATAAAGCCTGGATAGCTGATTAAAATAAGACATTTTTAGTGGTTTACATAGAATACAGTTCATCATAATATTGTCAGAACAGCATAGCAAATGAAAATGGAAGTTTTTTTGTGATGCAAATGCTCAATTTTAAATGCATAACAATGTACGCAAGTGGAGGAAATATATTGATACATTGAATTGTTACTTGAAATACAAAGATACATCCATATACATTCACACATAGCTTCTTTAAGTTAACTATTTCTAAGCTCCTTTTTTTTTTTTTTAATACCAATAGTAATTTTGGAGCAAGAAGGTGAACAGGAGCGAACATGGTAGCAGAATGTTTCAAGGACTAAAATAGAATCCAGTTGACAGGAACTCTATTGCAGGCTCTGTTGTCACTGGCTATGCCACTTGGGCTAAATCATTGTATCCCTCAAAGCCTCTATCTCCTTATCTGTAAAAGGAGACAGTTGGGTTAGATAACCTCCAGGTCCAAGAGCCAAATTGTAATTTCAAAGAGTTGCTAAAGTAGATTATGATGTAGAAAGAATCATCAATAACTTGAGAGATGTTAAGAGCAGTCACACTTTTTTTTATTACATTACGGTGGTCAACAGTCTTGTTCATTTTTATATACTCCCCCTCATACACACACCAATAGTCTCTTATTTGCTAATTTTGTGGATCTAAGGAAAGAATAACTAACAAAAATGGCTGACACTCAGTAACAGACATGAAAATCATCAGTATGTTGAGGTTCTTCCTATTTAAGATTCTAGTGTATCTATAAAAAAACAAACTTAAGTTTGGCTCTAGTTCAAATGTGCTACATAGTCCCTAGAGTTTCTTTGAAGACATTGTCCTACAAACACCAGAATATTCACATTACACGGATTCATAACTATAAACCAACAGGCCTATGTGTGATTAAAAGAACCCAAACCACCTGAGCTATGATTGGGATGCTGCCATTCAGATATACTTCCAGGGATAACTTTGGGTACAGGGTGCTTCAGGTCAAGGAAAACCCATCACTGGGGAGGAGAGAGAAAGTTAGAAGCAGCCCTGGGTGAGGCTGCTGGTTCTTTGAATATTCTTTGGTCCATTAGGGAAAAGATCTTATGTTTCTGTTTATTTCCGTTGGGTGGGGTGTAACCTGAAGGGGAATAGACATGTACAACAGAAGGTGCAATTTAAAATACAACCTTCTTAAAAATCAAGTTGAGTTTTGTCATTATTGCTGCATTCATTCTGAGCATTTTAAGTCCAGTAAAAATAATTTCACTGGGTGTCACAGTTCTTTACTATCATACTGTATTACCAACCCTTTCAAGTTGATTCCATGTAACGACCCTGTCCTTCCTGTTCCTTCCACCCCAGCCCATTCTCAGGCTTCCTGAAGTATTGTTACCACTGTACAGGTTGCTGCCAAATTTCAAATTCAACATTTTCTCCAGATAATTTTTTTCCCAAGCTCTCACCTCATTTCCCTGTGATATTTATCTATACTCTCATATTTTCTGTAACTTAAAATTCAGGTATTTGGAAAATTTTAATTCATTCCCTAGTGTATACCCACTCCTTCTAAATCATTGAGATTTCCTTGGTCTGTCCTCCAATTTCTATAGCTTTTATCACCTTATACCTTTTCCTTAAATGACTTATCTCTGTTTTTCCTTCAGTTGTGACATCTCAGCTGACTTTAGTTACATAAGCCGTCTTAAATTAATATAGTGGGGAGGACTCATGGGGCATTATCAAGTGTTTTATTATCATCAAGGCATTTAATTTAGAGTGTTTGGGGTTGTCTTCATTTTATAATTTCATCAACAAACTATCAAATTTATTCAGACTAATTGACTATTCATACATAAAAGCTACTCATTGCTTCCTTATTTTCCAAGACAGTAAAAACTTTTTTTGTGTGTGTTAATTCAGGTTCTATTATTTTGATAGGAATTGAAGTAGCTAAACAATGAAGACCAAGAACCCTTTTAATCTTCTTTTGAAAATTAGGAACACATTTCTATTCACTATCTTTAGATTCCTCTTTAGGTCTACAGGGCTACAAAATAATGTTTGCTCACTTGGAAAATTAATTAGTTATTTCTCAGGGCTTATTGGAACATTGCTTATTGTCTGTAGAAAGTGATTACCTATTCATGAATTCTTTACCTTGTGTTATTTCTCTTTTCTTTTTCATGGTCTTAAAAAAATACAGTAAATCTTCCTCACTTCACTTTTTGAATGATTATGGAAATTATCTTTAACAGGGAGATGTTTTTTTGGACTCCTCAAATAATGTAGAGAGAATAAAGTACATGGCTTGTTAGCAAATATAAACTGAATTTAAGGAGATAAAAATTTTATGAGTAAAATAAAAGTTCAAATGTTAAAATGTACGTACTAGTTTTTTAAGGCTAACTCTGCCATTGCAATGAAAGACCTGGTTTTAGAAAGTCCTTACTTAGACCTACTTCTCTAGTAGTAGTAATTATACACTATTTAGTATTGATTTGGATGACCTCGCCCAAGTAGAGAAATTGATGTATAATGTTATTTAATATGCTGGAAGAATAACTATAAATTGATAACTGTGCTCTTGGATATCCCATTTTCTATGCCTTGTGAAAATACTCTGTGCTTTCATGGTTTTAGAAACATGGCATAGTCTATTTTTAGGAAATTCATCATACAATATCCATTTTATCTTTATAACACTAGAGAGAGTAAGCCAAAAAGTACACCTTAGAAACATATTTCTAGAACTAGCAACTGAAAACAATACCTAGTGGCTTTTATAGATTTATTTTCTCTTTTAAAATTACATAATTAGGACATTTTAATTCATATAGGACTTAATTATAGTATTCTTAATTTCTAATAGCACATTCCATGATGCATTAATTTGTGAGAGTGGCATGCGGTTCATGAGCATGTTTTATATGGATCACATGTTAAAAAATAGTCAACATTCTTTAAAAATGGATCATTTCCCATTAAAAAATTCCAAAATGTTCCTTCTTTTGCAGTAATCAAAGATTTGGCGACATAGTCACAATTAGTAGCTACCATTTTCCAGAACCCCCTCCCCCACAATGTAATAGGGCCTGAACTGCTAACTTTGCCAGAATCCTCTTCCAGCTTCTTGTTTCATGTGCTTTACATTCCTGATCTAGCCCATAAAGTCATCTGAGTTTGTGACTTCTGGGGTAAACAATCTATAAGGTCTCAGTTCATTTTGTTATAGAGATTTTTATGATGCCTCTGATAGAACATATTCAAATAACACAGGAATAGGAATGTGTTCTCCAAAACAATTATTAACATAGATGTAAAAAAAGTAGACTCAGGTTTCTGGAATATAGCCTTCCGGGGAAATGGAAGCATTCTTGGCCAAAGGCACTCTATCCACATCGAAGAACAAGGAATAGATAAATTGGCATTTCCTCCCTCCTCTAGTAGTGAAAACCTTTGCAAATGTCCAATATGGTCAGTTTTTCTCATGTCCCGTATTTTGCTATAAGGTAGTCCTTAGAAGATTGTCAGGGGAGGACAGAACCAGAATTACCAATATGGGAAAAGTGAGATATTGAAGTAGAGTATGAATTAGTGTCTAAATACTGAAGAGAGGGTGTGGTGGTATTGTGGGAAGATTGGGGGGCTGGAAGTCAAAATTCCTTCCTTTAGTGCTGGCTTTGAGTTAAGTCATGACCTGAGGTAAGTTGCTTCATCCTCTGGGCCTCAATGTAAATGGGGAGCAGGGAGTATTTGCTTAGACTGATTGGTCTAAGATTCTGTTTAGGGCTAATTTTCAATGATAATATTCTAAACCAAACACTTATCTCTTTCATGCATCTCATCTCTCTTAAGGTCTACTGGTTGCATGAACGATACAGTGGTACATTAAGCATAGCAATGAAGTAGTAAACTATTGACACTAAAATGCTGTACAACAAATCATCCTAAACTTAATGGCTTACAATAAGTATTTTATTCCTTTTTTTCTCATTTAATTCTTTTTTTATTATGTTATGTTAATCACCATACATTACATCATTTGTTTTTTATTGTTATGTTAATCACCATACATTACATCATTAGTTTTTGATGTAGTGTTCCATGATTCATTGTTTGCGTATAACACCCAGTGCTCCATGCAGAATGTGCCCTCTTTAATACCCATCACCAGGCTAACCTATCCCCCCCGCCCCAGAACCCTCAGTTTGTTTTTCAGAGTCCATAGTCTCTCATGGTTCTTCTCCTACTCCAATTTCCCTCCCTTCATTCTTCCAAGTATTTTATTCTTATGTTACAGCTGCCTGTGATTTGGTTGATCTAGGCTGGGCTTGGCCAGAATGGCTTCACTTCAGGCTGTAGGTTGGCTCAGCTTGTGAGTTTAGTTTAGATCTTCTCCATGTGTAGTTTTTCTAAAGCCCAAGCTGAAGTGGCAGCATACCAGAGGCATGCTCTTCTCATGATTTATCACTGCCCTCAAAACCCAAGCCAAGCCACAGAACAACACTTAAGGCCTCTTGCATCACATCCACTAGAATTCTATTGGCCAAAGGAAGTCACATGGCCAACCCCAACTCTGTCCATAGTGGAAAAGTAAGAAGAGAGAATATCTGTTGAACAGTAATCCAAACTATAACACCAAGCTAAGTCCAATATCTATAAACATTTTCATTAAAAAGCCTATTTTTACAAGCCAATTTAAACAATTGGCTCAAGAACTATTTTAAAAGGTTAATTTCTAAATTAATATCTATAATGAACCTGGGGTATGTTCTAAAACATTGAGAAAGAACATTTCAACAATTTCATTTCTGTGTGGAAGAATGAATCACCCTCTTCTTGGAGGACTTGAGAATTAGAGTGGGTGTCCTTTTGGACATTTTCTTCAGAATAGCCAAGTAAGCATTGCTGGAGTCTCACTTTGACTTGAATGGCAATGTTCAGTTTGAGGATGATGGAAGTAAGGCCATAATAATAAATACATGAAACCCAGAGTTGAGAAAAGGTAATGGAATCTAGTTGTATGACCTTAGACTTTTGGACATATTCCAGATTGTAGTTCCCCACTTGTATTTATTCTCCTCCTCCTCTTTCTCCCCCTCTTGCCCTCCTCCTCCTCCTCCTCCTCCTCCTTCTTCTTTCTTCTTTTGTTTATAAGTATTAGAAGTACAACTCTAGTTGGCTTAAACAATGAAGGAAATTTCTTGTTTTACACCCTTGAAGAGTCCACAGATAAATACAGATTCAGGCAAGGCTGGATCTAGAGTTTTCTCCATCTTCATCTATTATCCTTGTTGTTGGTTTAACCTCAGATGACAGAGCTTTTTTCTTCAGTACCATTTTTTAAAGATTTTATTTATATATTTTTGCGAGAGAGAGAGAAAGAGTGAGAGCACAAGCAGGGGTAGTGGCAGAGGGAGGGAGAGGGAGAAGCAGACTCCCCACTGAGCAGGGAGCCTGACACGGGACTCAATCCCAGGACCCTGGGATCATGACGTGAGCCGAAGGCAGATGCCCAACTGATTGAGGCACCCAGGTGCCCTCCCCAGTAACTTTTGTAAAATCTCAGAAAACTAGTTCATTAACTTGGCTTGTGGCATGTGACCAATTCTTCCCTGACTGTGGGTTTCAGATGTTTAGAATCAGCCACTGGCCAGGCCTGTGAGTTGTACCTTCTCCTGAAGCTGACATGTGACTTGAACTGCATGGACTGATGATAAAAATGTTTGTATTAGACAAAGGAAAACAAGGGGTTTTTTTCCCCAGAGAAAATGTTAAGGACATTAGATGGATAAAATAGCATGTGTCTATCATAATTCCTGTTCAGAAAAGATGAACAGTGCATCAGGGTGAGAGACAATCTATGAAGCAGAACTATATTGAAAGGTATTCCTTAAATACAGCTAAGATGTAAATGGTCTGGTGCTATAACACATCCCCTAAATGCTGGGCAGAGAGAGTAATATTTGATGCATTGGCTATTTACTTGTGGGTGTTAAGAAGGACCATTCTATTTGTATGGGCCCATCTGACAATGATAGCTCTTAGCCAATGTTACAGACATGTCACAAACTCATGACTGGTGACTTGTCAATGATGAGTTGACTCAACTGGTTAGAGCATAGGGGTGGTCAAATCATGGGTTCAGTCTTCATGGAGGGAAGTCAGTTACGCACTTTACCATGTAGCTGTATGTAAATGCCAGGATTCAAATGGTTACAAAAATAAATCTTTGGAAAGATATACATTGATGCTAGAATGAGTCTTCATATTCCTTTCACCAGCAGGGAAAGGAGGGCTCTTGTTCTCAGTTCCACACAGATGGCAAAATCACGTCAACTTTCAGCATTGCCCACAAGACTTTATGTATAGTTACATTGTTTCTTCAAGGTGCCCTTATTACTTCTCCTCTCATCTTTTTCAGAAGACCTGCACCAAGAGGAGCTGGCAAGTTCCCTTGGCAAGAACAGATGAATAAATAAGGAGCATGAGCTTGCGTCTTTTAGCTGAGGTGATTTGTCAAAAACCACAGCACTGTGGCTGCTTTCAGATTTTAAGGGTTATGTTCAGCCTTAATCAAGGGGAATTTAAAAAGCCAAATCATTAAATGAACCGAGGAAATATTTTGGTAGAACATGAAGTCAATCGTTCACATATGGTGGAATACACTGGCCTGAAGTCATTTCAAACAAGCTAGAATGCTAAACAATGGTGAATTAACTACTCATGTTTGTCTAATTTATTGAGTGGTGAGTGATACTGAGTGAGGAATCCCATGAAGAATAATTGGCTTTGATACTCAAGAGAGAGCAAAATATCTGAGCAACAGACCCCTGAGGGTCAGCTACTTGTTTTAAGTACCAGGTGGTGAATATGGATAAATTGAGTTCTATAATACAATCTGAGTTTACAGTATCTTTCTAATTTTCATTGTTATGTTTTATTATGTAGATCTCAACTCTGCATATTATATCTGTCTGGTTATTTCCGTTTTCCCCTTCAGATCTCCTTTCCACCCTTTTCTAATGTGTTGTGCCCGGGGAGATTGACTTTTATGGACCACATCAATGAAATTCATTGTGTTATGGCTTCCCATTGGATTCAATCAACAGGAAAAACTGTTTTAAAAAAAAATCAGAGAGTAGAGTAGGAGAATCAACTCAGGGTTTTTATTTTCCAGGCTCCTTCCCTGTTGGGTTACCACATGTTAACTTCATCCTTTTCCTAAATGCCACAGTTTCTCCTAAGGAGACATCTCCATACAACCCCCTCTCCAGATTCTACTAACCACCGCCTTCCCTCATCTCTTCAAGCTGAAGGAGATAATGGCTCCAGAATGTTGCTAGTCCCAGGGGCTTGACTATGCTTTGTTGGATTTGCTTGACCCTCCCATGGATTTGTAAACAGTTCCATAACAGATGACTGACATCTTACCTGTGTGAAATATAACACATTCTATATATTTTCAGGACATAGAATACATGTACATTCAACTTATTACATATTTAAAGACAGCACTTGTGGTGAATATAACCAAAACAAATCTCAGCCTTTTGGGAGGCCAACTGGGTAAAAAGAGTAGCCAAAGTAAAAACAAACACATAAGAACAAAAATGTGACATATATTGGGGCAGGTGGAATAATACTTAAAAAAACTATGTTAGGAGGTATGGATAAAATGGGAAAATCAGGATTTGGGGGAAAAGTTCTCAGGACCAAACAACCAGAATTTAAATTGTGAACAACCAGGAAATCCTAACATCCAAGGGCTAGGAAGAGAGAGTGACAGAGAGATAAAAGATATGTGGGATGGGGGAAGGCCCTAAGGAGGTCGGATGAAGATTACATGACCCTCCTGGGTGACAGGACTCAGAACCTTCTGTAACATCCATGGTGTTGGCTAAGTCCAAGCTGCTGCATATTTCCTCTCTCTCTCTGAGGACCAGGTGAGTTGAAAGAATTCTTAATGTTTAACTGATGTGCCTTCAGACTTCCCTGGAAATTACTTTGTACTAAAGGCATCCTCCAGAAGAGCAAACTGTACCAGGCTAAAAGAAGAAGGGGGGTAATGTCATTTGTCTCCCAGTTATTACACATTTGTACATGATTGATGCTCACGTTACTGCCACTGGCAATTGATCTGAGCATATTACCATGCTAAAACAATTTACCATGAAGATAGGTGCAAATGTGAGAACTCTGGGAAGCAGTTTCAAAATAAGAGGCCAGGGTGAAAATAATTCTTAAGGCCACAGGATAGAAATACTCCAAATGCCTGTGCATAAAATATAGGACTGAATTTCTTCTATTTCTTCCAATATTTTGTCCTGGGCTGAAAAATGATTACTCTGTGTAATGACCTGTCCAAACGTGATTTTAAAAAATTGTTAGAGGAAAGGATGGGGAAACATTAGCTTATACAACAAAGGATATTTTTGTGTTTTTGGAAGACATCACAATTTAAATCTAAGGTTTTTAGAACTACCAATTCCACTTTTGGGAATATATCCACGGGAAATGAGAATACTAAATTGAAAAGCTATTTGCACCCCCATGTTCATAGCAGTATTATTTACAGTAGGCAAGACATGGAAACAACCTAAGTGTCCAGTGATGGATGAATGGATAAAGGGTTGTATATCTATAGCTATCTATCTATCTATCTATCCACCTATCCACACACATACATATGTATATATATATTCAGCCATAAACAAAAGAGGAAATCCTGCCATTTGCAACAATATGGATGGGCCTTGAGGCATTATGCTAAGTGAGTAAGTCAAACAGAGAAAGGCAAATACTGTATGATTTCACTTATATGTGGAGTCTAAAAACACACACACACACACACAACTCATAAAAAAGAGATTGGACTTGTGGTTACCAGAGGCAGAGGGTGGGAGAGGGGGAACTGGAGGAAGGTTGTCAAAAAGTACAAACTTCTAGTTATAAGATAAATAAGTACTAGGGATGTAACATACAGCATGGTGACTACAGTTAGCCCTGCAGTATGGTATATAGGAAAATTGTTAAAAGAGTAAATCCTTAGAGTTCTCATCACAGGGAAATTTCTTTTTCCTTTTTTCCTTTCTTTTCTTTTTATTGTAGTTATATGAGAAGACATTTCACAATATATGCAAACCAAACCATCATGCTGTACACCTTAAGTTTATACAGTGATATATGTCAATTATTTCTCAATAAAACTGGAAAAAATAAACCTAAAGTTTTAGTTTATTATACCACTGTTACTTCTAACAACACTAAGCAATGGAGAGAAATAGGTCTTTTCTTAAGACTCTTTAATCTGATCATTCTTAAAGAAACAATAAATGTAGTATCCTGGGAAAATATTGAATGTATGATCAATGACGAAAATTTCTCCACCTGGCAATTTTGAGTTTTGCAGCTCTGATATTAAAGATCCTAAAGTTTAAAACATTATCATGTAAAATTAATGGGAGCATTGTAGTGACTTCTGAAACTTCTCCTTGGATTAGAATGAACTGGTATGAAGATGGAGAGAGGAACCTGGGACCAATTACAACAATGAGGAGAAAATTAATCCAAGGAGACTACCAAATGGAAGGAGAAAGTGTCTTCCTCGTTGGGTGACCAAGTTCTCAAAAAGCACAGTTCACACTTCCAGCCACACTTCCAATCATCATCACTTGGAAATGCTAGCACTCGAAAGCCACCTTGTGTCCAACCTCTTGCCTTTCATTCCTAATTTTGGAAAAGTCTCTAGGTGTGGTGACAAGAACATTAAAGGAACTCAGGAAACAAGTTTGCAGCATTATCAGAAGGATCCTTGATCAGTTGTGCAACCTTTTGGAACTCAGCTCCCCACCCACCCACCCAAGTAGTACATGAGCTATCTTGTTCACAAGGTTATCTTGGATTTTAATAAGCACACATGAATGTAAAAAATACATACGTAAATATGGGCACCTAGGTGGCTCAGTTGGCTAAGAATCCAACTCTTGGTTTCAGCTCAGGTCATGATCTCATGGTTGTGGGATTGAGTCCAACATCAGGCTCTGTGCTCAGTGCAGAGTCTGCTTGAGATTCTCTCTCCCTCTTCCTCCTGCTCTCTTTCTCTCTCTCAAATAAATAAATAAAATCTTTAAAAAAAATACATACATAAATAGTAACCCAGAGATCATCAGAGACTCTTTCAGCCATTGGGACCTGAATAGAATCATCCCAAACCCCAACTGGAGGGCCTAGGGAAGATCCTTATCCTCCTCAAGGTACCTCAAATTTCCTGGAGGCTACTTCCTCATATTGTCTTTAGTGCTGGACTCCTGGTACCCACTGGCTGCTCTTAACACCATTGTATTAACTCAGATATGGAACTCGAGACCTCCCTGAATTTCCTTTTCCAAATGTGTATATCCAAACACATGAAGGTCTTCAAGAGTATATTTGCTTGTGGAGGTAGCAGGAGGCACCCTTTGTAGAAAGCAGGTGAGTAATAGAAAGTAAAAATAATTTTCCTGTTATATTGATTTTAATGACCACTAATAAACTGAACATATAGCAATGGAACCATGGAAGCTTCCCTAAAATGGTACAAAAGTAAATAACTAGAATACTGTATTCAAATAAAGCTGCACAAACACCAATAGGTGCAGTCCAGTGAAATGTTACAGAGAAAAAACACTGAGAATCAGAGACAGAATTTTTCCATCTCTATCAGTTTATTCATGCTGGGAGAGGAGAAACAAAACGAAGTTGTGGTGTGGCCATCCTTGGACACTTAGCAGTTATTTTAAAGCAAAAATCGGTTCAGAGCACATGCACAGGCTTTGGACTTAATATGCAAGCTGCTTTTAGCTAACAGCTCCTCCTCTTCCTCTTAGAAATTTGGCTTATTAGAAGTTTCTGTACTGGGGGGGGGGAGAAAGATGGTAGAGGAGTAGGAGACCTAAATTTGATCTGGTCCCAGGAATTCACCTAGATAGGGATCAAACCATTCTGAACACCTACGAACTCAACAGGAGATCGAAGAAAAGAATAGTAGCAACTCTCTGAACAGAAAAGCTACCACTTTCTGGAAGGTCTCTTCTGATTTGTTTAACATATATTTTTCTGGGGTCATTGTTACCCTGTTAGCATTAAGTTCTCTCATTCATCTATTGTCCTCCGGACAAAATGACAAGATGGAAAAAATCACTTCAAAAAAAGAACAAGAGGCAGTACTGACTGCCAGGGACCTAATCAATATGGACATTAGTAAGATGTTGGAACTAGAGTTCAGAATGATGATTTTAAAGATACTAGCTGGGCTTGAAAAAAGCATGGAAGATAGTAGAGAAACCTTTTCTGGAGAAAAAAAAGAACTAAAATCTAACCAAGTGAAAATCAAAAAGGCTATTAATGAGGTGCAATAAAAAATGGAGGCTGGGCGCCTGGGTGGCTCAGTCGTTAAACGTCTGCCTTCGGCTCAGGTCATGATCCCAGGGTCCTGGGATCAAGTCCCACATCGGGCTCCCTGTTCGGCGGGAAGCCTGCTTCTCCCTCTCCCACTCCCCCTGCTTGTGTTCCTGCTCTCGCTATCTCTCTCTCTGTCAAATAAACAAATAAAATCTTTAAAAATAAAATAAAATAAAAAATGGAGGCTATAACTGCTAGGATAAATGAGGCAGAAGAGAGAATCAGTGATATAGAAGACCAAATGATGGAAAATAAAGAAGCTGAGAAAAAGAGAGATAAACAACTACTAGATCACGAGGGCAGAATTTGAGAGATAAGTGATACCATTGGATGAAACAATATTAGAATAATTGGGATCCCAGAAGAAGAAGAAGAAATAGAGAGAGGGGAAGAAGGTATATTGGAGCAAATTATAGCAGAGAACTTCCCTGATTTGGGGAAGGAAACAGGCATCAAAATCCAGGAGGCACAGAGAACCCCCCTCAAAATCAATAAAAATAGGTAAACACCCCAACATCTAATAGTAAAACTTACAAGTCTCAGAGACAAAGAGAAAATCTTGAAAGCAGCTCAGGACAAAAGATCTGTAACCTACAATGGTAGAAACATTAGATTGGCAACAGACCTATCCACAGAGACCTGGCAGGCCAGAAAGGACTGGCAGGATATATTCAGAGCACTAAAGGAGAAAAATATGCAGCCAAGAATAATATATCCAGCTAGGCTGTCATTGAAAATTGAAGGAGAGATAAAAAGCTTCCAAGACAAACAAAAACTAAAAGAATTTGCAAACACGAAACCAGCCCTACAAGAAATATTGAAAGGGGTCCTCTAAGCAAAGAGCGAGCCTAAAAGTAACATGGATCAGAAAGGAACACAGACAATAAACAGTAACAGTCACCTTACAGGCAATACAATGGCACTAAATTCCTATCTTTCAATAGTTACCCTGAATGTAAATGGGCTAAATGCCCCAATCAAAAGACACAGGCTATCAGATTGGATAAAAAAACAAGACCCATCAATATGCTGTCTGCAAGAGACTCATTTTAGACCCAAAGACACCCCCAGATTGAAAGTGAGGGGGTGGAAAACCATTTACCATGCTAATGGACACCAAAAGAAAGTTGGGGTGGCAATCCTTATATCAGACAAATTAGATTTTAAACCAAAGACTATAATAAGAGATGAGGAAGGACACTATATCCTACTTAAAGGGTCTATCCAACAAGAAGATCTAACAATTGTAAATATATATGCCCCTAACATGTTAGCAGCCAATTATACGAGCCAATTAATAACAAAATAAAAAAAACACATCAACAACAATACAGTAATAATAGGGGACTTTAACACTCCTTCACTGAATTGGACAGATGGTCTAAGCAAAAGATCTACAAGGAAATAAAGACTTTAAATGACACACTGGACCAAATGGACTTCACAGATATATTCAGAACATTCCATCCCAAAGCAACAGAATACACATTCTTCTCTAGTGCCTATGGAATATTCTCCAGAATACATCACATCCTAGGTTACAAATCAGGTCTCAACTGGTACCAAAAGATTGAGATACTTCCCTGAATATTTTTGGACCAGAATGCTTTGAAACTAGAACTCAATCACAAGGGGAAAGTCGGAAAGAACTCAAATACATAGAGGCCAAAGAGCATCCTACTAAAGAATGAATGGGTCAACCAGAAAATTAAAGAATTAAAAAAATTCATGGAAACCAATGAAAATGAAAACACAACTGTTCAAAATCTTTGGGATGCAGCAAAGGCAGTCCTAAGAGGAAAGTATATAGCAATACAAGGCTTTCTCAAGAAACAAGAAAGGTCTCAAATACACAACCTAACCCTACACCTAAAGGAGCTGGAGAAAGAACAGCAAATAAAGCCTAAACCCAGCAGGAGAAGAGAAATAATAAAGATCAGAGCAGAAATCAATGAAATAGAAACCAAAAGAATGGTAGAACAGATCAACGAAACTAGGAGCTGGTTCTTTGAAAGAATTGACAAGATTGATAAACCCCTGGCCAGACTTATCAAAAAGAAAAGAGAAATGACCCAAATAAATAAAATCATGAATGAGAGGAGAGATCACAACCAACACCAACAAAATACAAACAATTGTAAGAGCATATTATGAGTAACTCTGTGCCAGCAAATTAGATAACCTGGAAGAAATGGATGCATTCCTAGAGATGTGTCAACTACCAAAACTGAACCAGGAAGAAATAGAAAACCTGAACAGACCTATAACCACTAAGGAAATTGAAGCATTCATCAAAAATCTCCGAACAAACAAAAGCCCAGGGCCAGATGGTTTCCCAGGGGAATTCTACCAAACATTTAAAGAAGAATTAATACCTATTCTTCTGAAACTGTTCCAAAAAATAGAAATGGAAGGAAAACTTCCAAACTCAATTTATGAGGCCACCATTACCTTGATCCTAAAACCAGACAAAGACCCCATCAAAAAGGAGAATTACAGACCAATATTCCTGATGAATATGGATACAAAAATTCTCACCAAAATACTAGCTAATATGATCCAACAGTACATAAAAAGGATTATTCACCAGAACCAAGCGGGATTTATCCCTGGGCTGCAAGGTTGGTTCAACATCTGCAAATCAATCAATGTGATACAATACATTAACAAAAGAAAGGACAAGAACCATATGATCCTCTCAATAGATGCAGAAAAAGCATTTGACAAAGTACAGCATCCTTTCTTGATCAAAACTCTTCAGAGTATAGGGATAGAGGGCACATACCTCAATATCATAAAAGCCATCTATGAGAAACCCACAGTGAATATCATTCTCAATGGGGAAAAACTGAGAGCTTTCCCCCTAAGGTCAGGAATGCGGCAGGGATGTCCACTATCACCATTGCTATTCAACATAGTATTAGAAGTCCTGGCCACAGCAATCAGACAACAAAAAGAAATCAAAGGCATCCGAATTGGCAAAGAAGAAGTCAAACTCTCACTCTTTGCAGATGAGATGATACTTTATGTGGAAAACCCAAAAGACTCCAGCCCAAAACTGCTAGAACTCATACAGGAATTCAGTCAAGTGGCAGGATATAAAATCATTGCACAGAAATCAGTGGCATTCCTATACACCAACAACAAGACAGAAGAAAGAGAAATTAAGGAGTCGATCCCATTTACAATGGCACCCAAAACCATAAGATACCTAGGAATAAATCTAACCAAAGAGGCAAAGGATCTGTACTCAGAAAACTATAAAATACTCATGAAAGAAATTGAGGAAGACACAAAGAAATGGAAAAACGTTCCATGCTCATGGATTGGAAGAACAAATATTGTGAAGATGTCAATGCTACCTAGAGCAATCTACACATTTAATGCAATCCCTATCAAAATACTACCCACTTTTTTCAAAGAAATGGAACAAATAATCCTAAAGTTTGTATGGAACCAGAAAAGACACCGAATAGCCAGAGGAATGTTGAAAAAGAAAAGCAAAGCTGGTGGCATCACAATTCTGGACTTCCAGCTCTATTACAAAGCTGTCATCATCAAGACAGTATGGTACTGGCACAAAAACAGACACACAGATCAATGGAACAGAATAGAGAGCCCAGAAATGGACCCTCAACTCTATGGTCAACTCATCTTTGACAAAGCAGGAAAGAATGTCCAATGGAAAAAAGACAGTCTCTTCAACAAATGGTGTTGGGAAAATTGGACAGCCACATGCAGAAGAATGAAACTGGACCATTTCCTTACACCACACACAAAACTAGACTCCAAATGTTTGGAAGACCTAAATGTGAGACAGGAGTCCATCAACATCCTAAAGGAGAACAAAGGCAGCAACCTCTTCGACCTCAGCCGCAGCAAATTCTTCCTAGAAACATCGCCTAAGGCAAAGGAAGCAAGGGCAAAAATGAACTATTGGGACTTCATCAAGATAAACAGCTTTTGCACAACCAAAGAAACAGTCAACAAAACCAAAAGACAAGCGACAGAATGGGAGAAGATATTTGCACATGACATATCAGATAAAGGGCTAGTACCCAAAATCTATAAAGAACTTATCAAACTCAATACCCAAAGAACAAAGAATCCAATCAAGAAATGGGCAGAAGACATGAACACACATTTTTCCAAAGAAGCCATCCAAATGGCCAACAGACCCATGAAAAAGTGCTCAACATTGCTGGGCATCAGGGAAATCCAAATCAAAACCTCAATGAGATACGACCTCACACCAGTCAGAATGGCTAAAATTAACTAGTCAGCAAATGACAGATGTTGGTGGGGATGCGAAGAAAGGGGAACCCTCTTACACTGTTGGTGGGAATGCAAGCTGGTGCAGCCACTCTGGAAAACAGTATGGAGGTTCCTCAAAAAGTTGAAAATAGAGCTACCCTATGACCCAGCAATTGTACTACCGGGTATTTACCCCAAAGATACAAATGTAGGGATCCAAAGGGGTACATGCACCCCAATGTTTATAGCAGCAATGTCCACAATAGCCAAACTATGGAAAGAGCCAAGATGTCCATCGACAGATGAATGGATAAAGAAGATGTAGTATATATATATATATATATATATATATATATATATATATATATACACAATGGAATATTATGCAGCCATCAAAAGGAATGAGATCTTGCCATTTGCAACGATGTGGCTGGAACTGGAGGGTATTATGCTGGGCAAAATAAGTCAATCAGAGAAAGACATGTATCATATGACCTCACTGATATGAGGAATTCTTAATCTCAGGAAACAAACTGAGGGTTGCTGGAGTGGTGGGGGGAGTGGGAGGGATGGGGTGGCTGGGTGTTAGACACTGGGGAGGGTATGTGTTATGGTGAGCACTGCGAATTGTGTAAGACTGTTGAATCACAGACCTGTACCTCTGAAAGAAATAATACATTATTTGTTAAAAAAAAAAAAAAGAAAAAGATAGCAGGAAAGGAAAAATGAAGGGGGGGAATTGAAGGGGGAGACAAACCATGAGAGACTATGGACTCTGAGAAACAAACTGAGGGTTCTGGGGTGGGGGTGGGGGAATGGGTTAGCCTGGTGATGGGTATTAAAGAGGACACGTATTGAATGGAGCACTGGGTGTTATATGCAAACAATGAATCCTGGAACACTACATCAAAAACTAATGATGTAATGTATGATGATTGACATAACATAATAAAAAAAACACAAGAGAAAAAATTAAAAAAAAAAAGAAGTTTCTGTACTCATGTACAAATAAAGTAAAATGCTTTTACTTTAATAAATTTCTTTTTGAAAATGATGGTCTCTGGGCACCTGGGTGGCTCAGTTGGTTAAGTGTCTGCCTTCACCTCAGGTCATGATCCCACGGTCCTGGGATTGAGTCCCGCATAGGGCTCCCTGCTCAGTGGGGAGTCTGCTTCTCCCTCTCCCTCTGTCCCTCCCCCCTGCTTGTGTGCTCTCTCTCTCTGTCTCTGTCTCTCTCAAATAAATAATTAAAATCTTAAAAAAAAAAGAAACTGATGGTCTGTCTTTTAGGAGTTCTTGGAGTCTTTGTGGAGGGTCTATTTTGATGATTTGGGTCATAATTTTTGGATAACAGTGTTACAGAGGATGCAAAACAAGGATTAGCATCCTTCTTTCTTGCTCCACTTTAGACCAGATCATTGTTACTTTGACCTCATTAGCAAAATAAGAGGCTATGCTTTCACAATTAAGACAAAATTCCACCTACTCACCAGAGTCTGATGTATGTGCCATAAAACAAAGGTCTTAATTATGCAGCAGAGTCAGGCACAATATGTTAATAAGGATGTCTTCAAATGGATATGTGAGTAGGCGTACACAATGTCCTGGCCCAACTCACGGAATGGGTTCTTATGACCTTGAATAAGGAGGACTTCAAGTGTTTAGCTTCCCTGGGATATTGAGATGAATCCTGAGAACCAGCATGTCAATGGCAATGTACATTGCAGCTCCAAGCAAGCATGTGGAGTTACTCATCTTACTATTCCCCAGCCCTGGCAAGGTGAGGAAGGGAGAGGGTGACATCACGTGCAGTAGATGAGAGCTATCGCATTTGCTGCTGTGATGGCTGGAGCCAGAGTAGCAATCTGGGAACATGAGACAACCTTGGGAATAGAGTTAATGCCCAGCTTGCCCATTAGAGGTACACTGCAGGCAAAAGACAGTCTTGACTGATATAGTTGGCCAAGTTGCTAACACAGCTTTAATGCCTTCAAACTTGCCTCATGCCTCTCCTTTGTGCTAAGCACTTTGCAGTGCTAGGTGCTTTACTAAACAGTATAGGGGAGGACAAGGAAAATGAGAGTGGGTGCAAAGCAGTCAGGTAGGTCAGAGTTCAATACCTGGATCGGTACTGTTTGTTGTGTGACTTGGATCAAGATTTTAAACTTACTGAGCCTCCATTTGTTCTTTTGTGAAATCTTCTAGGATTGTGAGAATTTAAAAAAAGGTAAAATATACACAATGCTTTGTATAGAGTAAATCCTCAGCAAAAACACTGTATTATTATAAGCATATTATTATACTATTAAATAGACTAGTCCTGTAGCCACAGTGGATGCTTTTGTTTTAGTCACTCTTAATCCTGGCATCTTTTTAGACTCAGCTAGATCCAGTCTGGTTGTGGAAGGTGATTAGATTTCAACAGAGCCCAGAAGTTTGGGTTAGGTCAAACATTAAAGCAAGTGGTTATTCAGGGCTTCTCTGCCATATCCTGGAATTTTATCTAAAACCAAGGATACAATAATTTGATCAGAGAATAAATGATTTAACTGCTGACCATTGTAACATAAGTAGAAATGCCATGAGTAGCTTCCCCCTTTTTTTTTTTTTTTAGATTTTATTTATTTATTTGACAGAGAGGGAGAGACAGCGAGAAAGGGAACACAAGCAGGGGGAAGGGGAGAGGGAGAAGCAGGCTTCCTGCGGAGCAAGGAGCCTAATTCGGGGCTTGATCCCAGGACCCTGGATCATTACCTGAGCTGAAGGCAGACACTTAACAAACGACTGAGCCACCCAGGCGCCACCATGAGTAGCTTCCAAAAAGAAATCTTTATTAGAAAGGAGGAATGCACCTTTGGTCTATTTTTCCTTTTTTGGTCTCTTTCCTCATTTTTTTTTTTTTTTTTTTTTTGCTAGCTGGAATGGAGGTGTGATGGATGGAGCTGTAGTAGTTATCCTGGAGCATGAGGTAATGTTGGGAACATAGTTAATGCACAGCAGAGCATAAAGATAGAAGGAGCTTAGGTTCCTGATATTATGGAGCAACACACCAACACTGAGCTTGGACTTCTTAAACCACTGTTATATTGAGTTTTCTTTATAGCCAAACTTAACCTTAACTGGTATACTGACCCTCTTGTTGCAGCAAGCAGCAAAAATGTTATTTTATATTGTGCTAGCAACCTTACTTTGGAACAAGATCACATAATATGCATATCTAACCTAACTTCAAGTATACATGCATGCAATAAATTAAAGAGGAAAACAAGCTGTAGACAATTTCACTCTCTGTACCACTTAATACACTTGTGTCCCAGAGTGACTGAGCCAAGGAAGTTCAATCTGCTGTTTTCTGTCTGTGTCAGCTTCTGTATGAGTGTCAGGTAGCATTGGGTGTAATCCCAGAGTTTAAAAATATCTACTATTTGTACATCACAGATTCTAAAGTTCAGTCAACATTTTTTCCTGGTGCTGAACCAAATAAAGAGCAACTAACAGCGATTTTAACCTCATATTACTCTCTCCTTATTTTCTGGCATTAGCACTTAACCCCTGCATAAAATGTGCCTCCACTGTGTTTGAAATCAGGATGGTGTCAGGAAGTCATAGATTCTGGCATCTGACAAATGGGCAGAGCTGAGCTGGATTGGGAAGACATGGGATTTTGAATCAAAACTCTGGGTCTGTCATGTTGAGGCCTGTAGCCAGGAGCCCAAGTATTGAAAGGAACGAACATTTTGGATGATCTATGTGTCAGGCACTCTACCAGGCACTTCACAGAGCACAACTTTTTAATCTTTGGAACGGTCCTCTGTGATTTTTGTTCAGGGACCTCTTGACTAAACTGGTATGGCATTTCCCAGAATTTCTTTTGCCAGTGTCCAGATTAGAGTTGGCCAAAAGGGAACTCTGTGAGAGATTCAGAGGGGTGAAATGAAGCCACCACTAGTACGCTTGGAAGGTTGTGGTGGTCAGATGCGGCAAGAAACAGATGCAGAGGTGGGGTCCAGTTTGTCTCTGCCTGTACTTTCCCCTCTCCCCTGATTCCAAGTTCAGCTCTTCCTTCTGACTCCCAACCCTGTTGACCAAAGCAACTCCAGGTTTACCCTCAGACTCTTGGCTACAAACTCATAAAGGCACTAGAAGATGAGCAGTAGCCTTCCATAGACTTCTACACCAGTCCTGACACTGGTCTGACTCCAGTTGCAGGATATGCTTGACTTCCAAATTTCCGTGAAAATTCTGACACATTCAGCTGTGTCAGTGCTCCAAGATTATTTTCAATCACTCCAAGAAGCCTGGTTGGTGATTTCCCCCTGATCTTTAACTCTGTTCTTTGGGCCCTTTCCTCCCCCTAGCAGTTCCATAAGTTGAAGTCCTCTAATAAATTCCATATTCCATAGCACTCAGAGTGGTGATGCTTTTCTCATTCTGTTCTTGTATTATATTTGATTGCTGTCAGGCATCATTCTTAGACCATATCAGCTCAATCCCCTCCAGAATCATTTGAACTGAAATGGATATTGATGTTAACCTCTTAATTTTTTATGCACATTCCTTATTAAAACATCCATGTAAAAGCTCAGTCAGCATTTTTTAAAATGAAATTGATGTCATCAGGGGACCTATTATGTTACTTTTATAAGGTTTCACATGAGAAATGTGTCATTATTTGTTGCCAGTTCAGACTTCATTTCCTTTGAAGCATTGCTACACTTCTTCCTTCTTGGGACATTCATTGGTTTCAGTTTTTGCCCTGGCTTCTGGGAGCCTCAGAGACATATGTGATGCCAATTACAGGAACTATCTTAGCTCCCAATGTATTTGGTTATTCCTCTCTTTCATGCATTTAATTAATTCTATTTTATTACTCTTGGAGTATACTTGCCCTTTATTTTAACTTGTGTCAAATAGGAAGTGGTGGAGACAGGGCAAGAGACTGTCAAGATCTATTTATTCAGTGCCTACCCAATGTCATCTGGCCTTGACACTCTCCATGTCATTCTACCTTATTTTTCCTTTCATTTCACATTCGAGGAAACTGAGATTCAGGTAGATTAGGGATACTACATGATTAATGACAAAACATGGGCCTGAGTGCAAATGCATTTGACTCATTCTGTCCACCTTGTGTCAGGCTGTCCATTGGCTAAGAGAGTCAGATATAAACACATGAGACACAAATAAGCATCTCTGTCCCTCTTCACCTGACTTGAGAATGAGACCTTGACATGGGCCCTTTCTTTGTCAAACTGAGAAGTTTCTGAGTATAAATGAAACATGAAGCAAACATGTCATGAAATGGAAGTTGGTGACTTGGTGTTGAAGGTAATAAAATTGAGGGTGTGGGGGCATCTGGGTGGCTCAGTTGGTCTGCCTTCAGCTCAGGTCATGATCCCAGGGTCCTGGGATTGAGTGAGGCCCTGGCGGGCTCCCTGCTCAGTGGGGAGTCTGCTTCTCCTTCTCCATCTGCCCCTCTCCCCCGTTCATGCTCTCTCTCTCTCTCTCTTTCTCTCAAATAAATAAATAAAATCTTTAAAAAAATATTTAAAATTGAGGGTAATGAAGCTGATGATGATGGCGGTGATGAGGATGATGTACCATTCTAGTGCAAAGGAAAATTGTGATTATTTTCAATCACTTTACTCCCTCATTATGTATGTTTTCAAGAGGTTCAGCATAGGGGTGCCTAGGTGGCTCAGTCAGTTAGGCATCTGCCTTCGGCTCAGGTCATGATCTTGGGGTCCTAGGATCAAGCCCCATATTGGGCTTCCTGTTCAGTGGGGAGCCTGCTTCTCCTTCTCCCTCTGCCCTTCCCCCACTGGTGCTCTCTGTCTCTCAAATATATAAATAAAAATCTTTTAAGAAAAAGAGGTGCCGCATAGGGTACTTACACCTTAATTCACAGGTTCTTTTCTGGATGGTATATATTCCTTGACTCCAAAAATCATATAAAATAGTTAAAACGATTAACCGAGTGCTCACTGTATATGTCAAGCACTGTTCAAGGCACTTCACATATGTTAACTCATTTCATATTTAAAATAAATATTTTCATTACCCCCATTTTACATATGTTAAAACCAAGGCACTGCCCTGCCTGAGATCACACAGCTATTTAGTGGGAGAGCCAGAATTCAAACCTAGGGAGTCTAGCCTCCAAGTCTGTGCTCCTAAGCATGATTTTGTGCCTCGTTCCCTCTCCAGTGACCTGGGAAAAGAGCATGCACTTTTAGTTAAACAGATTTGGATTCAAATCTGGATTCCATAACTTCCTAGCTGTGTGACCTTGAGCAAGTTATCTACTCTTTTTAAGTATCAGTTTCCCTGAGGTTCTCCTGAGTGCCAAGTGATAAGAGTCTTATGAATCAACCATTTACTTACTTGTTGAGCCCCTGTGAGCTTAGAACTCAGCTGGGTGCTATGAGCAGAAAAGTAAACCGCCATTCCAGAGTTTTGCTCATGGATACAAGCATAAACATGCTCAAAGTACTTGCGTAATTGGAATAGATTTTCCTGCAGCTGGTCCTCAGACATTCCAGCTTCCCATAAGAAGACAAGAAAGGCTATTATTGAAGAAACCCGTCACTTTTGCTCTTGACTTTCTCCTGGTAACTCAGTGCTCCCTTTCTTAGAGAATTTTCTTTATCATATACCTTCAGCAATGTTAGCTCCTTTGAAAATCTACCATCTATATTCACCCTTACAAATCACTAATGCATCCCAGGACCTTCAATGAGACCTGGACACTATGAATTTTCAGAAGCCTAGTGTCTGACTGATGTGTGGCAGGGCAAGAAGAATGTCATCCCACATCCCTACATTAATGCCATTGAGGAAGTAGCTTCCTGGCTGACAGTAGCATCCTACAAGTGTTAGTGTGGAAGACCAGTTCTTGGAAGATACAAGAGGCTGTGTGTTGGCTCTGGACAAGGGGAAGGCAGAAGTTCCAAGAGACAGTTTGTGGCTGTTCTTTTTTCCCCCTCTTCTTTGAGTTTGTTGGCAATAAGGCATATGACACAGATCGCCCAGCCTGATCACAGTCTCAGGTTGCTAGATAATCTCCAGCATTTATGAAGGCAACACCACATGTTCCATGAAGAGAAGCCACAGGACAAGGAGGACAATTATTTCTGGTGACTGACTTCTGCCCCAGTCTGTGTTGTCACCGAGGCTTTCCAGATCAAGGGAGGGCAAATGAAAGAGAAAGGCTTAAATGACTCTGCAATCTGACGCCCCTGGGTTCCTGCTCAGTTGTCTAGAACTGAGCGGCAGACAGGAGACCTGGTTGTTTCCAGGCTGAGCATCCTTCGGACAGGGCTTCAATCAAGGCCAGGGCCTTTTTTCATTAAACAAGGGATCAATTTTTTCCATAGTGTGCTTTCCAAACATCATGCTATGGAACACCAATCCCTACTGGGGTGGGGGCCGGCGGGGGGAGTTCTCAGAATGGAGTCCGAAAATTTAGGTAATCCTGCTCTAACTCTCCTCTTTCTCCCAGGGTTTCTTTTTGTTCACCCACCTAGACCCACCCCTGCAGTTTAGCATGAAAGGCGTGGTCTGGGTTGAAACGGCACTCCCATTGGATGCTTCTGGAGGGAAAAGGGTGGACCTGGCCACACCCCCAGAGGAGGGCACACTCAAGAGCTGGGACTGAGTGGCAGGTGGGAAAGCAAGTTCTGTTATCTGAATAGGGGGCTAGAATTTGGGGAGAAGCAGAGGAGAGAGTGCTGTTTAGCTGGTGTGTGTTGGAGGGGGAAGGGGGCAAAACCAGTGCTTTTTATACTTTGCAGTCACTCAACAAATGATTGTAGAATTGAGTGGAGCCCCTAAACTTTTCTCATTGGAATATAAGGGGGACTATGAAGGAGAAGAGACTTATTATGGCTTTTTAAAGTGACAGGGGTGGAGGCGGGGGGAGGTGCCTGGGTGGCGCAATCAGTTAAGCTTTCAACGCTTAGGCGGTGATCTCAGGGTGGTGAGATCGAGCCCTGCATCGGGCTCTGCGTGCCAGCACTGAGTCAGCTTAAGACTCCCTCTCCCTCACCCTCTGCCTCTCCCCACCTCCAAAATAAATAAATCTTTAAAGAAAAGTAAAGTGACAGAGGGGATGCTTTTTCTAGAATGACTCGAGTCCCTTGGACTCAAATCTGCCAATTAGAATTGTTCTCCATACTCTAGGAATTTGGAAACATGTAAACCCTTCTTATCTTGACATTTGGTTAAAGATTGCAAGCAGAAGGCTCTTCAGACATAAACACAGAGTGACAACAAAGACCTATTTAACATCCTGATTATATGATTTTCCTCATTTAATCTTCAAAACTGTACGTGTTGATCATTATTGTCACACCTTCTGAATGACAAAACTGAGTCCCAAGAGACTCTTTATAGCAGCAAGATGTATCTGAAAATGAGGTCTCCAGGTCTCCAAACTCAGATCCAGGCTTTAACTTAAAGCTTCAATTTCTGTAGAGCATAGTGAGCAATACTGAAATGGGAAAAATGAAGAATGAGCTTCATTACATCCTGAGGGCCAATAAACAGATCACAATTATTTGTTTAGGATTCTATAGAGTACATATCTTTCCCCATGGGGGAAGCACCCAGGGAAAACATTAGCCATAGTCTGTCCAGACTCCTAGGAGCCTAATATCTAGTTGGGAGGACAAAGTTTGGACACATGGCAAGATAACCATTGATTGAAGTTAGAGAGTGCTGTATGTCAAATCAGTGCAGAGGGGGATTGAAAAATGGGATGGCTTCCTGTAGGAGGCAAACCTTGATGTGAGCTGGGAAGGCAAGCAAGGGTTTAGTGTGAGAACATTGTTCCAGGGGATGATATCAATGCAGGAGTAAGGATGTGACTAATGACTAAAGGAGACAACCTAGTTAAGAACTGAAGTTTTAGGGATGCCTGGAGGCTCAGTATGTTAAGCCTCCATGCAGGATGTGGAGCCTGCTTAAGATTCTCTCTCTCCCTCTGACATTCCCTGCTCACTCACTTTCTCTAAACAAAACAAAACAAAACAAAACAAAACAAAACAAAACAAAACAAACTGAGGTTTTAATGAGGCTTTAAATGGAGATTGGGCCAGGTTATGGGTGGGCACTGAATGCTGAGGAAATTTAACTTTAATCCTGCACTACAAACACACTCATTTATACACCCTATCAGCAAAATATTTTGAGTTGTACTTAATGTGTGTATGTCTATGTAGGGGTCTCCCAAGATGGGCTGCTTTGGCATGAACATTATTTTGAGTTAAAAGCAATCAAAACCCAGCAGACTCAGGAAAAGCTCTTTACCTCCGCTTCAACTGGCTGCTTGTAGCCAGAAGAGTGCTATTAGCAGAGATTCTTCTTTCTTTACCCAAGAAACTTACCTGCATCATAAGGCAACCTTTGTTTTCCAAACATCTCCTCTCACCTTCCTGCTAATGGTCTTTGTCCCCTTTGTATCCTTGGACCCCCTAGCCCTCTCTTCAGCTCACATGAGCATCATGTTGCCTATCTTTGGAATTTCCCTATGTACACTATTACATTTTATTTTCTCCTGTTAATCTGTTTTGTTTCAGTTTGATTCTTAAGCCAGCTAGAAGGGCCTTGAAGAGCAGAGGAAATTCTCCCCCCAACATATATATATTTTATATATATATAATATATAAATATGTATATTTTTATATATACAGATATAAATATATACATTACTATTTTATTTATTTGAGGGGGGAGGGGCAGAGGGAGAAGCAGACTCCTTCCTGAGCAGGGAGCCTGACATGGGGCGTGATCCCAAGATCCTGAGATCATGACCTGCGCCAAAGTCAGATGCTTAACTGAGCCACCCAGGTGCCCCTATGTATTTATATATACCAATACTTCACATATGTTATGAAATGTACCCCAATACAGTAGTTAAAAGTAATGAATTAAGACAAAATAATTTTAAATGCCTTGACAATTGAGGTAGCCAAAATATACTTAAGCTGATACTCATTGTTATGAAAAAATTGATTCAAATCCGTATTCAAATAGTCTTCCATTTGGAATTTTTTTGTTTCTTTTTCTTTTATGGTTTTAATTTTATACTATTGGTTTGAAAGTTAAACATTCTATTTCTATTGTTTAGGGGTTTATTCTTAACATACTTTTTAAAAAGATTTTATTTATTTGAGAGAGAGAGCACAAGCAGGGGGAGCAGCAGGCAGAGGGAGAGGGAAAGGCAGGCTCCCCGCTGAGGAGAGAGCCCAATGCAGGGCTTGATCCCAGGATGTTGGGATCATGACCTGAGCCAAAGGCAGACGCTTAACCAACTAAGTCACCCAGGCACCCCTATTCCTAACATATTAAGACCAACTGCTAAGATGTCTGAAGCTGATGGTCATTGTTCTGGGGGAAAAAAGAAGGATAAAAAATTCTTGTTTTTTTCCCTTATTCCATCTCCAACCATACTGGGATAATCTGGAATTTGGGTTGAATATTCTTATAAATATAACTTATTTATTAATTAATCAACAGTAAACATTACATTCTCTAACTTTCCATTGACCATAGCTTTGTCCTGGACTAAATTCTCTCTTTCTTGGAGAAAGTCTCAGGAAAGTGGATTTGTGTGTGTGTGTGTGTGTGTGTGTGCGTGCACGCACGCACACATGTGTGCTATTCTCCCAGAGACCTATGTGCCTGAGAATATTGATATTTTGCCCTTACAATCAAATTGTGGTTTGCTGAATATGTTTTATTTCTAGGTTCTAAGTTTAAAGATGCTATTCCATCTTACTAGATTTTCAGGCAAGATTTCTTTGTGATACAAAACCTGTTCTCATATTTACTGAATTATTTTTGAAACAGTCTTAGAAAAATCAGTTGGTTATAATACATGTAACTGAGGAATGATACCAATAATAATATGTTTTGGCATCCTAAAACATCCTTTAGCAGCCAGAACATTTTTCACATTTTAATATTTTCCCCCTTTCTATTGTCTTAAAAATAAAGAAAATGACTTGAAATTATACTATCTGTGATGATATTATATTTCCGATCTATCTACAACTGAACAGATCTTTAAAATAAAACAATCATACATGGCTGTTAAGCACAGAGTGGCAATTCCTGAGATTTAATCTACACACCAATTTTTGCAATTATAATTAAATGCATCTGAAACAAAGTATCCAACTAAGTTATTTTGAAAAATGCACAATGATTTAAGTACCGTTTGTGTCATTTAGTTGCACAAATACCTGTTAGTCCAATTATACATCTGTGCATTTGCAAATTATTGTGAAATTGGTAAACTGATACAGCTTATGTTTTTGAAGGAATATTTTTCTTGATTTTGGGATATGGGAAAATAATGCAATTGTAAATGCCACATTCTTTATCTCTTTGTAATAAATAACATATTTGATCCTCAAATCCAAGAAATGATAGAATCATGCTTTATGTCATAATATCTCACCTCTGAAGAATCAGTTAAAATGGTTTTCTTTTGCTTTGTTTCCTGGATATTATATCCTATAATGCTTAGATGTCTCTAATTGTCCAGTGAGATTTATATTATTCACTACTCTTTGGTTGCATAGAGTATCATGAAGGCTATAACCATTTCTTATATAACTTTTAAAGTGTAACTGTTCACACACACACACACACACACACTCCCAGAGCTGATGCAATCATTTCATTTGTAAAAGTATCTTAAATTTCTTGATGGAAATATAGCTTTTAATAAAATAAGGCAGTTTCAATAAATTTGTGGGTGTTTTAGGACAGACTCTTAGAAACAGACCAAGAGAGAAGCATTCACATGTAAGTGATTTATTAAGGACGTGCTCCCCAGACACTGATGGGGGAATGGAGGAAGCAGGACAAGGAAGGTGGATGTAGATGAAACAGGTGTGTGATTTCAGGCAAATCTCCATCTGGTCCTGCAGGGGAGCTCTGGAAGGTAAATTACATTTCAGAATTTATCTCCACTGGAAGCAAAGGAGCTGTCATTGCTAAAACCTAACTCAGGGGTGTACAAACTCCCAGGTGCCTCCAACAACCTGTATAAGCAAAGCAGCTCTACTAGCCCAAGGGTAGTTACTGAAAGAGAAACACAGGGCAGCCTTTAGACGTAAAAGCACACCAAAGCAGGAGAGGGTCTCACAGAAATGGTCAAAATTGTGGTCCCAGTGCTCTGAGCAAAGAGTACTGAAGGTCTACTTTGCTATCCCTGAGGCCTGACTTCCATCCTCCTCTGCCTTTGGGCCTCTTTTTAGAGTGTACACCAAAGTTCTAATCCCTTCTGAATTTGGGACCTCAGTCTGGAGAAAGTCAGGATGTGGATCCTCTTCTGTGCTTCTAAAATGAAATTTTAATTTCTTGTTCACCCTCTCTCATGATAAAGTTGTGGCTCAAGGAAATCAGTATTTTTATTCCAAAGTCACAAATAAGAAAGACTCTGCACAAGCAGGTGAGTGATTCACTTCCACTGACAGAGCTAAACTAGAGGCAAGCACAATCTGATTCCCGTGCCACTGATCCTTGCACGAACTACAGCATTTTCTCTGGAACAAGCAATTGAATTCCGACCTCTCTGTTTCTGATGTAAATGCATTCTTCCATATGACATACATCATGGATTTAGTGAGTATTTTAAAATGCTCATTGGTAAATGGAAACTGCCAAGCTAAGCTACAAAGTTGTTCCTGAAAGTGGTAACTTTTCATGGTTCAAGGGTTCTTGCTAATTAAACCCTAAATTGGTGGCTCACTCTTAAATTAAAGGTCTCACGCTGGTAGCTACAGATGTGTTTAAACTATTTTGAATTAATTATCATATTTATAAATTGAGAGGACTCACATCCATTTTTGGATTTCTGACATCTTTGCAAAAATTAGACAAGCCAATAATTTTGTATCTACATTTTTCAGTGTCAACAGTTTGTTAGAGCTAAGCATGGGCTGTATCCTTTGGCTGTGCTCTTGAATTTGCCAGTCTACACATTGCTCATTTCTTTTAGCTGCCTGGTCCCCATAGCCACCTACGCTTGCTACTCTAGCAAGGTTTAAGCTTATGAGAGGAGAGATGAGTAATTTTGAGGGTCTTGCACTTTGGTTTCCGCTGTTAGGAACTTACAATGGTAAATAACTTAATGAAGTAAACAGAGATTGGAGAAAGCTTTGTTGTCAATTCTTGGAAATTTTCCTAATTCTCTATCATTCAAGGATTAGGTCCTTTATGAATGGCTTTGTCTACTAGATATGTTTTTTCTGCCCCTCCTCGGGCTACATATTTCTTAAGCATTTGATTGCTAACTAACATCCTCTATAGGAGATGGAAGGGACCATACAAGAAGCATAAAAATCATTTTGTGTGGAAGCAAATCTGAAACTGACCAGTTAAATTAAAACTTCACCTTGTCTGTAACATTACTTTTTCCCTGCTACTCCTCCATTCCTTAATACACATGACGAGTTTCGCTCTGTGTATTAACTATTTTTTTGTTGCATTTTAAAATTTTTTTATTTTTTTAAATTTTATTTTATTATGTTATGTTAGTCACCATACAATACATCATTAGTTTTTGATGTAGTGATCCACGATTCATTGTTTTCGTATAACACCCAGTCTCCATGCAGTACGTGCCCTCATTAATAGCCATCACCGGGCTCACCCATCCCCCCATGCCCCTCCCCTCTAAAACCCTCAGTTTGTTTCTGAGTCCATAGTCTCTCATTGTTCATCTCTCTCTCCGATTACCCCCCCCTTCATTTTTCCCTTCCTTCTCCTAATGTCCTCCATGCTATTCCTTATGTTCCACAAATAACTGAAAGCACATGATAATTGACTTTCTCTGCTTGACTTATTTCACTTAACATAATCTCCTCCAGTCCCATCCATGTTGTTGTAAAAGTTGGGTATTCATCCTTTCTGATGACTGAGTAATATTCCATTGTATATATGGACCACATCTTCTTTATCCATTCATCTGTTGAAGGGCATCTCGGCTCTTTCCACAGTTTGGCTATTGCGGACATTGCTGCTATGAACATTAGGGTGCATATGGCCCTTCTTTTCACTACATCTGTGTCTTTGGGGTAAATACCCAGTAGTGCAATTGCTGGGTCATAGGGTAGCTCTATTTTTAATTTTCTGAGGCACCTCCACACTGTTTTCCAAAGTGGTTGTATCAACTTGCTTTCCCACCAACAGTGTAAGAGGGTTCCCCTTTCTCCACAACCTCCAACATTTGTTGTTTCTTGCCTTGTCAGTTTTTTGCCATTCTAACTGGTATAAGGTAGTATCTCAGTGTGGTTTTGATTTGAATGTGTATTAACTATTTTATGAATGAATTTTATTAACTATTTTATGAGCACACACATCAGATTTTTGCATGCTCTTTGCTCAATGTGGGTAAGGTTCTTATATTTTCTCTGTGATGCAGTGAGGAAAAACAGGGATTTAATATCTTAGAGATCTGCTGCTTTGCCTTTAAATCTGTGATCATCACTTTGCCATTAAATTTCCTAAAGTTTCAGTGTCTTAGCTGATCAAATGAGTAGGGTGGGAAGTTGGACAAGATAGTTAAGTCCTCCTAGATTTTAAAAACCACGTGCTTGCCCCAATCTTCCACGGTTACTTGAAAGCTTATCACTCAGGCTATGCAATTTCCCTGTATCTTGATGGTGAGATACCCAGATTGCAGGCAGCCACCCCCTGGAGGAGACACTGTCTCAGATAGCTTGTGGCAGCTTGGGCAGTAACTTAGAGGCTGGGAGAAGAAGGGCTAGGAATTCTCTTCTGTGATTGTACCATTTTGAGGCACCTTCTTGTGGTGTAGTTCTTCAACCAAGATTCCACTCTGTTGAGGTGTTATCACATGGAGATTGATTAAAATGCAACTTCATATGCATCGTACCCTAAAATATCCACTTTATCCCAAAATATCCAGTACAGGCCTGGCTGCTGGATATTTTGCTGGAAGACATCAATATCTCTGCCAAGCCAAAGTCAGTTCATCACTCTTGCCCAACCAGAGTATAAGTGCAAATGAGAAAAGAGTAACTCCATGGAAAAATAATAAATCTGAAAGTTATTTCATTTAAAAAGATGGAAAATGAAATCAATTTGGTGTTGCTTTAATTTTTGATGATTTACAGTGGTAGTTCTAATGCCCAGCAGGTACCATTTGACATTTTCATCTCCAGTGCTGTGAAGAGATTAGCACTTACTGGTATTGATTTAAACGAGGATTTATACCGGGGCTGTCATTTTTATAGAAAGCACAATCAAAGAGATTAGAAAGAAATTGCCAAGCGGCCTGAGTCTAATCAATTGTAGAATGCTTTCATTGGGAATTTGCAATTTTACCAAGCAGAAAGTTAACACGCAGGAGAAGCAATAGGAAACAAAATCAGGACTTAAGAAATGTGGCCAGGCCAAAACCAAACCACATCATACAATAAGACGCAGGCTCTAGTTCAGCATCACTCTGCTAATTTTCCATGGAGTTGGAGAAAAATCTGTGAAAGACAGCATTTTAAAGCCTACTGAAGTAGAGCAGATGCCTGCTGAAGGACTGAAGGAGATTTTTATGATGGATTTCAAGACAGAATATTTAAAAAGCTGCATTTGGGGAGAATTTCTCAGAGCTGAAGTCAAGATGAATCAACAAGGGGACATGACTTTTCTTTGGTTTTGAGTGAGAAGCAGGAGCTAGATTAGGATTGGCTGGAGGTCAGGAAGTCTGGCGCCAGGGAACTCAACTTGAAGTTCACTACTGAAACTGCGCTCAAAGCCCAGGAAAGGCAAAGAGAAAATTAATGTGGGGGAAGCATTTATCACTAACTTCTGAATCAGAGCTCATCTGGCAATTGGCAGTGTGACATGTGAACACTGAGACAAAAGTCTCAAAAGGGGTATCAATGGAGACTCTTGACATTCCAACAAAATGATGCCCAAACAATGTCAAGCAATCTACTTTACTTGAAAAATTACCCAGAAAGGAGATTCTATTTACTACTGAACTAAATTAATCACAAATTAAACACATACTTGATGGCAGTGATTGTACAAAGGGCTCAAGGTAAAAACATTATGGGAGGGTGGACATGGGATGAAGCACTTGATGGTGGATAATTACAAGACAGAATGACAAAATATGATCATAGTTTTATGGCCTACGGGGATAGATGATTCAGAAGAGGAGGTAGTTAAGTCTTTCAGGGAGGGGAGATGAAGGGGGATCAAGGATAGCTTCTAAGAGGAGCTCATAAAGCAGAGTTTTGAAGAATAATTGGAAAGACAAGGGAGAGAAGAGCATTCCAGGTAGAGGGAACAGCAGGTGCAGAGGCATGGGATCATGACACAGTGATTGGGAGAGGGGTCCAGAGTTTGACTTTATTCCCTGGGCAGTGAGGAAAACTTTGGTTTTTGGAGTGGGTATATGTGGTAATTGCATGGGCCAGCTGAGGAGAGTGACCTGATCAGAACTGTGTTTTAGAAGGGGGACCTGTTGCCTTCCTAGACTATACTACCTTGATCCATGCAGTGGTCTTCTATGGGGTTCTTCTGTCCCCCTCTTGCCTTCAGAGTGTGATCCTCTAGAAATGTCATCTCTCTGCTCAAACTTGTCAGTTGTTCCTCATGGTACTCAAGCCTGTGACGGTCACTCAAACCGCAACTCCTAGCACTCAACAAAGATGCTCTGCTTCCTTTCTGACCCTTAAACACCTTGGTCTTGGAGCCTTTGCACATATCATTTTCTCTTCCTGGAATGCTTTTCTCCAGGAAATCACCATGCTCACTCCCTCAGTTGACCTAGCTACTCAGAAGTCACCTCTTCAGAGAGGTCTTTTCCAGCCATTCTGCATGCTCAATATGATTTTGAGTGAATGGATGGATGGATAGATGGATGAATGGATGGGTAAACAGAGGGGGCAAAAATGGAGGTAAAGTGTCCCTTAAGCAGTTTGGAAGAGATAACACAGCATGTGGGAATGAAGTCATAATGGGTGGTGCTTGGTGCTTATGTGAATATGGAGGAAATGGTCATGGGGAGACTGGGGCATTAGAAGGGGTGGAGGATCCCTCCCAGGTTCTGGACTGGATGAGTGGTTTGATACTGGAGGAAAGACACATATTTGGAGGGAAGAGGGATGGTCAGAGAATAAATAAAAGAGTATTACCTTATAGTTACAAGGTACATATTATATGACAGGCACTGTGCAATTACATGTATTATCTCACTTAATTCTCTATGGCAGATAGACACACTAGTCATCAGCATTTTCAGGCTCAGAGAGATTAAGCAACTTAACCAAGATCACACAGCTGGTAAAACACAGAGAGCCCAGACTTAAATGTAGGTCTGTTTGATGCATTTCAAATAAATTAAAATTACTGTGGCTACTGCCAGTAGTTTTAATTGTGCGAATCAACTGCCACAATCTAAATGAAAGTTTAAAAGACGCATACATTGGATATAGCTGAGTATTCTGATAACACTACAAATAGACTGCTCCTGTTACTGTCTTGAAACTTTTAGGGAGAAGAGGTTCATTTATTGTTTTACTTGAATCCTTTATGCTATAGACTTAACTCATTCTGCATTGTGTGAAACCCACAGAACTATGACTATGAACTCCTCCACACAGTGCTAGCCAGGCTGCTGCCTAAGTGAAGTGACCTAGGTATTGTGGAACAATGGGAACTTGCCAGAATGTGAATGTCTGCCCTGAAGTCGTGTGATATGGCAGCTCAGAAATCCTTGCGACACATGTTCTAAAACTGTCATTCACTCTACGCAACGCTCCTTAGTGAAGCAAAGGTAAGTGGAATATTTTCCAAGAGAAAGGGGAAATGAATAAAAGAATGAGGGCCCTGCCAACCTTGGAAAAAAGGCTCAACTCCTTTAGAGAAGATGTGGTGAAAATCTCTCTTAAGGATGCAGAGACCAGGGCAAATCATTAACACATGACAAGTTTGGGTGGCTGGACACAGGTGGGGAAACAGAAAGAATAGGAAGCCATTTTCATAAATATTTTATTCACTGCCAAAACTCTGACCTTTTCTCCAAGCTACACACTACATACTTTATAAACATATAAATGGGCAGTCATTTCCTATGAAATCACCTATCAAATCAAGGGGTAGTTGAAAATATTGCTTAGAATTTTTTTTTCATGTAGGCAAAGAACATCAATCTTGCCTGGTGGGCTAAAAGTTTGTAGCTTCGTTTCTCCCTCCCTTACTCCTGTTCCTCTCTTTATTTTTAATTTGCATAAAACTCATCTTTTAAATATCTTTTATTAAAAAAATAAATAAATCTCTTATTATGAAATAGAATACATATGCAGAAAAAATGCATAAAACATAAACCCACCTTTTAACATATTATTGTAAACACTCAACTGCCACACAAAGAAATAGAATGCAACCACTCCTTCTGCCCCTCCCAGCAGCATCCCCAACCTGCCCCTCCCAGCAGCATCCCCATCTCTCCCACCTAGACATAGCCATTCTCTGGACATATATGGTCATCAATTCCTTGCTTTCCTTTATAGTATGACCACCTAAGAATACATCCTACAACTATAGTTTTGTTGGCTTTTTAAATTTTAGGTCAATGGACTTATATTGGACTTTTGTCTTTTGGCCTTGCCTTTTTTTTTCCTGAATGATATATGTTGAAGATCCAACCATGTTGTGTGTAACTTTAGTTCATTCATTCCTTTTCTTTCTCTCTTTCTTTTTTTTTTTTCATCAAGAGTCAGCAAACTTTCTCTGTAAAGGGCTAGAAAGTAAATAATTTAGTCTTTGTGGGCCACATCAGGCTATCATGTATTTGCTATGGAAAAAGCAGGCCACCAGCTGGATTTGACTCATGGGTCATAGTTTGCTGATCCCTTGCTCTATAGTATTCCACCATTTGATTAAACACTCAATTCTAACAACAAAGACTATTTTAATTGTTCTCATTTTTTTGTACATTACAAATAATATTATCTTCATTATTACTGTCTTACACAATCGTCACTTAAATTTACCTACCCACAAATATATCTCTTTGATTTTCATATTTTGCCACTTATTCCTGTTTATTGTTTCTGCTGACTCACATTTATAGTGTCTTGTCTTTCTGTGTGCCTGCTTATCTTTGACTATATGCTGAATATTGTGTTTGAAAAATTATTTGTAGAAATCATTTGCAGTATAGGATGACATATTTTTCCTCCAATGAAGATTTTTCCATAAACTTTTTCAGGTACCTGGGGGCACTAGCAATCTGGGATGATCTTAATCCAGTTTTAGGATTTAGAATTTTCTGGACTATGCAGAAGAGTTGAAGTGAGGTTGTGATCTGTGTTAAGACTGGTTGAATTTCATTTTACCCTTGCTCTTAGAATCTTAGACCATAATAGGAGGTTGTTTACTGGCAGGCTCCAAACTCTCACTTGTGTGTCCTGATGACATTTTCAAAAGTATAATTCAGATCGTCAGCCCTGTTTTTAGGATTAACAATTGTCCTTAAGACAAAAGTGGTCTGGCCTGCCGGTCTTACCTTTCTTTCTTTCTTTTTTATTATGTTATGTTAGTCACCAGACAGTACATCATTAGTTTTTGTTGTAGTGTTCCATGATTCATTGTTTGTGTATAACACCCAGTGCTCCATGCAGAACATGCCCTCTTTAATACCCATCACCAGGCTAACCCATCCCCCCACCCCCTCCCCTCTAAAGCCCTCAGTTTGTTTCCCGGAGTCCATAGTCTCTCATGGTTCATCTCCCACTCTGATCCCTCCCCCCTTCATTTTTCCCTTCCTTCTCCTAATGTCCTCCATGCTATTCCTTATGTTCCACAAATAAGTGAAACCATAGGATAATTGACTTTCTCTGCTTGACTTATTTCACTTAGCATAATCTCCTCCAGTCCCATCCATGTTGTTGTAAAAGTTGGGTATTCATCCTTTCTGATGTCTGAGTAATATTCCATTGTATATATGGACCACGTCTTCTTTATCCATTCATCTGTTGAAGGGCATCTTTGCTCTTTCTACAGTTTGGCTATTGCGGACATTGCTGCTATGAACATTGGGGTGCATGTGGTCCTTCTTTTCACTACATCTGTATCTTTGTGGTAAATGCCCAGTAGTGCAATTGCTGGGTCATAGGGTAGCTCTATTTTTAACTTTTTGAGGAACCTCCACACTTTACCAAAGTGGTTGTATCAACTTGCTTTCCCACCAACAGTGTAAGAGGGTTCCCCTTTCTCTACAACCTCTCCAACATTTGTTGTTTCTTGCCTTGTCAATTTTTGCCATTCTAACTGGTGTAAGGTGGTATCTCAATATGGTTTTGATTTGAATTTCCCTGATGGCTAATGATGATGAATATTTTTTCATGTGTCTGTTAACCATTTGTATGTCTTCTTTGGAGAAGTGTCTGTTCATAGGCAGTAATCTCTTCGACATCGGCCATAGCAACTTCTTTCAAGACATGTCTCCAAAGGCAAGGGAAACAAAAGCGAAAATGAACTTTTGGGACTTCATCAAGATAAAAAGCTTCTTCACAGCAAAGGAAACAGTCAACAAAACAAAGAGGCAACCCACAGGATGGGAGAAGATATTTGCAAATGACACTACAGATAAAGGACTGATATCCAAGATCCATTAAGAACTTCTCAAACTCAACACCCAAAAAACAAATAAGTCAAAAAATGGGCAGAAGACATGGCCTTACCTTTCAACCTTCTTTTACTCAGTATCAGCCTAGTAATTCCTTACTTTTAGTAGCTTAGATGTTTTATGTATTTTTTTTTCTGCTTTTCTAGTTTAGGTAACATATTACCTGGTCATTCATGACTAGAAGCAGAAATCCTCCTAACTTACATTTTTAATTTTAAAAAAGGACACATTTTAAATGAGTTTCCACAAGGGAAAAGAATATTATAAGAAAATCAGAAAGTCATTCTGATAGAATGAAGCCCACAAAACCAAAATATAGTATTCTGAAACTTTTAACCATTTTCTATTCCCCTGTCTGTTCATAGGAAATTTCCAACCTATGAATTGTTGTGTTATTAATTTTTTCTATCAAATCCAAGTCAATTCTGTTAAAACCTTTTAAATTTATTTTTTTAGCATAAATACAAAAGAGATTATCGCTAAATCCCCATATGCTGATTATTCTATTTGTGGATTTTTTCCCCCTTGCACTGCTTATGAATTCAAAGAAAGAATCTGGTCCAATAAATGATTCATCTCACACTAATGAATATAAACATCACTGCATCTTGTTCTGATTTATTTCCCAACAGAATTAAACTACAAAGTGAACTTGAGATGCAGGTGAAAACAACACTGAGAGAAGCCTCAGAATGGATTGTCACCACTTGTAACAGCTTCAAGGTGCTTGATGAAAAGCTCAAAAGACCCCTCCAGATTTGAAAAGGAAACTGGTATGACAAATCAGTGAAAACCTGATTTCCAAAGGAACTGTCAAACTAAATATGGATTATAGATTTCCTTGGCACTTGTCCTAGATGTGGCAGAGGAAAAGCACAGGGCATGGCAGATCATTAGCGTTGAATATTATGTTTAGATACACATGGCGACAAACATAGTCATATTAATTTGTATCAAGTAAAAAAATACAAACAAAATAATAAAACCACATTACTGAGAGCTATAAAAATTTCATGGAGACTGGGGTGAAAAGGACACAACAAGCATGAGTTTTGTTCTCTTTCCTCGTCGTGTGCTCTAAATTCATCTTTCCCTCTATTTTACCCAAGGGATCAATGATCTTTGGTATATAATGGAAAAAGCTAGAGAACGAAGGTTTCCACCCCGCATTGGGCCTTTAATACACCTAGACTGAACCAATGTTGTGGCTTAAAGTGCCAATTTGCTGGTAATAGAGTCCTTATGGTTTTGCTGTGTGTGTTATGCAGCCAAATCAAGGACTGAGTGAGTGTGGGAGCTTTAAGACTGCAATCGTTAAACAGAAATAAAAAATATGCAGTATCTTTCTTGGCCAGCCAACTAAGTAGCAACTGTGGCTAATAGAAAGAGATTAGATTGCAAGTCAGAAAATGCCCCCATTTTGGGAGGCTTCTCAGTATGATTTTGGACAACTCATCTCCCTGTTCAGCATCCTCCACAAATGCTTAGCGAGAGCTTATTAATATTCTGTACCCAGGACTGTACCGGATGCTAAAGACCATGGCCCTGGGGCCTGACATTTAAAAGTTTACCCATTAGCTGTGGAGGGTGATGTCGACTTTGCAGCCTGATGTCCTGCATTCAATTCTGTGTTCTGCCACTTCCTAGCCAGGGAGTCTGAGATAAGTTAATCCTGCCCAGGTCTCCATTTCCCCATCTATAAAGTAGGGACAATGAGGGTACCTTATAAGACTGCTTTCAGAGTTACAGACCCACATAAGCATGGCATAAGTACAGCTGTTGCTTCTGCTCTAATAACCGTAGTTGCTATTGTTATTATTAGTAGTAGTATTGAGACATTTGCACCAGAAATATAGTTATCAAGATAGGTAATAAATAATAAATGCCCAGGGACAAGTACAAAAGAGAGATGCTACTTGAGAACCAAGCCATCCACATCCACACAACTTAAAGCCTACATTAATATGACCTTGCTTTTCCACTATATTCATCAACATGCATCACTATCTCAGGAAACTCTTGCCCAAGAAATTGTAAATAACTTGATTAATCACTCCAGAAACTTTCTGAAAGACCCATCAACACTTCAAAAAAAGCACCGATGTCTTATACCTTGCATCTTTGAACTTCATAAATTTGAACCCTCATTACAAATTCCTTACCCCGCTGTATCCACCAATCCTATACTATGTCCTGATCCTTAGCCATTCCTAAGCCCATGACCTACCTCACTGAAAGATTCACTTTAAACTAGACTTCAAAATCTCACCTGAACCTTTACTTTGCCTGCCCCCTCTGAAACGCTACTTAGATTCACTACAGAAGAGTAAACTCAGCTTTGTCTTATCCATAGGTTGTTTTGGAGATATTTTCAGGAACCAGCATTTCACACAGTAGAAGGAAAAATGGGAAAGAGGAATTTATTTTCTTATACTAACAGTGAACACTGTGCCTTATTCCCAGGAATTGCTCAACAGTGACCAGATGAACATCTGAAATGACTGAACACATGAATGCACCAGCCCCTGGTGAATTTAAAGTGTGACTCAAGTCATTTTTTAAAAATATTTACTTATTTATTTGAGAGAGTGAGTATGAGGGGAGAGAGGGGCAGAGGGAGAGGGAGACAATCACAAGCCAACTCCCCGCTGAGTGCAGAGCCTGACAGGGAGCTCGATCTCACCACCCATGAGATCATGTCCTAAGCCAAAATCACAAGTCAGACGCTTAACCAACTGAGCCACCCAGGCGCCCCTGTGACTCAAAATGACTCAAGTCATTTTAAATATTAATGAAATTAATGTTAGAAAAGCTAATATTTATTGAGTATTTATTATGAGCTAAGCATCACTCAAAGTTCCTGTTAAAGGGTAATTTTTTAACAGGCAAAATCATGACCATTATACAATTAAAAATGAGCATCTGTCAAAGATTTATTTAACTGACAGCTCATCCATCTGGCTTATCTCCACCTTCCATTTTCTGTGAGCTATTTCACAACTCTGTAAGTTGTAGAAAACTGATAGTAATACAGATGATTCTTGTTGATGATATGCAAATTGGGGCCAGGGGAATGCAGTTGATTAATGCCCTGATCAGTTTTGCATCTAGTCATAAATTTATCTCATTTCTTATCTGTACTTATACATGTGTGGTGCTTTGGATTCTCCATTGAACTGTCTGTAACACCTTGTCAAACTGTTTTCCAAAGTGATTAGACCGTTTTACATTCCCACCATCAGTGTATGAGAGTTCCAGTTTCTCCACATCTTTGCCAACACTTGGAATGGTCAGTCTTTTTGGTTTTCATAATTTTAATAGGTGTGTAGCAGCATCTCGTTGTGGTATTAATCTGTATCTTCATAATAATGAATGATGTTGAGCATCTTTTCATGTATTTATATGCCATCTATATATCTTCTTTGCTAAAGTGTCTATTCAAATCTTTTGCCCACTTTTATTTGGTTGTTTATTTTCAGATTATTGAGTTTTTAAAGTTCTTTGTGTGGTTTAGATACAAGTCCTTCATCAGTTATATTCTTTGCAAATGTTTTCTTCCACTTTGTAGTCTCTCTTTTTATTCTCTGATTAGTGTCTTTCAAAGAATAGACATGTTTAATTTTGATTAAGTTCAATTTACTAATTTGTTCTTTCATGAATGATGTTTTTGTTGTTATATATATAAGAAATCTTTGCCTAAACCAAGCTGCAAATATTTTCTCCTATGTTTTCTTTTTTGTACCTTTGGGTTGCTCATAGAAGTCTATGGTACATTTTGAGTTAATTTTTCTATATTGTGCCAGGTATGAATCACAGATATGGATATCCAATTATTGCAGCCCCATTTAATGAAAAGACTATCCTTTCTTCACTGAGGTTCAGTTTTACAAGATGAAGAGTTCTGGAAGTAGATGGTGGTAATTGTTACACAATGTTATGAATGTATTTAATACCACTGAATTGTACATTTAAAATTGTTAAGATGGTAAGAACTCAAATACATGGAGGCTAAAGAGCATCCTACTGAAGAATGAATGGGTCAACCAGGAAATTAAAGAAGAATTAAAAAAATTCATGGAAACCAATGAAAATGAAAACACAACTATTCAAAATCTTTGGGATACAGCAAAGGCAGTCCTAAGAGGAAAGTATATAGCAATACAAGGCTTTCTCAAGAAACAAGAAAGGTCTCAAGTACACAACCTAACCCTACACCTAAAGGAGCTGGAGAAAGAACAGCAAATAAAGCCTAAACCCAGCAGGAGAAGAGAAATAATAAAGATCAGAGCAGAAATCAATGAAATAGAAACCAAAAGAACAGTAGAACAGATCAACGAAACTAGGAGCTGGTTCTTTGAAAGAATTAACAAGATTGATAAACCCCTGGCCAGACTTATCAAAAAGAAAAGAGAAATGACCCAAATCAACAAAATCATGAATGAAAGAGGAGAAATCACAACCAACACCAAAGAAATACAAACAATTATAAGAACATATTATGAGCAACTCTATGCCAGCAAATTAGATAACCTGGAAGAAATGGATGCATTCCTAGAGATGTATCAACTACCAAAACTGAACCAGGAAGAAATAGAAAACCTGAACAGACCTATAACCACTAAGGAAATAGAAGCAGTCATCAAAAATCTCCAAAAACACAAAAGCCCAGGGCCAGATGGCTTCCCAGGGGAATTCTACCAAACATTTCAAGAAGAATTAATACCTATCCTTCTGAAACTGTTCCAAAAAATAGAAATGGAAGGAAAACTTCCAAACTCATTTTATGAGGCCAGCATTACCTTGATCCCCAAACCAGACAAAGACCCCATCAAAAAGGAGAATTACAGACCAATATCCCTGATGAACATGGATGCAAAAATTCTCACCAAAATACTGGCCAATAGGATCCAACAGTACATTAAAAGGATTATTCACCACGACCAAGTGGGATTTATCCCTGGGCTGCAAGGTTGGTTCAACATCCGCAAATCAATCAACGTGATACAATACATTAACAAAAGAAAGAACAAGAATCATATGATCCTCTCAATAGATGCAGAAAAAGCATTTGACAAAGTACAGCATCCTTTCTTGATCAAAACTCTTCAGAGTATAGGGATAGAGGGTACATACCTCAATATCATAAAAGCCATCTATGAAAAACCTATAGCAACTATCATTCTCAATGGGGAAAAACTGAGAGCTTTCCCCCTAAGGTCAGGAACGCAGCAGGGATGTCCACTATCACCACTGCTATTCAACATAGTATTGGAAGTCCTAGCCACAGCAATCAGACAACAAAAAGAAATCAAAGGCATCCAAATTGGCAAAGAAGAAGTCAAACTCTCACTCTTTGCAGATGATATGATACTTTATGTGGAAAATCCCAAAGACTCCACCCCAAAACTGCTAGAACTCATACAGGAATTCAGTCAAGTGGCAGGATATAAAATCAATGCACAGAAGTCAGTGGCATTCCTATACACCAACAACAAGTCAGAAGAAAGAGAAATTAAGGAGTCGATCCCATTTACAATTGCACCCAAAACCATAAGATACCTAGGAATAAATCTAACCAAAGAGGCAAAGGATCTGTACTCAGAAAACTATAAAATACTCATGAAAGAAATTGAGGAAGACACAAAGAAATGGAAAAACGTTCCATGTTCATGGATTGGAAGAACAAATATTGTGAAGATGTCAATGCTCCCTAGAGCAATCTACACATTCAATGCAATCCCCATCAAAATACCATCCACTTTCTTCAAAGAAATGGAACAAATAATCCTAAAATTTGTATGGAACCAGAAAAGACCCCGCATAGCCAGAGGAATGTTGAAAAAGAAAAGCAAAGCTGGCGGCATCACAATTCCAGACTTCCAGCTCTACTACAAAGCTGTCATCATCAAGACAGTATGGTACTGGCACAAAAACAGACACATAGATCAATGGAACAGAATAGAGAGCCCAGAAATGGACCCTCAACTCTATGGTCAACTCATCTTTGACAAAGCAGGAAAGAATGTCCAATGGAAAAAAGACAGTCTCTTCAACAAATGGTGTTGGGAAAATTGGACAGCCACATGCAGAAGAATGAAATTGGACCATTTCCTTACACCACACACAAAAATAGACTCCAAATGGTTGAAAGACCTCAATGTGAGACAGGAGTCCATCAAAATCCTAAAGGAGAACACAGGCAGCAACCTCTTCGACCTCAGCTGCAGCAACTTCTTCCTAGAAACATCGCCAAAGGCAAGGGAAGCAAGGGCAAAAATGAACTATTGGGACTTCATCAAGATAAAAAGCTTTTGCAAAACAAAGGAAACAGTCAACAAAACCAAAAGACAACTGACAGAATGGGAGAAGATATTTGCAAATGACATATCAGATAAAGGGCTAGTATCCAAAATCTATAAAGAACTCATCAAAGTCAACACCAAAAGAACAAAGAATCCAATCAAGAAATGGGCAGAAGACATGAACAGACATTTTTCCAAAGAAGACATCCAAATGGCCAACAGACACATGAAAAAGTGTTCAATATCACTCGGCATCAGGGAAATCCAAATCAAAACCTCAATGAGATACCACCTCACACCAGTCAGAATGGCTAAAATTAACAAGTCAGGAAATGACAGATGTTGGCGGGGATGCGGAGAAAGGGGAACCCTCCTACACTGTTGGTGGGAATGCAAGCTGGTGCAACCACTCTGGAAAACAGTATGGAGGTTCCTCAAAAAGTTGAAAATAGAGCTACCATATGATCCAGCAATTGCACTACTGGGTATTTACCCCAAAGATACAAAAGTAGGGACCCGAAAGGCTACATGCACCCCGATGTTTATAGCAGCAATGTCCACAATAGCCAAACTGTGGAAAGAGCCAAGATGTCCATCAACAGATGAATGGATAAAGAAGATGTGGTATATATATACAATGGAATATTATGCAGCCATCAAAAGGAATAAGATCTTGCCATTTGCAACGACGTGGATGGAACTGGAGGGTATTATGCTGAGCGAAATAAGTCAAACAGAGAAAGACATGTATCATATGACCTCACTGATATGAGGAATTCTTAATCTCAGGAAACAAACTGAGGGTTGCTGGAGTGGGGGGTGGGGTGGGAGGGATGGGGTGACTGGGTGATGGACACTGGGGAGGGTATGTGTTCTGGTAAGCGCTGTGAATTGTGCAAGACTGTTGAATCTCAGATCTGTACCTCTGAAACAAATAATGCAATATATGTTAAGAAAGAAAAAAAGAAGAAGAAGAATGTAGCAGGAGGGGAAGAATGAAGGGGGGGAAATCAGAGGGGGAGAAGAACCATGAGAGACAATGGACTCTGAAAAACAAACTGAGGGTTCTAGAGGGGAGGGGGTTGGGAGGATGGGTTAGCCTGGTGATGGGTATTGAGGAGGGCACGTTCTGCATGGAGCACTGGGTGTTATGCACAAACAATGAATCATGGAACACTATATCTAAAACTAATGATGTAATGTATGGGGATTAACATAACAATAAAAAATTTAAATTAAAAAAAATTGTTAAGATGGTAAAGTTTATGCTATATATAAATGCCACCATAAAAAAAATGGGAAAAAAAAAAACAATTCAGTGAAGAAAGGATAGTCTTTTCACTAAATGCTGCTGTAATAATCGGATATCTTTAATATGGGGGTATTCAGGTTATCTATTTCTCTTTGAGATTTGGTGGTTTGTATCTTTCAAAGAATTCTTCCATTGCAACTGTTTTCTAACTTATTAGCATAACTTTTTAAAAATAATGTTACTTTGGTTATCTTTTAAACATCTGTGGAATATGTGGTGATGTTGCCTCCCTCATTCCTCATGTTAGTAATTTGTATCTATATTTTAACCAACTTTAATCTTCCCAATGAACCAACTTTTGGTGTCATTCATTTCCAGTGTTGTTTTCCCACTTTCTGTTGCCTTCATTTCTACTCTGATCTTTATTATTTTCTTTCTTCTGTTGACTTTGAGTTTCATTTGCCCTTTTAAAAATTAGTTTCTTGAAGAAGAAGCTGAAATCCTTGATTTGAGATATTCTTTTCCAAGTTAGGCATTTACTGTTGTAAATTTCCCAAGAACTGCCTTATCAACAACCCAAATTTTGATATGTTGTCTTTATATTTTCATTCAATTCATATACTTTTTAATTTCCCTTTTGATTTATTCTTTGACCAGTTAGTTATTTAGAATAGTGTTATCTAGTTTCCAAATATTGGGGCATTTTTCTCAATGATTTTCTGTTATGGATTTCTAATTTAATTCCAAGATGGACAGAGAATGTATTTTGTACAACTTGAATACTTTCTCTGTTTACTTGTTCTATTAAGAAAGAGATTGAAATCTCTGATTGTAATTGTGGATTTGTCTATTTCTCTTTGTAGTTCTCAGATTTTGCATCATTTATTTTGAAGTTCTTCTATTAGGTACATACATGTATATGATTATTATGCCTTCTTGATGATTTGATCTTTTTATTATTTGAAACCGATCATATTTATCTCTGGTAATATGTTTTGCCCTGAAGTTCACTCTGTCTCATATTAATAATGTCATTTCAGTTTTGTTTTGTTTTGTTTGTTTTTTGAATAGTGTGATGGACACACTCAAGATGACCCTCATCATCATGCCTTTCTTTTGTGCCCTCCCCATGAACACTGGTGGAACCTATCTATGACTTGCTTCTAACCAATAGAATATGGAAAATGCGATGGGATGTCACTCCATTTTTTTCTGTGTTTGATTTTGGATAGTTTTTATTGCTGTATGTTAAAGTATATTAATTTTTTTCCTGCTAGGTCTAATCTGCTATTAATTTCATCCAGGTATTTTTCACTCAGACATTGTAGTGTTTATCTCTAGATCTAGAACTTGAATTGGAATCTTTTCCTAAAAAATTTTCCATGTCTCTACTTAACTTTTGAACATATGGAATATGATTATAATAATAGTTTTGATGTCCTTGTATGCTAATTTCAACATCGGGATCAGTTCTGGGTAACTTTCAATTGATTGATTTTTCTCTTTATTATAGATAATATTTTCCTGGATCTTTCCATGTCTGGTGATCTTTGATTGTATGAAAGGCAGTGAAAATTTTATCTTGTTGGTGCTGGATATTTTAAATTTCTATACAATTTTTTGAGGTTTTTGTTGTATTATGTATTTCAGTTACTTGAAAACACTTTGATTCTTTTGGGTCTCACGTTTCAGATTTGTTCGGCAAGGCCATAGCAGTTAATTTTTCTCTATTACTGGAGCAAAACCCTCCTAAGGCACACTACCCAATTCTCCTATGAATTATGATAATCACTAATCTGGCTGGTGGGAAAAAGCACTATTCTTGGCCCTGAGTATGTTTCTTTCCATGACCTTACAAAATTTCATGTGTGTCCTGATTAATGATTGCTGAATATTCAGGTGAGACCCATTGCAGATCTCTGGGGTGCTCTGCAGATCTCCCCTCCTTAGTACTCTGTCCTGCAAACTCTAGTTGCCTTGGTCTTCCTGGACTCAATCCATTTTCTTTTTTTTTTTAATTTTTTATTGTTATGTTAATCACCATACATTACATCATTAGTTTTAGATGTAGTGTTCCGTGATTCATTGTTTGTGCATAACACCCAGTGCTCCATGCATAACATGCCCTCCCCAATACCCATCACCAGGCCAACCCATCCTCCCACCCCCTCCCCTCTAGAACCCTCAGTTTGTTTTTCAGAGTCCACCGTCTCTCATGGTTCGTCTCTCCCTCCGATTTCCCCCCCTTCATTCTTCCCCTCCTGCTATCTTCTTTTTTTTTTTTCTTAACATATATTGCATTATTTGTTTCAGAGGTACAGATCTGAGACTCAACAGTCTTGCACAATTCATAGCGCTTGCCAGAGCACATACCCTCCCTAGTGTCTATCACCCAGTCACCCCATCCCTCCCACCCCACCCCCCACTCCAGCAACCCTCAGTTTGTTTCCTAAGATTAAGAATTCCTCATATCAGTGAGGTCATATGATACATGTCTTTCTCTGATTGACTTATTTCGCTCAGCATAATACCCTCCAGTTCCATCCACGTCATTGCAAATGGCAAGATCTCATTCCTTTTGATGGCTGCGTAATATTCCATTGTATATATATACCACTTCTTCTTTATCCATTCATCTGTCGATGGACATCTTGGCTCTTTCCACAGTTTGGCTATTGTGGACATTGCTGCTATAAATATCAGGGTGCATGTACCCCTTCGGATTCCTACATTTGTATCTTTGGGGTAAATACCCAGTAGTGCGATTGCTGGATCGTATGGTAGCTCTATTTTCAACTTTTTGAGGAATCTCCATACTGTTTTCCAAAGTGGCTGCACCAGCTTGCATTCCCACCAACAGTGTAGGAGGGTTCCCCTTTCTCCGCATCCCCACCAACATCTGTCATTTCCTGACTTGTTAATTTTAGCCATTCTGACTGGTGAGGTGGTATCTCATTGAGGTTTTGATTTGGATTTCCCTGATGCTGAGCGATGTTGAGCACTTTTTCATGTGTCTGTTGGCCATTTGGATGTCTTCTTTGGAAAAATGTCTGTTCATGTCTTCTGCCCATTTCTTGATTGGATTCTTTGTTCTTTGGGTGTTGAGTTTGATAAGTTCTTTATAGATTTTGGATACTAGCCCTTTATCTGATATGTCATTTGCAAATATCTTCTCCCATTCTGTCGCTTGTCTTTTGGTTTTGTTGACTGTTTCTTTTGCTGTGCAAAAGCTTTTTATCTTGATGAAGTCCCAATAGTTCATTTTTGCCCTTGCTTCCCTTGCCTTTGGCAATGTTTCTAGGAAGAAGTTGCTGCGGCTGAGGTCGAAGAGGTTGCTGCCTGTGTTCTCCTTTAAGATGTTGATGGACTCCTGTCTCACATTTAGGTCTTTCAACCATTTGGAGTCTATTTTTGTGTGTGGTGTAAGGAAATGGTCCAGTTTCATTCTTCTGCAAGTGGCTGTCCAATTTTCCCAACACCATTTTTGAAGAGACGGTCTTTTTTCCATTGGACATTCTTTCCTGCTCTGTCAAAGATTAGTTGACCATAGAGTTGAGGGTCCATTTCTGGGCTCTCTATTCTATTCCATTAATCGATGTGTCTGTTTTTGTGCCAGTACCATACTGTCTTGATGATGACAGCTTCATAATAGAGCTGGAAGTCCAGAATTGTGATGCCACCAGCTTTGCTTTTCTTTTTCAACATTCCTCTGGCTATGTGGGGTCTTTTCTGGTTCCATACAAATTTTAGGATTATTTGTTCCATTTCTTTGAAGAAAGTGGATGGTATTTTGATGGGGATTGCATTGAATGTGTAGATTGCTCTAGGTAGCATTGACATCTTCACAATATTTGTTCTTCCAATCCATGAACATGGAACGTTTTTCCATTTCTTTGTGTCTTCCTCAATTTCTTTCATGAGTATTTCATAGTTTTCTGAGTACAGATCCTTTGCCTCTTTGGTTAGATTTATTCCTAGGTATCTTATGGTTTTGGGTACAATTGTAAATGGGATCGACTCCTTAATTTCTTTCTTCTGTCTTGTTGTCTCAATCCATTTTCTAAACCTGGGGAGTTGGCTGGCCTCTGCCTTGTTTCCCCTTTACTGTGCCTTATATGGAAACTCTCTCAAAGATGAGCAATTTTAGGGCTATTCTTATTTTGATTATGATCTCAGAGATCATGCCTGGTTCTGAAATTCATTGTTTCATAAATGTTACTTGTTTTATTTTGTTTTTGTTTTGGTTATTACAAGAAGATAAATTCAGTCCCTGTTATTCCATCTTGACCTCTTGCCATTTTGAGATGTGATGCTTATAAGAGAGATCAGTAAATAATCAAAAGCAAAATGTGCCACACTTATTAATCCAGCTAGAGAAGAAGGGACTCTGTATATTTGAAATATCTTGTAGCCTTCTCGTTTCTATGCTAACCTTGATTACTTTTCCTAATAACAAAAATCTGCAAGATCAAATGTGTTGGTAGCTATATTGGTGGTTTGGACATTTTATGATGTTTCAATATTTTTTCCAAATTTTGGTTATTCATCTTTCCAAGAAAGATGGTTTCCTCTTGCTCCAATAAAATGAAAGAAGACACGATAGCATCAGAATTCTTAAAGGGTCTAGATGGTAACTGAACACAGGCTGTCTACTTTAATCAGTTCTCAGTTACCCAGGATATTGAGTGGAGAGAAAGTTCTATAACACACACGTATGGGAGCTCACGTGTGCATGTGTGTCTACATAAAAATCATAATAAATGTGTGCCTTCAGATTTCAATTTACAGTCTCCTATCTTATTCCCTACCACTTTTTATTTCAGATGCCCAAAGACATCCCTTCTGTCTTTATCAAGATGTATAAAGCCTCTTTAAAGAAGTGTTAGTAGCTCACCATAAAAGGCTGTCAGGGATGAAGAATGTCACTGTGGAACGTCAATATTGCTGGATCTGAGTCTGACTGGATGTGTTTAAGCAGCAGTTATCTGTGGTCATTGACTAGCCTCTCCCATTATTCCCTTACTCCTCTCCCAGCAGATTCTAGACGGAATTCCTCTCACACACTTCCCAGCGACTGTATAACCCTGAGCCCAGTGGATAAGCCCTTTTGCTTTAAAGGTGAAGAAGGAAGCAAAGTTTATCTTTCTTTTTCTCCTTAGCTAATTTTGATTTTAAGAGGAACTTCTGCCACTGTGGCTGCCCCTGAAGTGGGGGTCCATCTAGACTAACTAGAAGGAGGGTGGACACCTTTCTGCTCACGAGCTCTGAAGGGGTCTTTGAGTGTGTGCAGGTCCTGTAACACTTTGGGGGCTCTGGGTGGAGTCTCTAGTCTCCGAGGCATGATACTATCTTGGAATTGATTGACAGGAGCTTCTGCTGCCATTAAGCTGAGAAACAAGCTGGCCTCTCCTGCCTGTCTGCATTTGCCTGCAACTGGCATCCTGTTAGCTGACTTTTATTTATTTGTTTTTTTACTTTTAAGACAAGAAAAACTGCATATATCAAGTCATATTAAGCATGCCTATGCATTCAAAGAGGCTTAAATAAATGAATAAACAAGCAAGAAAGAACTCTGAAGGAATTCCACAGAGCATAGAAACATGGCAAGATTTCTAAACAATCACAGGAAAGGGATACGTTGGAGAAATTCCTTCTGTCTCCCCCTGACCCCATATTTGGATCTATGGGAAGCAAAGGTCAGTGTGTTCCATTGCAGTTTTAACACAACTTCTGCCTTTGATGCTGAATACTCAGTGACCCTTATGTGCTAGCTTATTTTTTGCTCCCAGAATGGCTTTAGAGATTTCATGGTTCCCATGGTGGAAGGCTTAGAGGATTCCAAGACATCCTGTGGCTATGTGAGGTCACTAGCCCAGGCTGTAATTTTGCATCTATGTAACCACTTTGACGAAAGAGTGATGGTTTTTATTCATTTCCCTCACAGGTGCCCCACAATTGGATTCCTGAATCCAAGGGGAGGGGGTATTCTGTAGTTGCCACCACTAACAGGCCCGTCCTTTGCAGTCTTACCTCACCAGGAGGATAGGCAGGAACATGAAACAGCCACCTGATTGCAGTGTGGGGCCTGTCTATGGGGGATTCCCAATGCTGCAAGTTCCCACAGGGCCCCTCACAACTGGTCTAGGAGCCAAGGGAATGGATCTGATGGTGGCTGATGCCTCAGCCTTGGGAAGAGCTCAAATGCCAACATAACCAGAGTTCACATTTCACAGCCTGCTTTATTTTATGAAAAAAGAAAAAAGTGTAGACAGAAAGATCTTGGTAGCAGAAGAGAAAGTCCAGAAACAGACCCAAATACATGTGGGAATTTATACATAAAAAGATAAAAAAGATGGATCATTTATAGTAGTGTTAGGACTCCAGGATAGTTATGTGGGAAAACAATGAAGTTTAATCCATCTCTCACACTTAACACCAAAATGAATTCTAAAATAATCAAAGGTTTCTATGTGAAAAAATGAAGCCATCCATAATTAAATTAGAAGAAAGCACTTTTAAAAATAATCTTGATGTGGAAAAGACTTTCAAAGCATGACTCCAGAGCCAGCAGCTATAGATATCGATTAACTACATAAACGTTTTTCAAAATCCTCTATGATAAAAATCTTGGATGACAAGCAGAGTCAAAAGACAAATGATAAATAAAAACAAATGAGTCAAAGAGTTAATTACCCAAACATATGAAGATTCATGGATATTGACTAGGAAAAAATATCAAACCACGACAGAAAAATGGCTGTGGATACAAATGGGTATTTCAGAAAAAAGAAATACAAATGACTCTTACATAACAAGCCCATGTAATGCATAATAATAAAAATTAAAATTAAAACTACAATTAGAATACTATTTTTATTTTATAATCAAAGCTTTTAATAACTTTGTTATAGCAAGAGTGTCAACATATTATAAACTTTATATTTTGCTGCTGGGAGTGTCAAATGACTCCGTCATTATGGGGCGTACTTGGCAATATTAACAGAGATTACAAATGTCCATACATAGGCCAGCATCCTCCTGGAATTTATTGTGGTGATATACTCATTTATATGTACAATTTTTATAGGTCTAAGTATATTAGCGTCCCATGGCTGCCATACCAAATTACCACCAGCTTGGTGACTTAAAAACAAGAGAAATTTATTTTCTCTTATTTCTGGAGGCCAGAGGTCCGAAATCAGCATTCCTGGGCTGAAACCAAGGTGCTGGCAGGGCCACCATGCCCCATCTGGAGGTTCTAGGGGAGAATCCATTCCTTGCCCCTCCCAGCTTCTGGCAGCTGCTGGGATTCCTTGAGTTGTTGCCAGGTTAGTCCAATCTTTAATTTCAGCATCTAAGCTGCCTAAGCGTCTCTGTCCTCAAAATTCTCCCAATTTGCTAGGGTTAAGATAACAATGATACAAAGCTAAGATCAAGATAACCATTGGTGCCACCAGATCATGGAAGAGAAGACAATAAGACATTGATTTTATGACAACTTAAAACTTGGGCCAGAATTCTCCTACTTAAAGAGACTTGGTTTTGTGGAGAAGCTCCAGCAAGATAGAAACTGCAGGTGTCTAGACCAGGCAGTCCACGGCCACAGGGCCAGGCATTGTTCTATAGGTCTCCTGTGCTGACTTTAGTAATACTCTGATGAAGCCAGCATTGGATTTGCTCAAAGTTAGGGTATTTCTGCAGCTCACTTCTTCATTATTAGGGACTGTGGTTTCTTCAGCAGGTTTGGGTGGGCCATCAAGAGAGAGGATTTGCAGAGAAGAGCCCTCTCTACTTGGACACAGAAGGGTCCTCTCTACTTGGACACAGAAAAGCCACTTCATGCAGTTGGAGATGGTCTCTTCTTTTTTTTTAAGATTTTACTTATTTATTTGTCAGAGAGAGAGAGCACAAACAGGGGGAGCAGCAGGCAGAGGGAGAAGCAGGCTCCTCTCTAACATAAGCAAGGAGCCTGATGGCAGAACTCGATCCCAGGACCCTGGGATCATGACCTGAGTCAAAGGCAGATGCTTAACCAACTGAACCACCCAGGCATTCCCGGAGATGGTCTCCTAATCACAGGATACTGGAGCAATGGGTGGCCATGGCCATGGGCAGGAAGACTGAAGGTGGAGACCGACCCTGTGGTCCCCAGAGATGTCTGTAGCTCATGGCCTCTGAGTTGTTCCTGCTTTCTCAGTTCTTTGCTTTAGTCCCTATGGGACCCAGGTGAGTTTCTTGTCTTTGGGCCTTTTCACTTACCTCTTATTTGAATGAGTTTGAGTGAGTTTCTCCTTCTTGCAACCCAAAGACACCTGACTGGAACATGGGTTCATTTTTCAACATTCCTTTTGCAAATAAAACACATGAGAATCCCATCATCAAAGCTTACAACACCTACGAGGGATCAATAACATTGTTACAGGAGTGCCAAATTTTGAGTGTAATGTCGTAAACTGCCAGATACTAATGGGGAAGCGTGAGGCAGTGAAAAGAAGCCATTTAGACTCAGGCATACCTGTATTTTAATCTGGACGTCATCATTTACTTGCTGTGTGACTTTGGGCACATGATTTAAGCTTCCTGAGACCATTTTTTTTCTATCTGGATGTGGGAGAAACACAACATGCTGTCTTGCTGAGAGGATTAGAGATAATACCTGTGCTATGCTGAGCTGTGTACTTGGCACCTGATGCTCAATAAATAGTGACTGATCGTGTGACAATGAGTTCCTGAGCAATGAACTAGTTGATAGACTGTGACTCTTGTGGCAAATGTCAGAGTTAAATGAAAACTCCTTTTATATGAAGAGACTAATCTGAAATCAACAAATGTAGATTTGTCTGTGGCCGGGTATATAAGTAGGAAGGGCTGGAGTGTATATGGAGATGTAAGCTGATTCTGACTGCATGAAGAAAATGCCTAACACAGGGTAAGGATATCGAGGAATTAACTGACAAAATGTGCTTTTTTTTAATTGTTATGTTAATCACCATACATTACATCATTAGTTTTTGATATAGTGTTCCATGATTCATTGTTTGTGCATAACACCCAGTGCTCCACGCATAACGTGCCCTCTTTAATACCCGTCACCAGGCTACCCATCCTCCCACGCCCCTCCCCTCTAGAACCCTCAGTTTGTTTTTCAGAGTCCCTTGTCTCTCATGGTTCGTCTCCCCCTCTGGTTTCCCCCCTTCATTCTTCCCCTCCTGCTAACTTCGTCTTCTTTTTTTTTTTCTTAACATATATTGCATTATTTGTTTCAGAGGTACAGATCTGTGATTCAACAGGCTTTCACAATTCACAGCACTCACCATAGCACATACCCCCTCCAGTCTCTATCACCCAGCCACCCCATCCCTCCCACTCCACCCCCCACTCCAGCAACCCTCAGTTTGTTTCCTGAGATTAAGAATTCCTCATATCAGTGAGGTCATATGATACATGTCTTTCTCTTTTTGACTTATTTCCCTCAGGTAACACCCTGCAGTTCCATCCACATCATTGCAAATGGTAAGATCTCATTCCTTTTGATGGCTGCATAATATTCCATTGTATATATATATCACATCTTCTTTAACCATTCATCTGTCGATGGACATCTTGGCTTTTTTCACAGTTTGGCTATTGTGGACATTGCTGCTATAAACATCGGGGTGCACGTACCCCTTCGGATCCCTACATTTGTATCTTTGGGGTAAATACCCAGTAGTGCAATTGCTGGATTGTATGGTAGCTCTATTTCCAACTTTCTGAGGAACCTCCATACTGTTTTCCAGAGTGGCTGTACCAGCTTACATTCCCACCAACAGTGTAGGAGGGTTCCCCTTTCTCTGCATCCCCACCAACATCTGTCATTTCCTGACTTGTTAACTTTAGCCATCTGACTGGTATGAGGTGGTATCTCATTGAGGTTTTGATTTGGATTTCCCTGATGCCGAGCGATGTTGAGCACTTTTTCATGTGTCTGTTGGCCATTTGGATGTCTTCTTTGGAAAAATGTCTGTTCATGTCTTCTGCCCATTTCTTGATTGGATTCTTTGTTCTTTGGGTGTTGAGTTTGGTAAGTTCTTTATAGATTTTGGATACTAGCCCTTTATCTGATATATCATATACAAATATCTTCTCCCATTCTATCGGTTGTCTTTTGGTTTTGTTGACTGTTTCTTTTGCTGTGCAAATCTTTTTATCTTGATGAAGTCCCAATAGTTCATTTTTGCCCTTGTTTCCCTTGCCTTTGGCAATGTTTCTAGGAAGAAGTTGCTGCGGCTGAGGTCGAAGAGGTTGCTGCCTGTGTTCTCCTTTAGGATGTTGATGGACTCCTGTCTCACATTTAGGTCTTCCAAACATTTGGAGTCTATTTTTGTGTGTGGTGTACATCTCTAGGAATGCATCCATTTCTTCCAGGTTATCTAATTTGCTGGCATAGAGTTGCTCATAATATGTTCTTATAATTGTTTGTATTTCTTTGGTGTTGGTTGTGATCTCTCCTCTTTCATTCATGATTTTGTTGATTTGGGTCATTTCTCTTTTCTTTTTGATAAGTCTGGCCAGGGGTTTATCAATCTTGTTAATTCTTTCAAAGAACCAGCTCCTAGTTTCGTTGATCTGTTCTACTGTTCTTTTGGTTTCTATTTCATTGATTTCTGCTCTGATCTTTATTATTTCTCTTCTCCTGCTGGGTTTAGGCTTTATTTGCTGTTCTTTCTCCAGCTCCTTTAGGTGTAGGGTTAGATTGTGTACTTGAGACCTTTCTTGTTTCTTGAGAAAGGCTTGTATTGCTATATACTTTCCTCTTAGGACTGCCTTTGCTGCATCCCAAAGATTTTGAACAGTTGTGTTTTCATTTTCATTGGTTTCCATGAATTGTTTTAATTCTTCTTTAATTTCCTCGTTGACCCATTCATTCTTTAGTAGGATGCTCTTTAGCCTCCATGTATTTGAGATCTTTCCAACTTTACTCTTATGACTGAGTTCTAGTTTCAAAGCATTGTGGTCTGAAAATAGGCAGGGAATGATCCCAAACTTTTGGTACTGGTTGAGACCTGATTTATGACCTAGGATGTTATCGATTCTGGAGAATGTTCCATGGGCACTAGAGAAGAATGTGTATTCCGTTGCTTTGGGATGAAATGTTCTGAATATGTCTGTGAAGTCCATTTGTTCCAGTGTGTCATTTAAAGTCTTTATTTCCTTGTTGATCTTTTGCTTAGATGATCTGTCCATTTCAGTGAGGGGGGTGTTAAAGTCCCCCACTATTATTGTATTGTTGTCGATGTGTTTCTTTGCTTTTGTTATTAATTGCCTTATATAATTGGCTGCTCCCATGTTAGGGGCATAGATATTTACAATTGTTAGACCTTCTTGTTGGACAGACCCTTTAAGTAGGATATAGTGTCCTTCCTCATCTCTTATTATAGTCTTTGGTTTAAAATCTAATTTGTCTGATATAAGGATTGCCAACCCAACTTTCTTTTGGTGTCCATTAGCATGGTAAATGGTTTTCCACCCCCTCACTTTCAATTTGGGGGTGTCTTTGGGTCTAAAATGAGTTTCTTGCATACAGCATATCGATGGGTCTTGTTTTTTAATCCAATCTGATAGCCTGTGTCTTTTGATTGGGGAATTTAGAGCCCATTTACATTCAGGGCAACTATTGAAAGATATGAATTTAGTGCCATTGTATTGCCTGTAAGGTGACTGTTACTGTATATTGTCTGTGTTCCTTTCTGGTCTATGTTGCTTTTAGGCTGTCTCTTGGCTTAGAGGACCCCTTTCAATATTTCTTGTAGGACTGGTTTTGTGTTTGCAAATTCCTTTAGTTTTTATTTGTCCTGGAAACTTTTTATCTCTCCTTCTATTTTCAATGACAGCCTAGCTGGATATAGTGTTCTTGGCTGCATATTTTTCTCATTTAGTGCTCTGAATATATCCTGCCAGTCCTTTCTGGCCTGCCAGGTCTCTGTGGATAGGTGTGTTGCCAATCTAATGTTTCTACCATTTTAGGTTACAGATCTCTTCTCCCGAGCTGCTTTCAGGATTTTCTCTTTGTCTCTGAGACTCGTAAGTTTTACTATTAGATGTCGGGGTGTTGACCTATTTTTATTGATTTTGAGAGGGGTTCTCTGTGCCTCCTGGATTTTGATGCCTGTTTCCTTCCCCAAATTAGGGAAGTTCTCTGCTATAATTTGCTCCAATATACCTTCTGCTCCCGTTTGTCTTTCTTCTTCTGGGATCCCAATTATTCTAATGTTGTTTCGTTTTATGGTATCACTTATCTCTCGAATTCTGCCCTTGTGATCCAGTAGTTGTTTATCTCTCTTTTTCTCAGCTTCTTTATTTTCCATCATTTGGTCTTCTATATCACTGATTCTCTCTTCTGCTTCATTTATCCTAGCAGTTAGCCCCCCATATTTGATTGCACCTCATTAATAGCCTTTTTGATTTCAACATGGTTAGATTTTAGTTCTTTTATGTCTCCAGAAAGGGTTTCTCTAATAACTTCCATGCTTTTTTCAAGCCCAGCTAGTGTCTTTAAAGTCATGATTCTGAACTCTATATCTGACATCGTACTAATGTCTGTATTGAGTAGGTCCCTGGCAGTTGGTACTACCTCTTGTTCTTTTTGTTGAGGTGATTTTTTCTGTCTTGTCATTTTGTCCAGAGGAGAACAGATGAATGAGAGAACAAAATGCTACCAGGGTAACAATGTCCCCAGAAAAATATATGTTAAACAAATCAGCAGAGACCTGAAGCCGGGGGAAAAGAAAGGGAAAGAAAGAAAAAAGAAAAAGAAAAAAAAAAGAAAAAGAAAAAGATAAAAACAAACAAAAACAGATCAAAACAAAACAAAAACAGAATATGATCAAATACGATCAGGCTGGTGCATAGATCAGTGCCACACATTAGATTTTGGGTGTATTTTGGTCTGTTAGAAGAAAGTGCGTCTCAAAATTTTAAAGAAAGAAAAATTTATATATGTACAAAAATAAGGGTTGATATGATGAAGTGATGGAATATGACTGTAAAGATGAAAATTATAGAAAATTTTATAAAAGGAATTGATAAGAAGTTGTTTGAAAAAAGAAAGAAGAGAATTTAAAAAAAAAAGAAAAAAAGGGAGAGAATGTGATCAGGCAGGAGAGTAGAACAAAACCATACACTAGAGATTTAGGATATATTTTGATCTGTTAGAAGAAACTATCTCAAAATTTTAAAGAGAGAACAACTTATATATATATGCCAAAAATAAGGGTAACTACTATGAAGGGATAGAATATGACTCTAAAAATGAAAAATAAAAATGTTTTTTAAAAAAGGGATCGATAAGATGTTGGTTGTAAAAGGGAAAAAGTAAAATACAAAAAAAAGAAAGACAGTTAAAAAAAAAATTAACTTTGAAAGACTAAAGAATCATGGGGAAAAAAGGATGGATTCTATGTGCATTATTCCCGTAGCGCTGGAGTTCTGCCATTCTCATTGATTGGCAAACTTGGTCTTGGCTGGCTGTTCTCACTGATCTTCTGGGGGAGGGGCCTGTTGCCATGGTTCCCAATGTCTTTGCTGGAGGCAGAATTGCCCCGCCCTTGCCGGTCTGGGGTAAGTAATCTGCTCCGGTTTGCTCTCGGGAGCTTTTGTTCCTTGCAAGCTTTCCGTACAGTTTTGGAGGACAAGAGTGAAAATGGCGGCCTCCCAATCTCCGCCCTGGAGGAGCCAAGAACTTGGGCCCCGCTCCTCAGTGAGCCCCCAGTAAAAAGCAGTCAATCACTCCTGTCTCCCTGGTCTCCCGCCGCACTCCGTGCTCACCCGGCCTGTGACCGAGCATTTCTATCTCTGGCACACGACCCCGTGTGGAGTCTCCAAACCCAGCAGATCCCTGTGGTGCCCTCCCACACTGCTCCTCCCAGGGGAGGAAGGGGAGTCTCCCCGGATCTGCCGCTTGTTGGGTCCCTGCTGGAGGAGCAGTGGCCCGACTGTGCTGCGGATCACGGTTTATGGCAACCCCGAGCTGAGAGCCCGCACCTTGGGTCCGTCTCTGCAGCTGGCTTCCCTGCTCCGATACCTGGGAGCTCTGCCGCACTCAGGCACCCCCAATCTTTCTGTGACGCTGAGGGTCCTGAGACCACACTGTCCTGTGAGAGTTCCACCCCCCGCTTAGCCACTGGAGCAACGTCCCTCAATGGAGCCAACTTCTAAAAGTTCCCATTTTGTGCTCCGCTGCTCTATCACTTGCCAGAAGCAGCTGACAGAGGCCCTTTCCCCCGCCATCTATCCTCCCGAATATCGCCTCGGATTCACTTCTCCGCATGTCCTACCTTCCAGAAAGTGGTCGCTTTTCTGTTCAGAGAGTTGTTGCTATTCTTTTCTTCGATCTCCTGTTGAGTTTGTAGGTGTTCAGAATGGTTTGATCCCTATCCAGCTGAATTCCTGAGACCAGACGAAATCCAGGTCTCCTACTCCTCTGCCATCTTGCTCCACCCCCCCAAAATGTACTTTGTGTCACATGGAAAACCAATGAATTACCTCACCTGGAGGTACCGCGAAACAGCGAAAGCCAAGGAAGAGAGCGGGGGAATTCCTACGTGTTGGATAAAGGAGAGACACTAATGCCTGTTGCTACAGTAACTGCAGTGACTATGACAAAGTGCAAATTAGACGGGTTAACCTCTACAGGCACTTTGGGGATTAAGAGATCTCCAAAAAAATCAGAATCCCAGGGGTGTGAGTTCTTTTGTCTGAGCCTCAATGCCCAAGTGATCTTGAATCACAAAAGACAGCTGGTTGTTCCCCTTGAAAAAGTTGAAATGCTTTGCTCAGAAGGGCATAATATTCACCTGTGGATGCAGATCCTGTCAAAATGCAGATCCAGACACAACAGGTCTGTGTGGGGCCCAAGTTGCTGGATGTTTAATGTGTTCCCCAGACTGAGACTTGGAGTAGCAAGTCTTTCTATGAAAGAAAGAGCCATTGGTGAAAATAATTTGTAGCCATTCCTCTGGTTTTTCCACTTCCACAGCACAGTGTTTGCATAAAAGGAGTTGAGAATGGAATAGAACCTGGAAAAATGTATTCTTCAAACCCACTTGCAAAACCCTGGACATTGGAGAAGAGCTTTGGGCTTGAAACTTGCACTTGGTGTCCAAACCGACAGGCTTGCTCCGTCCCTCCACACCTGGGCACTTCCCTCAGCCTTGCCCTGCCCCTCAATGCCTGTGCCATATGTAGAAAGAGGAGGGAATCTGATTTTTGGGTGAAGACAGGAAGCAGCCTAGGAAATAATGTCACAGTAAGGTCTATAATCCTTTCAACTGTGACAGTTCATTGTCACTTAGCAGAAATTGCTGGTTATGAATATTTAACAAATTTGCAATTAGCTCATCTACTAACATGATTACTGAAATGGAGTGAGCCATTGAATAAAGCCGCTAGGATTATGTACATAATGCTTTCTGATTACACATGCTTACACATCCGCTTTTGTGTTTCCCTCTCCTCTGGCACCATTTTTGCTAATTTTTATAAAACCACAAGCCACACCTCACTGCCTTCTATAGTCTTGGATGGAGCTAAGTAGGTAAAGGAAGACATTTTTCAGATTCTGGGTCGAAAATTTGGCTTTGAGCTTCCGAGGCGACAGCATCTCTGCCATCTGATGCTGGGTTACCCTGCAACAAGAATGCCTGGAATCTTTCCCTAATTCCTCACCACTTTCATCTGTTGTCCAATTACCAAACTGACCAACTTCGTTTCTCTATTTCCAAAAGGCGTTACGTATTACCTGCTTGATTCATCCCAACCGGGCTGTAATGCAGATTAATTAAAAAAAAAACAACAACAAAAAACACCCCAAATCCACAGAGTAGGGGAGAGAGGAGAGATGGCTTGATTCAAAGTCAGGAAATCTTGCAACTCACTGGTCACGTGACCTTGTGCCTAATTACCCCCCACCCCCACCCCCACCCCATCTCCTGAACTCGATTTTCATCTCTAAACTGAAGATAATCATTACGTTCTGGTATTTCATTATTAAGATCATAGGTTGTTCTCTCTATTCTGTTAGAAACAGCTTCCTTCTACTCCCTTGGAGAAATAAAAGAAAAACAAAGAAAAGTAAAGGATTTACTCTATGATAGGAAGTAGTAGAGTAGGGCAGAGAATCATTTTTCTGTATTCTATGTAGGAAGCTTTTTCCTCTGGTGGTGAAAACAGCTAGTAGCAGCTACGTTGTATCACTTATGCTTGATCCTGGAAACAAAAAGAAAACATTGCATCACTCCAAACAGACACTATCACTATGCTTTGACTATTAATTGGTTCTGTTGTTAAAAGGTTTTTTTATTTTTCGTAACTGTATTTCAAACTGTCATCAAGGCGGGGCAGATCATATTATCTTTGAGCTCTTTGCTGAATTGTGCTGTCTGCTTTGTTGATAGTTCCCATCTCTGTTTTTCTTAGCATTTTAGAGCATTTTAGAAAATGATCTTGATTATTTCTGGCATGTGGCTTGGATTTCTAAACAGTCTGTTTCAGAAGTGCAAAAGACAATCATGAATAGTATAAGAGTTACCAGAAGGTACTGATAATAACAGTCGTGCTACTTTGTAGAGGAGTGTAGGACTTTGCAAAATGCTTTCACATGCATTAGGTCACACATTCGGCTGATACTCACAGACACTTTCTGTTTTTTAGGATGGGCTTCTCCCAGTCCTTCTGCTGATGGAGTCTAAGGCTTTGCGTTTGGAATCATCCCAGCACTGATTATACCCCGAGGACCAAACCTAGGAGTCAGCAACCTGCCAGTCTCCCCCATTTCTTTCCTATTGCTTATCATTAGTCCTAAAAGAATATTTGAACATTTATTCATTATTCATTCATTCAGTTTGTCTTTTACCCAGTAACCATTAAGGCATCCAATGTCTGCAATTTGCTCCATTATGGGGAAACAGAAATGTGACACCATTCCTACTCTCAGGGAGCTCAGTGGAATGGCTGAGTCAGCCAGGAAAGTCAAGGACTACAGGGCTAAGAGCCTTGCTGGAGGTAGTCCTCAACAAAGGTCACCCACCCAGCCCAGCCTGATGTGGTCAGCAAATGCTTCCAGTGCGTTAAGTCATTAGGTGTGTGTCCTTAACCAGGAGAAGGGGTGGTAGATGGGGAAGAAGAGTGTTTCAAAGAGAAGGACTGAAAAGAAGAGATTTCACAACAGTATGGCCTGTAAGCAACTGCAACACAGCAATGCATTCTATGGATAGTTACTTGTTTAACTCCTTATTATGGAAATTAACAAATATACACAAAGTAGAGGGAATGGTATAACTGCAGGCCCACTGCCCAGCTTCAGTGATTGTGTTAAAGGAAAATGAAATTCATATCTGCTGTTAGCTTTAGGGCTTCAGGAGACCACACAATGGAACAGAAGAGAGGACCCAGAAACAGGTCTGTGTTGACATAAAAACTTAACAAATGACAAAGCTGGCATTGCAGATCTGTGGGAGAAGAATAGAATATTCAATAAAGAATGAGGTGATAATGAACTGTGTGGAAAAAATAAATTTGTGTCCCTCCTCCACAATCTATGTAAACATAGATTCAGGTTGGATTGAAGACAAAAAGCAAATCATTAATTTTTTTTGAGAAACTGTAGAAGAATATCTTTATGGATTTGAGGGTAGGGGAGGATTTCTTAGAGTTAAAAATCACAAACCTTTAAAAAAAAGTGGTAAATTCAACTCTACTAGAACAAAATACTTAGTTTTGTTGTAGGCCAAAATTAAAAATTAAAAATACAGGTCACAGTCTAGGGGAAAATCTCTGAAATGTGTATAATTAATGTAAATGATCAGGATTCAATTCCAGAATATGTAAAAACTCTTACAAAGATTAATAATCTGATAGGAAAATTGGGTAATTACATGAGTAGTCAATTTTTAGAAGAAGAACATTTGAACACTTGAAAATACAGTCAGCGTCACTAGTAATCAGGAAATTCAAATTAAAACTATAATGTTCTGAAGAAACAAGTGTTGGCGAAGATGCAGAGAAAAAGGACCCCTCATACATTGTTGGTGGGAATGCAAACTGGTACAGCCACTCTGAAAAACAGTATGGAGGCTCTTTAAAAAGTTAAAAATAGAATTCCCTTATGATCCAGCAATTGCATTACTAGGTATTTACTCAAAGAATACAAAAACACTACTTCAAAGGGATACGTGTACTCCTTTGTTTACAGTGGCATTATTTACAATAGCCAAGATATGGAAGCAGCCAAAGTGTCCATCGATTGATGACTGGATAAAGAAGATGTGGTGTGTGTATACATATGTGCGTGTGTGTGTGTGTGTGTGTGTGTTGTAGTCCATTATATGTAATGGAATATTATTCAGCCATAAAAATGAATGAACTGTTGTCATTTGCAATGACATGGATGGAGCCAGGGAGTATAATGCTAAGTGACGTAAGTCAGTCAGAGAAAGACAAATACCGTATGATTTCACTCTTACGTGGAACCTAAGAAACAAAACAAATGGGCAAAGGAGGAAAAAGAGAGAGAGAGAGAGAGAGACAAACCAAGAAACAGACTCAACTATAGAGAACAAACTGGGGTGGGGGATGGGGGAAATAGGTGATGGGGATTAAGGAGAGCACTTGTCATGATGAGCACTGGATGATGTATGGAAGTGTTGAATCACTGTATTGTACACCTGAAACTAATATAACACTATACATTAACTACTGGAACTAAATTTTAAAAAAATAACCATAATGCTCTAGGGTGGATTACATAGCAGGATTCACTGGTGTTTTTAATGTTTTACATCTTAAGCTGGGTGGTGGGTACATAGTGTTCATTATACTATTCTATATACCTTATTGTATATCTGAAGCATCATATATACACACATATGTGTGTATATATGCATAAATATTTTATATAATAAATGTATAGTATAAATATATATATCCACATATACACACACTTATGTGTAATGTAATGTTGTATTTCATTAAATGAATTAGCACAAAACTTTGCAGCGTTTGATTATCTACCATGAGTACTTTCAGAATTGCATTGTATGAGAACAGTGCATTTGAACTTGGTTCTTCCCCAGAAACTGCAGTTGACATAATTCAACAGGCACCCTGATTGAGAGGAGGTCGAGACCTGGTATGCTCTGTGTCGTAACTGAATGGGTGATACTGAGGCACGCCATTAAACCTCTCTAGACCTCAGTTCCCTCACTTGAAAATTGAAGGCATTCTATGAAGAGCCTATCGGCACTGCCTCTTGATTTACAATTCTATATTATGGCAACATTTCTCAAAGTGTGCTGGAAAGAATCCATGAGATGCTAATCAGGATTCCTTGAGAACAGAGCTCTGTTATCAAACAAGTTGGAAATCATTTATCATTGTAATGCGCCATCCTTTTGGGAGGGTGGATGTGCAGTACAGAGGCAGGGAAGGAACAAAAGCACTTGCTTGTGGGAGAGAGAAGCCAGGGATGAAGATCCAAGCACCTTGGACATGTTCCCTTATGCCTCCCCACTTCTGGCTTGGGGGGTGTGAGAGTCATTTATTTGGCAGACATGCATTCAGTCCCTTTGTGTAGCCAGAGATAGAGACAGGAGAAGGGCCAGGGAGGCCTTCTGTTCTATGCTCCCCAAGTTCCCTCTTTGAAAGCACTCTTAGGTTGAGACCATATATTGCTTTGGCCCCTGAGAAAACAAAGCCAGCTGGCTGCACCTGCTTCCTGCACCAAGCTTACCAGATGTAATTGAAATCAGGAGAGGCTCACACACAGCATGGGTGCCTTCCTTTGTGAGGCTGGTAAACAGCTTCAGCCTGGCTTTTTGTTTTCTGCCGAAAGCAACTGCACAGTGAAGAGCTGTGTGTTCTTGGGCACCTTGCTCGACCCACTCTGGGTTTCATATTCTCCTCTTTAAAAAGAGGAGGTTTGATAAGATTACTTCTGAAGCTTTTCCTTGTTCATTCATTACCTAAGACATTTATTAATGTGACCTTTCGAAGTCTCTTAGGACTTGGTTAAAGACACATCCGTGTAGAAGTATTCGACAAGGGCATGGTTTAGGAAGGCATTCATTCAACAGATAGTTAGAGGATGCACTGTGTGGATCATGGTTTTCAATGCTGGGGAGACAGTAGGGAACAAAAATAGAGACAATCCCTTCTCTTGTAAAGGTTACATTTCAGTAGGAGGAGACCCTGATACTTAGAAAACTGTGAATGTCAGGTAATATTAAGTGTTAAGACAAATAAGGAAACAGGGTACGTGGACAGAGAGTGGCAGCTAGGGGTTATTTTGTGTGGGAAGCTCAGGGAAGACTTCTCTATGAAGGTGCCATTTGAGCAGAAACTTAAATGTGGGGAAAGGTAGCCACTTCTGGTGGAAAGAGTGTTCTAGGGAGAGGAATGGACATGTGCAAAGGCCCTGTGGTGGGACTGTGTCTGGTCTATACAAGGAACAGATTGGCAGTAGGAGGAGAGTGGCTAGAGATGAAATGACAGAGCTAGTGGGAAGTGGAGAAAATCCTGGATTTCATCTAGAATGGGATGGCAAATCAAAAGAGGGAACTGAGAAGAGAATTGACATGATTTGAATAAAGTTTTAGAGAAAAGATTCCTCTGGCTGCTATGAGGAAAGCAGTCTGTGGGGATAGGAGCAGAGGCAGGGGAGGCAGGGACCCAACTGGAGGCTATTATACAGTGGCCCATGCGAGACACAGCTTGCAGTAGGCTTCAGGGTGAGACTTTCAAAAATCCTAGGAAAGGACTCCACTGGCTCAGCCACAGCCAGAATGATGGGGTTCTGTGACCAGCAGTTCCTCCTTGAAACCCATGGCTGGGACAAGAGAAGCGGTGCTCCAACAGAAGTAGCGGGCGGATCAAAAGGAATGAGATCTTGCCATTTGCAACGATGTGGATGGAACTGGAGGGTGTTATGCTGAGCAAAATAAGTCAAAAAGAGAAAGACATGTATCATATGACCTCACTGATATGAGGAATTCTTAATCTCAGGAAACAAATTGAGGGTTGCTGGAGTGGGGGGTGGAGTGGGAGGGATGGGGTGGCTGGGTGATAGACATTGGGGAGGGTATGTGCTATGGTGAGTGCTGTGAATTGTGCAAGACTATTGAATCACAGATCTGTACCTCTGAAACAAATAATGCAATATATGTTAAGAAAAAAAAAAGAAGATAGCAGGAGGGGAAGAATGAAGGGGGGGAAATCGGAGGGGGAGACGAACCATGAGAGACGATGGACTCTGAAAAACAAACTGAGGGTTCTAGAGGGGAGGGGGGTGGGAGGATTGGTTAGCCTGGTGATGGGTATTAAAGAGGGCACATTCTGCATGGAGCACTGGGTGTTATGCACAAACAATGAATCATGGAACACTACATCAGAAACTAATGATGTAATGTATGGTGATTAACATAACAATTAAAAATAAAAAAAAACCTTACAGTTATAAGATAAGTAAGTTCTGGGGATGTAATGTACAGCATGGTGATAATAGTTAACAACATTGAATTGTATATTTGAAAGATGTTGAGTAAATCTTAAAAATTCTCATCACAATGGAAAAAGTAAAAAAAAAAGAAGTAGTGGGCGGAAAACAGAGGATGTGCCCTGCACCATTGGAGAGAGATAAACAAAACTAACAAAGGAAAGGAAAAAGAAGGGGAGGAGAGGGGAGGGGAGGGCAAGAGAGTGGAGGGGAGGGAAGAAGAGGGGAGGGGAGGGGAAGGGAAGGGGAGGGAAGGGAGAAAAAAGAAACTCACCACAGAAATAAAGAGTAGAAGACTTGAAAATTAAGAGCTCAAAATGATTTCCTCACATAATCTTGTAGATTTTAAACAAAGAATATAAGGTTATAATACATTAATGCTTCCTGTGACATAATCAATAAATTGATGCGCACTGATTACTTCTTCTGTTCTGGGTGAGGGAGGAGGCTTCACTGCATGTTAAAACAGACGGGATTAAGAGTATCAAGCTACTTTTCATTCCTCCTGGAGTCTTAAAATGTTGCCACTTCTGGGCTTCAGAATGTCCATCTGATTTATTGCTTCCTTTGTTTCTTTTCTCACTGCTACCACCCTGTTTGGAAAATCCTTCTCCTTTCAGAGAATGCAAATCCTATGGGACTCAGTCCACAAGGAGACCAATGACAGACTTAGCCAAAGAGGCAACTCATCACTTAGCACGGTGTCTGTGCACCTGGCCCACACAAGGGGCGTGTTCTGGGGCAGGGGTGGTGGGTGGAGTCTAGGCTGTTGAAGTGGTAGAAACAGCACAGGGTTAGACTTGGTGTGGCAGGCAGGGGATGCTGAGCCGGGCATGCTTGGCAAGATAAAAGCAGCAGTGGACAATCGGGAGCCAATGGGAAATCTGGGACAGAATGCAGAGGCAAGGAGAGCAATTGAGTAGTTTCTGTGCTAGCTTGGCCCCTGGGAAAGGAACCTTCACTCTTGTAATGATGGCAGTGGGAAAAGACTAAAGGGGGACAGATCTCAGGCACATTTCAGAAAACAAAACTGAGTTCTGTTAAAAACGGAAGAAACAGCCTCCTCACCACAATGTAGAAAGAAAAACCAAAGGACCCTGGTCAATCCATCAGTGTTGACATATTTTATTTTCTAGCTTATACTGAGATGATGTACCAGCTACTGTTGTCAGTACCTTACAGGTATTAACTCATTGACTACCCCCAAACACTCCATTTTGTAGATGTGAACACTGAGGCACAGAGAACTTATATAATGGAACTAGAATTGGAACCTGAGAAATTTTTTTATTGTTATGTTAATCCCCATACATTACATCATTAGTTTTAGATGTAGTGTTCCATGATTCATTGTTTGTGCATAACACCCAGTGCTCCATGCAGACCGTGCCCTCCTCAATACCCATCACCAGGCTAACCCATCCTCCCAACCCCCTCCCCTCTAGAACCCTCAGTTTGTTTTTCATGGAACCTGAGAAATTTGATTCCAAGGTCTTAAACATGTTCATTCCCATGGGGGATTCTGATACTGATAATGTGTCTTTGGCGTCTCCCTTGCTTCATTTTTGAGAACTATCAATTACATATAATCCCTTCACTTCCTGTTGGTTCACTGGATTGGAAATCGCAGACATTCTTTATAAACACAACAGACATTTCAAGTTGTGTGCCACCTCTCTTTCTATGATGAAACACTTTTATTAACATGCATAAAAACACATATGGAGTCTGTTCAGGCATATTCACACGCACACACACACAGTATCAAGTGGCAACTGGGGAAATACTTTGGGTCACTAGGAGAAGGCTGGGTTCTATTTATCTCTCAACTTCATTGCAGGGCTGTGACATCAAGCAAACCACTTGACCTCCTCTACCCATGGACTTCCACCTCTTCAAGGTACCATTAAGCAGTTGACATTTCTCAGCCAGAGCCTCAGGAGAAGCGAGGGGCACTTCCATAATTGTGTAAGTTTATGGTTCTGGAGCAAAGACAGCAGTGGCTGTATTTGATTTGTAGCCCAAGTTAGACCCTTACCTATAAATATGTTGAGTTATTTAAGACTCTAAGAGCTGCAGTGCAAAGCTTGTTTGGAAGAAATGCCAGCCCACTCAAATTTAGATTCAAAAACACCTGCATTTGGAGAAGCATAAGTAAATAGCAGGTGCCGTCCTGTTTCCTGAAAACCAAGTGTGAAACTTGCCTACATGAGCTGGGGTTTTTTTGTTTTTTTGTTTTTTTGCAAGTTTTAGCCTCTACACCTGCTCAGACTGGAGGCCATGCTCCATTAACCAAATTTGCTTGAACTTATTCTGAATATCCCTAAAGTGGGATTCCCCTCATTTCTCATCATTCCTCTAGGTCACGCAAATCAGTAATTTAACTGGTCGGGATTCAAAAAGAATGAATCTGGCCTGAGAGACAAAATTAAAAGAAGAAAAACAAGAGTCACTCCACTGCTATAGATATCCTTGGCAAGAAAGCCTTCATTTAAGGCAGACAGCATGTTGGAGAGGAAAATACTGTAAATAAAAAAAAAGTTTAAGAAATCTAAATTGCACCTTCTCCTTAGGTACCTACTACCATACGTGGCACTTCGAGGTTCAGCAGAATGGCATTTGGACATTTGTGTCTTTCCATCTCCTGCAAGCCTTGTAGAATGCAGTCAGAACTCCCTTGTCTAAATGGGTCCTCACCTATCTTTGTATATTAGAATCACCCCAGGAGCTTAGGAGCCCTACGCTTGGGTCCCACCGGAACCGTATTAAATCTGCATGTCAGTCAATAGGACCTAAGCCGGTAGGTCTCAGAATGCCCCCAGGTGATTGCAATGGATATCAGATTCACAATATTGTCTGTCCAATGATTTGTCCTTGGAAGAGACCCCTGGCTGGCAGCTGAAATTCCTCTTTATTCATATTCTGATTTCAATTTTTAATTTAATTCTATTAAACAAGTCTTTTCTCCTGAGCCACAGGAAATGTGCCCCATCCCCCCTCCGCTGTCCCTCCTTTTTTTTTAAAACTGGTAGAATTTTAATATATTTATTGAATAATGATTTAAAGAAGAAAGAGGAATTATCTGTAAGTTTTAGGTTTTATTTTTGGGGAAAAAAGATGAAATACAAAAACAGGAATTCTTCCCCAGAAATGTAAATAAACTCCCCCAAAATGACTTTTGCTTCTGGGCTTGAGAGCATAATGTGTAATAAAGTGGCAGAGATGGCTATGAGCATTTGCACCTTTAAAAAACTTTGTTTTGGGGGCGTCTGGGTGGCTCAGTCGTTAAGCGTCTGCCTTCGGCTCAGGTCATGATCCCAGGGTCCTGGGATTGAGCCCCTGCGTCGGGCTCCCAGCTCAGCGGGGAATCTGCTTCTCCCTCTCTCTCTGCCCCTCTGCTCCTGTGCTCTCTCACTCTCTCAAATAAATAAATAAAATATTTTTTTTTAAAAAAAGATCACATCCCTGGGATACATGGGAACTATAATTAAGTCTTGGTTTGCTGACCCTAGGGGGCAAAGGGGTCCAACTTGGGCTCTTTGTTTCTTTTTTAACAGAGTGCAAAGGGGGCTGTTTTCTTGAATTGGGGTCCCTCCATTCTGTACTTAAAGAGGAGGTGAATAAAGGAGAATCTGATCTCAAAGATCCCAGGGCTCCCCCTCTGTTTGTATCCCCCCTTTTTTATTATACAGATGTACCTTGTTTTATTGCACTTTGCTTTGTTGAGCTTCACAGTCATTGTGCTTTTTTTTTTTTTTTTGATAAATTGAAGGTATGTGGCAACCCTGCACGGAAGAAGTCTATCAGTGCCATTTTTCCAATAGCATTTGCTCATTTTGTATCTGTGTGTCACATTTGGTAATTCTTGCAATATTTCAAACTTTTTCACTAATATATATATATATATATATATAATTAGTAGCTCTTTTGCCCTGAGGTCCTTCCTCCTCTATCCAGGAGAAGAAAAGACAGATAAACTAGCAAGTCCCAAGGTGGGCATCTTGCAATACAATAGAGATGTAATTGATTGGCCTGTTTCATTATTGTATGTTTACTATATTTATTTATTTATTTTTAAAGATTTTATTTGTTTATTTGACAGAGAGAGACACGAGAGAGGGAACACAAGCAGGGGGAGTGGGAGAGGGAGAAGCAGGCTTCCCATGGAGCAGGGAGCCCGAGGCAGGGCTCGGTCCCAGGGCCCTGGGATCATGACCTGAGCCGAAGGCAGACGCTTAACGACTGAGCCACCCAGGCGCCCTGTTTACTATATTTAAAACCAACAGTTTTCCAAAACTGGAGATGCTAACAGCTCATTAAATTTTTGAAGGAGCTAAAATCCACACAAAATTAATATATATATTAGAAAACTAAGATGTATGTATAGAAATATGTATATATTTCTCTGAACCAATTTTTCCCAATTCCCTTTCATTTTTCTACTCCCCCGTTCATGAGAAGAGAAAATAAATAAATAGAATAACATTACACGCATGAACAAATGACATGAAAATAAAACTCAGTTCTAATTTGTTTATTGACCTGTCTTCATTTTGCTTAAATAAAATGTAATTAGATATTTTGTCATTTGAAAATTAAGTTTCAGCTGTAATTGTGCTTTGATATCCCTAAGTAGGTCATTAAAAAAAATAACCAGGCATTTTCCCAATTTTTCTAGAATATGCTGTTTGAATTATAGTTTAATATTGGCGATTTCTTTGTGCATTATTATTTGCATGCCTACTCAATGATGTGTGGTTAGCAATTACATTAGCGTTTAACATTTAGAATTGTTTCATCTTTTATTTCAAACACACCTATCATTTTTATTTTACTACAGAGACTATAAACTATAAGTCTGGATTTCTAATGTGCTTAAATTACATGTAACAGCCTCAGATTTAATGGTTCAATTATCCTGAAAGCTTGATATTATAGTCATAATAAATGATAGAAAAATCAGTCATCCTGTATCAGTTATCTGTTGCCACATAACAAGTCACCTTAAAGTGTAGTGGCATGAGGCAGCCATTTTCTGATGATCATGGGTTCTACGGGTGAGGAATTTGGGTAGAACATAATGGAAATGGCTTGTATCTGTTCCAAGATGTCTGGAATCTTAGCTGAAAAGACGGAAAGGCAAGGTATATCTTGATGGCTGGGGCTAGAATCATTGGGAGGTATCTGGACTCACAGGTCTGATGGTGATACTGGCTACTTGGCTGGAACAGGTGCACAGGGCCTTTTTTGGTGATTTCTCCAATGAGTTTAGTTTGGGTTTCTCACAGCGGGGTGGCTGGATTCTAGCAGGAGCATCCAAGGGAACTAATGGAAGGTATATCACCTTTTATGTATGACCTAGCCTTGTAAGGGACATAACGGTGCTTCTGTTTGTGACTACAAAACCTACCTGGAATCAAGGAGAGGGACATAGACCCCATTTCTCCATGGGAGAAATGCCAAATCACCATGGAAGAGGGACATATGGTAGGGAGATATTAATGTGACCAGTTTCAGAAAATGCAATCTGCCACACACTCAGAGTTCATTCTGACATCTTTTCTTCTTTGGAACTAACATTTTAAGCTTTTATACTACTTGTTTAGCTCTAGATAGTCTTCCCTATAGGTAAGTGGAGTGGACCACTACAAAATTCAATGTTTCCATAGTTTGCAGAGAGTTGGAAACCAGGAAATTAGAAGGAGCACTTAACAGAGTATTCACTGTAAAAATAACATTGTTTCCTTTGTGTGGCTTCCAAAACAACTGGCTTCTCAGGAGCCTTGAACAATTTTGTTGTAGGGAGATGCTAGGTGTCTTGTGAAAAAAAGAAATGGTAAGTTTAGCCTGATACATCAGCCTTAAGAGACACAAATAGTGTGGTTACTCTGAGTGAGTTAGCTATTCATCACAAAGTGAGGGTATAGAGCACTTGGCCAAATCTGGGTTCAAATCTAAACTCTATTACCTCCTGGCTGTGTGACCTTGGGCAAGTTACTTAACCTCTCTGAGTCTTGGTTTCCTCATGTCTGAAAGGAGGATAATTGCAGCCTATCCTATAGGTTATTATGAGGATCAAAAGAGATAATGGGTGGGAATATATTTTGAAAATCATAAAGTGCTGTGCAGTATAATATGGGAAAAATAGCAGATTCTTTGGAGGTTTAAATGGTAGAATGAATGTAACATAAACACACTACAAGACAAATAGTATCTGTTATGCAAAGGTGAGACATGGCTCTTTCTTGAAGTTATATGCTAGGAGCCTGGCCCCTCAGGTACACATGAGCATTTCTGTGATCAGCAGCCCATAGTCAATGCTCAACGAATTCTTTTCAAGTGTTCAATCTCTGGAAGAAAGCTGATCTTGATCTTCTACAATGAACCACAAAGTTTTGTTGGTTTGAAGCTTCATAATAAGCTTTAATTCAGTCATTCCAAGAGCTATATCAAGTTCAACATTCTAATTTTTGGTGTGAATTTAGACATCCAAATTGCTCTTTGCATTCCCAAAGATTCTCTCCAGAGAGGGTTATTCCCTCTCCAGCTTTTCTCCACATCAGGCCTCTCAGCTCATGGACTCATGAAACACTCACAGCAGCTGAAACCTGTCACCATGCTAGCTTTCTACAGAGAATGGCATCTAGCTGGCACCAAACCCATGTGCTATTTCTACAGCTCCAGAAGCTGAGTTTGAAGGATCTGGGAAGAATAATGCATGGCCTTTGTTCTCAAAAGAGTGACTTGTTTATGCTTTCAGGGTCTCCAGAGTTGATTGCTAGTATAGGGCAAGTCCTATGGGAATAAATGGTGTCAGGAGATGGGCTATTCGAGGGGACCCTTAATCAACAGACTGATTTTATAAGTGAAGGGGGAGAGAATGGACAAGAACTGGGGAACCATCCTGAGGACAGAAAACAAACAATATATTTTAGCAGCAGAGCACAGACAGGATGGCTCAACACAAATGTTCTCTGTCAAGTGCACAATTTAACCCATCACCTTCTAGAGAAGTGGCTCTCACCTTGCATGCACAAGGGAATCACCCAAAAGTCAAATCAGAATCCCTGTCGAGGAGACTCAGGCCTCGGTATTTTTCAAAACTTTCAGGTGATTGCAAATGCAGCGAGGCTGCCAACCAAGCTGGACGGGGTCCTCGTTTCATACCCTTTAATACTTGGCTACTCAAAGTGCTTCCTGGACAAGCAACATCAACATTACTTGGGAGCTCGCTATAAATGCAGAACCTCCAGCTTCCTCACTGCAGACCCACTGAATTAGAATCCGCGTTTCACAGTATCTGCAGGTGATCACTGTACAGTAAAGTCTGAGAAGCACTGTTCTAGAGCAGTGTTCTTGAACTTGGCCACATATTAGAATTAGTTGGGGAAATTTTAGAAATCCAGAAGCTCATATCTCACTGGGTTTAGACCAACGAAATCTCTGGGCATAGGATCCGAGGCCGATCCTGCAAACGGATCAGTTAGCAACTGCTAGTGCTCAGGACTGCTTAGCGTTTCTTGCATAAACCATACCCAGACTCACATAGCAGTTCCGATTTTTAAACCCTTTAACGAGGAACAGGAATTAAATCACCATGACAACAGCAGAAAAAACAATCGGAAAATAATCCGAATGTACAATCTTCCTCCTTTTGACATTTTCTCCCCCATCTTTTATAGTCATGCCACTTTTAATTCATAGCAGTTTTTAAAGTTATTCACCTTCATTGAGATTTTCCAAAGTAGTCCACTTAGTTTTATTTTAAAAAAATGTAAAAATCTCTTTGCACTCATATTTCATTGTTTTACGCGGCTTTTAAATAGCTTGCATAATTTCAGAAAATGGGAAACAGTGCATAATCAAGTTTGGGAACCAATGCAATGGATTCTTGGGAAAGGCAGGACTCAACTTTTGGAAGCAAAACAGGACAGGCTACTTAGAAAGTGTTCTTTAATAGCTCATGTAGACCCAAAAACAGCAGATACAAATACAGTTCTCCACACTCAGCATTTCCTGCCTCCAAACAAAAATGGAAACCACCAAAAAGGTCACCATCCATTATGTGAGGACAAAGTCGCCTGCTCACATTTTATGGGCTAATGTGTTGATGGTTTTGGATATTAGCTCCCAGCAAATGCCAGGGTTCCAAGTTCCTTGTCTCCCCATGTGCAGGAAAATACACCTTTCAAGTTATAAAAATTAAGCTTTGGCTCAAAATGGCTGACAGTGGACAAGGAGTTAGGAGGACTCCTCAGGTGTTGTTGGAGGCACAGACTCCTCAGGAATCCGGTTTCAATGTGAACTTAGCTATTTTCAGATCTCATTTGTTCCCCCAGCAAAATCTAAGCAAAATCCTAAATTCCTCTCCAAGCCTCTTTGGAAATAAAACCCTTGCATGTGTCCCTTTGTCTTCAGTCCAAACCAACAACGATGCTTCTGCCAATTGCTATGGTTTAAGCTATTATGGTAAGCGAATGAAACAGTGACAGAAATAGAAACTCCAATTAAAAGATAATGTTATACCAGATCACTCTGGTTCCACACTCTATATCCGTAAGTGCTACGATACCCAAGGAAGGCCGAGTAGGAACACACTGCACATATTAAGGCCCGTTACTGCTCTCTACTCTCTTCAAATGCATTACGCTGGCAGTTAAATGTCCTCCTTGTGGGATCTAGGAAGAGCTGATGTCAGTGAAGTGTATGGTTATATTATAGTGACTGTGACATATGTATTCAAATAAACATGCAGACTAGAAACCTATATGTTGGAAATTGTAGACACAATGTATGTATCAAGTATTGATAAGCAATCTATTTTCACAGGAGTCTTGAAAGATAATGCACTCATTTTTAAAGGATCTATTCCTATTGTTTGCTTGGGAAAATGCTCACAAATTTTAATCTTATTTTTTTGAACAACCAATAATCAATTTATTAAGAAGGTTGATTTTGAGCCTCTGCAATGGTGACTTCAAGCTCAACTCCTGGCTCAATATTGATAGAAGTAATCTGCTTAACAATCTCAGAAGGACTGTGCAAATCAAGGCTAAATTTTTGCCTACGACCAGTTTACAACCACTGAGTAAAAAGAATATACATTAAATTGTGAGACTATAAATAGACCCGTTTGCAAATGGCCTGGCTTGTCAATATCTTTAAAAAATTGTCACTGATATGGTCACATGCAAAAACTGCCTAATTCAGAATTGAAATCTGTTTATGTATTATAAAATACATAAAATGGTATTATGAAATACATAAAAAGTATTATAAAAGTACACTTACTGAATTTCATAACAGTAAACACAAACATAATCATTTTGGTTAAAAAAACCTTCCATTTGTGGGAGAAGTAAATTTCATTTCAATGAAAACATCTTTCTTGTTTTTCTTCTCACTATAAAAGGTATTAAAACATATAGTGTTCACTATAAAAAAATCAGAGAATGTAAAAAAATATAAAGTAAAACTGAAAATTACCCATAATCCTACCACTTAGAAATGACTTCTCTTAGTATATAGGTGTTTATCCTTTCCAATATTTTTTTATGAACACATACATACTTACTAAAGGATATTACAACTCAAAAACTGTTTGGATCTAGATCTAAATTATTATTTGTAATTATTGCATGGTTATCTAGAATATAAACTACATCTATTTGCTTCATAAATAACTTATTGCTGAACATCTAGATGGTTTCATTTTAAAAATTAACTATTTAAAAATGTTTTAGCTCAGAAATTGTTTTGGAGCTTAGAATATACTGTTTATAACTTCAAAGTACTTAGGGGTGCCTGGGTAGCTCAGTCAGTTAAGCATCCGACTCTTGATTTTGGCTCAGGGTCATGATCTCAGGGTCGTGAGATTGAGCCCCACGTCGGGCTGTGTGCTTAGCGGGGAGTTTCTTGAGATTCTCTCTCTCCCTCTCTCTCTGCCTCTCCTCCTCCCCAGGGCCCCCCTCCATGAGTTTGCTCCTTCTCACTCTCAAATAAATAAATATTTTTTTAAAAGCTTCAAAGTACCTAAAATTTAACTTTGTTACTTTTTTTTTGCTCTGAGTCATGATTTTTTCACATTTGCATAGGTCGTCCTTTCCCCTACATTATGTATACATAGAGAATCAGGTCAGTACAGCATCAAAGAAAAAGATCACATAATGCTAGGCCTATCCAATTTCTGGATTCTTTTTTTTTCTTAGAGAAAGGGTATGCTAGCATTTTTCTCCCTCTGACACATGTCTTATTCTAACAGAATCTTAAAACTAAAGTTCCTAATGAAAATCAAGGTACAGTACAATAGAAAAGAAATTCTAAAGTTAGGAGTCAGAACAACACTTGCATCATTTACAAAGAAAGTAGAAGAAAACCAGTTTTAAAACTTCTGGGCTTCTCATCTTGGGCTCAAGAGAGTGTAGATATACAGAGAGGATTTTGTGATGAGTACAAAATCTAGACAAGACTGTGTTGCTAGGTGTAGAGAGGTTGTATGTGCCCTCTTCTCAAGCCTACTTGCTTGGGGGAATTGCTCTGTGGGACCACTCAGAGAACTTGAGATAGAAGACTGTCTCCTACCCCAGGAAATCCAGAGGTCAGGGGAAGATCTGGTGAGACCCTTGGTGGTGGTATGTGAGAGCCTATTGCATGTGATAAATGAATGTACTCCCTGTTCCCCATGGGACACAATGTGTATGAGTGTCTCCTATGGACCAACTATTGGCCCTGGAAGAGAGCTGTCCAGTGTCATTTCAGGTCCTGCGCAAGAGGACCACCTTGAAGAGATGATGAGACCCCCAATGGTGAGAATGTGAACCATGGGTTAGACACGGAGTGGCTGGCCAAAGGAGAACCATGGTCTACACTGTGGGATCTGCATCCAGAAGAACCCACAAAGATACTCCATAGAAAGAAGGTGAGCAATTATTTATCTGGCTCCAGAGAATCCTGACATAAGACAATAAAGTCACCCAGTATGTCAGAGCATGGCCTTTTCCCAAGCGCAGTTCTTCCTGGGCCAGTCCCCAGAGGGGCAGGCGGTGCAGTCAGCATGTGTGGGAGAGAGCAGTATGGGTAAAGAATGGAAAAGGACACCCCTGCCTATACCCCCTGAAAAGTGACAAGCCATAGTCAGTTATTTCATTACTATTAAGGACTGCTTATTCTAACTTCTAAATTGAGGCTTTGTGTGTTGTTTTTAAAATGGCCATAATACTCTCTATTGCCCAATTCATTTGACTTGCTGAGCTTTTTACCCAAGGGCAGGGAATTTACATTAAAGGGAAAATGGTAGAAAAAAATTAAACTGTATTTTGAGTATATCCTATGTATGGTACATGTTCAGTGGACTGGTTGCCCAGTTTTTAGTGGTTCCTGACTGAAAACATTGTGAGTTGGCAGCAGAGTTGGCAGTTATCCAGTTGATAACAACACTGTCAAATGGGGAAAGAAGGAGGAGAGGGGGTTGGAATCAGCATTTGAAGCCTCTCCTGTTTCATTAAAAAGGCTCAAAAGGCAAATGTGGAACTTTAGAAAAGGCTGGAGTACATGGTATATGCCACTTGGATATTCATAGTGAAGTCTAATTTATGTGACCAAGATGAAAAGAAATAATGTTTCTTGTCAAAGAACAATCCAAAGACATTTGTTAGATCATGCTTATTAGTTTGTTTTGCAGGAAGATTGTTTACTCACATGAGAAGGAATCAGTTGGTGGATTGAGCCAGAGAATAAAGGCAAAAACAGGAGTCATAAGACAGAAGGAAGAAAGCGAGACTGTTGACAGTCTGGGAACAGTAAATCTTGTTTGCACATTTTTTTTGTGTGTAAACTGATTATCTGGAAGCTGGCAGGGAGAAGTCCATCTGGGCAGACTGTTTTCAAGTAGGCCAACCAAGGGCATCAAAGATAACAATTTTCATTGTGTAGGAGTTCTCCAGAAAGCCTTGGAGTTGAGCAAAGGGAGGAACCATCTTTCTGAGTGGCCACCATTTTCCTTCCTTCAACAGCTCTTGGTTCAGCCATGCCCATACGCCGTAGTTCAGGAAAATTCCTCATTGTTCACAACCTTCCCCACCCTTCCTTTTGTACCTTCTAAGACGGTTTTAGTGTGTTTGCATTAGCCAAGAGGTTAGGAAGGAAAATCAGATGTTCCTAACGGCTGAATTTTTCTAAATTAGAAAGAACAGAGCTTTCCCTCTTTCTAAAAATGTGAATTTGGCCAGGTGGGAGAGGAGGATAGGACAGAAGAGTCAAGATAAGAGCAGTTTTTATTTGGTGGGGAGAGGTTTAGGGAGGTTTATTTAAAGGGACAACTCTACAATTTGGGGGCAGCTGCTGTGAGGTGATCAGTAGGCTTGGGGGACATGGATGAAGATTTGGGGTACATTTTTACTATATATAATGTAGTGTATTTCCCCTGTGGTGTTTTTCAAGAATTCTGCAATAAAGATTTAAATTGCTTTTCAATTCTTTTGTAGCTCTTCTGAAAGCAATGCTGTGCTGAGAAAGGCAATGAAAAGAGCCAAGTTTATTCCAGTTATACATGTTAAAGATTTGCTAAAGCTACAATAAAGACACTTTTTTTTTAACCCCACATTCACCAAATTTTTTTGACCACGCTATCCTATTTTTAGAGAATATGATTTCACATGTAATTATTTGGAACATACTTTGGAAAATTTGAGTCCTGGCTCACATTATCTCAAGGTATGTCAAGAATTAAAAAAAAAAATCACTCTGTCTTCCTAATTTAATTTAAATAGCCATATAAAGTTTAATGGGGAGGGATGACTGAACCAGGTGGGATAGTGTCCCCCTCAAAGTCATGTCCTTCCTGGAACCTCAAGATGTGAACTTACTTGGAAATGGGATTGCATTGCAGATGTAATTAGTTAAGATGAGGTCATACTGGAGCACAGTGGGCCCATAACCCAAGATGACTAGTGGCCTTCTAAGAAGAGAAGAGACACAGAGAAAGACATACAGGGGAGAATGCCTCATGAAGATGCAGGCAGAGCTGGAAGTCATGTGCCTAGAAGCCAAGCAACACCAAAAATTGTTGGCAACACCAGAAGCTAAAAGAAGGGCATGGAACAGATTCTTGCCTAGAATCTTCAGAGGGGGCGTGGTCCTGCTGACACTTTGATTTTGGGATTCTAGCCTCTAGAACTGAGAGAGAATAAATTTCTGTTGTTTAAAGCCGCTCAGTTTGTGGTCATTTGTGAAGGCGGCCCTAGGAACAGACTACAATGTACATGTCTCTGAATTAAAGAAATACCTGACTTTGCAAACCTGAAAACTTGAAGACCACTCAGCACTAAGAAGTAATGAACTACTGATACATAAAAACATAACAAACAAACAGAAACCACAGATGAATCTCAAAATAATGACGGTGAGTGAAAGGAACCAGATTAAAAAAAAAAAGTACACACTGGATGGTTCCATCTACAAAATTCTAACAATGTAAACTAACCTCTGACAGAAAGCAGGTGGTTGCCTGGGGCAGGGATGCCAGTAGCAGGCAGGAAGGGACAGAGGGAGGGTTCACTAAAAGCATAAAGAACTTTTCGGGATGATGGCTACATTCACTCAGTTGATTGTGAGAGCAGTTTTCATCATGTATCTCTGTAAAAATGTATCAAAATTGTATACTTTAAATGTGTGCAATTTATGGTGCGTTAATTATACCTTAATAAAACTGTTTAAAAGAAAACCACTTAGGGATTCATTCATTTAAAATAACCAAGAAAGTACTGTGCAAGTTTGCATGGGGGAATGTCAGTTGCATAAAGTCCTTCTACTGCAGTGCACATGCTCTCTCTCTCTTTCACTATATTCTCGTCCTTAATTGAAAGTGGTAAAGCAAACACATTACCGAAACAGCTCTAATTATTTCCTCTGGACTAGGCTCCAGCAAATTAAGAAGAGGGAGCAAGAAAGCCATTTCAGCCCTGAAATAGCACCGCGGGGTCTTTTCTTTGGAGACAATCTCAGCATCCAGCAAACCCAAGCTCTTGCACAGCTTTCCTTGTGCCCCGGGGGGGACATGCCCGTGGCCCCGTTTAGAATGAACCTTGGGAGCCACCTCTTACCCTTCCCCGGGTTGACATGTTCATTTTCTCCCTCACTTTCCTCCTGGCTTTAATTAAACGTCACAGCTGAAAGAGGTTACCAAAACAAATTATGAGAAGGGACACGGGGTTCTCATGCTATCATTTGATGTGTTCGTCTTGGCTGCTCCGTCACAATGAACCCTATATCTTTCTACTTTGAAGCCCTCCTTTTCACTTTTAGATACATCTTGATCCAGATTTTAGGACATATTCTATCTCTAAAGGGCTCAGTAACAGCCTATGTGCTTTTCTCATGAGCTTTCCTTTCACTCGACCCCAGATGCACCATTTCTCTGGCTGGAATTCTCCGTCAGCGTGCAGCTCATGACTTCCGATGGTTGCTCCTGCAAGTTGTGACTGGGGACCTTTCAACAGGGCTGCTCTGCATGCACAGGTCAGAAGTGCCTGGACATCACACATCCCCAGGGGAGGACATTCAACAAATGAGGGATGGGAGAGTGGGTACCAATATCACAGCTACCCTGCCCCGCAGGTGAGATATCTCCACACTGTTTCCTCAGGCTCTCCCATGGCACAAAGTTTCAGTTGCCCATTATATAACTCACCTAAGCACACACCCTTTTAGGCTGCCTTTCCTTCCTTATATCATGCCCCCACTTCCTTGCTAGTGTTGAAGGAACCTTCCTGGTAAACTGCTTGCCTTCAAATTGTTGTCTCAGCATCTGCTTCTTGGGAAGTCCATCTGAGACTAAGACCTTGTTTTAGAGCTCACTGGATGCTTGGCTTGCTGACTCCCTTTCCACACCCTCTTAATGCGGTCTCCCACTTTTCATAGACCCCCATTTCATACAGCTGAGCTTCCAGTTCTATCTCTATCTGTCGCCACATGCTTGAGCCCTGAAGGCTGGCATTCTGTACTCTTTCACATGGAAGACTCCTCTGGAGATTGGAGAGAGCACAGTTGTTTCTATGGGCCAGTGAGGTCATCAGAGAAAGAGATCTGGTGTGGTGACTGAAGGGGTGAGCAGATCTCAGCAGGAATATGCTGGACAAAGCTTGCTGAATGCACAGAAGCTGAGAGAAGGGTGCATTTGATTATCTGAATAAAGATGCACCTTCTTGGCTCAAGAAACCACAGGAGAGAGAGGCCCTGTAGGGACCCTCTGAAGAACTCATGAAAGGATTCTTTAACCATTGGCCAGGCCAGGGAGTGCAAAGACCCACAGCCCGGTAAAGACTGCTCTGCTTTCTTGACTTTCCTCACCTCAGGGCTCAGACCCTGAAGCTAGGGAGTAGAGGAGGGGAAAGGAGAACAGGAAAAGAGTAGAGAACCAGACTGCTCACCTCATTCCCCTTCTCAACTGCAGGGCTCCCACCTGCTCAGTGAAAAACCTTTTCTCAGCTTGAAGTGCCAACTTGGTCCCCAAACTATGAGCCCTCAGCTGTGCTGGGATCACCTCTTTTTCCCACTGTGGTTAGCAGAACAAAAGCCCCAAAGATGTCCATGACTTAATCCCTAGGACTTGTGACTATGTAACCTTATATGGATGGCAAAAGGGATTCTGCAGCTGTGATTAAGGTTATGCACCTTGAGATGGGGAGAGTAGCCTGGATTAGCCAGGTAGGTCCAATTTAATCCCACAAATCCTTACAAGCAGAGACCTATTTCCAGCTCTGGGGAAGGAGATAGATGGAAGAAGGTGGGGAGATTTGAAACATAAGTGGGACTTTATCCACTGTCAATAGCTATGAAGATGGAGAAATGGGGCCACAAGCCAAGGAACATGGGTGGCCTCTAGAAGCTGAGAACAGCCCTCAACTGAAGGTCCTACAATGGAAAGGAACTAAATTCTGTCAACAATCAAATGAGCAAGGAAATGAATGCTTCCTTGGAACCACCAGAAAGGAGTGCAGCCCTGCCGACACTGAGACTCTAGCTCAGTGAACCCATGTTGGATTTCTGGCTTAAAGAACTTGAAGGTAATAGATTTGTGTTATATGAGCTGTTTGCTGTTATTTGTTATGGAAGTAATGGAAAACAAATACATAGACCATCTAAAGAATTTCTTTCCATGCTTGGGAGTTACCCCAAAGAAAAAGTAAACCTTTGTAAGTGGCTCCCTGTTGGGTTGCAAAATGAATGATACTTAGCCAAATCTCTGATTGAACTTCTGCTCTTCAGAGAAAGAGGGAAAGAACCAGCGTGCCTGATCTGAAACCAGTGGACCTGTTCTCATTGTTGCCTCTAAATGGACACCAGAACATATAGTCCACTCTCCACCTTATCTCATTTTCCACTTCTGCTGAAGCTTCTGACTCCTAAGAGCTGCATGTGCATACAGACTCTTGCTCAGGGAGAGAATATGGAAAGTTCCAATTGACAAAAGCAGCATTTGTTAAGTTCTTACCCTGACTTTTAAATTCACTCTCTAGGGGCACTTGGGTGGCTCAGTTGGTTAAGCATCTGCCTTTGGCTCAGGTCATGATCCCAAGGTCCTGGGATTGAGCCCTGTATTGCGCTGCCTGCTCAGTGGGGAGTCTGCTTGTCCCACTCCCTCTGCAGCCCCCATTCCCCACCCCTGCCTATGCTCTCACTCTTTCTCTCTCAAATAAATGAATAAAATCTTTAAAAATAAATAAATAAATCCACCTTCTAATTGGACAGAAAAACCATCTCTTTATTGAATCCTATAGCTTCAGCTAATACATTGACCTGGTTTTCTCCTCTAAAATTTCAAACCAGTGATTTTCCAGGCATTAAAGCAGAGTGGAGAGGTTTAATTAATTGATTGGCCTATGGTCACCTGTGCTGAGTTTGACAATGTGTGTGACTCTCACAACACAGACTCATTAAAAACACTTCCTGCCTCACAGTGGTGATTAAGGATGTCTAATGAAGACCAAATACCGAAGAGTGCACTTACTGGACCTTGCAATTTTATTTGAGCATATTATATTGGTTTTGGAATCAGAAAAAAATTCACAGGGTTTTATTTTATTTTATTTATTTTTTTAAAGAGAGTATTCTAAACAAACTCATCTGGAGACATATAGGTATTTTTATCTCAGGTACTGAAGTCATATTTTAAAACGATTATTGTTTCTCCCAAAGATGACACTTTTTAAAGGGCAAGCTTTGGTGTCTGCTGTTATTCAAATCCTTTCTTTTTTTTTTTTTTTTTATTATGTTATATTAATCACCATACATTACATCATTAGTTTTTGATGTAGTGTTCCATGATTCATTGTTTGCGTATAACACCCAGTGCTCCATGCAGTACGTGCCCTCTTTAATACCCATCACCAGGCTAACCCATCCCCCCACCCCCCTCCCCTCTAGAACCCTCAGTTTGTTTTTCAGAGTCCATCGTCTCTCATGGTTCGTCTCTCCCTCCGATTTCCCCCCCTTCATTCATTCTTCCCCTCCTGCTATCTTCTTTTTTTTTTCTTAACATATATTGCATTATTTGTTTCAGAGGTACAGATCTGTGATTCAATAGTCTTGCACAATTCACAGCGCTCACCATAGCACATATCCTCCCCAATGTCTATCACCCAGCCACCCCATCCCTCCCACTCCACCCCCCACTCCAGCAACCCTCAATTTGTTTCCTGAGATTAAGAATTCCTCATATCAGTGAGGTCATATGATACATGTCTTTCTCTGATTGACTTATTTCGCTCAGCATAACACCCTCCAGTTCCATCCGTGTTGTTGCAAATGGCAAGATTTCATTCCTTTTGATGGCTACATAATATTCCATTGTATATATATACCACTTCTTCTTTATCCATTCATCTGTCGATGGACATCTTGGCTCTTTCCATAGTTTGGCTATTGTGGACATTGCTGCTATAAACATCAGGGTGCATGTACCCCTTCGGATTCCTACATTTGTATCTTTGGGGTAAATACCCAGTAGTGCAATTGCTGGGTCATAGGTAGCTCTATTTTCAACTTTTTGAGGAACCTCCATACTGTTTTCCAGAGTGGCTGCACCAGCTTACATTCCCACCAACAGTGTAGGAGGGTTCCCCTTTCTCCGCATCCCCGCCAATATCTGTCGTTTCTGACTTGTTAATTTTAGCCATTCTGACTGGTGTGAGGTGGTATCTCATTGAGGTTTTGATTTGGATTTCCCTGATGCTGAGCGATGTTGAGCACTTTTTCATGTGTCTGTTGGCCATTTGGATGTCTTCTTTGGAAAAATGTGTGTTCATGTCTTCTGCCCATTTCTTGATTGGATTCTTTGTTCTTTGGGTGTTGAGTTTGATAAGTTCTTTATAGATTTTGGATACTAGCCCTTTATCTGATATGTCATTTACAAATATCTTCTCCCATTCTGTCACTTGTCTTTTGGTTTTGTTGACTGTTTCTTTTGCTGTGCAAAAGCTTTTTATCTTGATGAAGTCCCAATAGTTCATTTTTGCCCTTGCTTCCCTTGCCTTTGGCGATATTTCTAGGAAGAAGTTGCTGCAGCTGAGGTCGAAGAGGTTGCTGCCTGTGTTCTCCTTTAGGATTTTGATGGACTCTTGTCTCACATTTAGGTCTTCCAAACATTTTGAGTCTATTTTTGTATGTGGTGTAAGGAAATGGTCCAGTTTCATTCTTCTGCATATGGCTGTCCAATTTTCCCAACACCATTTGTTGAAGAGACTGTCTTTTTGCTTTGTCGAAGATTAGCTGACCATAGAGTTGAGGGTCCATTTCTGGGCTCTCTATTCTGTTCCATTGATCTATGTGTCTGTTTTTGTGCCAGTACCATACTGTCTTGATGATGACAGCTTTGTAGTAGAGCTGGAAGTCCGGAATTGTGATGCCACCAGCTTTGCTTTTCTTTTTCAACATTCCTCTGGCTATGCGGGGTCTTTTCTGGTTCCATACAAATTTTAGGATTATTTGTTCCATTTCTTTGAAAAAAGTGGATGGTATTTTGATAGGGATTGCATTAAATGTGTAGATTGCTCTAGGTAGCATTGACAACTTCACAATATTTGTTCTTCCAATCCATGAGCATGGAATGTTTTTCCATTTCTTTGTGTCTTCCTCAATTTCTTTCATGAGTATTTCATAGTTTTCTGAGTACAGATCGTTTGCCTCTTTGGTTAGATTTATTCCTAGGTATCTTATGGTTTGGGGTGCAATTGTAAATGGGATCGATTCCTTAATTTCTCTTTCTTCTGTCTTGTTGTTGGTGTATAGGAATGCCACTGATTTCTGTGCATTGATTTTATATCCTGCCACTTGACTGAATTCCTGTATCAGTTCTAGCAGTTTTGGGGTGGAGTCTTTTGGGTTTTCCACATGAAGTATCATATCATCTACAAAGAGTGAGGGTTTGACTTCTTCTTTGCCAATTCAGATGCCTTTGATTTCTTTTTGTTGTCTGATTGCTGTGGCTGGGACTTCTAATACTATGTTGAATAGCAGTGGTGATAGTGGACATCCCTGCCGCATTCCTAACCTTAGGGGGAAAGCTCTCAGTTTTTCCCCATTGAGAATGATATTTGCAGTGGGTTTTTCATAGATGGCTTTTATGATATTGAGGTATGTACCCTCTATCCCTATACTCTGAAGAGTTTTGATCAAGAAAGGATGTTGTACTTTGTCAAATGCTTTTTCTGCATCTATTGAGAGGATCATATGGTGAGGGGTGGAAAACCATTTACCATGCTAATGGACTATTGTTCTTTCTTTTATTAATGTATTGTATCACATTGATTGATTCGTGGATGTTGAGCCAACCTTGCAGCCCAGGGATAAATCCCACTTGGTCGTGGTGAATAATCCTTTCAATGTACTGTTGGATCCTATTGGCCAGTATTTTGGTGAGAATTTTTGCATTCATGTTCATCAAGGATATTGGTCTATAATTCTCCTTTTGATGGAGTCTTTGTCTGGTTTGGGGATCAAGGTAATGGTAGCCTCATAAAACGAGTTTGGAAGTTTTCCTTCCATTTCTATTTTTTGGAAGAGTTTCAGAAGAATAGGTATTAATTCTTCTTTAAATGTTTGGTAGAATTCCCCTGGGAAGCCGTCTGGCCCTGGGCTCTTGTTTTTTGGGAGATTTTTGATGAGTGCTTCAATTTCCTTAGTGGTTATAGGTCTGTTCAGGTTTTCTATTTCTTCCTGGTTCAGTTTTGGTAGTTGATACATCTCTAGGAATGCATCCATTTCTTCCAGATTATCTGATTTGCTGGCATATATTTGCTCATAATATGTTCGTATAATTGTTTGTATTTCTTTGGTGTTGGTTGTGATCTCTCCTCTTTCATTCATGATTTTGTTGATTTGGGTCATTTCTCTTCTTTTTGATAAGTCTGGCCAGGGGTTTATCAATCTTGTTAATTCTTTCAAAGAACCAGCTCCTAGTTACGTTGATCTGTTCTACTGTTCTTTTGGTTTCTATTTCATTGATTTCTGCTCTGATCTTTATTATTTCTCTTCTCCTGCTGGGTTTAGGCTTTCTTTGCTGTTCTTTCTCCAGCTCCTTTAGGTGTAGGGTTAGGTTGTGTACTTGAGACCTTTCTTGTTTCTTGAGAAAGCCTTGTATTGCTATATACTTGCCTCTTAGGACTGCCTTTGCTGCATCCCAAAGATTTTGAATGGCTGTGTTTTCATTTTCATTTGTTTCCATGAATTTTTTAAATTCTTTAATTTCCTGGTTGACCCAGTCATTCCTTAGTAGGATGCTCTTTAGCCTCCATGTATTTGAGTTCTTTCCGACTTTCCTCTTGTGATTGAGTTCTAGTTTCAAAGCATTGTGGTCTGAAAATATGCAGGGAATGATCCCAATCTTTTGGTACCAGTTGAGACCTGATTTGTGACCTAGGATGTCATCTCTTCTAGAGAATGTTCCATGGGCACTAGAGAAGAATGTATATTCTGTTGCTTTGGGATGGAATGTTCTGAACATATTTGTGAAGTCCATTTGGTCCAGTGTGTCATTTAAAGTCTTTATATCCTTGTTGATCTTTTGCTTAGATGATCTGTCCATTTCAGTGAGGGAGTGTTAAAGTCCCCCACTATTATTGTATTGTTGTTGATGTGTTCCTTTGCTTTTGTTATTAATTGGCTCGTATAATTGGCTGCACCCATGTTAGGAGCACAGATATTTACAATTGTTAGATATTCTTGTTGGATAGACCCTTTAAATAGGATATAGTGTCCTTCCTCATCTCTTATTACAGTCTTTGGTTTAAAATCTAATTTGTCTGATATAAGGATTGCCACCCCAGCTTTCTTTTGGTGTCCATTAGCATGGTAAATTGTTTTCCACCTCCTCACTTTCAATCTGGGGGTGTCTTTGGGTCTAACATGAGTCTCTTGAAGACAGCATATCAATGGGTCTTGTTTTTTTTATCCAATCTGATAGCCTGTGTGTTTTCATTGGGGCATTTAGCCCATTCACATTCAGGGTAACTATTGAAAGATAGGCATTTAGTGCCATTGTATTGCCTGTAAAGTGACTGTTACTGTATATTGTCTGTGTCCCTTTCCGGTCTATGTTACTTTTAAGCTCTCTTTTTGCTTAGAGGACCCCTTTCAATATTTCTTGTAGGGTTGGTTTCGTGTTTGCAAATTCCATTAGTTTTTGTTTGTCCTGGGAGCTTTTTATCTCTCCTTCAATTTTCAATGACAGCCTAGCTGGATATATTATTCTTGGCTGCATATTTTTCTCCTTTAGTGCTCTGAATATATCATGTCAGTCCTTTCTGGCCTGCCAGGTCTCTGTGGATAGGTCTGTTGTCAACCTGATGTTTCCACCATTTTAGGTTACAGATCTCTTCTCCTGAGCTGCTTTCAGGATTTTCTCTTTGTCTCTGAGACTCGTAAGTTTTACTATTAGATGTCGGGGTGTTGATCTATTTTTATTGATTTTGAGGGGTGTTCTCTGTGCTTCCTGGATTTTGATGCCTGTTTCCTTCCCCAAATTAGGGAAGTTCTCTGCTATAATTTGATCTAATATACCTTTTGCCCCTCTCTCTCTTTCTTCTTCTTCTGGGATCCCAATTATTCTAATATTGTTTCATCTTATGGTATCACTTAATCTCTCGAATTCTGCCCTCATGATCCAGTAGTTGTTTTTTTTTAAATTTTTTTATTGTTATGTTAATCACCATACATTACATCATTAGTTTTAGATGTAGTGTTCCATGATTCATTGTTTATGCATAACACCCAGTGCTCCATGCAGAACGTGCCTTCTTTAATACCCATCACCAGGCTAACCCATCCTCCCACCCCCCTCCCATCTAGAACCCTCAGTTTGTTTTTCAGAGTCCATCGTCTCTTATGGTTCATCTCCCCCTCCTATCCAGTAGTTGTTTATCTCTCTTTATCTCAGCTTCTTTATTTTCCATCATTTGGTCTTCTATATCACTGATTCTCTCTTCTGCCTCATTTATCCTAGCAGTTAGAGCCTCCATTTTTGATTGCACCTCATTAATAGCCTTTTTGATTTCCACTTGGTTAGATTTTAGTTCTTTTATTTCTCCAGAAAGGGTTTCTCTACTATCTTCCATGCTTTTTTCAAGCCCAGCAGTATCTTTAAAATCATCATTCTGAACTCTAGTTCTGACATCTTACTAATGTCCGTATTGATTTGGTCCCTGGCAGTTGGTACTGCCCCTTGTTCTTTTTTAGGAGGTGATCTTTCCATCTTGTCATTTTGTCCAGAGGAGAATAGATGAATGAAATAACAAAATGCTAACAGGGTAACAATGACCCCAGAAAAATATACACTGAACAAATCAGAAGAGACCTGAAGCTGTGAGAAAAGAAAGGGAAAGAAAGAAAAAAGAAAATAGAAAAAGAAAAAGATAAAAACAAAGAAACAAACAAAAACAGAATATGATCAAATATGATCAGGCTGGTGCATAGATCAGTGCCACACACTAGATTTTGGGCATATTTTGGTCTTTAGAAGAAAGTGCCTCCCAAAATTTTAAAGAAAGAAAAACTTATATTTGTACAAAAATATAGGTAAATATGATGAAGGGATGGAATATGACTGTAAAGATGAAAATTATAAAAGATTTTGTAAAAGGAATTGATAAGTAGTTGGTTGAAAAAAGAAAGAAGAGGATTTAAAAAAAAAGAAGGGGAGAGAATGTGGTCAGGCAGGAGACTAGAACAAAGACATACACTAGAGATTTAGGGTACATTTTGGTCTGTTAGAAGAAACTGTATCCCAAAATTTTAAAGAGAGAACAACTTATATATATACCAAAAATAAGGTTAACTACTATGAAGGGATAGAATATGACTCTAAAGATGAAAAATAAAGATTTTTTTAAAAACGGATTGATAAGATGTTGGTTAAAAAAGGGAAAAAGAAAAATTCAAAAAAAAAAAAGGAAAAGAAAGTTAAAAAAAATTAACTTTGAAAGAATATAGAATCATGGGAAAAAAGCCATGAATTCTATGTGCAGTATTCCCCTAGTGCTGGGGTTCTGCCATTCTCATCGATCGGTAAACTTGGTCTTGGCTGGCTGTTCTTGCTGATCTTCTGGGGGAGGGGCCTGTTGCAGTGGTTTTCATATGTCTTTGCCAAAGGTGGAATTGCCCCGTCCTTGCTGGTCTGGGCTAAGTAATCTGCTTAGTTTTGCTCTCGGGAGCTTTTGTTCCCTGCAAGCTTTCCGTACAGTTTTGGAGGACAAGAGTGAAAATGGCAGCCTCCCAATCTCCGCCCTGGAGGAGCCGAGAACTCGCGGCCCCACTCCTAGGTGAGCCCCCAGAGAAAAGCAGTCAATTACTCCCATCTCCCCGGTCTCTGGCCGCACTCCATGCTCACCCAGCCTGTGATGGAGCATTTCTATCTCTGGCACACGACCCCCTGTGGAGTCTCCAAACCCAGCAGATCCCTGCGGCGCACTCCTGTGCTGCTCCTCCTGGGGGAGGAAGGGGAGTCTCCCCGGATCTGCCGCTTGTTGGGTCCCTGCTGGAAGAGAAGTGGCCCGACTGTGCTGCGGATCACGGTTTATGGCAACCCTGAGCTGAGAGCCCACTCCTCGGCTCGGTCTCTGCAGCTGGCTTCCCCGCTCCAATACCTGGGAGCTCTGCTGCACTCAGGTACCCCTGGTCTTTCTTTGACCCCGAGGGTCCTGAGACCACACTGTCCCAGCGAGGGTTCCACCCCCTGTTCAGCCACTGGAGCAACATCCCTCAGCATAGCTGACTTCTAAAATTTCTGATTTTGTGCTCTGCTGCTCTATCACTTGCCAATAGCGGCTTATGGAGGCTCTCTCCCCCGCCATCTATCTTCCCGAATATCGCCTCAGATTCACTTCTCCGCATGTTCTACCTTCCAGAAAGTGGCCACCTTTTCTGTTCAGAGAGTTGCTGGTATTCTTTTCTTCGATCTGCTGTTGAGTTTGTAGGTGTTCAGAATGGTTTGATCCCTATCTAGTGAATTCCTGTGACCAGATGAAATTTAAGTCTCCTACTCCTCCACCATCTTGTTCCTCCCCCTCCTATTCAAATCCTTTTTATCCTATTCTTCTCTCTCCCTCTTTCTCTCCTCTTGGTCATTCAGTTACAGAGAAGGGAGAGTTAAGCATCTCCTACTACCATGATAGATTTGTCAATTTCTTTCAGTTTTCTGCCAATTGTGTTTATTTTAGAACTATGTTATTGGTATCATACAGCTTTAGAATTCTTGGAATGTTTTTGTGAATTGAAACTCTTACCAATTTTTAGTGACCCATTTTACCTCTGAATAATGTTTTGTCCAGAAAGTCCATTTTTGTGTAATATTATACACATCTACACCAACCTTAGTATTTGCATAATATCTCATGCCATTTATTTTTGGTGTTTATAAAAACCATTTGCTTCACATTTTCAAAGATCATATGGTGGTCTGTAAATTTTTATCTTTTTTTTCTTGGTTTTTTTTTGAGAGGACAGAAGAGCAGAGTTTATTGAAAACTAAATTTTTGTCTTTTAACAAAATTTACATTGATTGTGATTACAGATATTTGAATTCTCTTTTATTATCTTATTTTATATATTCTTTTTTTTACATTACCTTTTTATGCTTCTTTTCTTACTTTACTTTTTCACTTTGTTTCTCTTCTTTTGGATCATGTGTATATTTCTCTAATTCACTTTTCTCCTCTCCTTGTTGGGAAATCATATATCCTATTTATATATTCTTTTTTTTTTACTTCAGTGGTTATCCTAGATATTTCTCTCCTTATAATTATCAGTGGAGTATAATTTAAATATAGAAAAATGTACATATAGTAAGTGCACAGCTTACTGGATTTTCACATTATGAACATACTCATGTAATCAACATCTAGATTAAGAAACATCACCCCATGCCCAGAAGGCCTCCTCATACCCCCTAGAAAATCTTACACACTTACCTGGTGTAAACTTAATAAAGTCTAAAATTCAGCACACTCTTTATGCTTCTCCCAAACAGAATAAGATTTTACTTTGGAGTGTTTGACCTCCAACCACCACCTTCTAATTTCTATAGTGTTGTTGTCAAGGATTTTATTCAACCTCATTTCTTAACTCCTTTAAATTACCATGACATGTCTATCATTTTTCTTAAGATTTTATTTATTTATTTGACAGAGTACAAGCAGAGGGAGAAGCAGGCAGTGGGAGAGGGAGAAGCAGGCCTCCCACTGAGCAAGTAGCCCAATGAGGGACTCGATCCCAGAACCCTGAGATCATGACCTGAGCCAAAGGCAGATGCCTAACCAACTGAGCCACCCAGATGCCCCATGTCTATCATTTTCATTGCTTGCCATTCCTTCTTGCAGCTTAGATTTTCCAGGCATGATGGTTTTCCTTTTTGAAGTTTATCTTTTGCAGTTTCTGTAGATAGAGCTATTGATAGAAAAGTCTCCATTTTGTTTGTCTATAAATGTCTTTATTTAATCTTTTTCCCCCAAATTTATCTTTACTGTTGTACAAATCTGTGCTGACAATAGTTTTTTTCCTAGTGCTTTGTAAAATTTTATTCCACAGTCCTGTGATTTCTATCATCATTGATAAAGCAGCTCTCTTTCTAATTGTCACATATTTGTCTTATTCCCTGGCTATTTAGAAGAGTTTCTTTTTTCTTTTTTTAATGTGGGGTTATATAGTTTTACTAAGATATATTTACATGTGGATTTTCATCTATATATCTATTATGTATTTATCATCTATGTATCTATTTATCTATGTATCTATCTATCTATCTATTATTTATCTATCTTGGTCAAGATCAATGTGCTTTCTGATTCTGAGGATTATGTAATTCTTTGAGCAGTTCTGGAAATTTCTCAGCCATTATTTCTTCAGAGATTGACCCTTAATTTTCTTTCTGAAACCTTGATTGCCCACAAGACATTTTTACTCTGTCCTCCAGCACACTGGTTCTGTGCAGCATTTTCCCACACACCACTGGATACCTTTGTCAGTTCTCAGATGTGTCTGATCTGCTGGTTTCCCTGTCCATTGAATTTCTCATTTTATTTACCATGGTTTTCTTAAGAAGTCCCATTTGGTTCTTTTTCAAATACACTTGGTCAGTTTTGAGTGTCGCTTATTCCTTCATCATATTTCCAACTCTCTATCTCTACATTTATTAAAATCTATTTATCTTATATCTTCTGTTCATTCTAATATCTGCAGTCATTATTAGTCTGATTATCTCATTTGTTGTTTTTCCTGACTGTCACTCATGGTGCCTTGCTTCTTCCTTTCTTTTTTTTATTAACATATAATGTGTTATTTGTTTCAGGGGTACAGGTCTGTGATTCATCAGTCTTACACAATTCACAGCGCTCACCATAGCACATACCCTCCCCAATGTCCATCACCCAACCACCCCATCTCTCCCAACCCCCTCCACTCCAGCAACCCTCAGTTTGTTTCCTGAGATTAAGAGTCTCTTATCGTTTGTCTCCCCCTCCGGTTTCATCTTGTTTCATTTTTCCCAACCTTCCCCTATGATCCTTTGTCTTGTTTCTCAAATTCCTCATATCAGTGAGATCATATGATACTTGTCTTTCTCTAATTGACTTATTTCGCTTAACATAATACATGGTGCTTTGTTTCTTATGTAATTGGTGATATTTGATTGTGAGCTCATTTCTTTTAGATCATCTCTGGGAATGCTTTGGAATTTTGAGCCAAGACGATCATTCTTTCAGAATGGATATGCCTTTGTTTCTGCCAGCTCTCTGGGTGCTACCAACTGAGGAACACTTAAACTTATGGTCAGATCTTGGATTGTTTCAGGATGTTTGAGTTACATTAATTCTGTCTAACTTGGTGATGGTGGTTATGGTCACAGATTTTTTAAAATTTATTTTTAAATTTTTTTAAAATTTTTTTATTTTATTTTTTTATTATGTTCAATTATCCAACTTATAATACATCATTAGTTTTGATGTAGTGTCAACAATTCATTAGTTGCATATAACACCCAGTGCTCATCACCACACTTGCCCTCCTTAATACCCATCACCTGGTTACCCAATCTCCCCACCCCCTCCCTTCTGTAATCTTCAGTTTTTTCCCCAGAGTCCAGAGTCTCTCAAGGATTGTTTCCCTCTCTGATTTCTTCCCATTCAGTTTTCCCTCTCTTCCCTTGTGGTCATCTGTGCTATTCTTTATGTTCCACATATGAATGAAACTGTATGATAATTGGATTTTTAAGCCGGTTTCTTTAAAAAATTATTATTATTATTATTATTATTATTATTAATGTTTCTTCCATTCCATTGCCAAGGCCAGACATGAATGGATTACCACCCTCTTTCCCACCGGTAGGGTATTTTTTTCCTAGTCTGCGCTTCAGAGCACTGCTTTCTAAGGGTCCCACCTCAAGTGTAGATTCTTAATCAGGTCTCCCAACCAGTCTGGGTCCAAGTTTTGTCTCTTATTCCCTATCACATACCCCACTAAAATTCAAGGTTTAGAACACCTGAGATTGGAGACAAGCACAGAGAAATGCTGGCATCAGCATTGCTTACTTCTTTGGATTGACTTTTTATTTCTCCTTTTCAAAGAATTCCCTATTTTTTCACCAGCTAGCTTACCCATGAATTAAAAAAAATTTTTTTTTGCCTTTCCCCCCTCCAATCCAGTGTTGAGAGATACATGAATTACTAACTAGGATTTTCCTGATACTTTATTGTAACACATTACTGTTGCATTTGTAAATATGCATATGATCACGTAGGTTACCACTTTGGCCAACTGGAGTATACTGTAGCTGGAGAGTTCTGGGAGACTGTGTAGAACATGCCTACAGTTATTACAAGTGAAGGATGAGAAAACTGAGATCTTTAGGGACCAGTTCCCCATTCATCATTGGTTGAAGATGATTTCAGAAACATTGACTCTGACACTTTTGGCTTGCCTGTATACAGGCAAGAAGTGAGCCCTCAGGCAGAGAATCGCTGGTATTTGTTTTCAGCATGTAGAGTGAGTATTGAGAGGTTCTGGAAGGCACACTCACAGTATCTGCCATGAGACATCAGGTGACACCATAGTGAAGGTAAACTTGAATCTTGAGCACTTGGGCTTTGAGTTTCTTGCCCTCAGAAATTCATGGACATAGGGGCGCCTGCGTGGCTCAGTTGGTTAAGCATCTAACTCTTGATTTTGGCTCAGGCCCTGATCACAGGGTCATGGGATCAAACCCTGTATCAGGCTTCATGCTTAGGGGAGAATCTGCTTGAGATTCTCTCTCTCCTTCTCCCTCTGCCCCTCCCCATGCTTGCTCTCTTTCTCTCTCTTTCTCTTTCTGTCTCTAAAATAAATAAATAAATCTTTTTTAAAAAAGAAATTCATGGACATATAGAAAGTTATAAAAAAAATTCAAAAACTGAACACAGTAGACTTCAAGATCACTGAAGTTCCTGGAAAGCTGGCTAAGCCATTGAATGGTGTGACCTGTGTCTTACAGTTCCAGCAGAGGGTAGGAATACACAGAAGACATTGAATTCTGTACTCTGAGAAGGAAAACGTAAAAGAAGGAGACAAGGCCACAGTAACTGGAGGACAGCGACAGGCCTAGGGCCCTTACTCAAGAGCCATCCTTTTGCAGAACAGAGCTGATAATAATGGACTGCAGACAGTAGTACTCTTTCTTACAATAGGAGATTTATGGCTTCACCCTTTAAAGGTCTAAACCTGCTTGGAATATATCTGTGTGTGTCTACAGAAGGCATCAGGGAAATCATTTTGCTCATCCTCTAGATATAACTAGGTTATAAGTCCAGGCTTCTCTGCCTCAGTTGCTTAGTCTCCATGTGTAGGAGACATTCTCTGAATCACAAACCTTGTCTGAATCACTGACACCCAATAATCAGCAACCATAAAGAAGATTGTAAAAATGATCTCCATTTATTTTCAACTTCACTCTTTGATTGGAGTCTCATGGGCTAATTTAGGACTCCTGTCAAAGGGTTTGTGTATAAAAGGCCAATACAAGTGTTGGTCTGGAGAATCAGTCATCTCCTAAAACAGAATTGACCTTTTTCTAGCCTTACACACTGTTCAATTTGCCCAATCTCCTTGAGGAAAGCAGCCATCTGTAGGAAAATCAAAAACAAAAAGCAGACTGGTGTATACACAACACAAGTGACATGAGAAGCACAACTTGTTTGCTGCTAATCAGTGTAGATTTGCCCAAATGTGGATCCAAGTCACTACCTGGTCAAGGATATCAGTTTCCATGGTGCCCAAGATTCTGAATGACTAAGGAATCTCCTGAGTATTCTTGAGATAATCAATATATTTCTCATCTTACACAAATGGCAACACATTCTATGTATTACCTTGTCTTTTTCTTGTCACACTTAACATTAATTCTTGGAGCTTGCCCTATATCAGTACACAAAAGGCTTTCTCATTCTTCTTTGTGGCTGTGGGGTTTACATTCTATGAAGAAGCCACCAATCCCCTATTTATGGGTAGTTACAGTGTTTCCAGTCTTTCTTGATTAGAAACTGTGTTGCAATGATAAATAGGCATGATATTTCCTAGAGCTGGGAAAATATTGCTGAATTGAAAGATATGTATACTGGGATTGTTTTGAACTTTGCCAAATTTCTCTCCATTGAAGCCGTATGGATTTCACTTCTCACCTCCGATACATGAGAGTTCTGTATTTTCCACACCCTGCATGCTTGCCAATATGATGTGTTGTCAGACTTGTTGATCCTTCCCAGTTTAACAAGAGAAAGGGGGTAATTGTGATTTTAATATGCAACATTTTTTTCACGAATAACACTGAGCCTCTTTTGTGATGTCTAAGAACTGTGGGCTTTGGCTTCCTTTCCTTAGGCTGTGACTAAGGTGGTTTTATTCTCTTTGGATTCCAGGGACTCACTAGAATTATGTCTGGAGCAAATTGAGGCTGACCTTTTAGGCAGAGGAAATCCAAAACAGACATAATTTGAGAATCAAGCTTATTGAATCTGTGTATGTAAAAACCACAGAGAGATAAACCATGCTGATATACCATGCTGATAAGGTGGTAGTATAGATGTATGTTTAATCACACGGAACATATATTTACAATAAAGTATTAAAGGAAAAAAGCAGGTTAAAATAGTACAGTGTGATCTCTCTTCCTCTCAAAAATGCATTATGTGTCTATAGAAAGGTGATTGGAAAGATATGTATGAAAAATTAACCATGATTATTTCTGGATGGAAGGACTGGTGTTGTACTCTAATTTATGCTTTGCTGCATTTTTGAATTGTTGTCAATTACTAATTGCTACCTTAAAGAATTAATAATATTATATTTAAAAAATACATTCTGCCTCATTGGTAGATAAAATGATCAGAAGAGCACTAGGCCAGGTGTCAGGAAACCTGATTTTTAGTCCAGTTCTGCCTTTAAGATGCTTTGAGACATTGATCTTATAGTTTAATTTTTCTGTATCTCAGTTTCATCACTAGTAAATGGGGGAGTTGGATGAGTTTATATTTTTAAATCCTTATACTTAAATCCTTTCTTATGTATTGAGATGAGCCACTTTTAAACTAATGCTGATTAGAAGTCCTTTTATAGACATATGTTTACACTTTGAATAGTTGCACTTCATAAAATTGAGGTGATTCTACATGTCTGTTGTTTCTTATGTAAATGTATTGTCTGCGAACTGTATTGGTGTGTGATGCAAAGCAAGTCTTCACACAGAGTAATTATCTTTTCAAGGCTTATTGAAAGAGGTTACCTTGGTAACAAGAAATCAAACCCACCCACTTCATCTTAGGGGTCAGAACAAGGTTCTCCATGTAATCATCATTTCTGTTCTTCAGGTACAAACTGTGAAGAAATCTCTGTGAGAATATTCAAATATTAGTAACAAGTACTTTTGCACTCAAAGACACAGTTCTTTAAATTATTCTCTTACCATTTCATATGAGCAGTTTTATTCACATGACCAGAGTGTAGGAAAGTCCTTGAGGACATAGACATCCCTGTTACTTTTAAGTACTTTCCCACCCCACAAGTTAGTAATAGCTACCATCCATTGAATATTTATGATATGCCAGGTACAGTACTGAATGCTATATTTGTGGATCATCTCTCTCATTCCTATGATGACACAAGGGGCATCAGTTAGCTTTTGCCATGTAACTCCAAATTCATTGGCCTAAAACAATGACCATTTATTTAACCTGATTCTGTAGGTTGGCAATTCAGGGTAGGCTTCACCAAAAGCATATTCTGCTCTTAAATGGGCTTGTTCACGTGTCTGCAATCAGCAGCTAAATTGTCTGGGGTTTGACTGGTCAAGGATGCCCCACCTGGTCTTTTCTGTTCTGCGTGGACTCTCATCATCCAGCAGGTGAATTTGGGGTTATTTGCATCACAATTGCAAAGTTCTAAAAGTGACAAGAGATTGTGCCCTAATGTGCAAGTATTTTTCAATCTCCTGTCCTTAGTACACCTGCTAATGTTCCATTGACCAAAGCAAGTCACATGGCTATGCCCAGAGCCAGTGTGGGAGGGACTACACAAGGGCATGGGTAAAGGAGCCATATTGGCAACAATCTACCACACATACAGTTTAAAAGTAGGTGCTTGAAGAGCAGTTTGATAGTGTGTTCTTGATAAAAAGTGAACCAGCAGGGGTGGTGGGACTAACCCAGTCCGTAGAGGCAGAGTGATAAGAAGCATGCAGTTAAAGGGAACAGGACAAGAAGCAACAGCACCAAGATAATCTTACCCAAGGGATGCCGCTCTCTCTCGAGGTGACCATTTTTCTCAGTTAGGCCTGTTGTCCTGGTAGAAACATTAAACACACTCTCATTCATTTTCAGAATTTCCTAGTTTGCATGAAAGATTATTCAGGTCCCTCTAGCTTCTTAGCACCTTGGACAGCTCTTCCTCGAGCCCTACAGGAAAGGATCTCAGAGATGCTTCTCCTTTGGCTCCTACCTGTTAATCTCACTGATCAAGAACAACTCATGTTAATTACTAGGGCTACATTTCTAGGAGTCTCAGACCTGGAAGAAGTGGTAGAGATTAGATAACTGCCCACCATGATTTCATAGGAGGCTGTGAGATTAGAACCAAAGCTTCTGCATTCAGGGGAGACTTTCACAGAGGGAAGTTCTGGCAGTGGGTCCTCACTTATATTTGACCCTTGCCTCTCCTTGACACAATAATCATGGGTTGGCTTTGAAAAAAACTGCAGAACTGTACAAAGCCTCTCCTTTTTTTTTTTTTTTTTCAAGCCAGGAGCACACAGTGTTCACCATATAGCCTCCCACTTACTCCACAGAATTGACAAGGGAAAACAGTGTGCCGGTGGTGGGCCCAAGCACAAAGACTTAAGCAGGGTGAAGTCTGGGACAAGACTGCACCAGAATCCTTCCTGCCCTCTCTTTACGTTCTTTGCCCACAGGATTCTGAAGGCTCGAGGCCAGGGTTGGCTGCGACACCTGCCTGGGGAGACCCAGCCACAGGCTCCCACCTGCACCAGGGCAGCCCCCATAAATCAGTCAAGAGAATGTTATCAGTGAAACACTTACAAGCTGTAGCTGAATAGCTTTTTATCAACAATCCAGGGATCTCCTCTCAGGGCCCAGGGAAAACAAAGCCTGGAGAAGCAGGTGGTATTTAAAGCACCAAGTAGGTGTCAAAGGCAGCATCAATTCAACTAACTGGAAACTCACTTTAAATAAAAACACAGTTCTATCACCAGTAAGCTGGCCTTGGCAACACAGGACTCTCCCTCCCCACCCCCCCCACCCCATAACAGGGCTCATTTTATTGCTTCCACTAAAGGGAATTACAGAAATGATGACCATTTCAGTGCCTGTGAATAGCACAAATAAATCAATAAATGCAGCAATCTCTGGCTTAGCCTTGGGCAAGGAGGGGCCTAGAAGGTGCTCTTCTGGTCTGATCATCTTTCAGGAATTCTGCCAACATGCCCCCACAAAGCTCCCAAGGAGACTGGCTTCTGGGCTTTGCCCTAGCACCATCTCAATGCACAGACACAATGGTGGGACCTCTACAATCCTTTCTTTCTGCCAGCTCTACCTAACAAATGTGTCTGTCCTCTGCCCTGTTCTCCCATCCTGAATCCCAACCCCTACCCACTGACTTAAACCAATGAACCTCAACAGCCTCTGTCCAGCCTTCTTGCCTCCAATATGACTCCATCCAGTTGCCATCCACACTGCTGCCTGAGGCATGTTCCTGGAAACCGAGGAATGTTTCCTTCCCACCCCCCCGACCAAAGCATTTTGATGGCAGTTTAAATTCAAACTTGTACCTGACATATGCATTTCCCCTTGAGGTGGATTTTGCCTTCTTGTCCTCCCTTACCTCTTATTGCTCAGCCATCATGGACTCTTTGAGTTCCAAACATGTGGCTCCATTTCCTGTTCCCAAAGCTTTGTGTTGCTGGTGCTGGAGTTGTTGGAATCAATTTCCCTTCATCTGATGGACTTCTACTTAACTTCACAGAAGGGCATCTCATCTCCTGTGAAGCTTTGGTCAGAGAGTCAAGGTCAGGGAAGGCCAAGAGGTCAAACCTGGGATGGTAGGGAAACAGGAGGAAAGGTGAGGCATATAGTGGAAGAAAATGTGTCTGGGTCACTTATAGAGTGGGTTTGCAGATGCCTTCAGGCCCCCAAGAGGACTTTCACTAGTGAAATGCTCATGTAGTCATTCGTGGGTCTTCTGTCATCCTCCTTTCTCACACTCTGTCAGTCTTTGTCACAGGCCAGGCATCAGGCTTTAAAGAAGTGATAACTCTGTGTGTGTGTGTGTGTGTGTGTGTGTGTGTGTGTGTGTGTACACAAAGTTCCACAGCTTGACGACCTAGATTCACAACTAGCAGAAAATCCCTTGAAGCGCCCTGGCTTCCAGAACACCATGTAACTATTTTCTAAAGGATTTTCTTTGTCAGTGTTTATCATCAGGTTCTTTAAAAACGACTGTGTTTTCCAGTCTCCTGGGTACCTACTTATAAGGGGAGAGCAGAAAGTAGGTCCATATACATGAGCAAAGAGAAGGAATATTCCACTCATTGAGGTGGGTTTTTTGCTCCCAGTTCTCTTCAGGGGAAGCTCAGTAACACACACGGGTCAAGTCATTTCAAGAAATTGGAGGCTTCTACATTATGAGCTGAGCCATTTCTGTAATTACTTTTCACAGTCATTGGGGGCTCAGGAAGGGAAAGACATGCCTCTCTAGCAACCTGCAATTATAAAATAAATCAGCACGTGTGTAAATTAAATGCTAACTGAATCTTATTATTAGTTCCAGAGCTTCTTTCCGGTGCTCTCATTTCACAGACAAGCATACAGTGTAGCAAATGTCAGGCTGCCCCAGATTCTCATTCTGGGAGGTTTGGGGGGTAAGATTTCTCTCCCAGAGGACATTGTAACAAGTTGGACTCTTGTGTGTGTGTGCCCAGAGAAGATTAGGACTAGAGGTACATGCTGACTCCAGAGTTCACACCTTGCTAACTGTGAGGTTTGCTTCTTCTTCTTATTGATACCCACAGAAAGGATGCTTTTAATTGACCATGTGATGATGTTAAAGTTTTAGGAAACTTTAAATCATCACCTAAAACTGGCTTAAGAAAGGAAATGACAAGTGTTATCAAAGCCAACTAGGTAGGACAAGAAAGGCTGCTGTGTTAGGCCAGGTTCCATAAGAAGCAGCCCCTAAGGTAAGAGTTTTATATGCAAATGTTTTTTGTTTTGTTTTGTTTTGTTTTTAAGTAGGCTCCACGTCCAGCATGGAGCCCAACACAGGGCTTGAACTCATGACCCTGAGATCAAGAGCTGAGCTGAGATCAAGAGTCAGATGCTTAACCAGCTGAGCCACCCAGGCACCCTATGTGCAAATGTTTTATTAAAGAACTAATCCCAAAAGAACCCAATAAGGAGTGAAGGAAGTCTGAAGATGAGGCAGGGGATTCATACTCTTGCACCATCAGTCAGCCAATCACTGGCTCAGGGCTACTCTGGGGAGGCCAATTCCAAGGAACTCCCAGCTCTGTGCTTGCTGGCTTTCTGCTCCACATGGTCAGTGTGGCTCCAGTAGCCCCAGGGTATTCTCTGAAGACAGCACAGTGCAGGCCACTAAAAGTCAAGGCAAGGACTCCCAAACTAGTAAAAGAGGGTTCAAATAGAACACTACATTGCCATCTGTGATGGTTAATTTTATATGTAAAAATATTACCAAACTTATGTTGGGCCATGGGGTGCCCAAATGTTTGGTCACACATTATTCTGGGTGTTTTTGTGAGAGGGTTTTTGTATAAGATTAACATTTAAAGCAGTAGATTGAGGGAAGCAGATTGCTCTTCCTAACATAGGTGGGCCTCATCCAAATAGTTGAAGGCATGACTAGAACAAAAAGACAGATCCTCTCCTGAGTATAAAAGACTTTTTCCTGCTTTCAGATTCAGATTGAAACATTGACTCTTCCTGGGTCTCAAGCCTGCTGGCTTTTGGGCTGGAAGTCCACCATCAGCTCTCCTTGGTCTCCAGCTGGCTGACCCACCTGCAGATCTTGAGATTTGCTTGGTTTACATAATCACATAATCCAGTCCCTTATAATAAATTTCTCTCTTCTCTCTCTCTCTCTCTCTGATTTTCAGTCTGAGCAAACTGGAAATATGAAATTGCCACTTACTGAGATGAGAAAGACTGAAATATTTTTGGTGAAGCAGGAGATCAGGAGGCCAGTTTTAAACAATAAGTTGGAGGAGTCTATTATTTATCCAAATGGAGAGATCAAGTGAACAGTGTGGTTTAGAGTGCAAGATGAGGTCCAAGCTGGAGAGAAAATGTCACAGTCCACAGCATAAAAATGGCATTAAAACCATGCAACTAAGTGAAATCATCAAGGGAGTGAAGGTAGATAGAAAAGTTGTACAGATGGAAAAAAGACAGTGTTGGGATATTAGCTGAAGGCAGAGCTGTCAGGATTTGCTGATTGACTGAATGTGGAGGAAACAATTTGGTAAGAGGAAGAAGGGAAATCAGGTGGGTACAATAGATTGTCGGTGCTCCATGCATACTCCTTTACCAGGTGGTGTGCCCATTCCTAGTGGTTGTGTTCCTTGCTAATGGCTCTTAACTGTCTCCTTCTCTGGAGAATTGACCTCAGTCAGTGGAGCCCACTCATCAGGAAACAGAGGAAGCTTGCAACCAGTGACTCACTGATACCAGGGTCATGAAGGCTCTGGTGTCCTTCATGCTCCAGAAGTCAGGCATCAGGCTGAGACTACACTACACTGGAACACACATATTTGCCAACCTCCTTCTCCTGTCCTTACAGCTTCCATCACACCCTTACAAGGTTTTTCTGAGGGCTCTCTCTCAATGTATCACTTGTACAAGAATCTCCATCTTAGTCTCTGCTTCTAAGAAATCCAACCTAAGACAGATAACTCTATGGTTTGGGGTTTGAGTAATTAGGCAAAGTATGGTGATATTTACTGAAATGGGGAACTCCAGGGGACAAACAGGATTGAGGGGAACAAATGAAGAGTTCAGTTTGTACTTGTTAAGTTTAAGATGACCACTGAACATCAATAGGAGATACCAAGTACGTGGTTGGATATCAGAGTCTGGAGTTCAAAGGAGGGTTCTGGGCTGTAGGCTTGACCAAATAAAAGTACATAATTTAGAGAAGACAGTCAGGGGATGCTTCTGTAAAGAACTGATATTAATTCATGACTTGAAGTATAAGCAGGAATTAGTGAGGCTGTGAGTATGAGAAAGAGCCTTCCTGGCAGAGGAAAGAGTAAGTGTGAAGTCTCTGAGTCATTTCTTATTGATGTCAGAGGTAGGACAGTTCCTAAGTCATTGATTCCAGATGAATGGCTTAACCTTTATCAGAATGGGTAAACTTTCTTTGAAGCTGATGAATTTGGGAATATTTATCACTAAGTGACTTTTTCATCTCCTACTCCTGTTGTTTTTCAGACAGACCCCATCTTCACCAGTAGAAAAAATTCATTAGAAAGATTTATACAGAAAAAAAGAGAGACTTATAGGGAAAGAAAGAGAGAGAGGGAAAGGAAGGAAGGAAGGAAGGAAGGAGAAGAAAAATCCATATATGTGGAAGGTTTGCTACTTTTTACTAACAAGTAACAGTGGGGTATGCAGAGGCCAGTGTTTGCAGGAAGCAAGGATTTAGTCAGGGGCCAGCAGAAGGGACTCAGGGAGAAATAAATGGTAAGTTTGACGACAAAGTCACTTTTAAAAGAAATTGAACAGTGGGAAATTAAAAGGGGTAAAAGTGAGCAGAAAAGGCAAATACAGGGATGAGAAAGAAGAGTATTGATGCAGAAGACAAATATTGACTGAATCAGATAGAAGATTGAGTACAGAGAGCAAACATTCTTGGGATAAAATCTGGACAGAACCAAATCCATAAGGAGAAAGATTCCAAATGCAAAACATAGGACCAGTCAGCCCTGAATTGGAGCCCAGGGACATGGACCCAGGGAGCATCCTGACAGAGAGACTCTGACCCCAACCAAGGGGCAGTTAGCATGGTCACAGCCTCACCACAGAGCCCCAAAACTCATCTTGTCTGCAGGGGAAAGGGAGCTTGTTACATAAGTGGAATGATTACACCTGGCCCATCACCAAGGGAGAAGCTGGCTCCCCGCACAGAGAAGAACAGCCCCCAGGGAACAAAAGTCCTTACAGAACACAGGGCTGTGTGCAGCCTTTGTATATAGGACTGAAGAAGAGATAATAATCAAGTGTTCTTGCCACAAGTACAAATGTTGAGAACCTGGGTTATTTTTACGTTCTGTGCAGTGGCAATTAAAGGTTCAAAGGAAAAACAACACGTGACTCAAAGGACAGCTTAACTGAAGAGAACACACTGAAATGAAAAGTGACTCAAGCTTCCCCCAAGCCCCTACCTTTGCCAATAAAATAAAACTAGAAAATCAGGCAAGTTCATGCAGGAGTCACTCAATGTTCTGATCTGTTATATTAGTTGGTTAGCTGTTATAAAAGAAAAATGGCAGCAAGGGAGACACAGTGGTTGGCCTGTGTTTGTTGTAGCTGTGTGAACTTGGGCACATCACTGAACTCCTACAGAAGAGCTTTGGCTTTGAGAAATGAGTAAGGAATATTTCATCCATAAGGTCTTTCTAGATCTAAAATGGTTGGATCCCAGAAATCAGTTCACTTTGGTAATGCCACATGCCTGAGAGTCAGGTGCATATCATGCACAGGAGGTGTGTGATGGGTGAAGGGAAAGAAAGAACATCAGCAGAGTATGTCCACGGTGAGATGATGTAAGCTGTATACAAAGCCCACACTTCATGGAGTGTCTTTCCCAACATCTACTCTCCACAGACTTGCTATTGCTTTCTGATTTTTATTCCTGCTAAGACATGGAGAAATGAAAAAATGTATTCTACATGAAAAGTTTCTCATTTGTCAGTAGCCAAAAAGCCAATGCATAGAATAGAAAAGAAAAGAGCAATGTCAATACTTTATTCTTTCCTTGAAGTCTTAGGAGTTAAGTCAACAAGGTGTTCATGGTTTGCTCACAGAGAGGTCCTTTCATGGGCATAATATACAGAATAATTCTAAAGTGCTTACCTCAAAAGTAGGTCTGAAGAAAGGAAAATTTTTTCAAATGGAAAAGCCTATTGTTTACCATCTTCTGTTACACATTATCTTTTTTCTCTAGCATTCAGTGCCATGGCAATTAAAGACCCAGAAAAATTATGCAAAGCCAGCTTAAAAAGCCAGTGAGATCATAGAAAATACATATATTGGTTTCTGCCCCTGGTTCTGGTACAGAGCTGCTAAAACTCTTATAACATTTCTAATTGATAAGAACATTTGGAGCATCTTTTGTTCTAATATTTGGTCTTTGACCCTGGTTGCTAACACCTAAATCCCTTGGAATTTTCTGGGTCATTAGCCCTTTAATTCTAGTAAGGTAACTAGAATTCTAGTAAGGTGATGGCTCCTGATGGGGGCTGGTCACCAACAAGACAATCAAGTCATGATTAGAAGTTGGAATTTTCAGCCCTGCACCCATTCTGCAGAGAAGGGAGAGGGGCTGGAAATGGAGGTAGAGATTGATCATGCCTATGTGAGGAAGCCTCCATAAAAACTCCAAGGGTACAGGGTTCATAGAGCTTCTGGGTAACTGCACATGTTGAGGTGCTGGGAGAGTGGACAGGGCATGAAAGTTCCATGCTTCTGCCCACACACTTTGCCCTATGCATCTCTTCCATCTGGATGTTCATCTGTTACCTTTATCACATCCTTTTATAATAAACTGGTAAACAGTAAGTAAGCTGTTTTCCTGAGTTCTGTAAGCATCTCTAGCAAATTTCTTGAACCTAAAGAGGGGGTTGTGGGAATCTCCAATTTATTTGATTGGTCAGAAGTACAGGGGACAACTTAGACTTGAGATTGGCATCTGAAGTTGAGGGGGGCTGAATTGCGGGACTGAACCCTTCACCTGTGGGGTCTGGCACTACCTCCAGGTAGATAGTGTCAGAATGAGTTAAATTGCAGAACGCTCAGCTGGTGTCACATAATTGGTTGGTGTTGGGGGTAAGAAACACACACATATCTAGGGTCAGAAGGGTTGAGTAAGGTAGTCATGTGAAAGTGAAGGAGAGACACAGAATTAGTGTAGATTTTTCTTAATTCAGCACAGGAAGAGGATTGAATTTTTTCTTTTCAATTCCATATGTACAAATATATTATTTCTTCTGTTACTGTTCAGCCTTAAAAATAATCAGATAAGCCCATTGGATGTCATTTAATGTACAGGATTTCATAGTTCTTCTCAAATGAAACTGTAATCAGTTCTGATGAGTAACAGAACTTCTTCTTTAAAGAATGTTCTGTCTGAGCTTTTAGGGTTTAAAGTGGATACACATCCATATAATTTTATAAAAATCACAATTTCTTTATTAGCCTTCCAAAATTCTCTTAATAATATCTGCTTTAGTGAACAGAAAAAATATTAGTATAATTTGATGACTAAGTTCACTATATTGTTTGACATTGTAGATTCATATATTCATCCTGCATTTAAACTTTTGTTTTTTTTTTTAAAGATTTTATTTATTTATTTGTCAGAGAGAGAGAGCACAAGCGGGGGGGGGGCATCAGGCAGAGGGAGAAGCAGGCTCCCCGATGAGCAAGAAGCCCAATGTGGGACTCGTTCCCAGGACCCCAAGATCATGACCTGAGCCGAAGGCAGACACCTAACAGACTGAGCCACCCAGGCGTCCCTAAACTTTTGTTTTTAAATAATTTGTAGCACATTTTAGCTCAACACAACTTATTCCAGAAAGCACCGCCCTGACTTGGCTTGAGAAGTGCCATCCCTATAGAACCTAAAACTTCTGCCTTGAAAGAGCTCAGGGGTTGTTACTCCTATTCTTATAAGAAGCATCTGGACAAACTGACATAAGTGACTTTTCTCGGATCCATAAGAGAACTGAGCTTGCAGGGAAATTTGGCCATCCCCAAATCAGGAGAGAATGATGAATATTGAGAGTTACAGCTGAGGTCTCTTACCTAGAGTAGGAGCCAAAGTCATAAACTGGCTAAGTGTTAAGAGACACTTAAATGGTAATTTTGATGAATTTCTGGAGGCTGAGTGTGGACCAGCATGAGAGAGAGAAACTCCTGGTGGCCACTGCTTTAAGGGGGCCCTTACATTCTTGTAGGCTTTACTTACAGGAACCCAGCAGGTGTTCATGACAAACATCTGAGAAAGATCCCCTTGTGCTTGGTGAACATCTGAGAAGGATCCCCCTGTGGTTCTGGCAGGGTGAGAGAAAGAGCAATTCTTATGAAAGGTGTCCTGATCTTTCTCCATAACAAATGCCTACTCTCCAGGGAATGTGCTTAACCAGAGCCTTGTTCCAGAGCTGTGGGGAAAGGGCACTCCTCTCACACCAGTCCCCTCTAGCCTTCCTGTTTTGCCTAAGGAGGGGGAAGGAAGTTCTACAAGAAAAACACATGTAAAGGACACAGGCCAGAGACACAAGCCCACTATGTGACTGAGATTTAATTAACTGAGATTATAGAATGCCTCCCCCACCCCATTCCTTACAACTTACCACCACACCAACTGGGCTTCAGTATAATAATAGTGAGTTATTGCTAGAAGACACAGCTAGCTAGTTATAGCTAGCAAGACCCAGACTTTCTCTGAGGAAGAATGAAGAAAACCAAAGTCATGAAGGAATGATAAAAATAAACAGAAACAACAACAACAACAACAACTAGAGGAATTTGAAACTTCTGGCCCTATAGCTATAGGAAACATTAAATGAAGCTCAACTCCCATTTAGAGTGACATAAATCTTCACACTAGAGGCCCATTTACCTCAGTTCCTATTACCCCATATGCCATATCCATCATTCAGTAAAAGATTATAAGGTATGCCCAAAACAAGGAAAGCACAGTCTGAAAAGACAAAACAAACATCGGAACTAGACTCAGATATGACATAGAATTTGGAATTATCAGATAGGGAATTTTAAATAATCATGATTAATATGTAAAGGAATCCACTGGAAAAAGTAGACAAGGTTAGATGCAAGAATAGATTGCTAGTGTAAGTAGAGAGATGGAAATTCTAATAACAAGAAAGATATGCTGGAAATAAAAATACTGTAACATAAATAAAGAATGTCTTTGAAAAACTCATGAGTAGACCTGTCAAAGCTGAGGAAAGAGTCAGTGAACTTGAAGGTAGGTCAATACGAAATTCCCAAACTGAAATGCAAAGAAAAAAAGTGATAAAAAAAAAGAATATAACATCCAAGAACTGTGGGGCAATTTTAAAAGTTGTAATATGTGTATAATTTAAATACTGGGAAGGAAAAGAAAGAAACAGTAGAGCAAAAGAAATATTTGATGTAACAATCACTGAGAACTTTCCAAAATTAATGACATACACTGACCCAAAAATCTAGGGAGCTCAGAGATTATCCAGGAGAATAAATACTAAAAGATAAAAACAAAAGCAAAAAACCCTACACCTAGGTGTTAAAAAACAATTACAAACACTACTGATACTCAATCAAATATGTCAATAACCCCTTTGAATGAATGGTCTAAATACACCAACTAAAGATTGAGATTGTCAGATAAAAAAAAAGACCCAACTTTATACTGTCCATGCAAAACCCACTTTAGATATAAAGGGTTGGAAACATATGTATTATGCTAACGTTAATCAAAAGAGAACTGGAGTAGCTATATTAATTTTAAACAAAGCAGACTTCAGAACAAGGAAAACTGTCAAGGATAAAGAGTGGCACTATACTACCTAATGAAAAATGGGTCAATTCTCCATGAAGACATAAGAATCCTAAATAAGGATATACCTAGCAACAGATCATCAAAATATATGGAGCAAAAACTGATACAACTGAAGGAGAAATAGAGAAATCCACCATTATACTTGGTAACTTTAACACCACTGCCAGTGATGGATAGATTACGTAGGCAGGAAATCAATAAAGATACAGTTTACCTGAATAGCACTATCAGTCAACTTGATCTACTTGATATTTGTAGAATACTACACCCAACAATAGCAGAATACATGTTCTTCTCAAACTCAAATGGAAGATTCTCAAACATAGACCATATTCTAAGCCATAAATTATATCTTAATAAGTAAAGAATTAGGTTAACAATTCTGAAACCATTATATGTATGTCTATACTAGAAGTGAACAATTAAGTAAATGAATGGTAGGTGTTGGGTGGGATTCATGTTTCTCACTTTTGGGATAAGAGATTATAGATAAGCAAGGGGGAAGAGACTAGAACGAACCATGTGGTAATGGATTAATGTTGGACATAAGTATGAAATTATGTTAATATAGATACAGATGGTTACATGTGGAAATATTTATGTGTATATACATGGGTTAGTATACTCATATGTTTCTCTGTCAGTTGGAGTGTCTAGAAGCAATGACGTCCCAGTAGCAATGAGCAACTTTGTGTCCAGATTTTGGTTTCCAATATGATTCTTCAATAAAAAGAACCAGAGCTCCTTGGATAAATGAATGATTTTAGGACTGGGGCAGGAAATATACAAGATAAGCTTGGAGCATCTTGTAGTACAGAAAGCAAGACTTGCTCAAAAAAATAAAACAGAGCGAACAACATGGTTTGAAACTCAAACCTTATAATAATAGGTGGTATGCCAAAGGTATGAAGTAGCCAACTGAAAGAACTCTCAGTGGTGAAAGCTGGGAAAATTTGAGCAAGAAAATTAATAGAGTAGTAATGGATTATAACTCAAAGTATAAACTAAATATCCATGAGTCTATACTAATATAAATAAATGATTAAATAAATAAATGGGAGTAAATAACTTTGCTGTGTAGGAGAATTCCAAATAATTTGTGTAGATATTTTGTCCTTAAGAAGGTAGAGCAGAGGGGCACCTGGGTGGTTCAGTCGTTAAGTGTCTGCCTTTGGCTCAGGTCATGAACCCAGGGTTCTGGGATCCAGCCCCACATCGGGCTCCTTGCTCAGCGGGGAGCCTGCTTCTCCCTCTCCCTCTGCCTGCCTGTCTGCCTACTTGTGATCTCTCTCTGTCAAATAAATAAATAAAATCTTAAAAAAAAAAAAAAGAAGGTGGAGCAGAGCTTTACTAGCAATAGCCAAGATAAAGCAAAAACCTAAGTGTCTATCAACAGATAAATAGATAAAGAAGATGTGGTATATTTATACAATGGAATATTATCCAGTCATGAGAAAGAAGGAAACCCTGCTACTGGCAATGTCATGGATGAACCTAGAGGACATTATGCTAAGTGAAATAGCCAAACAGAGGAAGACAAGTACTATATGATCTCATATGTGGAATCTAAAAGAAAAAAGTCAAAGTCATAGAAACAGAGAGTAGAATGGTGGTTCCCAGGGGCTGGGGGGTGGTCAAAGGGAACAAGCCTTCAGTATAAGATGAATAAGTTCTGGGGATGTAATGCACAGCGTGGTGATTATAGTTAATAATACCGTACTCTACAGTTGAATTTGTTAAGAGAGTAGATCTTAAGCATTCTCACCGCACACGCATATGTACAAAAGTAACTTATGTGAAGTGATGGATGTCCTTCTGGTGGCACCTCAAGCCAGATGATCCATGTTAAGACCAACAGTGATAAATCACATTGATAGTGTGTCAATATTACATGATGAGAACGGCCCTTTACCTCTATGGTTTTCCTCCCCCAACACGTATTACCCTAGTTTAATCATGAGAACAACATCAGAAAAAATCCCAAGAGAGGGACATTTTACAAAATACCTAAAAACTTTAAAGGTTATCAAATGGAATATTTACTTAGCCATCAGAAAGGATGAATACCCAACTTTTGCATCAACATGGACGGAACTGGAGGAGATTATGCTAAGTGAAATAAGTCAAGCACAGAAAGTCAATCATCATAGGTTTCACTTATTTGTGGAACATAAGGAATAGCATGGAGGACATTAGGAGAAGGAAGGGGAAAATGAAGGGGTGGAAATCAGAGGGGGAGACGAACCATAGGAGACCATGGACTCTGGGAAACAATCTGAGGGTTTTAGAGGGGAAGGGGCTGGGGAATGGGCTAACCCAGTGATGGGTATTAAGGAGGGCACATACTGCATGGAGCAAACAATGAATCATGGAACACTACATCAAAAACTAATGATGTAGTGTACGTGACTAACATAACCTAATTTAAAAAAAAGGGTTATCAAAAACAAGGAGAGTCTAAGAAACTGTCATAGCCAAGAGGAGCCCAAGGAGACCTGAAGACTAAATGTAATGTGCCATCCTGGAACAACAATGACAACAAAAGAACATTAGATAAAGATTAAGGAAATTTGAATAAAGTAGAGTCTTCAGTTAATGAGTACCAATGTTCATTAATCATGACAAGTGTACCATAATAATGTTAGATGTTTATAATTAAAAAAACTGGGTGTATAAAAAATAATTGCATAAATTTGAAACTGTGTGATACTGTAATGGTGGATACTTGTTATTATACATTTGTTGAAACTCATAGAATGTACAATACAAAGAGGGAACCCTAATGTAAACTTTGGACCTGGTTAATAATAATGTATTGATATTGGCTGATCAGTGGTAACAAGGTGCCACACTAAGGCAGGGGATTAATAATAACAGGGGAATTAGGTGGTAGTGGTAGTGGCAGGGGAAGGGGGGCAACTCTCTGTACTTTCACTCAATTATTTTTCTGTAAATCTAAAACTGTACCCCAAAAGTCTATTAATTGAAAAACACACACACACAAATCAGAAAAAGCTAAAACATGTAAAAATTTAAAAGCTTCCAAACCTACAGCTCAGAGGATTTACTCCTGCAAGTTGAGTAGAGAAGAAAAGCAATCTAGAAAGGACTTTAAAAATAATTAGGGAAAAGGCTCAAGCTGCCTGAAGTTTCTTTTGCCCTGGAGCAAAGTTTAGCGATGAGGTTTGTGTGGCAAAACAGAGTGCATTATGGGGAATCTCAGAATGGAAGAAAGTTACCTATGCCCATGGGATGATAGATCAGTTATTTCTACTCCCCAAGTCCTGCTCTCAAGTGAAGTGGTGTTCTGCTGATTTGTGCTTTTGTACCACCAAACAAAAGGGGTTATCCACATTTCTGTCCAAACACATACCTACTACCACCTGGGATGTTAGGTCCATTAAGCTCTCCCCTGTGATTGATAATGGAGAGTCTCCACAACTTCATTAGCAGAGACAATATTTGACTTCATGAAGGAGCAATGTCCTGTTGATTCCATCTAAAAGAGACTTTGAGTCCCAGGGCCAGCTGGTGATGCCCCACACTTAACACTGCCGTGCCACTTTTAGATTAAAAGGACAACTGTCTCCTTTCTCTTTTCATTAGAGGTCTTAATAGCTTATTCCAAAGACCTATTTCTTTTCTTCCCCTTCTTCTTCTTATTCCCTTCCTTTCTCCTCCTCTTCCTCTTCTTTTTCTTCTCCTCCTCCTCCGCCTTCCTTTTTGAAGTATAATTGACATATAACATATTAGTTTCATTGAACATAATGATTTGATATTTGTATATATTGCAAAATGATCACCACAAGTCTAGTTGATATTCATCACCACATATAGTTACATTTTTTCCTGTGACGAGAAGTTTTAAGATCTACTCACTTAACAACTTTCAAATATATTATTTGTATTATTATTATTAACTATAGTCACCATGCTATACATTACATCCCCAGGATTTATTTATTTTAAAACTGGAAGTGTGTGCCTTTTGATGTCTTTCACTCTCTTTGCCCACCACCCACCCCCTGCCTCTGGCAACTGCCACTGTCCTCCGTATCGATGAGTTTGGGTTTTTGTTTGTTTGTTTTTTAGATTCCACATATAAGTAAGATCCTATGGTATTTGTCTTTTTCTGTCTGATTTATTTCAAGATTTCCTTCTTTTTATGACTAAATTATATATATACATATATCACATATCACACACAATATCTATATCATCTATATCTATATCTATATCTATCTCACATGTTCTTTATCCATTCATCCATTGATGCACACTTAAGTTACTTTCACATCTTGGCTATTGTAAACAATGCTGCAGTGAACATGGGGTGCAGATATCTTTTTGACTTAGTGCTTTCATTTCCTTCAGATAAATACCCAGAAGTGAATTGCTAGATCACATGGAAGCTCTTATTTTTAACTTTTTGAGGAGTCCCCATACAGTTTTCCACAGTGGCTGCACAAGTCACATTCCCGCCAACAGTGCCCGAGGGTTCCCTTTGTTCCACATGCTCACCAACACTTGCTAGTTCATGTCTTTCTGATAGTAGCCATTCTAAAAGGTTGCAGTGATATCTCATTGTGGTTTTGATGTGCCTTTCCCTGATGATGAGTGCCAGGTACCTATTTGTCCATACCAAATTATCCCATAGTTTGTGGTTAAAGCACACATTTCATTTTGCTCCTGATTCTGAGAGTCAGGAATTCGGCAAGGGTGTGTCTGGGTGGCTGTCATCTGATTCACATGGCATTGGCTGGGGCAGTAGGGGCTGGAGGATCCATACCCGAGTTCTCTTCTTCACACACATGTTGGTGTCTCCGTGGTCCTTGGCCTCATCTTGGTGTCTCATCTTCCAGGGCTTCTTCATGTGGCTTAGGCTTGTCATGGCATGATGGTCCTGGGGAGTCATACTTCTACTTCTTGCACGGATCTGGCTTTCCTTCTAAAGAGTAGTCTTAGAGAGAGCATTCCACAAAACACAAAGTGGAAGCTGCTGGTCTCTTGTGGGCCAGGCCTGGAGACGTCTTGTGTTACTCCTGCCACATTCTATTGGCAAAGCAGTCCCAGAGCCTACCTAAATAGAGGCACAGGAGAGGCGTGTCAGAGAATGAGTCGCCGTCACTAATCTGCACCATAGCTTCCAATACCCTATGCCACTGTCAAGATGGCAGTGTCTATTCTAAGCTGGAATATGTCCTATAAACCAAAATAAATATAAGAAGAAAACCAAACTTCGAGGGAAGCACAATTTTTTTAGGAACATCCTATCAAGTAATCAACAAAATATGGACAAAGATGAGTAACACTTAAAACTATCTAAAAGGATGATGGAAAAAAAATTGTTGTCATACTCCATGAAAAAACTTCTATCTTGTTTCTCTGTTTGTTTTGTATCATGCTGTATCTATACCTCACTTAGTGGCAGGCAAACAGGATGCCCTTGTGATAATAAATCTCCAGAGTAAGTTGCCTTGTCATTAGTTTTGTTATCATCCCTGCGTGAAAGTGGGAGACATTTTTCGAAATAGTCCAGAAACATTCATTAGCTGCTATGTAGGGATTTTAGAGCTGTGAGCAATGTGCATACCATTTGATAAACATTTAAGAACTGTGGCCAGAGAGCTAAGTCAGCTTGTCCCGGGACCCACAGTGATGTGGTGCATTAGCCTGAACCGATATCATATGGTCAGTTCAGGGCTTTGCTATCATAGGTGGCATTGTGGGAAAAGGCAGGATCAGTTTTATCTATAAGTATGCAGAAGAGCTTCTAATCCTCACTCCTCAAAAACTACTGTTGATGCCTGAAATTCTTCCCATAGGGACTCATTTGATATTAGTCTGATAAAGAGTAGTTAGACTAAGCGAATGTCATTGTAGATCAGAGGAATGGGAAGGAATGAAAACATCAGATTACTAAGGTTTGGTGTGGAACTGTTTCTTATTCAAGTCTCCCCTCCTGTCTGGAACAGCCTAGAACAACATGAGGAACATGGAAGATTTCTGAGGTGGAGATATGACAGAGGATGTCAAAAGGAGGAAGAACAAGAAAGATTGGAGGAACGATGGGCCCTAATGACCCTTTTTTTGGTTTTTCTATGTGGCTGAGCACCTTATTTAAAAGGACAGATCCACTGATGAAGGGAGAAAGACGACCCCATCGTTTTGGCCTCAGCTCAGAGCCCTGGGAAGTACAGGTGGATACAAAGGTGCGAATTAGAAAAAATAAGAGAAAGAACAAAATGAGAAACTGCTAGTTGTCAAATGAAACCGAAAAATAATTCAAGCCTAGATGCAGCATAACTGTTACGGTATATGTCAGGCTGTATCATGTGATTAAAAAAAATTAGCAGTGTCTTGTCTGTTTTTTTGTTGGTGCAGAGATGCTGCATGCCACAGATGTTCTCCATAGAAAGATGTCAAACCTGAAATGACTGTGCCGGCAATCAAAGACATTGTACATCAGAGAATGCAAAACGCAACAAATCGCCATCTACCAGCAGTAAATTCCCTCTGATTGCTGCGCCGGCCTGCTCCCTCCCAACGGTCGCATCTTAAAGATGTGACAGTCGTATGACAGGCGATGCAGTTTCCTGGGAGCCGAGCGCTAGCCTGGACGGTAAGAAAGACACACAGCTGAGGAAGTCAGGTGATTCAGCCTACCACACTCATAAAAGAAATGAACATTCACAAGAAGTACACCTCCTTGTATGAAGTATCAGCTTAGCCCCATTTAAAGGAATTCTAGTTCAAGCCTAGCCAAGTTACTGTGTCGTGGAGCTAAAACATCACTTGCCTCTTGGTGACTCTGTTGAATGTGGGTACAATCTGAATACCCCCACTTGCATTACAATACCCTACTGTAAAGATGTCTGGGGACAAATATTCAAAATGATGCCTAGAAACTCTGTGGGACAAAGGGTTCAATAACTGTAGTGCTATACACATTAGAAATAGATCAATCCAAAGCTATGTTGAATATACGCCATGTGATTTTCACTAACCTAGATTTCCTTACTACCATCTTTCATGTCCCGGTCAAGCTCTGGATACACAAAGATATATAAAATACAGCTGATATCCTTAAGATATTTCCAATTTATTGGAAGAGAGAGACAAGTGAATTGACGATTCAAATTGCATGGGATACTCTCTATACTAAAATACACCTAGGAGGGAGGAAAGCTTGGTGAGTGCAGTTCATCAAGCAGAATTCCTACAGGAAGCGTCACTGGTTAGTCTTAAAGAACTAGTGAGAATGAGTCAGGTGGATTGCAGGACAGGGTGACCAAGGGAATGGGCCAGCTCATGTCTCGCACACATTGGAATGACAGACAATAAGCAGATAGAGCTGTACCAGAGGATTGTGCCTGTGCGTGGGACTGAATGGCTAGCCAGAGCAGTGAGCGCGCTGCGGAGTGTAAGCCGCTACTTAGGAAGGTGACTTCACTCTGAAAGACAGGGAGAAGTGAATCCCAAAGAGATTAGTCGCCTAAGGCAGTGTCAGCCAACTGAGGCAAGGGCTCTGGATCTCAACCTTCAATGTGGGTAAATTTGTCTTAAATGGGAAGGGCATTCTAGAAGTCACCTCCTCCCAAAAACAAATTCCCTTTTCTCTTTTAGGAAAATCTATGGAGCCTGTAGAAGGGAACTTTATTTGCACTTGACATTCTAATTTCTCTACCCTCTCCCTAGCTCTGCTCATACAAACATCCTGTGTTTGCTTGGATGTTTGTTCTTTTTCTGCCTACCTAATCAATTCCCCCCTACCTACTTTTTCCATTACACATGTCCACAGCCAGAAATACACATTTTGCACTTTTAAGCATTCAGACTTACTTTCTGTCTTGAGAACTTTAAAAATATGATTTTTTTTAAATTAACATAATGTATTATTTGTTTCAGGGGTACAGGTCTGTGATTCATCAGTCTTACACAATTCACAGTGCTCACCATAGCACATACCCTCCCCAATGTCCATCACTCAGCCACTCCATCCCTCCCATCACTCTCCACTCCAGCAACCCTCGGTTTGTTTCCTGAGATTAAGAGTCTCTTATGGTTTGTCTCCCCCTCCGGTTTCATCTTGTTTCATTTTTCCCAACCTTCCCCTATGATCCTTTGTCTTGTTTCTCAAATTCCTCATGTCAATGAGATCATATGATAATTGTCTTTCTCTGATTGACTTAAAAAATATGACATTTTAGCACAGCTTCTGCTCTGGGACCTCTGAAACAGCAGGCTTCTCTCTCTTTGATCGTCGTATTTTCCCCTTAGTATCTTAAATGCATTTTTGTTACAATATGAAACAAGGTATTCTGTTTTCCTGACAGTGATCTAGGATATGTTCATTCATTATATCCCACTGCCTAACTGTGATTCTTTTGCAAAGCTGATCTGAGTCATTACCACGGCATGGGTGAGAAAGAGCTCAGCAATCACCTCTGAATTCTATGGCTTCTTGCTCCCACGTGGATTGTTGTCAGGTCTATGGAGCAGCTTCCCAGGCTGGAGAGGTGGTGGACAGTGGACCTGTGGGGCAAAGGGAAGACACCCAGCACACCATGTGAGGAATATTATGCGCTAACATGAAACTGCACTTACCTTAATTGCACAACTATTTACGGATGACTTACAAAGCAGCAACCAAACATACTTTGTTACTAATGACACAGAAAGGAGAAGATGCCCTGCAGAAATACAAACACTCGAAAACCAGTTTAGAAAGAAGAGACTTGCAGGTTCTAGATGTTCATATTCACAAAGCCATACCAGTTTACCAACTGTATGGCGAGTTGGCTCTTCCAATCTTATAAGGCAGTGTGGTGGAACAGGAAGGGTCAGGTACACGTGGGACTGAATTGAATTTTCCTATTTACCAGCAGTAGGATCTTGGGCTAGTTACATAACGAGTCCGTCTCAAGTCTTCTCTGTAAACTGAATGAAAATAGCTTATCAAAACATATGATTGTCTCATTTTTTTATTCCTTCAGAAGGGAATCCCTGGTGACCCTAGTTAATAATAGTGTATTGCATATTTGAAAGTTGCTCTTAAAAGTTCTCATTATGAGAAAAAAAATTGTGACTATGTAACAAAATATTAACTAGTCGTTAACTAGACTTATTGTGGTGATCCTCTTGCAATGTATACAAATACCAAATCATTCTGTTGTACGCCTGAAACTAATATAATGTTCTTTGTCAATTATACTTGAATAACAAACATTAAAAATTAAGTCATGCAAAAAAAAAAAAAAGCTAATTTTGAGACAAGGATTATTTGGTAGGTGATCCCAGGAAAGTGTTAAGAGTGTGGGAAGTGGGACTGGGAAGGGAAGAAAGGGTCAATACAGAGTGCATTAGTGAGCCGGATGTACTGAAGGCAACCGGGACTTAAATCCTGCTGGGACTTCCAGGAAACAGCACAGAACATGCTTTTGATTTGTCCTATGAAGGGCAGGGATACTAAAGTATGTGTTATTGTCCATCATGGGCTGATCTCAGGGAGTGGGAGCTCCCCAGCACAATGCACAAACCTATCATACTGTGGGCCCCCCTAATAATATGAATAATAATAACCTAGATGGAAGGGCACAGGTGACTTTGGTAGGAGTCTGATGGTACGTAAGGAAAGCTGGGTGCTTAGGAAACATGAGCAGGGTGCCGGCCACATGAAGTATGAGAATTAAGTGAGCTAGCCACGAGGACAGCGCTTGGGGCCTGGAGGTATTTAAAATATAGTGACATTAAAACAAGCATAGAGAACATGTGCTGATTTAAAAATCAAGACTCAAGGGAATCGATAGCTCAGCGGTTAACCCATTCCCAGATGCCCCATCACACCACCCTCCAGTTCTTCAGGAGCAGCCTTTCCACAAATACTGACAAATACACTATAATCACCCACTTGGAATAATGCAGGTGCTCCAGGACCCCAGAGACAGACACATCGTAACCAGTCATGTCAAGCATAGTTGGCCTTCAATAGTCAAGCTGATAGCCACCTTCTTGCCAAGTTCCCCTAATGTATCAAAAGTGAACAGTGCAGCTATTGTGGGTCCAGGGACAGTGTCAACTGTTAGAAAGTTCTACTTGGGAAGGAGCTAAATAAGCCAAAGAGCCAAAATTTTGGAAAAGTTAATTTATGATAAAATTAAGGTAATTTAATTTTTGATGTTATTTTGGTGAAGAGAAAAAGCTAGAGGGGAGGAGAGAAATGTCTGTGCCTGAAAAACAAACATTTTTTCTCAAACTCCTCAATTATCTGAACTGTCTGTATAAATAATTGGCTGTCAGAAAGCCAAGAGAAGTTCTGAGAAAACCAGTTCCAACTTCTTGGTATATTTTGAGATCAACTGATGATATCTGAATCTACAAAGCTGTACATCTTGATTAGCCTACTACAATTTTTTTCCACCAAGAAGAGTACATGTTAATTATTTCAACATGAAGGGTGCTGTCGGCAGATACTTTTTCATGTCCCATCAGCCAAAACTCAACATATCACAAGGGTGCAGGCTAATTGCTTTATTATCATTCACTGTTATTATGATTTGCTATTATAACACACAGACCCACCTTGAATCTGAACATCATTACATGAACCTCCTGTCAAAGAATAAAACCTTGAACCTCCCACAGTCATATCTTATTGAAAAGGCAGCTGTGAGAAGTGACATTTAGGGAAGAAAGTTTAAGGGACAAAGTCCTAACCCCCTCTGTGCTGTCTGAGTTCTGTCCCTGTAATAAATTCGAACACTGTCAGACCCCATTCTTGAACTACATCTGCTTTATCCCTTGCAGAATCACTTTGATTGTGCAGGGATTTCTTTTAGGCCTTCACCTGATCCAAGGTGTATATAAGTAACCGTCATACAGAACTTTCTGCATTTTTAAAAATATTTTTTAGTTTTTTAAAAGATTTTATTTATTTGAGAGAGAGAGAGAAAGCACGAGCGGAGTGAGGTGCAGAGGGAGAAGCAGATTCCTGATGAGCAGGGAGCCCAATGCGTGGCTCAATCCCCGCACTCCAGGATCATGACCTGAGCCAAAGGCAGACGCTTAACCGACTGAGCCACCCAGGTGCCCCTTCTGCATTTGTTTTGAAACTGGTCTCAGGAAATCTTATATAAAATTTTGCAAGAAAAAATATCTTTTTAGAATTTAAAGCCAAGATAAACTGATTTCTTTCTTTCTTTTTTTTAAGATTTATTTATTTCAGAGAAAGAGAGAGTGCGTATGCATGCAAGTGGGGAGAGGGGGAGAGGAGGAGAATCTCAAGCAGATTCCCTGCTGAGCATGGAGCTCAGACTCTGGGCTCAATCTCATAACCCATGAGATACAACCTGAGCCAAAACCAAGAGTTGGAGGCTTAACCAACTGAGCCACCCGGGTGCCCTGATAAACTGGTTTCTATTGAAAAATTACATCCTTCTTTTTTGGAAAACTCTCTGTGTTTTCATTGCTCTCCTAGTTTCCAGGGAACCCAGCGCCAAATATTAGCTGTTAGAACTAAATTAGCTCTCATGGTTAACATACTTGCTTCCGCTTCCCTTCCGTGAGTCTTATTATTTGTTTTCTTACCTTGTTATGTATCCCTCCTTTATGTTAAGGTATGTCAAATTCTATCCTCCGGAAGGGGTCAAGTGGGGCTGACACAAGCTGACATGTGCAGGCTCCCTCAGTGCCTTTTGTGTTGCGAATGTCGTTCATCTCTTGATCCTCATTTTGTCACTGTGATGCAGTTGAGGGGCTCTGGAACTTTAGCTTCATTAGTTTCATGAAAAATATACCTCTGTCTATGTCTTTGTTGCTTGATGGAGTGCCTGCTCTGACTTTAATAAAAAACAGCTGGAAAGGTTTTGTGAATTCTTACTACAGGCCAGCTCCTGATGGTTGTACATGTTTTCCTTTTTCATTCAGCTCATTCCATGTCTTAATTCATCTAATCCTCAAAATAATTCCCAGAAGGTCGATATGAGTTTTTTTCTCATTTTAGACACGAAGAAAGGCCTATAGGGAGGCCACATAATTTGTCAAAGTCTCACAGACGGTACACTATGGGGAGACGCAAACCCAGGCTTACCACCTATAGGTTGTGAACTCCGAGCCACCCCACGATTCTGCTTCTCAAACAGGGAGAAGTCCTGACAAAGGACTGTGAGCTCTGCCACTTGCCACCCTTCTTCCCTCCCTGATTTTGATAGGCTTGGAGATTGGAGGGTAAAGGAGACCTAGCTAAGCCCAGCTTTGGGGGTGACGCTCAGGGAATGGCAAGCTTATTGCATTTCCTGTGCCTAGCACAGCAGAGGGAAGAGATAAGGAATGACTCTGGTCTGCCCTTCCAGGTCGGGAGGGCTCTGTTTCAAAGCTGAGACTGGGTACCTCACAGAGAGATCGAAGTCAAGCCCTGCAGTGGACACTGCTCCACCCAGATCCCTTTGTATCCCTTTTACTGTTTGCGGGCTTCGCTTTTGCAGCCTCAGTGTGCTTTTGAATCTCCTGGGGTTCTTAGAGATCTGACCTTGGCCCGTGGAGCTGCTTCGCCTGCATAGAAAGTCAGAGTGCTTTCCCCCAGAGGGGCGGTCCCCAGTGACTGACAGTGTGGGAGTATGAAATCCCTGTTCCCCTGGAAAACTCGAAGGTGTAATTTCCACACCAAGAGCTCCCTGTGGGATCGGGGTGAAGCTACCCCCTATAGGATGTGCCTGGGTTGCCCTCCTGCGCAGCTTTTTACCCTTCTGTATGGCTTCCTTCACCCCCCATACCAGTCTCTCCCTGGAACTTTTCCTTAATAAATCACTAGCACAGGAATCTTCATCTCGGTGTTGGTACCTTTACCTAAGAAAGCCCCAATGCTTATATGTTTAAAAATGCTTAAAATCTGGGCACCTGGTGGCTCAGTCAGTTAAGCGTCTGACTCTAGATTGCAGCTCAGGTCATGATCTCAGGGTGGTGAGATCGAGCCCTACATCAGGCTTGGAGCCTCCTTAAGATTCTCTCTCTCCCTCTGCCCTCCCCCCCCATTCTCTCTTTCCCTCTCTAAAATAAAATAAAATAAAAGCTTAAAATCTGCACAGGACCACTTACAAAATAGCACAGAAACAAATACTTGTGATTAATCAAATAGAAACTATATCTGACACTAGGTAGATGCAGTCCCTTGTATCACATGTAGCTGCAAGTAGGGGGGTCTCCCTGGAGGAGGTGAGCTTGTGGGTTTATAAAGTGACTGTCATGAACAAATCAGGGGATATAAACCAGTTCATGCCAACTTGCTTTGATAGGGTCATGTTTGAATGTATTCAAAGTAGAGTTCACACTTGGGAGATTTGGGTAATTTTAGATCTGAACTTTTGAAATCTGGTTAACTATATTGTGACAGTCACAAAATATATGAATTTAGCCAGCAACAATCCTGCTTTAAATCTAGGACACAAAGTGTTCTTCATATACCACAGCTAATCATTCTATGTATTAACCCAAAGCATATTGCAAACTCTGGTAAATGTTCTCTGCTTATGTGAACAAAGTAGTCAATCACATTAATATTTTTTTATTTTATTTTGTTATGTTATGTTAATCACCATACATTACATCATTAGTTTTTGATGTGGTGTTCCATGACTCATTGTTTGTGTATAACACCCAGGGCTCCATGCAATATATGCCCTCCTTAATACCCATCACCAGGCTAACCCAACCCCCCACTCCTCTCCCCTCTAGAACCCTCAGTTTGTTTCTCAGAGTCCATATTCTCTCATGGTTCGTCTCCCCTTCCAAATTCCCCCCTCTTCATTTTTCCCTTCCTACTATCTTCTTTTTTTTGCTTTGTTTTAACATATAATGTATTTTTTTTAAAGATTTTATTTATTTATTTGACAGAGAGAGACACAGAGAGAGAAGGAACACAAGCAGGGGGAGCGGGAGAGGGAGAAGGAGGCTCCCCACCGAGCAGGGAGCCCGATGCGGGGCTTGATCCCAGGACCCTGGGATCACAACCTGAGCCGAAGGCAGACGCCTACCGACTGAGCCACCCAGGCACCCCAACATATAATGTATTATTTGTTTCAGAGGTACAGGTCTGTGATTCATCAGTCTTACAGAATTCACAGTGCTCACCATAACACATCCCCTCCCCAATGTCTATCACCCAGCCACCCCATCCCTCCCACCCCCCACCACTCCAGCAATCCTCAGTTTGTTTCCTGAGATTAAGAATTCCTCATATCAGTGAGGTCATATGATACATGTCTTTCTCTGATTGACATTTCACTTAGCATAAAACCCTCTAGTTCCATCCACATCGTTATGTTAATATTTTAAGGTTAGAAACATAAAAATTTGAAAAAAACTTTTAAAGGTGAACATACCTACAATAAAGCGTATACTTAAATCTTAAGTATACATTTCAGCCTATTTTTACAAAACAACACACTCTTGTAATCACTGCCCAGCTCAAGAAACAGAATACTACCAAAACACTAGGAGGCTCCCATGTGCCTCCTTCCAATTCATGCCCGTTACCAAAGTAACTCCAATACTGACCTACCCCATAATCATGTTTTCTCTGTTTTTGAACTTTATATTAATACAACCATGCATTATGCACTCTGAGTCTGGTTCTTTAATATGTTGACAAGCTTCATGCCTATTGCTCATTCTTTTTCATTGTTGTATAGTATTCTATTGTGTGACTATACTACCATTTATGTAGTCATGCTACTATTGCTGAATATCTGGATAGTTTCCAGTTTGGGGTTTGTTTTGTTTTCTGGGGCTTCTGTAACAAATTGCCACAAACTTGGTCACTTAAAACAGCAGAAATTCTTTCTCTTCTCATCTAGAGGCCAGGAGTCTAAATGAAATCAAGGGGTCTGTAAGGCTGTGCTCCCTCTGAAGCCTTGAAGGGAGAATATTTCTTTGTCTCTCCTAGTTTCTGGTGGTTCCAGATGTTCCCTGGCTTGTGGCTGCATCAATACAATCTCTGCCTCTGTCTTCACATAGCCGTCTCTCTTCCCTTATCTCTGTCCTCCTCTTCTGTCTCTTATAAGGACACATATCAATGAATTTAGAGCCCAGTGGGTAGCTCCGGATGATCTCATGTCAAGATCCATAACTACTTACACTTGCAAAGACTCTTTTCTCAAATAAGTTCACATTCACAGGTTCTGAGGATTAAAACACGACCATATCTTATTGGGTGACACCATTCAACCCACTATAGGACTATTATGAATAGTGTTGCTGTGAACATCCTCACACATATCTTCTGGGAGCCATGTGTGTGCATTTCTGTTGGATTTATACCTAGGAGTAAAAGTATAAGCTTTAGGGTTTTGGTTTAGCTTTAGTATATCCTAGAAAACACTAGTCCAAAGTGGTTGAGGTGTACCTTAAAGGTAACCAAGACTATTCTCAGCAACGCAAATGAAAAATTGAGAAAAAAAATGAAGCTCAGATACGTTAACTAATTTCACAGAGTTTCACAGATGATTAGTGGCAGAGCAGGAATGAACATATTTTTTTAAATGGCACAGGACTCTGTTTAGCCACACTAATGTCCCTGAGTGTTTTCGTTGAATTTCACATTTCATGTAAAACACAATTAGAAGATCCGTTTATTGGCCCAGATGCCAATATGCTGACATTTCTTTTCCACATGCACAATGTTGGCTCCCCAGTGGGCTTGAAGAGAAAGCCAGAGTGGGGGATCACAGTCTGACTCTGGCATCTTAAAGATGAAACTCAAGCACCAAGATGGGAAGGGCCTTTGTTAATGCTCCTGCAAGGAGGCAGGGTCTTGCATTATCTTACCAGCTACCATTACGATTTCATTGGTGTACAGAACTAACTTTCTTTAGGACCTTGTATTTGCTGGAGTCTGACAACAAAAGAAATTATTAAAATGTTCTTTGGGATAAAATGGGAGGGGGTTCATTTATTGCTCTTCAGAAGACAAAGAGAAGACAGGAGAGAAGAGGGAAGGTGAGTAGGAAGGCCAGCCCCCTAGTTGAAGGTGAAAGTGAAGGGCCAGGAAGAAGACTCTTGGGATGACAGGATCATCAGAAAAACTTTGTAGAGTAGGAATGCCTGATATGTGTTTCTACACTTGCTAGACCGTGCATGGTATTCTTCTCTGCCAAAATGCTTGGTGAGGGTCGTAGGTATGTTGTACAGACATTGAGGAAGAGACTGGGTTTTATCTCTGGGTTATGAGAATTTAGAAGAGACAATTGTTATTGAAAGATGAACCGAGGTCAGAGGTGCCATGGGGATATTTGTCCCATCCCAGAAAGTCACAGAAAACTTGGGAGATTATGGAATTTTACAGTATGTACAAAAATGAAAGAGAAGGCAATTGTGTAGAGGTATCCATGATCCAGGAACCCTCAGGACATATCAAGATTCCACTATATATATCCTTTCTAGTAGAGTTGGTTTAGTACCAGGACTTTCTGACATCTAGTCCAGTTGATCACTTCTGTAAATTAAACACAGCTGAAAATGCCCAAATATGGCCTACAAAATGGATGAAACCTTTGGAAAAATAATCTTTGCTGTCCTCCTAGATTGGGACATGTGTAATATTAATATACTCTTTAAGGACCTGGCCAAATTCCACCAGGATACTGGTAATCAGTGACCAGCATTGCAGCTGCTTGGGGGTTTTACTGCTGGTTATAATTTTTTCTGTCTTTGTCCTAAATCATTCCTTGGTCTTTGAACATTTCCTCTGCCTTCCCCAATGGGACTTCAGTGATGTGGTTGGCCTGTCATAATACAGGTGCCTCTTTGGCTGCCACTGAAATCCTACATTTCATCAAATGTTTCCCTCCCACCCCCAGGATAGGCTGATCCCAAGAGTGACCCTCACTGGTAGCCTGGCTTGTATCTGCTTCCTGCTTTGATTGCTTTTTCTGACTCCTGGGGATTCAAATCAAACTGTCATCCTAGGGAGCAAATGTTTAGTTCTGAACAAGATGCACTTTCCCAAGGGCCTGATGTTGGAGGAAATTATATATCGTCTGTGCCCTTAGATTGACAAGTAAAGGAAATTGAAGAGGCCTTTGCCTCATTTGGTTGATAAGGGGCACATAGACATATGGGCATTGTTTACCATGCAAATCCACAGATGTGGGCTTTGGGACAAGCTGTACAAGAAGAAGAATGTCTGATCACTTGGATGTGGATGAAACACTGTGGGTGTCCCCTTGAGAGCCACGAAGGAGCTGTCTGGACTCCCACAATAGGGGGGAAAAACTGGACAACAGTCTTGGGGCATATGTCAGTACTTTTTCTGTGTGAGGGTGGAGGAAGGAAGGAATTAGTGACTTTTTTCTTTTCAGATATGTGTAGGCAGAAAGGTTCATGTCAGGAAGAGAGTATCAGTGGCCCTGGGAGAGGGCAGATGCCCTCCCTGGTGATAATTTAAGCACTATAACTGTGAATTTTATGCCTGGCTCCAAGGCATTTGAAGCATTCAATCACTCTAAAATCTAAGTAAATCATGCTATGTGGGTCTGAAGGAAAGCCCAACTCTTATGACCCTGGGAGAATTGGCATGGATTGGGGGAAGAAGTGTATGTCGTCTTAAAGGTAGAGAAGACCCTTCAAATTTCTATAAGGAAGGGAGCCTGCATCACTTCTAAGGGTTTCCTCTGAGAGTATAAAATCCTTCAAAATAGGATTTTGCTTGTTTGGAATTCCCACACAGGATGCAATCTGCGAGCTTAATTTCCTAGAAGACCAAACCCAAAATTAGTCTTCCTAAAAGTATGATTGCATCCAAACAATGACTGCCTGGATTTCTTAATTCTAGGATTAAGAAATTGTTTCACGTAAGAACATAATAGACTTTTATTTACTTTAAAAAAATTGTACTTCAGAAGAAGGCCAAGTCCTTGTCTTGAGGAATTTTGAGCTCATAAATTTTATCCAGTCAGCTCTCACTGAAGCTTGCAACCCATGGAAACTTGAGGGGTTTTATGGGCCATGGAAGAAATCTGAGGATGGAATACAACTTTTTGTTTGGGGGCTTATGAGCAAGCCAAGTGTAAGCTTTGACACTCACTGTTCCAGTTACTATTGCTGTGTAACAAACTACCCTAGAACTTAATGACATAAAACAGTCATTGTATTATGCTCACAGATTCAGTGGGTCAGGAACCTAGATGGGCCATGGTGAGAATAGCTTGTCTTTTCTTTACAATGCCTAGGGTCTATCTGGGGAGATTCAAAGAGAGTGAGTAGGAGGCTAGTGCTGGGATCACCTGAAGGCATCATCACTCACATGTCTGGTGGATTTTGGTAGTTGGCTGGGATCTCAGGTGGGTCATTGGCTGTCGACCCACACATGGATTCTCCATGTGGTTTCTCTGTGGCGGAAGTCTGATTTTCCTGCATGAAGCTGGATTACAAGACCAAGTACCCCAAAAGAACAAGGCAGGAGTAGATAGTATTTTAATGGTCTATCCTGGGAAGTCACATAGTATTATTTCTGCCATATTTTATTAATCATGGCAATGACAAAGTTCCATCCATGTTCAAGGAAAAGGGACATAGACTGCAACACTCACTGGGATGAGTGTTGAAATTACATTGTAAGAAGACCATGTGGAATGGGAAATATCATTGCAGCTGTCTTTGGAAAATACAATTTGCCGGAGCCACCAGTGATTTCTAGAACAATGTGAGAGAGAGATTGGTGATGGATGTAAGGCTGGATAGAGCAGACCAACTGTGCACCTCAGAAATAGCTATGGTTGAAGAAGACCAACGTTAGGGAATCTACACCTGTAGGTTTAAGGCCTGTGGCCACAGTCTCTTCTGTGAACACATTTACAAATGTGTGTGGCTGGTCACATTGGGATGAGGGAGGAAATTTTGAGTAGCTTAATGAAAATTGACCTCTACTGCTGGCCAAACAACTCAACATCATGCTCTTCTGCCTGTGAGTTGGCATTGTGCCTCATCTTTATATAGAAATGCAAACATGGTTCCAAAGTTCTCCAGGTCAAAAAGTATCAAGTCTCCTTTGCCTATTGGTCAGTTATGTACGGTGGTCCTTGATTAATTCCTGGGATACTGGACAAAGAACACATAGCTTCCTTTGGAAGCACAAGCCTGCACTGTATTCATTTTCCTAGGTCATTGGTTGGATGCAATCATACTTTTAGGAAGACTAATTTTGGGTTTGGTCTTCTAGGAAATTAAACTCGCAGATTGAATTCTGTGTGGGAATTCCAAATAAGCATCATCACCTTTGGAAAATAAAAGAACATTTCATTAACCTTATTTTATTAACATTAGATATAATTCGTATCTATATAGGCTCTTTAGAGAGGTTTAAAGGTCAGATGACTTATTTCAGGCACTAAAAAGGAGCCTGTTCAGTTAGCTTAGTACTTAAAATCATTAGGAGGTGCAAAAGGTCTGCTTCTCAATAGTAATAAAAGTTTCCAAAGTGATCAAAGCCTCTTTCATGTCCTAGGGTCTCTCTCTTTTTATAAGAACTACACTTGTGGGACTGATGGTGATAGTGCCTCACTTTTCAGTGTTTTAGGGGAACCTGCATGGCACACTGGATATGCTCTTCTCTACCAAGTACCACAGCCCTGACTCTGGTCCATTGAGTTCAGATCCTATATTGCCTTCCTGTATAAAAATACTGGCTCAGAATCCTAATTTCCTATTAACTCTTAACTCTCAAACAAAACAGGTAAATGCACTGAAATGAATCAAGTCTTACTGCCAACCCAGTTGGCAACTGCATTTGCATTCTGAGAACAATTGGGATGAGTTATCAACTGAGGGGATCCTGATGATCTAACATGCTCTTAAACTTTTTCAATATGCCTAAAAACACAGTCATGATGATGCTGGGAAAGGAGATGAGAGGGAGACCTAGTGGATACACAGTGCCACCAACCAACAGCCCAGTGCTCTTCTATAAGCCTCTAACTGGAGAATTTTTACGATGAAATGGATGATACTGTTGGCCTTCCTATTGCTAGGAAAGTGACATGGGAGTGCCATGCCAGACTGGCAATCCCCCAGGTGCTTTTATAACAAGGAAGATGGAGGGGGCAAGGAGAGGAAGGGTCTGAGAGGGAAGAATTCTAGAGACCCCAGAATCAGTCTGCTCAAACAACTTACATATTTGGGTTCCTCTTAGAAGATATCTCTGTATTTTTTTCTTTGACTGTTCTTCAAAAAGGTGCTTGCAACCCAATCTATTACCTTCCCTTGAGAAAAGTGGATTTATGGAGCAAAACTAGTTTTACACAGAGACATTTATACATACACATGCATTCACACATATTCCTTAAATGTTTCTAGGACAATAAGCCTTTCAGTAGGAAGACAAAGGACAACAGCAGAAAAAGAAAAGAAAGGGACTTCTAAAGGAAAACAAGCAGGATCAATTCACAGCCTCAACCTGTGCTGTTCAAAAAGCCATGGGCTTTCCTATCTGCTTGTCAGTCTGGGAGTTAGCCGCAAAGATTAATGACAGCGTCATTCCATCTGTACAAAGAATGCTTCATTATGTCTTCCAGGTACACAGCAAACACAGTGTTTTACAGCAAACACAACTACTCCAGTAGTGTGAGAATCCAAAGAGATACTTTACCTGCTACTGTGTATACATGCAATCTGCAGGCTAAAAACATCCAAATGAGCCTGTGGCCAACAGCTTGGGTTCTGGACATTGGAAGGCATGAGGTCAGCTCACTCCTCCTTTTTACCAAATAAATACTATTCACCAAATAAATACTTTTCAAAAAATAACCTTGCTTCAGATGAGACTAGTTTTCCTGACACATAAGCTAAAGGAAACATTACTTTCCTTCAAGTAGCTCCTAGGACAACTTACCATTAGTCCTTTATAAGATTTCAGAAAGTTGCATTGGTTATTACTTTCCAAAACTGGATGGACTCTAATAACTCCCAATCCATACCTTCAGCTTTAAACCAGCATCCGAACACATTGGTAAAGTAGAGATCTAATATCTCATCATGTAATTGAAAGAATTATATGAAATTACATATATAAATTGATCATTATTTATCATCAGTGCTTCCATATGATCTAGTTCCAATATCATGACTTTGTAGTCAATACTATATGCTCATGATCTGTATTTATGTAGAATATAGGAGAGTCCATTTTTTGCTTCACAGAGTGGCAAGATAAAGCCCTTTTCTTGCCAAATTATATTCAGCATGATTTCACATGCTATTAGTTTGGAAGGAGCTACACAGGGGCCTGGGTATTTTTCAGCCACATGCATTTGTTTATTGTACAATGAATTCCATCATCTTCAAATGCACCCCTGTAAACAAATTATGACTACTACTATGAACCCTAGTTTACTATTCAAAGAGTTGGTCCATTTTGAAAGTTACATTTTTAACCCATGGACATATAAGGAAGAGTATTTTGTGTTTTCCTGAAAAAGACATAATCTGGGGAAAATTTTAAAATAAATTGGATTTGTGTGAATAATTGCTTCTCTAAAGTTCAAAGCATTCATTACCCATGAACAATGCAAGTAGTGCCTTAATTCCTATGCTGCCAAAATGTCAGTGATGGGTACAGGGACACTGATTGATTGAGCAGAACTAGGATACAAAGCAATCAACTCAACCTCCCCATGACAATCAATTGAGTTTTTCATATTATCTAATGGCAGAATACCAAATATGGAAGTGAAGAACCAACCAGACTCTACCAACCATAAAGCAGTCCCATGACAACTCAGCAGTCATATAATTGACTCAATATGTCTACAGACATATTCCAAATTTAACCGTTAGTCAAAATGGAACAAGCTAGGCTTCTTGCTCCCTTCATATGACCTCTGAGTGTGAGGAACAGAAGGGAAAGAGGGAGGAGTGAAGTAAAAGGAAGAGTTATGAGGGGACTGGAAAAGGGCCAATCTCACATAAGCTCTACATTTCAAGATAAGGTGGCTGAGAACCAAGTCTTCCACAGTAGCCTAAACTACTTCTTTTTTGGCCAGCCACTGTCCACAGACATCACAGGAATAAGTGATTGACATCTCAAGGCCACAGTGCAATGCTCTTTGCAATTATCTTCAAGATGATCTTCACTCCATAACTACAACCCACACCCTGTACAAAGCAGGGGATAAAATGAATCCTCTTTCTGACCTGCTTTGGTATCCTGTTAATGGATATTTATCATGGAGGTGTTGTTTAATTTGATGACCTAATGAATTCTGTATAAACATGGGCCAAAAAATTCTTTGTCACAACGTGAGTCCAAGTAGTCAAGATTTCTTGGTGCCAGTGTGGTATCTAGCATCATTAGGCAAAGCTAGAGTGCCTATATCATTTAAGGTCCAAACCAAGAAAGGGGATGCTATTAATAATTATTTTAGGACAATAGACATAGACCAAGGCTATCTTGAATCAACTAGACATAAGTAAGGTCCCAAGTAAGGCTTATCCAGAAAAATCACGGGAAGGTGAAGAATTTCTTTCCTAACTCTTCTAACATTACCCCACTCATGAAAGAAGGTTGTAGAACCTCTTAAGACTGACATGCCATTAATTAGATCAAGAGCATTGTCATCTAGGGCAATGAATGAAAACAGTTCATAAGGGGCAAATTGTGCTCCTTATGTGTGTGAACATGTGTGGAAAATGATTCCACTTTCTCACATAAAGAACATGATCTCCCAGAGAGCTCAACCTCATTCCCAGTGACAAACTTCCTTACCAACTTCCTCTCTCCATTTCTTTCCAAACCCCAGTCATAGTGAAAGAATTTATAGTGCAAAAATTAGGGGCTCTTGCCTTGGTCATAAATGATATTAATGGGTAGATGGCCCAGGCCAAGTGGATCAAATGGCCTTGCCCTGTTCTCCAGTGACTCTTCTGCAAGATTATTTCCACCCACCAAACGAATAAGGCAAGTATCTCAAGGATGTTGCCTATTTGAGAAGGTATTGCAGACTTGTGGCTGGGCTGTGCCACATCATGAGTAAATCTAACCTCAGGTAGAAGCAAGAAGGATTCAAGATAAGAAACTGATTCCTTCATGTGAACCTGAAGTGGTATTCCTAAGTCTGAGGCTGAGTCTGCCAAGATAGCATTTTGTTTTGAAACCTTAGAAACAAGGGAGTAAAACTAGCAGAAGATGAAGTCCGACACTTCACCTGCAGTGGCCAGCAGTCCCACATTCTTCCATTTCTAAGGGAGACACCACTTTTGGGAAGACAAAAAAGATGTGTGCCCAATTAGAAAGGACACTGATTGAGGGACTGAGAGAGAGGTTGGGAGACGGGTTGAGTCTTAAGAATGAAAGTCTTTCCCATCTGGATTTATGATCCTCATCGGCATTTCCTCATGCTATAAAGCTGAGTATATGGCAGGAGTTCACACCATCCATGGTATTTTTCTGGAAGAACACAGAAATCTACATGTATGTTGAGTAAGAAATATTAGTGTCCTTAGCAGGGCATGCTAGAGAGGCAAAGCATAAATTTCCACAGAAGGCTACTGTAAAGGGAGAAGCATGTATTTACCGCTCACAAGGAACACTTTGCTTCTGACATTTCTGGTTACCAAACATGGGGGCATCTTCCCCACACTAACTGTGTGTCCTACAACTCAGTTCCATTCTGACACTAACTGGGGTTAGAGTAGACCCCACAGGTTTACAGCTCAGTCCCACAGGAGACTATTCCCACCCCACTGATGTCAATTCCAAGTAGTAGGTCCCCAGATTACCCACAACTTCTGTCCCTCTGGCTACAAATCAGAGATTCCCATGACCTCCTCCTTAGATTCACTCATTTGCTAGAACAGCTCACACAACTCAGGGAAACTTTTAATTATGTTTATCAGTCTATTATATAATCAAGGATATGATAAAGGATACCAATGAACAGATAGATGAAGAGGTAATAGGGCAAGGTCTAGAAGGGTCCCGAACACAGGAACTTCTGTCCCTGTGGAGTTGGGGTGTACCATCCTCCTGTTACATGGATGTGTTCACCAAACTCCAAGCTTTTATAAGCCCTTACGTTTAGGAATTTATGGAGGCTTCATCATGTAGGCATGATTCATTATTAACTCAATTTCTACCCTCTCTTCCCTTCCTGGAGAACAGGGGTGAGGACTGAAAGTTCCAAATTTCTTATGCCTTGATTTTTCTAGTGACTAGCCCTCATCCGGGAGCATATCAAGTATTGTCTTATTAAAACAAAAGACATCCTATCAGGAAATTCCAAGGGCTTTGGGAGCTGTGTGTCAGGAACCATGATCAAAGACTAAATATTAGAACAAAAGATGCTCTTATTCTTCTTTAGACAGGAAATTATGAGGGTTTTAGGAACTCCGTGCCAGGAACCACAGGCAAATATATATATGCTCTTATTTCACAGCTACAAGGTGGGTTTGTAGAAATTATTTTAACTTTGTCAAACTTTAAAGAAATTAGTCACATTAAAAACAAAACAAAATAAAGTTTATTCAACCATTAATGAAGTCCATTTGGATACCTCAGAAGGTCCTCTCAACCTTGAAACACATTGATTCAGAATCTCAGCAAATGGCCCACCATGGTGGTTACCTTTATACTGTTCATGCTTACCCAACACTTTCTGCCCCTGATTGCACAGAAGTCCCACGCCTTTGAATACAACACCTCTCCACACTCCTTCTGCCTCCAAATTAGAGCAACTAATCATATTGTGGAACATGACCCTCCCTTGTCTATATGCTGAATGTTTTTAGATTTGCATAATGCAAGAAGAGAGAAACTCAGACTCAGAGTTCTATCCTACCATTTTACTGGTGAGTACCTTAGAATGATAATATCACTGTTTATGAAAACTAGAAAAGGACTTAGATTATTTTCTTCATTCAACTTTCCATTCCACAGATGAAGAAGTCACACTACAGAAAGGTGGTAAGTCAAAGGTCAAATGTCTAGGTCAAAAGTAAGTCAGGGACTAGAACCCAAACTTTCTGACTTCCCATCCAGAGTTTTTTTCCATTTCCACACACTGTTCTCTCAATCATTATTTGCATAACATTTCTCAAGTATTTTGCTTAAGAATTAGGAACATGTTTGAAACCTTCTTTACTATTCCTAGGCAGGTCCAAGAGGTAGCCATAATGCTTTTCACTGCTTTTTCTGATAGTGCACAGTCCAAGCAGTTAGGTAGCCCACTGATAAGCTACTCTAAAACTGACAGGTTGTTGTGTGAACTTCTGATCAAAAAACTATTACCTTTTTTTCCTCTAATTTGATGCTTATGACATTTTCCCATACTAAAAAACTTATTGCTATCAGCAAACACAAAATTTAGACATCAGTGCCTGAAAGCCAACAACTTTAAACATCAAGATTCTATTCATCATCTAGAGCTTCCTGCTAGTAGGAAATATATTCAGGAGACAGCAAGAACAGATGAAAGAAGATCTCAAAAGGGAAAGCAATAAAGAGGGCAATTAATATGATCTGAAACCAAAATAAGAAAATCTATTTTGAATAAGCAACATCAAGAGATATGGGAAATATTTCTTTGGCTAAAGGGAGAATGCTTTGCATCCAATTTCTCTGACAATGAAGTTTTCAAGTTGAAAAATGCTAAGGGTTAAGAGATAAAGCTTACTTCTCAGAACCTTATGTTTATGCATGTTTTGAGGTATTTTTAGGAATCTGAAGGTAGATAAAGATTGTGAGGGACAAATTTAGATGTTTTGTTTCACACAGAGAATAAAGTGATTAGAACTGAAATTAATTAGTATGGAGGTGGAAGAGGGGGTGTTTATGAAGCCATAGAAGTGTCCTGGGAGATTTTTACTATAATCTTTCTATTAGCTTTAGGAAAATGATGGAAATGCTGGCAGCAACAGAGGTGCCAAACAAGACAAGAAAGCCAGGGTTGGAATGAACTAGGACAAGACTGGTTCAAAGAAGCCTGCCGCAGGTGTATAGAACAGACACCAAACATGTCATTAGAATAGCCACGGTGTTTTCATTGTACTTGAGAGAAAAAAAATCTCTCTAAAAGGAATCACATGTACTATCTCTCTAAATGGCTACATTCTAAGAAAGCCCTGTGTATATAAGCAGAGAGAATGCAAACTTTTGAAGATATACAGTGAATTTAACCAAACTGTTTTGTTTCTCCCCTAAACCCTTGGCAGCTTTCTCAGGTGGTACCATTCACCATAAATACCTCTCTTTTCCCCTATATGTGCCTGGATAGAGAATATTCATGGTTCCAAGGAATCAGCTTGACTCAGGGCTGAGATCTCTCTCAATACTCGGCACCCACTCAGGAAGTGGGTTTTTATTGTTAAGTTCTGTCCCCTGAATGCAGATCTTCAGGTGGTTATAGGTGGTTCAATTTTACAAGGGGGGACTTCTGTACCTTTTGCTAGCTGCATATCTTTGGTAGAGATCAAGGAAGATCTGTTCTATGCTGTTTCATGCCGGAGCAGATTGTTTCAGCAAAAGACCCTAGTATAATTAAGAGATAAAAGGATGGTTAAATCACAAAACAATAGAATATTCCAGTTATAGGATCCTCTATGGCTGTAAAGTTTACAGAACTTAAGGTAGAGAAATATGGCATAGCAGGTATCCTTGAAGCTCAGGCTGGTACCCCAACATTGGTAAACATTTACTTTCTATTTCCTTTCTCTCATCTGATGATACCTATGCATGTTTTGACATTTCATCATTGATTGTCATCCTCATGAATGAATTTGAAATAGACAAATTTTGCAAGAAATGAATAACCAACACAAATCCTGTGTCACCCTCGGATGCCTCTTGGAATAATCTCAGTGCTCATTTCTTCCAATCCGATTTCTTCCCTTCAAGGGTCAACTTTCTTCTTACATACACACCAGCCCCAGTGGAAAACTCCCTTCCCTGAACCCTCGGCACCTCCAGCCTTCCCTTCATGAATGGATTGTTCAAAGAGCTGTCTTGTGATCTTTCATGCATTTTTGTCTTGCAGAGATATTCAACTTTCCCCATCTTCCTGTCTCATCTTCCCTGCTACCTACTACATCAAACTCTCTGTCCATGAGGAGGAGTTATTTTTTCCCCATCCTTCAGCCACTTTTTGGACACATACTTATCAAACTTACATATTTTTAAAACATACCAACAGAACGCTAAACATGCAGAAAACTTGCAATACTTGCATAAGCTCCATCCTACCCACAGCTCAGTGAGTCCACAAGGAGAAAAACACCCTAAATTGACATGATTCACTGGGTTCCCACAGCAGGAAAACCTATTCATCCTCTGTGATTTCTTCAAAATGTCTTGCTGAAGATAGGTATTATATAAATCTAAGAGATTCCTGGTATTGCAATGCAGCCTGATCTAATTCTTAACTGTTAAGTACCTTTATTGATTCTAAAGAATTCATCAGAAAGAAATGGAATAATGAGGTACATTAACACTTTCCATGATGCATAATCCTTTTTGGGAAGATTTGATGCCCTGAAGGACCCAGAGCTGAGAAAAATAATTTGCTCTCCATCCAGCCTCCTGTGACTCTTCTCCAAGAAGGAAGGCAATTTCTCTCAGCAAGGTTTGCATTTTACAGACTGTTTTTCATATCCAAGATGTTATTATTTTATCAATCTTCTGCTTGCAAATGGATATGCAATATTAACAACGGTTTATTTTTGTTGCTGTTTTTTAAATAATGCATGTCGTTTCTTCACAAAGCCTGGGATTAAAAGAAACTCCTTAGTTGTGACTGCATTCAACAAAATAAGAAAGTTGATAAGCACTAAATTCATAGAGCCTAGAAATTTGGGCCATAGAGATCAGTGAGTACAAAAGAGGTTGAGAGGCTTGTAATTACCCTGGGGCATGATAGTGTTCCTGGATTGAAAATTAAGGAGAGGGGCTATTCATTTACTTATTTAATCATGTAAGCTATATTTATTGGTTGCCTACCATGAGCCAACCACACTGCCATAATCATAGATACAGAAGCCAACAACATAGACCTTCATGGGATTTACACTCCAGTTTGGAGGAAATCCTTAATTCATAACGCTATGTATAAATATACACTTCGAGTGCACCGGGGAGGCTGAGGTATAGGCTAAGAGGATATGTCCTTGGTTCTGCCTTCTTGCTCTAAGCCCCCATTTTGCTCTTCTAAGATATCCTGGTGAAAATCATGATGGATGTTAAACAGGAAGAAACTTAGAAAGAACAATTTGGTGTTGATGTCTGTGAGGCTAGGGAGACACTGAGTCCTGAAAGCTAGATTTTTCATCCTAGCCCTGACATCTTGGAAAATTCAGTCTCTGTGCTGGGGATTTGAATTTTGTCTTCTGTATAATCAGGGGGTCTGGCTGGATGGTTAGCGAAGCTCCTTCCAGACCCAAGAGTCTCTGTCTCAAAGCACAATTTCTGTACTTTATACTTTATCCCTGCATCCACCCTCCAAGCAAGTATAATGGGTGATAGACCTTGAAAAAGTGGGCCTTTTTCAGGCATCACTGTGAGCTTCTGTGACAAGTGTCAGGAGCCATACCAAATGTGGGGAAAAACAAACCATGGTTAAGACATGAGACATAGCAAGCTTCAGCCTAGCTGGGAAGACCAAGACACATGGAAAGGAGCTTTAGTACAAGTAGCACAAGGTGTTGTGATGGAGGAATTTTCAAGGTCCATGGAGCACAGAAAAGGCATGCTTCTGGACTCTTAAACCTCAACCAGAGGACCACTTGGACCTAAGGCATCCACCAAGTCTCACATTTATTTTGACACCAGAAGAGCAACAGAATGGGCAGGCCTACACTACAGGAGGAGAAGAGGACAACTAGGATATGGATGTTTGGACCATTAGCACTAGGGCTGGAGACCCTTGGGCTTATATTGGTTAACCTCCCGCCCATGTCCACATGACCTCCCTCTCTACCTCCACCATGTAGATGCACATTCCTCATTTGGACTTCTTTCTTTTCACTGAGTTCTGTCTCCCCCTGTCAGTCACTGGGACTCAGCTCCTCACTGAGATCTCGGACTTCTCCTCCTCGCTCCTCCCTCTCATACCCTTATCTTGTCAGTTGCAAAGTTCCAGATATGCTTTCATCATGGTCCCTCTTTTCCTCACTTTTCTTAGCATTCACAATTCTGGTCCTGTGTAATTGCAGGAGCTCACCCTCTGCCCCCTCTAGTTTTCTCCTTTCTCAGGTCATCATTAGTGATGTATGTGGGATATTTCTTAGGCTGTGGTGACTGTTTACTTGTCCTATTTATTGCACTACTAAAGGAAGCTCTGAGGGCATCCATGTCTTTCTCACAGGGCTGGGCTAGTGAGTGTCCATTAAGGGTCTAGAAGAGGCCACAAGGAACTCACCTTGCCACCAACATTCCTCCACCACACATCCCTCTCCTTGAAAAGAAAACTTGGGCGAGTTCTCTCCAGACCTTTGTGGCATTTCTGGGTACTAAAATAGAAGGCTTACTGATTCTGTGGCCTTGAGCAAGTGACTCAGCCTCATGAAGCCAAATCAGTAAAATGGGGATGATTCAATTAAATGAGATAATGTTGAGAGATGCTTTATGTGGTGTCAGTGCTCAATAAATATCAGCCACTCTGTTTGTGTGGTCTAACCTTCCATCAGACCCTTCAGTGTCTTTTCTGCCTCTCTGACCTTTTGATAGGCCATTCCTTCTGCCTGGAATGATCTCCTCCACCTGGCAAACTCTGATCCATTATTTAAGTCATTCTTCCGATTTCTTCCATCAAACTTATGCCCGTCCCATTACATGCCCCCATTGCTCCCCTCACACCCACTTCTCTCAATACAATTTCTCTTCTCTTAATACAATAATTCTGTTATCTGTGTTTTTATTTGCCTAATGACCATCTCTCCAGCAAGGCTCCCAGCTCCATGAAGGCAGGGACCATGCCATGGAGTCTGTCACTATCTTCCCAGAACTCAGTTTATAGCCAATGCTCAATAAATATTTGGCAACAGAATGGATGCACGAATTAAAAGGGACAATCTTTTCATGCTACCACATTTTTATATTATGTTCAAAACCCAACATCTAGTATATATTCAATATATTCACATATATTCCCATTCTAAGCTGAAGTGCTTTGTTTTAGAAAACCCCAGCAAACTTTTCCCATCCTTCTTGTTTTCTCATTAAGTGTAGTGTTCAGCTGTTGCCTGGAGCCATATTTTTCATAACATCCCTCTCCCCACCTTGACAAATTAGCAGTCACTTAGGCAGCTCTTCTCTATGTTTTTGCCCAAATAGTTTATAAAAGGTTAAAACCAACCTTTTTTTAAAAATGAGCTTTTACTGGCAATTTATTTCTCTAATTGATAGAATTAAACAAAGAGTGGCAAATTAGCCAAGTTTGATCTCAGTTACAGAGATCCACATGAGTAATCCCTGTAATGCAGTTCTAATTGCTATCTGTGTGACTCTGTGATTAGAAACATTACATTATTTATTTAGCCTTTCATGCTAATCTCAGAACCAGGACTAAACAAATAGCTCTTTATTTATTTTATTTTATTTTTTATTTTTTTATTATGTTATGTTAATAACCATACATTACATCATTAGTTTTTTTTATTATGTTATGTTAATCACCATACATCACATCATTAGTTTTTGATGTAGTGTTCCATGATTCATTGTTTGCATATAACACCCAATGCTCCATTCAGTACATGCCCTCTTTAATACCCATCACCAGCCTAACCCATCCCCACACGCCCTCCCTCTAGAACCCTCAGTTTGGTTCTCAGAGTCCATAGTCTCTCATGATTCATCTCACCCTCTGATTCCCCCCCCTTAATTCTTCCCTTCCTGCTATCTTTTTCTTTTTATTTATTTATTTTTTTAACATATAATGTATTATTTGTTTCAGAGGTACAGGTCTGTGATTCAACAGTCTTACACAATTCACAGTGCTCAACATAGCACATACCCTCCCCAATGTCTATCACACAGCCACCCCATCCCTCCCACCCCCTCCCCACTCCAGCAACCCTCAGTTTGTTTCCTGAGATTAAGAATTCCTCATATCAGTGAGATCATATGATACATGTCTTTCTCTGATTGACTTATTTCACTTGGCATAATACCCTCCAGTTCCATCCACGTCATTGCAGATGGCAAGATTTCATTCCTTTTGATGGCTGCATAATATTCCATTGTATATATATACCACTTCTTCTTTATCCATTCATCTGTCGATGGACATATTGACTCTTTCCATAGTTTGGCTATTGTGGACATTGCTGCTATAAACATCAGGGTGCATGTACCCCTTCGGATCCCTACATTTGTATCTTTGGGGTAAATACCCAGTAGTGCAATTGCTGGGTTGTAGGGTAGCTCTATTTTCAAATTTTTGAGGAAGCTTCATACTGTTTTCCAGAGTGTTTGCACCAGCTTGCCTTCCCACCAACAATGTAGGAGGGTTCCCCTTTCTCCGCATCCCAGCCAACATCTGTTGTTTCCTGACCTGTTAATTTTCTCCATTCTGACTGATGTGAGGAGGTATCTCATTGAGGTTTTGATTTGGATTTCCCTGATGCCGAGCGATGTTGAGCACTTTTTCATGGGTCTGTTGGCCATTTGGATGTCTTTGGAAAAATGTCTGTTCATGTCTTTTGCCCATTTCTTGATTGGATCATTTGTTCTTTGGGTGTTGAGTTTGATAAGTTCTTTATAGATTTTGGATACTAGCCCTTTATCTGATATGTCATTTGCAAATATCTTCTCCCATTCTGTCGGTTGTCTTTTGGTTTTGTTGACTGTTTCTTTTGCTGTGCAAAAGCTTTTTATCTTGATGAAGTCCCAATAGTTCATTTTTGCCCTTGCTTCCCTTGCCTTTGGCAATGTTTCTAGGAAGAAGTTGCTGCAGCTGAGGTCGAAGAGGTTGCTGCCTGTGTTCTCCTTTAGGATTTTGATGGACTCTTGTCTCACATTTAGGTCTTTCAACCATTTTGAGTCTATTTTTGTATGTGGTGTAAGGAAATGGTCCAGTTTCATTCTTCTGCATGTGGCTGTCCAATTGTCCCAACAGCATTTGTTGAAGAGACTGTCTTTTTTCCATTGGACATTCTTTCCTGCTTTGTCGAATATTAGCTGACCATAGAGTTGAGGGTCTATTTCTGGGCTCTCTATTCTGTTCCATTGATCTGTGTGTCTGTTTTTGTGCCAGTACCATACTGTCTTGATGATGACAGCTTTGTAATAGAGCTGGAAGTCCGGAATTGTGATGCCACCAGCTTTGCTTTTCTTTTTCAACATTCCTCTGGCTATTCGGGGTCTTTTCTGGTTCCATACAAATTTTAGGATTATTTGTTCCATTTCTTTGAAAAAAGTGGATAGTATTTTGATAGGGATTGCATTAAATGTGTAGATTGCTCTAGGTAGCATTGACATCTTCACAATATTTGTTCTTCCAATCCATGAGCATGGAACGTTTTTCCATTTCTTTGTGTCTTCCTCAATTTCTTTCATGAGTATTTCATAGTTTTCTGAGTACAGATCCTTTGCCTCTTTGGTTAGATTTATTCCTAGGTATCTTATGGTTTTGGGTGCAATTGTAAATGGGATCGACTCCTTAATTTCTCTTTCTTCTGTCTTGTTGTTGGTGTATAAGAATGCCACTGATTTCTGTGCATTGATTTTATATCCTGCCACTTTACTGAATTCCTGTATGAGTTCTAGCAGTTTTGGGGTGGAGCCTTTTGGGTTTTCCACATAAAGTATCATATCATCTGCAAAGAGTGAGAGTTTGACTTCTTCTTTGCCGATTTGGATGCCTTTGATTTCTTTTTGTTGTCTGATTGCTGTGGCCAGGACTTCTAATACTATGTTGAATAGCAGTGGTGATAGTGGACATCCCTGCCGTGTTCCTGACCTTAGGGGGAAAGCTCTCAGTTTGCCCCATTGAGAATGATATTTGCTGTAGGTTTTTCATAGATGGCTTTTATGATATTGAGGTATGTACCCTCTATCCCTATACTCTGAAGAGTTTTGATCAAGAAAGGATGCTGTACTTTGTCAAATGCTTTTTCTGCATCTATTGAGAGGATCATATGGTTCTTGTTCTTTCTTTTATTAATGTATTGTATCACATTGATTGATTTGTGGATGTTGAACCAACCTTGCAGCCCAGGGATAAATCCCACTTGGTCGTGGTGAATAATCCTTTTAACGTACTGTTGGATCCTATTGGCTAGTATTTTGGTGAGAATTTTTGCATCCATGTTCATCAAGGATATTGGTCTGTAATTCTCCTTTTTGATGGGGTCTTTGTCTGGATTGGGGATCAAGGTATTGGTGGCCTCATAAAACGAGTTTGGAAGTTTTCCTTCCATTTCTATTTTTTGGAACAGTTTCAGAAGAATAGGTATTAATTCTTCTTTAAATGTTTGGTAGAATTCCCCTGGGAAGCCATCTGGCCCTGGGCTCTTGTTTTTTGGGAGATTTTTTTATGAGTGCTTCAATTTCCTTAGTGGTTATAGGTCTGTTCAGGTTTTCTATTTCTTCCTGGTTCAGTTTTGGTAGTTGATACATCTCTAGGAATGCATCCATTTCTTCCAGGTTATCTGATTTTCTGGCATATAGTTGCTCATAATATGTTCTTATAATTGTTTGTATTTCTTTGGTGTTGGTTGTGATCTCTCCTCTTTCATTCATGATTTTATTTATTTGGGTCATTTCTCTTTTCTTTTTGATAAGTCTAGCCAGGGGTTTATCAATCTTGTTAATTCTTTCAAAGAACCAGCTCCTAGTTTCGTTGGTCTGTTCTACTGTTCTTTTGGTTTCTATTTCATTGATTTCTGCTCTGATCTTTATTATTTCTCTTCTCCTGCTGGGTTTAGGCTTTATTTGCTGTTCTTTCTCCAGCTCCTTTAGGTGTAGGGTTAGGTTGTGTACTTGAGACCTTTCTTGTTTCTTGAGAAAGGCTTGTATTGCTATATACTTTCCTCTTAGGACTGCCTTTGCTGCATCCCAAAGATTTTGAATGGCTGTGTTTTCATTTTCATTTGTTTCCATGAATTTTTTAAATTCTTCTTTAATTTCCTGGTTGACCTATTCATTCTTTAGTAGGATGCTCTTTAGCCTCCATGTATTTGAGTTCTTTCTGGCTTTCCTCTTGTGATTGAGTTCTAGTTTCAAAGCATTGTGGTCTGAAAATATGTGGGGAATGATCCCAATCTTTTGGTACCGGTTGAGACCTGATTTGTGACCTAGGATGTGATCTATTCTAGAGAATGTTCCATGGGCACTAGAGAAGAATGTATATTCTGTTGCTTTGGTTTGGAATGTTCTGAATATGTCTGTGAAGTCCATTTGGTCCAGTGTGTCATTTAAAGTCTTTATTTCCTTGTTGATCTTTTGCTTAGATGATCTGTCCATTTCAGTAAGGGGGGTGTTAAAGTCCCCCACTATTATTGTATTGTTGTCGATGTGTTTCTTTGCTTTTGTTATTAATTGCCTTATATAATTGGCTGCTCCCATGTTAGGGGCATAGATATTTACAATTGTTAGATCTTCTTGTTGGATAGACACTTTAAGTAGGATATAGTGTCCTTCCTCATCTCTTATTATAGTCTTTGGTTTAAAATCTAATTTGTCTGATATAAGGATTGCCACCCCAGCTTTCTTTTAGTGTCCATTAGTATGTTAAATTGTTTTCCACCCCCTCACTTTCAATCTGGGGGTGTCTTTGGGTCTAAAATGAGTCTCTTGCAGACAGCATATCGGTGGGTCTTGTTTTTTATCCAATCTGATAGCCTGTGTCTTTTGATTGGGGCATTTAGCCCATTCACATTCAGGGTAACTATGGAAAGATATGAATTTAGTGCCATTGTATTGCCTGTAAGGTGACTGTTACTGTATATTGTCTGTGTTCCTTTCTGGTCTATGTTACTTTTAGGCTCTCTCCTTGCTTAGAGGACCCCTTTCAATATTTCTTGTAGGGCTGGTTTTGTGTTTGCAAATTCCTTTAGTTTTTGTTTGTCCTGGAAGCTTTTTGTCTCTCCTTCTATTTTCAATGACAGCCTGGTAGATATAGTAATTTTGGCTGTGTATTTTTCTCATTTAGTGCTCTGAATATATCCTGCCAGTCGTTTCTGGCCTGCCAGGTCTCTGTGGATAGGTCTGTTGCCAATCTAATGTTTCTACCATTGTAGGTTACAGATCTCTTGTCCCGAGCTGCTTTTAGGATTTTCTCTTTGTCTCTGAGACTCGTAAGTTTTACTATTAGATGTCGGGGTGTTTACCTATTTTTATTGATTTTGAAGGGAGTTCTCTGTGCCTCCTGGATTTTGATGTGTGTTTCCTTCCACAAATTAGGGAAGTTCTCTGCTATAATTTGCTCCAATATACCTTCTGCGCCCCTCTCTCTTTCTTCTTCTTCTGGGATCCCAACTATTCTAATATTGTTTCATCTTATGGTATCATTTATCTCTCGAATTCTGCCCTCGTAGTCCAGTAGTTGTTTATCTCTCTTTTTCTCAGCTTCTTTATTTCCCATCATTTGGTCTTCTATATCAGTGATTCTCTCTTCTACCTCATTTATCCTAGCGGTTATAGTCTCCATTTTTTACTGCACCTCATTAATAGCCTTTTTTATTTTGACTTGGTTAGATTTTAGTTCTTTTATTTCTCCAGAGAGGGTTTCTCTAATACCTTCCATGTTTTTTCAAGCCCAGCTAGTATCTTTAAAATCGTCATTCTGAACTCTAGTTCTGACATCTTACTAATGTCCATATTGATTAGGTCGCTGACAGGCAGTGCTGCTTCTTGTTCTTTTTTTTTTTGAGGTGATTTTTTTCCATCTTGTCATTTTGTCCAGAGGACAATAGATGAATGAGAGAACAAAGTGCTAACAGGGTAAGAACAACCCCTGAAAAATATACACTAAACAAATCAGAAGAGAGCTGAAACTGGAGGAAAAGAAAGGGAAAGAAAGAAAAATGAAAAAAAAAAGGAAAAAGATAAAAAAAAGAATATGATCCAATATGATCAGGCTGGTGCATAGATCAGTGCCACGCACTAGATTTTGGGTTTATTTTGGTCTGTTAGAAGTGCCTCCCAAAATTTTAAAGAAAGAAAAACTTATATATGTACAAAAATAAGGGTTGATATGATGAAGGGATGGAATATGACTGTAAAGATGAAAATTATAAAAGTTTTTATAAAAGGAATTGATAAGATAAGAAGTTGGTTGAAAAAAGAAAGAAGAGGATTTAAAAAAAGCGGGGGGGGGGGGGAGAGAATGTGATCAGGCAGGAGACTAGAACAAAGCCATACACTAGAGATTTAGGCTATATTTTTGTCTGTTAGAAGAAACGGTATCCCAAAATTTTAAAGAGAGAACAACTTATATATATACCAAAAATAAGGTTAACTACTATGAAGGGATAGAATATGATTCTAAAACTGAAAAATAAAAAAGATTTTTAAAAAAGGAATTGATAAGATATTGGTTGAAAAAGGGAAAATGAAAATTTCAAAAGAAAAAAAAAGAAAATTAAAAAAATTAACTTTGAAAGACCGAAGAATCAGGGGGGAAAAAGCCATGAATTCTATGAGCAGTATTCCCCTAGCTCTGGAGTTCTTCCATTCTCATTGATCGGTAAACTTGGTCTTGGCTGGCTGTTCTTGCTGATCTTCTGGGGGAGGGGCCTGTTACCATGGTTCCCAAATGTCTTTGCCAGAGGCGGAATTGCCCTGCCCTTGCCGGTCCGGACTAAGTAATTGCCTTGGGTTTGCTCTCTGGAGCTTTTGTTCCCTGCAAGCTTTCAGTACAGCTTTGGAGGATGAGAGTGAAAATGGCGGCCTCCCAATCTCCGCCCAGGAGGAGCAGTGCACCCCCAGAGAAAAGCAGTCAATCACTCCCGTCTCCCTGGTCTCTGGCCGAACTCCGTGCTCACCCGGCCTGAGACTGAGCATTTCTATCTCTGGCACATGACCCCCTGTGAAGTCTCCAAACCCAGCAGATCCCTGTGGTGTGCTCCCATGCCACTCCTGCCAGGGGAGGAAGGGGAGTCTCCCTGGATCTGCCGCTTGTTGGGTCCCTGCTGGAGGAGCAGTGGCCCGACTGTGCCGCGGATCATGGTTTATGGCAACCCTGAGCTGAGAGCCCACTCCTCGGCTCCGTCTCTGCAGCCGGCTTCCCTGCTTCGATAACTGAGAGCTCTGTCACATTCAGGCACCCCCAGTCTTTCTCTGACCCCGAGGGTCCTGAGACCACACTGTCCCAGCGAGGTTTCCACCCCCCACTTAGCCACTGGAGCGACGTCCCTCAGCGGAGCAGACTTTAAAAATTACCAATTTTGTGCTCTGCTGCTCTATCACTTGCCAGAAGCAGCTGACGGAGGCCCCCTCCCCTGCCATCTATCTTCCCGAATATCACCTTGGATTCACTTCTCCACATGTTCTACCTTCCAGAAAGTGGTCGCTTTTCTGTTCAGAGAGTTGCTGGTATTCTTTTCTTCGATCTGATGTTGAGTTTGTAGGTGTTCAGAATGGTTTGATCCCTATCCAGCTGAATTCCTGGGACCATATGAAATTTAGGTCTCCTACTCCTCTGCCATCTTGCTCCTCCCCCTACCAATAGCTCTTTAAATTTCCACTTGTAGATGCTTTCTGCTGTTTCTGCAAAGTCAGACTACAGATCCAGGAAGCTGCCCACGGGGTTTCCAAAGCCTAATAAGGGGAGTCTGGGAAGGGGGGAAATCCTGGGTGGTGAAATGCTGAGGAGAGTACAGATTATCAGAACAGCAATGAGGGTCGATGGGACTTTTACTGCTCTGCCATGTTTTGGAAGAAGAACCATGCTTGGCAATTCTGTGAGATTAACAAGCTTGACAGTAGAAACAGCCATAGAGCAAACTGTGAGGTAGGCTTGTTTTGCCCTTGGCGTCCCCCCATCTGGGGTCTAGATCTCCTGCAGATTCCACTCATACCCACTGTGAGGGTTTCCCTGGTTTTACCTGCTCCTCACTCCTCATCAAAATTGTTCTCCTAGGTGATAATTTCAGGGACTGGCCTGTTCTTGATTACTCTGATGCAGGAGGCAGCATGCTATTGTGGGAAGTACAAGAGATTTGCTGGTACAGGGACCTGGATTTAAATCCCAGCTGACAGCCACAGGACCTTTAGCAATATTTAATTACCTTTTGCCAAACTACAGTTTTCTCATATAATACCTGGGGATAACAAGAACTCCCTCATAGAGTTTTACATAGTGCAGGCTGGGATCAATAAAATATGACTTTATTTTTATTTATAACTATTAAAGGCTCTGTTTGTCAACTTTCAGCTAAAATATTTGTATTTTCATGATTTTTATCAAAGATAACATCTGGTCCAAAATTACCATGTGTTGGAAAAATTTCAGATACTGGAACATGGGTTTGTGTGTGTGTGTGAGTGTGTGTGTGTATGTGTGTGTATTGAGGAATGAAGTATTTTTGGCACAATGTAGTAGATTGAACTATTGGTTTCTGTTCTTTAGTCCCCTGAAGTTGAGTTTTTTATCTTGTCATGCCTCATAGGGCCAGTAACTGGGCTCTTGGCTTTTTTTTCCTTAAAACTGAGGACCTTCAACCCCCATATCTACAACATCATCAAATGATCTCTGCTCTTGGTTGCCCCAGGCCAGAATCTATGTCTGGATTCCTGGTACCCATGCTCACCTGGTTGGTCCACTTTATTTGCATACACACACACCTGCCACGTGGGATATGCTTTGTTCTCGAATTCCTGTCACTGATGATCTCTTCCCTTCCATCATTGATTTGTGGACAGGTTGTGACAAGTGGTCATTTGTCCTTTTTTACAAACCTCTGAGAGCATGATACCGTGTGATCAGCATATTTAGTAGGTAGACCACTACAGGCACTGCATTCAGAATTGACTATGTTTCCATTAGACTTAGCTGCAAGTGGACCTATTACTATTTTTCTGCCATAAGGCCTGGTAAAAGCTTTGCCATTAATTCTTAAACCACTGAGAAGAGATCTAGAAAGGGAGCAAGTACTCAAGATTTCTTAAAAAGTGGATTTATCTAGGGGCACCTGGGTGGCTCAGTTGGTTAAGTGTCTGCCTTCAGCTCAGGTCATGCTCTCAGGATCCTGGGATCAAGCCCCGTGTTGGGGCTCCCTGCTCAGTGGGGAGTCTGCTTCTCGCTCACCCTCTGCCCCTCCTTCACTCTCTGCCCCTCCCACCTGCTCATGTTTTCACTCTTCTCTCTCTCTCTCTCTCGCAAATAAATAAATAAAATCTTAAAAAAAAAATTATAAAAAGTGGATTCATCCAAAGGTGGCCTCTTGGTCAGGGAGATTATATCTATACATTTAGCACCAGTTGCAAAGTTTCCCTACACCCAAGAGGTCATTTGATGGAATTCACCACTCTCCAGTCAACACCGTTAAGACTGCTGACTATTAATTTTGGATTAAAATCTTATCAATGAGAAGACACCTTGAGAGGTCTCAATGCAAAGCCATGCTAGGATTACAGTGAGAAAGCAACTGACAACTGCCAGTTCTCATCACAACTTAGAGCTTTACCTGCCTTTCAACAGAACTGGAACAAATGTGTTCACTGTACATCTCCTGTGAGTTCGGCACAGCCCTGGGGGCTTTGGGAGAAGCAGAAGTGTATGATACAGTCCCAGCCATGTAGGTGGTCACCCTTCATGGGAAAGTGAAGCTTCTACAATGAAACAAGCAAAGATGAAGTTAATTTGCAACAACACTTGATTATGAAATAAAATAATGACACAACTAATACCTCACTCAAATTTAACAGATATCAACAGAGCTTATTTCGGATTCTCTTATATAGGCCTAGTTCATTAGTTTTAAATGCGTATATTAATCCATTTTATTTAAATATTATAATCTATGTGTGTATTTCTCCTATTGATTAAAAATTAAGATATCTGATTTTTATTTTTTCATTATAAATTGTTTTGAAATGAGTATCCTAGAACATATCTCAGTGTTCATGCTTGAGAATTTTTCTAAGATATGTGTCTATAAGTAAAGCTGGGTCACAGAGTGCCAGCAATGTCAACTTCCTATCTATGAATATGGTATATCTTTCCTTTTGTTTAGATTCTTCTACCTGTACTTCACTAAAGTCTTAAATTTTTCTCCATAAAAAAATATACTGTACTTATTTTGATTAATATTTCTTACCTCTTATAATTTTTGTTGCTTTTGTTGATGAATTTATTATTATTTTATTATTATTATTATTATTATTATATTTTTAATTAGCTCCTGATATATATTGATCTTGTATCCAGAAATCTTGCTAAATTTGTAGTAATAAATAGTTTGTATATTGGGCTTTTTTTCTTTTTTCTTTTTTCTTTTTTATTATGTTATGTTAGTCACCATACAGTACATCATTAGTTTTTGATGTAGTGTTCCATGACTCATTGTTTGTGTATAACACCCAGTGCTCCATGCAATACATGCCCTCGTTAATACCCATCACTGGGCTAACCCATCCCCGCACCCCCCTCCCCTGTAAAACCCTCAGTTTGTTTCCTGGAGTCCATAGTCTCTCATGGTTCTTCTCCCCCTCTAATTCCCCCCCCCTTCATTTTTCCCTTCCTTCTCCTAATGTCCTCCATGCCATTCCTTATGTTCCACAAATAAGTGAAACCATATAATAATTGTCTTTCTCTGCTTGACTTATTTCACTTAGCATAATCTCCTCCCGTCCCATGCATGTTGAAGCAAATGGTGGGTATTCATCTTTTCTGAGGGCTGAGTAATATTCCATTGTATATATGGACCACATCTTCTTTATCCATTGGTCTGTTGAAGGGCATCTCGGCTCCTTCCACAGTTTGGCTATTGTGGACATTGCTGCTATGAGCATTGGGGTGCATGTGGCCCTTCTTTTCACCACATCTGTGTCTTTGGGATAAATACCCAGTAGTGCAATTGCTGGATCATAGGGTAGCTCTATTTTTAACTTTTTGAGGAATCTTCACACTGTTTTCCAAAGTGGCTGTACCAACTTGCATTCCCACCAACAGTGTAAGAGGGTTCCCCTTTCTCCAAAACCTCTCCAAAATTTGTTGTTTCGTGACTTGTCAATTTTTGCCATTCTAACTGGTGTAAGGTGGTATATCAATGTGGTTTTTATTTGAATTTCCCTGATGGCTAATGATGTTGAACATTTTTTCATATGTCTTTTAGCCATTCGTATGTCTTCTTTGGAGAAATGTCTGTTCATGTCTTCTGCCCATTTTTTGACTTGATTATTGTTTTTTGGGTGTTGAGTTTAAGCAGTTCTTTATAGATCTTGGATACCAGCCCTTTATCTGTAGTGTCATTTGCAAATATCTTCTCCCATTCCATGGGTTGCCTCTTTGTTTTGTTGACTGTTTCCTTTGCTGTGCAGACATTTTTATCTTGATGAAGTCCCCTTGCCTTTGGAGACGTGTCTTGAAAGAAGTTGCTGTGGGCTTTTTTTCAATGTAGACAATCATATCATCAGTAAATAGTGACTATTTTGTTTCTTCCTTTTCAATGCTTATATGTGATTTTACTTACAACATTGGATATCAACAATGCAGATAGAAATGACTAAAGTGGCTATTTTAATTTTATTCCTGAAATAAAAGGAATGTTTCTAATATTTCATCATTAGAAATAATTTTTATTGACATCTGCTTTTAGGTAAGTTAACTTCCCCTTTATTTCTAGTTGTTCTTGTTTGTTTTGTTTTAATAATTCCTACCATGAAGTGGGTATGGAATTTTATCAAAAGCTTTTTGAATCTATTAAGATAACCATATGCTCCCCTTCAGTTAATTTGATAAAGTCATCGAAATGTTTTCTAATTTTATGCTATCTTTTCATTATGTGGGTCAAAATTATTATTTCTTATATCTTACAGGCTAAAGTGTGTGCATATTTAGGCAATAGCACCTTATGAAATTGTGACCAATTTACACAGTAATATCTTGTGTTCATCTACCTGATCTTCTGAGTTCTTGTCCTTTTTATTCAAAATAAAACCAGGATCCTACATCTATACAGTAACCATTCACATCTGTGCAGTGTACCTCTTCCCACTGTATTTGTGTTTACCCTTACAACTGTTGTCAGCCACTGTCTACACAACTAGGGAACCAAGGAAATGTATAATCCTAATCTGTTGTTGCTAGATCTTTTTCACAGGAGTCCTGGCCATATACGGTCTGTCCTGTGTGAGAAATTGAGGCCATGGTGTCAGATCATTGGGGGTAACATCATCCCCACCAGAACTAACCCCAGCTAAGCTTAGTAAGACTGTATCTCTGTAGGCTATCCATCACACCCAGCCCAGAAGGCTGCCTGCAGGAATTCAGTTCACCCTAGGATTTAGGAGTTCTTTATATTTATGTGCCAGTGCCACTCCTAACTCACATCTCTTAAGATTCTTCTTCAAAGAGCCCTTTGTCCTTAACTCTCTTTCTATTGCACACAGAACATTAGGTACTTCCCTATTCTTCCAATCTTGTGTTCATTTTTACCACTCTGTTTTGCCCAATGTACTCAAAAGTTCAGCTAGGGACTGGTGCCAGTGCATGCTGTCAGACTGCATTGAAAGTAAGCCTGAAAGTGACATCACAGTAATATAGAATTGCTATGAAAGTTTCTAATTTTAATAATATATTGTGTAGTGCAATATTACCATCCTTTCAACATGTAATACTAGACATACTTCAAGTGCTAAATAGCACATGTGGCTTAAAACTACTATATTGGACTATTGGACAGAGCAGTTTTATTTTTTAATTTTTTTGTTACTTTTTATTTTTAGAGAGAGAGGGAGGGAGAGAGAGAGCAGGGGGCAGGGGTAGAGAAGAGGGAGAAAGAGAATCCCAAGCAGGCTCCAGGGCCCAGCATGGAGCCCAACATGGGGCTCAACCCCACAACCTTGAGGTCATGACTCGAACAGTAATCAACAGCCAGATGCTCAACCAACTGAACCACTCAGGTACCCCAGAGCAATTTTAGATCAGAATTCAAGTTCTTAGAACCCCAGAATTCCTGCCCAAATGGCCAAAACCTACTTCCATGGCTTGCATGTACCCCATTCCCCAGGTCTTTTTTTCCCTAAGGTGGGTCATATTCAGTGTGTACGTAATCCTTGTCCCAAGGGGTGACCGATGGACAACTGCTTGTGAATAAGAAGAGAAGACAGAATGGAGCTTAAGCATGTCCCTGGGACAGAACCCAGGCTTGGGAGAGCCCAGGCTTACTGGAAAAGAGTCTTCATTGATGTTTTTGTACAGCCTACCAGGATTAGGGACAGATCTGGCTTACCCAGGTAGAAGTCTTTGTAGTGATCTTCACCCAAGCTACACCTTGGAGGCAAAAATCTCCAGTATGATTTTAAATCTGAATCTATCCTACCTCTCTTCTTCCCAAACCTTGAATACACCTCTGCATTTTACTGCCCTCCTCTACATCATATTCTTACCCCATCTCAAAGAGCAATATTTGTGGAACAGCAAATGTGGAACTGCATTTGGAACAACATGCCATGGCTACTTCAAATATGCCATGGTGCTTCAGACTTAGAGAATGGTGCTGTTGCATTCCAGTGTTTTATGAACAGTGTCTTCTGTGTCCCTTTAGGTCTCTGTGTAGCTGTCTATCTCAGGACTTCTTGAGATTTTGCACACGGAACAGACTCACTGGCATGCCTCCACTAGCCCACAGTGCATATCAAGTTAGAATAGTGCAACTGACCTAAGGGTCTTAGTTTGGAATCTCCCCCCTGCCCCACGCCACCAGTTTGAAATGATACTACTAGTCAAAGTAGTTTATTTAGCAGGAAACTTTGTGAGGCAATGGGAGAGCAAGACAGAGAAGAGGAAAGACCATAAGAGGAACAGTATAGAGTGAGCTCCTTCTGTAGTAAACTGGGGTTCCATACTGCTAGGGATGCCCTGAGGGTATAGAACATTGCAGAATTGTCTCTCGCAGGCCAGGGAGGCTGGAGCATCTATGCACCAACTTTTGTCTCTCATTGATGAGTGTCACTCCTGGGGCATCATCTTGAGGCCCTTCTGGCCTCATCTGCCCTCTTCCTGGGACAAGAGGACCTCCTTCAGGTGGGCAAACATGGAAGCCATGGCACGTATGGGGCCCCATGTGGTGATCTCTGGGGGCAGGCCAAAGTTTTCTGGGTGGGCACAGGTCAGTTAACATATAAATATCCCTCACCAGGGATGCAAAAAGGCAGTTTATAGAGAAAGTAGAAATGACAATAAACATATGAAAAGTGCCCAACTTCATTACCAAACAAATAAATGCAGATTGAAATGGGATATTTTTCATCTGCCTGACCAATTTAGAAATATAACACTCGGTGTTAGAGGAGGTATCACAACGTGGGCACACTCAGAAACAGCTGATGGGAATGAAAATTGGTACAGCTTTCTACAGAGAGTTTCACAACATGGATAGAAATTTTGTCTTATTGTCCTAGTAGTTCCATTGCTAGGAATTTATCCCAAGGACTTGTGCTCGAATATGTAAGTATGATGATATTCACTGCAATGCTGTTTACAATAGAGAGAAATTGGAAACAAGATAAATCTTGGTAAAAGGAGATGGGCCAACTAAATGGGTGTGAGTCCCTCTAGGGAAATATTTTCAGTCACTCAAAAAGCTGATGGAGACCTATGAAGAGTGTATTCTGTTTTCCTTTAAAAATAAAAAGTATGTTTCTCTATAGCTATGTGACTATAAATACCTGAACCATAGGTAACCAATGGTTCTAAATCTTGACCGCACATCAGAATCACCTGGGGAGCTTTTATGAAATACCAATGCCCACCTCCAACTTCAGGTCAATCAAAACTGAACCTGCAAGAGGTGGGTCCCAGCATCTGTGGTGTATGAAAGGTTCTCAGACGACTTTGATGCTGAGTGAGGGTTGAGAACCACTGATAAATGCTATAATGGTAACAGTGGTTATATGCACCAGACAAGGTCTTTCTTTCTTTTATAAATACATTTCTGAGCTATTTCCAATTAGCTGGCGATTTTCAAAGAGAAAAAAAAAAGAGCTAATTTCACAATGTAAAGGAGAATTTGAGTTTGTACAACTTGTCAAGTTTATCCAGCACAGGCCGGAGGTCCCTGACACACAAGCCATCTACTGCCTTTCCATCCAAGAGTGGTCTCAGCAGTGGCAGCCTCGCCTAGAAGCCTGTTAGAAATGTAGCATCTCAGGCTCCACCGGAGGCCTGCAAAATCAAAACCTACATTTTAACAAGGTCCCCAGGGGATACATGTGCTCAAGAGAGTTTGAGAAGTGCTGATCTATTGAACAAAAGATATCCTAGGCTTTAAGTATCTCCTAAGATATGAAAGGTGCTGAGCATGAACATCAGTAGCCACCCTCTAATGAGCTCCAAGAAGAATAACTTACTAACATTAAATAATAATTTCAAGTTAAAAGTTCCTAAGCATCCCTCTTTTGAAGCCATAGAAGTAAGCTGTCTTATAGTCACATTTGTCCATAATGCTATATACGCCATAAGTATAAAGAGCCCTCTCCAGTGTGAGGAAAACTCCTTCAGCAGATCATTCCAATGGTAAATGAGACCCTGCTCATGCATCTACTATCCCATGAAGTACATGCATTACTCCTTTAGAACATTTATTAGGAGGACCTAACCAATGTGTATTTTTGTGTTTCCAAATTTTTCCTAAGAGACTAAAATATGCTCTTTGCTGAAATGTGCATTAATTTCTCCTTGCTCTGTTTTCCACAAGAGTGGAAAAGAGCTTACCATGGCCCTAGAATAATAATTTATATTACTAAAAACCAGAACCCACAGCAAACTCAAGATTGTTCAGATTTAGAGACTATTTATCAAAACCTCTGAGGGCTTTTGAAAAACATAACTTTCAAGCCTTTAAATGTTTTTGCAACATTCTCAATCAGAGTAGATTTTTGGCACAAAATAACTTCCCTGCAGGGGTCTGCTGGTTGGTGTTTTCATAAACATCATTTCTCATCTATTCAGAAGATAAAATATATGAAAAGGTCTTTAATGGGAATATTTTTCTTTATCCTCTGACAGCCAATCACAAAAGGCAAAGAAGTCAAAAGCAAGCAGGAAACCTATACACTCAAAAACAAGCAGCCAAATGAAGTCCCCATGTTGAAAACACCAGCTTGTGAACCTGAGATGAAGAGTCCCCGGTCTCTCCAGCTGCTTCCGTATTTCCTATAGACCACAAATCAGTGCTGCTGAGCACATATACATTTGGTGAAAGAGCATCAATGAGGCACACATTTCCTCTGAAGGGCTTGGTACTTACTATGTCATGGGGTCCCACTCCAGTTTCAGGTGAGGGTCCTCAGAGATGATATTCTAAATAACAACACACCAACATTTGTCCACTATTTATGGTACTGAGTTCATGGAAGAACAAGGTCGGGTCCACAGTAGATATTTGCCTTTAATTAGAACAATGATCTTCCTCGAGATTTTTTGTTACTCACTTTAGGTAAGAATGGAAAAAAAAAATCTTCATGATTGCAATATTTGGATAAATTGGGTTTATGAGAATGACTATTACTTTTTCATAATATAAGGGACCACATTGGGGAAAAAAAACGTTGTTTTAAGCTTTTTCTTGGTGTCCAGATTCCATTTGATATTCCTGATTTATGGGTCAGCAAAGCCATCTGACAGCTTCTAGAATATCCCAGACCAGTGAGCGTAGCTTTCCAGAGTGTGATTTTGAGTAGAACTGCTAAGGTTTGAAAAGAATAAACACAATAGAACTCTCCACATTGTTTCTACTTGAACGTGATCTTAGCATAAAGGTGGTTTATATGGGGAATGATGACCTGACCCTGAGCCCTTTCTTTCAAGCAGAGCTTGTGCGATGGCACAAAGGTGGGCACCAGAACTGCCCTGTGGGATTCTTAGTGGGTCACAAGCCAATGTGCCAAAGTCCTGAATACTGTTCATATAACTCTGCACAAAGGCACTATTCAGAAAGCCTGGGATAAAATGGATACATTTTCCCCCATTAACACAAATTAGTTCTATTGATTGGTTTATTGGATGGCACCCAGCACAGAGCAGGTTTCCAAGAGGATAACACCTACATAGTGACTGAACGATTTAATTAGAAAGCATAAGGGGCACACAAAGATATCCTATGGAGGCAATAGAATTGGACAGGGATAAAGAGAAGATGATAGAGCAGGACAGAATACAGACAGGTGCCAAATAGAGGATGGTAGAGCATGGTTTTAATATCTACCAGCTCCCCACTTTGGAACTTATTAGCTCTGGAGTATTGGGCACATTTCTTAACCTCTCTGAGTGTCTATTTCCTCTTTCATAATATGAATGATGACATTAGTACCTATGTCCAGAAGCTGAGTAAGCATTGAGGAATCAACGATTCCCATCTGTGTAAATGGCACAAGCCGGCACTTCAGAGTTTTTCTTAATACTCCCTCTCCTCTCTCCTCACATCCATGAACTCATCAAGTCCCATGCATTTTCTCCTTCCTTGAAATGTCCCCATTCTACTCATGTCTCCCCCTTTCTACACCTGGCCATGCCTCCCAAACCACTTTTACCTCATCAGTAAATTCCTGGAGTGGTTCTCCATTGGTCTCCCAAATTGTAGCTGATCTACTCCAG